>NW_027040560.1:3252500-4452500 GCF_037179485.1 Ochlerotatus camptorhynchus | reverse complement strand
GAATAAAAATCAAAGATTTTTCACTTTCTTCTCGAGATTTTCCCAAGGGGTGGTCACTCTACACACTTATTTTACGCCAACATTTTACTCAGTGTGCCGCAGCTGTACCGGCAGTGCCAAGAAGTAATTGAACTGACTTTTGTTTGCTTGTGAATAATGCCCTGTTTTGCAACCCGGTATTTTAAGAGCTCTTGTTTTTGTTTTGTTTTTCAATGTTTACAAAAACGACACGGACTCCAGTTGTGACTACACATTGGATGTAGCCGTCTCCAAGGAAGCCTGCAACGGACGAGCTCCGTTGCTACAAGATCCTTCCATCTTCGGTGGAAGGCCGGTCCCGCGCAACAAACGTCAATCATTAGTCAACCAGCCTATCTGGGAGCCGGCAGAGGAAACGGATGTGCACCGAATTTTTCACCGCCCGAGTATCATCCGTCGCAAAACTGGAAACCAACACCGGCCGGAACACACGTCGGACTGATGAAGGACACACCGCTGACCCGAAACGGACCAGCCAACTTCATTCAACCGGCACAGCAACAGGGTGCAGTGATGATGGTCTACGGACTCGATAACAACACAGTCAACACCGACAAGCTGTTCAATCTGTTCTGCCTGTACGGATATGTTGAAGGTACCGCCATGGTTCAGATGGGAGACGCCATCGCAGTCGAACCAGTCGCATCCAGCACTTGAACAACATTGAATGAATGGAAATGCTGGTAGCAAAATTCAGATTGCATTTTCCAAGCAGAACTATGTACTTGTCAGAGTCCACCAACCCCTATACCCTGCCGGACTATTTGATCAGTTTCAAGGGCTACAGCGCCTCCAAGAACAATCGCTTCCTTTCGTTGACCCAGGCCAGCAAAAATCGCATTCTCCACTTCTTCAATACCCCACTCGTATGCCGTCCGAGGATCTGATGCCTCTTCTGCTGCTGACTGCATTCACCACCAAGGACTGCCACCCGTCGGAAGTGCGAAACCGCTGAAATCGGATTGGTCGAGATCCCGAGCGTAGCCCTGGCGGTGAACGCCATCATGAAGAGCAACCACAGCGCGATCGATGCCAAAGGCATAACATTCTCGTTCATTATGAAACTGTGCTTCTCCTTCTCCAAGACGATGAACGAATGCTTTAGTTGCTTCTGCTGTTCCTTCTGTTGATGCGACTCCTCTAAAATTCGTCAAAAAAAGACGGACCAGCAGCAGCAGCATTGGGAGCTGCATCGCTAGTTCGTGGCCGGAAACCTCGGTCAGGTCAAGATACCGCTGTCAGCTGTTCTTCGCCTGGAAGGAAATGTGGACGCGACTACCGTCACGGGTGTAACAATTTTGAGAATCCATGGCGAAACTGGGTGGAGATTCATGGTTGTGTTTTGTGTTTTTGATTATTGCGCGTTTCACACCAAATTGGACTAATAAGCGCGTTTTCACTTATTAAAAAGTGTGATAAAACTGCAAGTTTACGTCTAATCGTCTTGGTGTCTTCGATGCACTTATTCCTTATGATGCAAGCAATAAGTGCTCCGAAAACATCAAAACAATTTGACGGAAACGTGCACTTTTATCACACTTTTTTAAATTTTTGGAACAGTCCAGTTTCAGATGCCATCAGCAATGTATTGTGGAAACATCAATAACAAATTTTAACACATGCACACTGCGCAGGCGCAGAAAAAGTTCAGTGTTACCAGTAACTTTAAAGATCAAAAAACTTGTAACCATGGGTGACAAACAGTGCCAATGACTGTGCTCAGGTGTGCCTAAGCTTGGCACACTGTGCGGATTTTCCTGAAGTTCATGGAACTGCCCTTAAATCATTGGCACTAATTCATAGCTTTTCCAATAGTCTGGACTTTCTTGATGTTATTGAAACAGTCCAAAACATTTCTGAATTTCCCGTTCAAGTTTTCTAGACTGTTTTGAATTTCTCAGTATTTCACTGAAATTAATCGAATTGCCTTTAATTTTCCATAATTTTACTAAAGTTTTTAAACTTCAGAAACGCACACGGAACTTTGTCTTGAATAATAAATATTCCCTAAACTTCTCTGGACAACCCTGATGTTTTCTATGCTTCTCTCATGATTTCCTGACGCTTAAGAAGTTTTCAGATCATGCATAGAATTATCCTATGATTCCACGGAACTTTTTGTAAGTCTCTACGAATTCCCCTAACTTAATAGGATTGCTGTGGAGCTATCTGATCGTTCTCGGGACTTCGATGAATGTCATGAAACCATCTAAAACTTTCTAAATATCTATGAAAATTTATGGAATTTATTGAAGATATCGCATTTTTTTTAAATTACTGAACTTCTCTGAAGTTCTCTAATCAACTTAGTTAAATTTTCGCAAATTTTTGTTCTCCTATACGTTCATGAAATTCTCTCGGAGCTTTGCAGCAGATTCTGGAATTTCCCTGAATTTCTCGAAACTTCTGTAAGCTTTCTGCAATATCCTTGACATTTTTTGAATTGCCCTTTGGCTCTCTGATCTGTCCAGACCAGAGAACCTTCCCTGAAGCTCACAATTCTACAATATCAACAAGTTTCTTGAAGTTTTCTGGACTTCTACTAAGGTCCCGACATATTTCTGTGAAGGTTTCTATACTTCCCTGACATTTTCAGCACATCTTAAGGATTCTCGTATTTTTGTTCTTGAAGAACAACTCCTTAAACTCCTCCAAAAGTCCTGAATTTACGGGAACTGGCCTTAAGATCTCGAAAATTCATCAAAGATCTCTAGATCTAGTTTTTCTGAGGGACTTGGAACTTCGTAAAAGTCTCCACATTTTTTTCTCTAATTCTCTCCACGTCTCTGAATTTCTTTAATGGGACTTCACTGAACATCTTTAATCTTTCATAAAGCTAAATGCAAACTAGAAAAAAATAGTTCGTTTTTCTATAATTATGACGCTTCTAATATTTTCAATATCTTGCACTTGTACTTGAAATGCGAAACTTGAATATTTTGAGACCTTCGTCGTACTATATTTAAGTAAATACTAAACTTCATTGGAAATGGATTTCCCATGCTAACAGATTTTTTTCGTATGGACAATCCGTTTTTTTTCTGTTCTTCTATCATACTTTTTGTTTTAGAATCGTTTCCTTTATAGATTTTCCACATATCCAAATAAACCTCCGGCGGTCCCACCTTACTCACCTGCCACCTTTTTTTCATTCCCCAGTGACGTGCTCCCCCGGTTGAACGCGTTCATGCGAGACAACATCGGTGCCGAGTTCAGCGCCCTCCAGACGTACAAACTGCAGCGGAAGATTCTGATCCACGCGCCCGATTTGGTCATTGCGCTGAAGCTGAACGAACGCCAACTGGATCAGGTCCTAAATGTAGGTAAGCTCTATCTGGTAAAATCGTCTAGGCGCGAACTTCAGCAACTGGCCGGGGAGTTTTTCGACCGGTTAGCCCGGTACGATCCGGGGGCCATTTTCGTCAAACTGAACGGCACAAGGTGGGGAAAATAAATCGCTCTGTTCTCTTTAACTCTCGAGCTCGTAACTATTCTAGAGAAATTCCAACCTGTTTAATTGTTGTAGTAAAAAGATTTTATTTTAAAATTTCGGAGTTTGTAAAGATTAGGGATAAAAATCATGCAATTATAGTAGGTATAATTGAAAGGGAATGCGTTTTCATAAAACGCTTCCCGCTTATAGACGAATTTGTGTTTAAAGATTTAGTATAAAAATGATTAGCAAACAACTATCGGCTATATCTACAGACAAAAACAGCCCTAATTTCCGATCCCATCGTCGTCTGGCGACTCCGGTCCTACATTACTACTTACTTCAGCTAGAAGCGAGAGATTGAAAGAACAATTTTTTGTTAGTAGGAAAATTAACAAAATTGATTGAAAACTGTGATGCAACTGGAACAGAGTAATGTCTTTTAAGCTCCCTTCTAGCTTTTCCGCTTTTCACACATTAAAATACTACCCCAGAACTTTCTAATAGCCATTCTAGTTCCCATTGTTATCGAATAACTATCCGTGTAAATGCGAGATACTTTTTTTGCTTCGCTGATTGGTATATTCTCTTCCTGTAATATAAACTGCTTTGTGAAGACATCCTTGTTTTCCGCCGCTGGCGTAGGACACAATTCAACTCAGTTCACACCGTAGTCTACCGGTTGCTGGTGATGGTGATCCATCAGGTCCAGCGTGATCTCATTCCCGGCCGGCATGAAGGCGTTGATCAGCTTCTCGGTGTAGCTCGGCAGGTATACGTAGCTGGAGAAGATGAGAAGGGCAAGGATGCTAAAAATGACACCATCTAGAAGGTTTTGTGATGTAAGGAGAATTTTTTGTTATTTCCTGAATGCTTAAATTAACTCTGCAGATTTAGTTGGAAAAGGATACTGATGAATTTCTTCTCCCACGGGTCCAGCATGTAGATGCAGGTGTTCAGTTCGTACAGCAGGTACACTGAAGAGATCGATTTCTTGATGGAGGTGAACATCTTTTCTCACTTTGGCGTGACTAACTTCCACAATTGCTACCCGATGTGCGATGGGAAACTACGTCGTATGAACAGCTTATCTCACCCGTGCTGTTTACTAATCAATTCGTCACTAAAAAGCACCCCAAATGGTCAAATTGCAACGGGAGAATGAATCGGAAGTTAGAGAAATCAAGATAAGATAGTGTACCGATTTGAAAATAAGTCACGGCGCCTTGGGTGAGACGATTGCCTTTATTGATTTACCACACCAAAGATCCTCTCCCAGGGATGTTTGCTTCGATAGGATCGATAATACTCGGCACCACTTGCTTCGGAATCCACCACAATAATAAATCTGCTCGTAGTAATATTGTATCTTTCAGGATTCAATGCGTCCAGGTCTCGAATTCACTCACTAATCGATTAATAATTGTGATTATAGACTCTGGTGATTACTCATTGATAACAACACAGGCAAAAGGTACGAGAAGGAATGGAAAGGGATTCAAAGAAGCACCAACAAATTCAAAACAAAAACAACAAGGAAGTTGATTTTTTGACGTTTCTCTTTCGCGCAACAAACTGAGGCGTCTGAATGAAACGTCTGAATAAAACGTCTGATTTCAAACGTGGTCAGAATAATAGGGTTGGAAGTCAAAAGTTTGCTCCGATTTTCAGTCTTACTGAAGGTGATTTTTTTTAAAATTATAGAACCTTAGCGTAGAGTGACTCGGTGACACCCGGGCGGAAAATTTGACTGTCAACCATTTGTTTTCACTGCAAAAAGGCTACTTATAATTTATACGATGGAATTTAAACACTCTTATTACAATTATTACCAAATTCTGAAGCGAAATTACTTAAATATTCTACAAATTATGTGTACGATAAAACATTTACATTTTTGATTAAAGGGTTTTGAATTTTATCCCGCTATTCAAAGAGTTTTCATAGAGAGGGTCTAGTATACTATACTAGACCCTCTCTAAGTTTTTATATAGTTTTGCAGGCTTATGAAAATTATAAACGAAGGTTTCAAAGGCAACGACTCAGGCAGCAATTTTAAACATACCTTTTAACCTGATTAAAAAAAATCTTCATGTATTTGTTTTGTTTGTTAAATTGTGCAATTCAGTGCCAACATTTCAAAGGGGCGTAATTGCTTTTGTAAACAATGACATTAGCCGTCAATTTCTCACGAATGAAATTTTACCTCTCCAAAATTATAATGCTAGCTGGTAGAAGAAACATTCCTCTACCTGCTGGTGTCATTATTTTTCATAAGTGAGCTTTTATTCGCGAGAAATCGACGACTAAAGCCATTGTTTACAAATGCAATTACGCCCCTTTGAAATGTTGGAACTTTTTCATTACTTTTTATAATAGAATTCTAACGTGAAATGCAGTTGAATTTTAAGATAATCCATCGTAAAATAAATAGTTTCATGCTATTAATCTCCCTATCAAAATGGAAAATTTCCGCACCATATAGCAACACTCGCTGCTTTCACTGAAGCTGCACTTGAGTGCACAAGTGTTATAACACAGCTCTGTCTTGCGAAAATTATGATTTTTAAATGGGATCGAAGTAATCCGCGATGTCACACTTAAATTTTTTCGCCGAGATTCCAACAGCCGAGTAGTTCTGCAATTTATTTAGCTGAGATTCAGTAAAACAATTACCGAGACTCAGCTAACAAATAACATTTTGCTGATATATCAGCTAACAAATAGATATTTTGCAGAAATATCAGCAAAACTAAATACCGAGGTAATCGGCTGTTGGAGATTTTACCGAGCTAGATTAAGTGTGATGCCATTCCACTATCGTATAACTCAACCTATCAAGACTTCTTTTCAATTCCGATAGGTTATGGGCCCAGGACGACGAGCATAAACCAGAAGATTTTCAACTAGGGTTTTTTTTTCTTTAAAAGAAGATTTTATGAAGCGATCGTGAAATTCTTTCCATCATGGCAAATACCGGAGGCGGAGAAGCTGGAAGCGGAACAGGACTGGGATCAAGCGCAGTGGCTTTGGATTGGACAAAGCACGAAGCATGCTGAACAACGCGAATCTACCCAAAAGGTTTTGAGCCGAGGCGGTCAACACAACGGTGTATCTAATGAACCGCAGCCCCACACGAACGTATCGAAGTACAGTATAAAAATTAACGGTCCTATGTGGCTTCCCTGAGGTATACCTGATGTGGCGAAGAAGCTAGCTGATCTGCAATCTCCTATGGCAACTTTTAGTTGCCGACCGGTAAGATATGATCGAAACCAACTCAGAAGATTATCGCATACACCGAGCCTGCCGAGTTTAGCAATCGCAATAGCATGGTTCATCTTGTGGAATGCTGCGGATAGGTCTGAATAAATAACGTCCGTTTGAACCCGATCCGACATCCGATGTGAGACACAGCAGATTGGTAGTTGTAGAGCGGCCGACAGTAAACCCATGTTGATCAGCACTCAAATACTGCTTGCAATGGGACAGCAACGGTTCCATAATCACTAGCTCGAATAGCTTCGAAATGGCACTTAACGATGTAATTCCTCGATAGTTATCCACAGCTCGTTTCCTTCCTTTTTTGTGGACGGGAAACATGTGGGCAAATTTCCAGCAGCATGGAATTATGCCACTGGCGATAGATATTCGGAACAGGCGAAGAAGCGGAATTAACAAGCTAGCAATATGTCTCTTCAAAAATACAGATGGAACTCCATCAGGTCCATGATTGAAGGATGACTTGAGCAGAGTCGCGGCCTTAGAAATCATTTCTGCATTAACACCAATTGCACCCAGCGTTTGATCGTTTACTGGAACGTTCCTGGCAGCCAGGTTAATATGGTCGTCAGTTAGTGTCTCATTACTGAATACACTGGCAAACTTTTCGGAAAAAAGGTGGCATATACCCTGAACAGTACACCAACCATGCAGAAGCGTAGAAAGCTGCATGTGAAATCGATCAAGTGTGTTTTCATGGGCTACGCTGAAGATACGAAAGGCTTCCGGGTATAAGATCTGGAGAGGAAAAACATCATCATTAGTCGTGGCGTCATAGTTGTCAACGAAGAACACAGCGAAGTCGGAACCCAGAAGGATCCAGTCGATTTTGTGGAGAACGATTTTTTTTAATGTATCGATGAGGTACCAGCGAGGGTGCCAGAACGCATTCCGGTCGAGTGAGAGGTAATGAATGATGTACCGATTTCGGGAGGAGCAACCGCTCTGGTGGAACCATCTGAGAGCAGCTCATCTGACAACGAGTTTGAGGACGCCGACGATAACGACGAAATTGCGCTCCCACCACAATCAGTAAAACTAGCTAATCCAGAGCATGAGCTGAAGCGCAGTGGTCAGGAGCGCCGCTGTCCAGGCAAGTATAGTGATTTCGTTTCATATAGCATGTATACTTGCCCAAACGTTTCCCAACAGGCGAATTGGAACATAGAACACCAGCAGATAGTTGAGCAAGTCCATAAGATGAGCGATCCAACTTCGTACAGTGAGGTACTAAAGCGACCGGACCGAGATCAATGGATAGAAGTTATGCAGCAGGAGATCGAAGCCCTCGAGAACAATAACTCCTTGGTGCTTGAAGACTTACCGAAGGAACGGAGCGGTACCAGGCCCGCTTAGTTGTGCAGCCATTGGAAGTTTGATGTATTTGTCCCAGGTTACAAGACCCGACATAAGCTATGCAGTGAATACTGTAAGTCAGTACAGTAGCAATCTAGGACGCAAGCACCGGGAGGCGGTCAAACGAATTTTCCAATACCTGCGATCAATCCCTCGAAGAGGTAGAGCTGACAGCGGCTCACTCCGTTAAACTTGTGGAGGAATGGATGAGATCCAGGAAACTGGAGCTTGCCCACCACAAGACGGAGGTGGTCGTAGTCAACAATCGCATGTCGGTGCAGCATGCGACGTTGACAGTGGGCGAGTGCACAACTAGATCCGTGCGCTCTCTGAAACTCCTGGGGTTTATGCTCGATGATAAGCTCAGCTTCGGCTGTCACGTTGAGTACGCCTGCAAGAGTACGTCTACTTCTGTGGGGGCATTATACCGCATGATGTCCAACAGCTCGGCGGTTAGTGCCAGCAAGTGCAGGCTCCTCGCCGGGGTCGTAGTATCTATCCTCAGATACGGAGGCCCTGCGTGGGCTGCGGTATTGGATACCGACTGCCACAGGCGGAAACTAGAGAGCACACATAGGCAAATGTACTTGAGGGTACGCATATCGCACCATCTCGAGGGAGGCCGTCTGTGTCATAGCAGGAATGATGCCAATCGGCCTCATCATTAAAGAGGATGTGGAGTGCTATGACACGAGGAGCGTTCGAGGGGCGCGCAACAACGCGCGCGTAGTATCGATTGCGAGGTGGTAGTCGGAGTGGGAAAATTCCACAAAGGAGAGGTGGACCTACCGCTTGATACCTTCCGTATCAATCTGGGTCAATAGGTGCCATGGGGAAGTAAACTTCCACCTGACACAGTTCCTGTCAGGCCATGGCTGCTTTAGGAGTTACTTGCATAGGTTCGGACATGCAAGTACTCCCACCTGCCCCGCGTGCGCTGGTGTGGAAAAGACGGCGGAACATGTTATGTTCGCCTGTCCACGCTTCTAACCAGTAAGGAGCGATATGCTAGCGATATGCGGAGCGGACACCAGTCCGGATAACATCGTCCCTAGGATGTGTGGTGCTACCGAGAACTGGAGCGCTGTGGTGACTGCGGTCACCCACATAGTTTCAGAGCTACAACGAGTGTGGCGTGCCGAGCAGCAGTTGACTACTGCCCGACTAGAGCGTTAGAGTATGGTTAAAGGAGCGCTATAGCGCATAGGCCCCTCCCACGAAGTAATGCCTTCGGGCGGTTCCGGGGAGGTCAAAGGCCAAGGGCACAGGTAGGGTTTAGTGGGTCGGGAGTGCAATTCTCCCAACCCCACACCCTGAGTTACTTTCTCAGGTGTCTGTGAGCAGATTCCCTCCTGTATAAAAAAATACAAGCGAGGGACTGCTGGCCATCGATTACGTTACACGAAGTAGATCTAAATACGAACTGTAGGTTCTAGAGTGGGCTCAACAGAAAGAGGTAGTTATTCAGACCCCAAGGGTGCTATAATTCAAATAATGATGCCACTCACACAAAACACTACAGAAGTCTATTCATCATCCTCTATATTCGGCCAACAATGTTCCCCACCGGTTCCATCCCTTTTCGGCCGCTGATAGACCGCTGTTTTTCGCAGCACGATAGGCTAGGTTTCTGGTCTGCCTTTGAGGGCATTATAAAACCCTAAAACACAGGACTTTTATCATCCTATGAACATAAAACACCAACACCCGCCACTTCCCGCGTCATTCTCAATCCGATTTATCCTTGCGATTTCAAACCAAAACATTCAAGGTGTCAGAAATACCGGGATGCCGGGATGGGTATTTTACAAACAATCGCAGCTTGCTCTATGACCGGCACAATTGGCACACCTGCGACACACTGACAAAAAAGGTGATCCAAGATTGGTGTCCGAAGTGACCTGCCCCTTGGCGGTACCTTAAATCCGTGACGTTTTAGGGAAAAAGTATATTCTCATTATGCGCTAGCTCCAAACTTTTGGAAATATTAGTGGGCGGTGTGCTTTTAGATACAGTCAAATCTAGAAATACTCAGAGGGAGAGATGGGCGGAAAGAATGTTTTTTGACCAAATGAACTGTCAAAATCTGAGCCAATTGAACATTCCCATTAGAATTTCTTATTATTACTAGATTAATTTAGAGAGTATTACAATCGAACAGAAATTCAATCACCTTTATGTTTCGTATGCTTCTCAAATTCAACTAGTGTTTTGAATAAAAAAAATATTCTAACCACAGACGTAACACTTTGAAAAAGTTTTTCTTGAAAACATAGTATCTCAAAACATAGGTCCTCAGTAACGACATCTCTCTGGCTTCTCGCGGAAAACAAGCTTGCTCGCTAACTCGCAAACAATATTGCATAAAAGTTCTATAGAATGTATAGAAACGTCAAAGTGATCCGATGCCAGCGCTGCGGCGAGTAGTTCGCGGAACTGATAATATTCAAATCAACCGTTAAATGCGTGAAGGAAGATACACAATGAAGAGTTACGTCTGTTTGTCTGTGTTCTAACTCTATTGATTAATGGATCTTAGTTGGTTAACTAATAGCACCAAGAAATGTGCAAAATATTGCCGTGCACTCAATTATTATTTTGCTGCCGAATTGTATTTTGTTTTCTCCGCCTATCACTCCCTCTGAGTATTTCTAGTAAAATTGATCCTTTCATCTGATTCTAAGAGAAGAGGAGACAATACGGGGGCGAAAACGAACCACTTTTCTGTCAAACGCGAACCAGCTCGTGATTGGCCGATTTGAAGTGTAAGATAGAGGTAGAGATAAAAGAGTAAGAAGCCAGTTGTCTCCTCTTCCTCTTAGATCTGATCAGCAGGGTTGCTTCCACTCACTTACTATAAAAAAATGATTTTCTGAATTTCGAAATCATTAGACGTTATAATTATATTTTGTACTTGTTAGATACAAGAAGATGTTGAAAGGCAAGTATCTGACACATAAAACCTGTCAATTTCTTCCGGAGTGTTACAATAAGCGATTTTATGATTCGTGAGCGTTCACTCAGAGTGAGCGCTCGCGAGTCGTAAAATCGCTGATTGTGACTATCTGAAAGCGAATTTGACAGGTTTTATGTGTCAAACACTTTCCTTTCAACCTCTTCTTGTATCTAACAAGTACAAAATATCATTATAACATCTAATGATTTCAAAATTCAGAAAATCATTTTTTATAGCAAGTGAGTGGAAGCAAGCCTGCTGATCAGCATGTTTTTTTTCAAAGGAAGGTCAATCGACATTCAAAGAGTTTTCGTCGTATTGCATCAAGGCTATTGAGAATGGGGCTCAAATTGACAGTCTACGCAGATATCAAAGCAGCTTTTGACCGTGTAGACCATTATCTACTGCTAACTAAGATCAGTCGACTAGGGGCTTCTTCACTCTTCACTGGTTGGCTGGAGTCTTATTTGGTGAACAGGCGACTCACTGTCAAGCTTGGATCATCGCAGTCCTACATCTTCTCTAACAGTTCAGGCGTTCCCCAAGGAAGTAATCTAGGACCATTACTGTTCTAAATATTTTTCAACGATGTTTGTCTACCACCGGAGTGTTGACTTGCATATACGGACGACCTTAAGGGCTTTATTCTCGTCAAATCCATTGAGGATTTCCGGGAACTACAGACGGTAATTAAGCTATTTGAGAGCTGATGTTCTGTGAATCAACTGACAATCAGTGTACAAAAGTGTCATCTCCTAAACACGAAAGAAATCTCCAATTTACTGGATTTATGAGATTTGCGGCTGCCCGATCGAGACAGTTAGCGTGGTGAACGATCTTGGACTGTTAGACTCGCAGTCGCAGCTTTCATTCAGAGATCATTGTTCGAGCATTATTGCCAAACGTAACATGATAATCAGTATCTCATAGTTTCATAATTCCGAAAAGTAGCATTTTAGCTGTAATGAGCAATTGCAAATCTGGCTTGAGGAATTGAATTGGCTAAACCACCTCGTAGTGCGATCGATAATCATTCATAAATCGAACTTATGGAATTCATAAGTGTCTTATGAAACCAGCATTGTTCGGGGTCATAAGTCATGCCTTATGGAATTCTTAAGTTCTTTTGCCTCAGTGTAAGCTTAGGTTAAAGGCATTTTTTGCTACTGATTACCGTAAGCGTGTCAGAGGCCTGGTTTTACGCATTTTTCTAATCTAATCTAACACCAACACAGCCAGTTCTTGAAAGCATCTTGGGAAATGATGGATATACCTCCATCATCTTTCTTCTATATTTGACATCAGAGATGCGCAACACATATCAAACCGGCCAAGCCCACTGTGTGGCATTTTAGGGGGCAAGATGATGCAGAAACATCGGGCCTGTTTAAATCTAGCTTTGTGGGCAGCTCCAACCAACACTTCTCACCACGGGGTTCGTCTTTTGAAAAGGATACTGATGATGCACTTTTCCCACGGCTCGAATATGTAGGTCATGGTGTAGATCTCCCACTGCAGGTAGCACTCGTCCCACTTTCGACGCAGCATCTGCTTCAACGTTTCCGGTGGCTTCGGGCGATTCAGGGAGTAGTCTAGCATTTTTCTTTCTCCAGCACACCCGGCAACCACTAACAATTAGCACCACTAAGCTTAGAAGAGAGCAACCGCCGCGACTTTCTTTCGGGAACAGAAAATTTGCACTGACTTGGACGGTTTGTGGCTATTGACTCGTCCGATGTCGAAGATATCTTATCTAGCTTATCAGATAATCTTGGTCAGTGTCTATGTACAAAGAAAACTTCTCACGACGTTACGTGGGAATTGCTTGGAAACGGAGCGTACGCAGGTCGAGAAGGTTCGCGGTGTTTTATTTGACTTTGATGTTTTTTACTGGGTTAAAGGATTTCGAATATTCTACTGCACGCTATTTCAAAACTACCAAAATTTGGATAGAATCCACTCACATCGGCCAAAACTGAACTTACCCACAAATGAACAACATTGACATGCATCCGATCGACTTTGTTCATTGGTCAATTTGTTATTCCCAGCATAGTTTACCCATTTTTGGGTAGGTTCAGTTTTAACCAATTAGGTGCATTCTACCCAAATTTGAGTACTAGCGTAATAGCGTATGATTAATCAATGATCGGTCAAGCCTAGTATACAGATCGAAGCGAAACGAAAATTGAAGCACGCGGAAAATTATGAAATTTCGCTAGCGAAAAAGGTTGTGAAAAAATGTTTGTGGAACATTTTCCAGTTTCCTTTTTTCGCAGTTTACAGTTCATGTGAAACGAAATCGATCAGTTTACACCTCCGGTGAAGTGAAAATCTTACAGATACGCTCTTCCGAAACGTCAACTTTTCGCTTAGCTGCTGCTCTTTTCACGAGCGTTGCATGCGCGAAAAAAAAAAAAATAAACGTAAGCGAAAAAGATGCGATCCACAACATAAGATTTCACTGGATCGTATCTGTTTACAGTTAAAAGCGAAGCGAAATATTTGCCAATTGCGTTTTTCACGCAAGTGAAAAATGTAGTATTTTGTATGAGATTTTCGCTTCGCTTCGATCTCTATACAGGCTTTCACGACAAAAAGCTCGTAAACTTGATGATTTTAGTTAGTAGGCCATGCTAACCATGTGTCAGTAGCAATGTTTTCGAATTGGCTGTTCTAAATTTTTGTGGTGTTTTTAAATTAAACAAAAAAAAACGTTTGCTAAAATCTGTAAAATGGAACTTGAAACTGTAACTGGTGAAGCTATTTCTCCGGAGCTAGTCGATTCGGAAGTTTGTGGTCAACTGTCGGTTGAAACAACCGGAGAATCCCTTTCGGAAGACGTCTATCGCATTGCGATATGTCCGTTCCGTGGTCACAGTTCCAAATCGACGATCGAAGATGAATCGGAGTGGTTTCCGAAACCGGTAGATCCGTTGAAGCGATTGGCCGAGGTTGAAGACGTGCCAATTCAGCCCAAACGCAGCATTGCACAACTTTACGCAATCGAATGTCGCAAGTACGGGGTGACGGCGCTGCAACTCGTTTGCGGCATTTTAGAGGAGATTGAGCGGGAGGCGGATTCCGATGTAGATGTGGACTTGAACGTAAGATCTGCTGTAGTGTAGTGTCTTTTTGGTGTTGATAACTTTTTGCCTCGCAGCGCGTCGGTTTAAGTAACCTCCAGGTGCAAATCATCCTGGATTGCCTGGCTGTAGCCTGTCCGGATCGGTTGAACTTTCTCGGCTTGAGTCACAATCTGTTGATGGACAGTATCCTGGCGAATTGTCTAGCGAATCTTCTGCAGTTGTCCCGACGGATTGCAAGGTTGGATCTTTCGCATTGCACTCTGAGTGACTACGAAGTGCTGAAGATTTTGGCAGATGCGTTGTCTACTTCGACGGTGCGGAGCGTGAACCTGTCGCACTGTCAGCTGAGCGATACAGGTGGAGTGGATTTGTTCAACGCTTTGTCGATGTCGGACTGTATCGAAGAGGTGGATGTCAGCTGGAATCGGTTGCAGAGTGGGAGTGGAGTTGCGGCAGGGTTGTTTGTGGGGGTAAATTCAACGATTCGGGAACTGAACTTGGAAGGAAACTACCTGTATCGGGAGAAGGAGTGTATCGTTCCGTTTTTGAAGGAGTTGGCTAAGAATGAATCGCTGAGGAAGCTGAATTTGTCGTGGAATGCCCTGCGGGGTTCCCTATTTGGTTCGGCGTTGGTCAAAGCGATCGTGGCTAGTGGATTGAAAGTGCTGAATTTGGAAATGAATTGCTTGCGATCGGAGGAAGCATTGTCTTTGTTGAAGGCGTTCCGAAAATGCGAACATTTGAGGGAGATTTTGCTAGGTGGGAACTTCTTCAGTGAGGATGATCTCAAGGAATTTTTAAAGGCATTTGGACGGAATCCAAACATGAATTTACTGTCGTTGGGAAAGTATCAGTTTGTTTCGAAAGTGACCGGGCGGGTAGGTTTGAAATTGTCTTCATTCGAGCATTGATTTTCATTGTTGCATTCTAGTTATCAAAACGCTTCATGAATCGCGATCCTTCGAAGAGAATCACCTACCAGGGAGTTCTGTTGGCAAATCCACCGCGTCCGGTGGATGTTCCGGAGATGTTGCTAGATCGATGCCGCTTTTTGGGCTTCAAACCGAAAAAGAAGAAGCTAAAGCGTGACCTTGGCCACTTTATGCTGCAGTTGCAGAAGCTGGAGAACCCTCTGTTGCCACGGGATGATTTCCTGGCGATGGTCAAAAAGTTCCGCATCAAGTTGGATAAGAGTTTGACGGAATCGTTGATGGACGCATTCACGGAGCGGAAGTTGGTTGACGGTGCGGCCATGGCCGTGAAATATCTGGACAAGTATCCTACGGAACCGCCTCCGGTTAAACCGAAAAAGTCAAAGGGGAAAAAGAAGAAAAAGAAAGGAATAGCAAAACCGAAAAAGTAATGCCACAATAATAATCTCGTTCGGATCTAACAAAAGAGCGACAATTGTTATGGAATCGTACGACACTTTGGGCATTGCATTGGGGCAGTCCGGTAAGTAGCAGTTATCGCATGGTTGTATGCTTTCTATAGTACGACAACATCGCTTGTTTGTGAATGGTCATTCACAAAGCTTTATTCGGGTAGTTTCCACTCTGATTCAGAGTAGAGATCACATAGGTGGAGTTAGGACGTATGATTCTGAAATGCTTAGCTCAGGTGATGAAGGTGATAGGTGAAAATCCGCAGACAGTGTATGAGCAAGTCAAACGCGAAAACCCCAGAGTTAAAAAAATATGAATGGAAAAGTTTTAAAAATCCCTAACTTTGAAAAAGTTACAGATATTGGACTTAGAAAAATAAGAAAGATCCTAGACATAGAATTGATTATTAAAGATTCTTCTACCTCAATAATTCCAATTTTCATACGATGATGATGATGATGATGATATGGAACTACCAGTCACTGTAACAAGACAACTGTCGACTTCCATCGCTGTTCGACTTGATCAAGTTTAATAACCTCTAATTGTACTCAACCTGCCATTGTATGAAGGGCTAAAACGGTTTGGGTGAATCCATGGGCAACATAGCCCTCGTGTATCCACGGGATAAATGAAAATCTTCTTTCAACAACAGGATCATACAACCGGTCAAAAAACAGGCCATCGAACAGGAGGATGTCCCAAATGAGTGGGGAGAAGAGCCCACCCTATACTCACGAAATGTTAAAGACAGGGAGTTGGCATTTCCGCCCTACCCATCCATTTCGCTTCCATCGGGTGTCCTGGTGGAATATAGGCTATGAGAAAAATAAAGGAAAGATCTCACCCGATATGTTGCAAAGCAATCCATGACATCACGATGATTTCGAAGAGCACGGCTTCAGTTCAACAGTTCACAGTCTGGAAGACGCATGCTGCGTTTTGATCTGTCATACCGACATTCACAGGGAGGCCAGACCTACCGGTAATCCTAGCCTTACGTTCATATAAAACTCGAATTCATAAAGCAGCTTCTTAGAAACCACGATCCCCAACTACGCCTCTGTCCCGGAGGACGCTGAGAGGAAACTGGTGTGATCTGCTGATGCGTACATGATTTAATCATCCGCGGGGCAAACTATTGTGATGTGTGCTCGCTGCTTGGTCACTCTGACACGATCCAGATCGAGCAATTTTGTTTCTTCTCTCAAGCACTTGCTTCCGGCTGTCGATGGTTGGCGGTGTCAACAACAATGCCACCACGTACTAAAGGCCTCTAGGTGTACGGAACGCAACGGAAGGGAAGGGAAGCCTCGAATTAACTGCCATGCAGCAGCCTACCTACCTGCCGCGACGCCAACAACACTGGCTGCCGCGAGGCATAAACCAATTTGCTCAAATATTTATATCGTGTTGACAAGCGCTGGCATGGATTACATCTGGTCACCAAGCGGTGGGCACCATCTCATGATATGCTGCCGGTGGTGGAAAGGCGAGTGGGTGCCGGCCGGCACGTGCTGATAAAGATATTTCCGAGCTAGTTATAGTATCACGCCGAAAACCGCAAAAAGTGCGACCGCGTGCTCCCATCCCATATGGCCTCTTATCAACGACACCACCGCCGTCCAATGTTTGGACTTGGAGACTTCGAGACGGCTGTAATCAAAAAGTTGCAATTCTGAGTGTGAGTATTTATAGCTCGTTGACCCGTCCAAGTAGGCCAGGAGGAAAAATGGCGAACACGCCTGCTACGGTTAAATTCCACCTGCAGCGATGATCGGTCGAGTGTTGTGATACCGGCACTCGGGATAAAGGGGGCCTAAAAAAATATACACCCCACGATCGAGACTCTCACGCTCGCTGAATTCAATTGCGTGAGGCTGCAAATTGAAGATAACAGTTTGTCATAGATAATGGGGGCTCTGTGTCTCGTACGAAAGACTAAGGATCCTTTCATCATTAATGAACGCTGCTCTCGACCTGCCCTGGCCGGTGTTGAACGTACAGTTAAGTATACTTATAGATTGAAAAATTTGCAAACGATCAGGCGCGAGGTCTTATCGGTTCTCATGTAAATGCACACCTCTTTCAGCCCACTGACCAAGGAAGGTTCGATCGGCCGATCGCTCGCTGGGTGTGCTGGAGAACTTCCAGCCGTCTATGCATGCCATTCACTCGGTTGGTCCCGGAGATCACGCTTTTCGGTGCATGAGTCAGGCCGATCGGATCGTTGCTGAGACCTTCGCACGATAATGCAATGAAGTCTTGAATGGTTTGTCATTTTATTAATCTTAATCTGTAGAATTAATACGACTTATAGAGCTTTCGTTCTCGCGGGAGCAATAGTAGGCCGGAAAACCGGAAAGCTCCGTATACGTCAATTTGACATTATTCAGTGTCCAATCGATCCAAATTTCGCATTCCTCGCCGAGGTTGGCAAAAGGCAAACCCGCACCCAGTTATGGTGGGATCAGGTTTCCTCCGGCGGACGAGTCACGCTATCATCATCACTCCGCGCAACTGTTAATTGATATGTCTTTCACGCTTTCGCCGTTGGTCGTCGTCTCGATTGCGCTCAGGTGATAATTGTCCCAAAAATGGCCGCGACCCGTGAAAGGTTCGGGGAAAATCGTCCCGCCGTCATCCTGATTTGGCAATCGCGCACACATCAACGCGGGGACCCATATAATGAGTTAATTAAGATCGGTCATAACTGATGAGGACGCGGAGAACGTAGAGCAGGAGAAGAACAGCCAGTCTAGTTCGTCGGACAAACTGTTCCTCGCAGCAGGCGGGTGCTGATAGCCTACTAAAAAAAGCTAAAAGCAGAGCATCGCCTGCTTGGATGCAGCGCGAGTTCGTGACACTTTTTATATTGCACACCGTGGCGGCGGCGTGCGATCGAGACTCGCGCGGAATGTGTAGCATAAGTATAGCAGCCCTGAGATGGGTTTAGAGTCAGAGAAAGGAGCCAGATGTGGGAAACACTGTTGTAGTGAACAGGAAAAAAAAATACACAATTTTATGTTTTAATTGTGATATCGTCCGACAACAGCGCAGTAGCGCAATACGGCTTTTTCGCCTTATCGGAAGTCGATCTGTGAACGAACCGCCAAAGTATGGCAAACGAAGTGTAGCTCCGTAGCTTGGTTTGGTATTTTTTTTTCTTCTTCCGCCGAGCGAATAGAAAAGTTTATTGGAATAATGGGACTTAATTAGCCTATTATTTTCAGGAGACCCCGCGGATCGCGGCGAGATGTCGTTGTCATTGCGCTGGCTGGTCGGTTCCCGGTAGGGGACACAACGAAATTGAGATGTTAGCAGCTTGTACAGCGAGAGCGAGCTGTTTTCCGATGAAGGAAAAAAAAACGAGCAGATCTAGATTATCTAAGCAGGCCCCGAGATTGCTTACATAATTGTTTTTGTATGGTAAATATTGATTCCAACCTTAAATGGCAAAGCAGACTGCGATCGGGCTGCAGATTTGACCTGATTCGAACGAGATAATCGGAAGGGGTTTTACGACGCAAAGTAATATGGGAAAAATCTGAGATTAATCATTGGAATTTCATTTGAATTTCTAATGCCGATCGTTGTGATCAGTGGATGCTGTAGGTTGGTTCTCGGAGATTTAGATTTTTTTTTACTAGCTTTGAACTAAGACATTTTATGATTAATCCGACCGTGGATAGTATGCCCGATTCGTCCCAAGATAATCATGCCTAAGTAAATTACTTTATAAGCAAAACTTCGTTTCGTCATTTCGTCACAGCAATTTCAACATTCTTCCAGTGCCATGAGGTTGGACATTCCAGAAACATTGCCACCTTCCCAAACACAGCCGAGAATAATACGTTATTGCCACCAGGGATCCAGGTGTGTTTTGAAGCGGGGGTGGATTTGTTCAAATTTATTCAATTGAGTCTTTTGAAAAGTTCAGGGAAATTGAGGGAACATTCACTACCAGTGCTGGTTACTCACTGATTTGTTCCCTGTAAGAAAAGTCCATAATTGTGTGTAATTTGAGCTTTTACACTAAATTCAAAATCGGAATCAATCAGGCTAAGTGTCCTCTGCTGTCCGAAAAAGTCGACCCTTGGTCACACTTCGCCAGCCTCGTGGTCTGCGAAGGGTCCGCAGTTCGCCTTCTACTTGGTCGATCCACCTTGCCCGCTTCGCGCCTCTTCTTCTTGTTCCTGTTGGGTCGCTTTCTAGAACCATTTTCACTGGGTCGTCGTGTGGCATTTTTACGACGTGCCCAGCCCACCGTAGTCGCCCAATTTTTGCAATGTGGACGATGGATGGTTCTCCCAGCAGCTGGTGCAATTGGTGGTTCATTCGCCTCCTCCACGTTCCGTCATCCATCTGCACTCCACCGTAGATGGTACGCAACACCTTCCGTTCGAAAACACCAAGGGCGTGTTGGTCCTCCACGAGCATAGTCCAGGTCTCGTGGCCGTAGGTCTAATCAGCGTTTTGTAGACAGTCAACTTCGTGCGGCGGCGTCCAAAGTAGGCACGATTCCCTGCCATAATGCGTCTTTGAATTTCTCTGCTGGTATCATTTTCGGCGGTCACCAGTGAGCCCAGATACACGAACTCATCGACCACCTCGATTTCGTCACCGTCAATCTGAACCCGGGGTGGGAGGCTAATATTGTCTTCCCTAGAACCTCTTCGTTTCATGTATTTTGCCTTTGATGCGTTGATGGCAAGTCCAATCCGCCTAGCTTCAGCCTTCAGTCTGATGTACGTTTCCGCCGTCGTCTCAAAGTTCCGTGCCATGATGTCGATGTCATCGGCAAAGCCAAGAAGCTGGATGGGCTTCCTGGAGATCGTGCCACTCGTGTCTATTACAGCTCTTCTGATCACACCTTCAAAGGCGATGTTAAATAGCAGCCACGAAAGTCAAGGTGATGGACTTAACCCCCTTCGAGATTCAAATGGACTCGAGAGTGTCCCCGATACTCGAACAACGCACATCACTCGATCCATCGTCGAGTCCTTGACTAATCGGATCAGTTTATCCGGAAATCCGTACTCGTGCATAATCTGCCATATTTGAAATTGCCGATTTGAAACCGATGAGCAAATGATGTGTGGGAACGTTGTATTCGCGGCATTTCTGCAGGGAAAGTGCTTCAGGGAAACTACGAGAACTTTTCAGAAGTTCTAAGAATATATGATCTCTCCATGAAACCTATTGGCTATTCAAGAAGTTCCAGATCAACTTCGACCTATCTCCGGAAGAACCGGAAGAATCGATGAGCTACCTCCCCCTCTCACATAGGGATGCCTACAACGAAAAAAAAAATGGTGATGAGTTGTCGCCGAGGTTGTTCCTTGGTGGATAATGGGCCAAAATTCGTGAAAAATATAATAGTAAGTGATTAGTAATATTCGCCAGGATCGAACAAAATTTTTTAATAGTAAACAAAAGTTCTCGCATAAAAAGGTCAATCAGTAATCGTGAAAGACGATTGAATTATGCAAGGTATGAACAGAATTTTTCAGAAGGGAGGCAAATACTTGGGAAGGAATATGTTATCGTGTGATAGATCAAGATCGTGAGGATCGATCAAGATCGTGAGGGTCGATCAAGATCGTGAGGGTCGATAAAGATCGTGAGGGTCGATCAGGATCGTGAGGGTCGATCAGAGTCGTGAGGGTCGATCAAAATCATGAGAACGATTAATTTTTACAAGAAGCGATTGAAGCCTATTGTAATGAGCAATACATCTTTCTAAATAAACATAAACATATTGGTATGCTGATTTGGGGTATGGGGTTACTGTGTGACATAATTATGCTGGGATATTCCTGGTGTATAAAGAAGTGAATTATTGTTGGTTTTGTTATATTGGTTGTTACAGATGGATGATACGAGACCAATGCCTCAATTCAGGTGCGAAGATATTGCAAAACCAAGGCTGCACCACGAGTGGAATGACTGGAAAAGTGGGTTAGAAAGATACTTTGATGCAAACGACATTACTGATCAATACAAGAAGAGGGCCAAGCTTCTATATCTGGGAGAACCACAGCTCGACAAAGTGTTTATCAACCTTCCGGAAGGGAATAAATTTCCATTGGTCGCTACTGAAAAGAAGTATTATGACGTGGCCGTTGCAGCGCTTGACAACTATTTCCAACCAGTTAAGCAAGACATCCTTGAGCGTCACCGCTTGCGCCAGATGAAGCAACTACCTGGTGAAAAGTTTACCCATTACATGGTAGCATAGTCTTTCTTCAACAAATTTATTAACTTTTGCTAAATGAAATATTCATAATATTGTAGGTTCGTCTTAGACAACAAGCTGCTTTGTGTGGTTTTGATAAATATGCAAAAACGACGAAGCAAGTTTTAACGGAAATAATGATAACGGATGTCATTGTAGAAGGTTGCCTGTCTGTCGATCTTCGGCGACGTATGCTGTTAAAAGATCGGACGTTAGATGAAATTGAAGAAATCGCTTCTGGCCTCGAAGGCGTCGATTCTCAAATTCAGGACCTTACAGTAATGACCAAGGATAGTGCTACTGCTGAAAAGGTGTACAAGGTTAGTGGACGACCGATACAGACGTTCAGACGCCCACAAATGTCTTCTGCCAGGAACGAGGTGGGACGTCATCATCGGGAACGTCAGCCTACACGTTTTGCCTCAAATGTCGTATGCTTCAACTGCGGCAAGTCAGGGCATATTGCATCTTCTGATTCCTGTCCCGCGAAAGGATTACAATGCAGGAACTGCAAACGGTTCGGGCACTTCGAATTTAAATGCAAATCGGCTCTCGCTCCTTCAAACCCAAGTCGGTCGTCTTACCATCCACCAAGTAAAAAGATTCGAGTAGTTGAGCATCAGGAATCTAAAGGTTCCGAAGGGGGAAAAGTCTATTACGCCTTTTTCGGCGGTAATCAAACAAACATGCTGAAATTCGTCGTAGGAGGTGTGGCTTTGGAGATGTTAATTGATTCAGGAGCGGATGCTAACTTGGTGACTGCAGAAGCGTGGGAGGATTTGAAACAAGCCGGTATTCGTATTTCCAGTTCAACGAAGGATTCCGATCGTTCTTTTCTTGCGTATGGTAGCCGTAGTCCACTTGCAGTCCATGGGATGTTCACGGCTGAAATTAAAATTCACGACAGAGCCGCGTTTGCTGAATTCTACGTTGTAGAAAAGGGGCCAACTTGCTTGTTAGGGGATGCCACCGCAAAGCAGTTACATGTTTTGAAGGTTGGCATTGATCTGAACCATGTTCAGGAGGTGGAACCATTCGCGTGTATTAAAGATGTTGAAGTCCACATTCATATGGAGCAGGATGCAAAACCTGTGGTTCAGCCCGTCAGAAGGCTGCCTATTCCTCTTGAAGCTGAAGTCAACCGTAAGCTAGAAGAAATGTTAAGCCGCGATATCATCGAGGTGAAATCGGGCCCTACGTCATGGGTCTCTCCGTTAGTAGTTGTTGCTAAGGCTAATGGAGGACTGCGGTTGTGCGTGGATCTACGAAGAGTAAACCATGCCGTGCAACGAGAACATAACCCAATCCCGGTAATTGAACAAATACTGGCGCGTATTGGAAATGGTGCTGTATGGAGTAAGTTGGATATCAAAGATTCTTTCCTTCAAGTTCTGGTTGCTGCTGAGTCTCCAGATATTCTCACGTTCATAACTGAAAAGGGGTTATTTAGATTTAGGAGGCTGCCATTTGGCTTAATAACGGCACCTGAAATTTTTCAAAGAGTAATTGATGAAATCCTCTGTGGATGCGAGGGTACTCATTGGTACCTCGATGATATGTTTGTGGAAGGTAAAAATCTGGAAGAGCATGACATCAGGCTTGAGAAAGTTATGACCAAACTAACGGATCGAGAAGTACAGCTAAATTTGAAGAAATGTCATTTCAGGGCTAAAGAAATAGAGTTTCTTGGTCATAAGATAATATAATATATAGCACCTTCCGACACAAAGGTCCGTATTTTTTGCTGAAAAGTACCAGCAAGTCAATTGCAATAGAAGATTTTTCACTGATGGATCACGCATTGATGGATCCCCTGGCTTCGGCAGTACTCAACCGCCTTTCGGAAACTTCAGGAACCTTGTTCCGTTTATGTTGCTGAGCTATCAGCAATCAACTTCGCATTGGGGATGATTTCCGACATGCCCATAGACCAATACTTCATCTTCTCGGATAGTCTCAGTTCGATCGATGAAAACTCATCTTATTTCCTTTCAAAGGTAAGGGAGCAGATGAGTGTGCTGGTCGAAAGATTATATATGATTACCTTTGTATGGGTCCCCTCACATTGCTCAATCCCAGGCAGACTCTCTCGGAAAGGTGGGCGCACAACAAGAAGAATTTTACATGATGCATTTTTCCCATTAGTACGACAGAGTTCTCTTTTAAGTTGGCAAAACGATTTGACAAGTAATTCTCTTGGGCGGTAGTTACATTCCATTATTCCTAATGCTTCTTCTAGAGCGTGGTTCAAACGTCTGAATGTGAGTCGGGACTTCATTCGCGTCAAGACTTATGTCCAACCACTACTCGCTAGACGCACATCTCTACAGAATAAACCTCGTTGACAGCAATATAAATATATATTGGTATTGCCAGGGTAATGATGCCTCCTCTCCTTACTTCCGTGAAGTAAGAGATGTATTGGGAACCCGTGATCTTGCCTACATGCAGGCAACCTACGAATTCCTTTGTATGATGTGACCATCCCCTCCTTTCCAAACAATTTCCAACCATTGTGTCCCTTATCCTCCTGTCTCTGCTCTACTTGCCCCTGCCTAGTCAGGATTTGGTCAACCGTCCGAGAGTAGTATCTGAAGGAGGCTTCAGAAACCAGTTTCCTACCTAGCTCCTTCCAATCGGAATGGCTACCCATTAACCTCGAGCCCGCCACGAGTAATTGGTACCCAATACTAATCTAGAACTACTACTGTTTAAAATGTAAATTCTAACATTTGGCTCCGCAAAGTGTCACACACGACTAAGCCTAGTAAATAAACGAACTAGTTAAAAAAAGTTCAGAGAACTTAAGCAAAATTGTGGAAACTTTAAAAAATCCAAAAATCTCTGGGAAGTTAGGTCTAGAGATTTTCTGTGCAGCTTAAGCAACTTAAGGGCAGAGTCAATAACTTCAGAAAAGTCCAAACTTTCCGGGAATTAAAAGATGAAGATCCGGAAATTTTAGGAAATTACAGAGATTTTCGAGGAAGTTTAAGGATTACAGCCAGAATACAGTCATGGTTTCTATATTTATATGGATCCTGGAGACAACAGAAGGGTCCTAGAAAGATCCAGAACATCCGTAAAAGTGGCCAATCCACGAAACTGATCCTAGAGCTCCGCGTTTTTTTTTGGAAACATTAGGAAATAATTTGGGGTCGTGACATAAACATGGACCTAGTTGGCCATGGGACCGTTCTCCGGAAGATTCAGAACATAAGTAAAAGTGGTCAATTCATCAAAGTGATCCTAGAGCTCCGCGTTTTTTTTTAACATTAGGATCTGTGATATAAGAATGAATTTGGGGTCGTGACATAAACATGAACTCAGATGGCCTTCGGACTATCCTCCGGAAGATCCGGAACATCCGTAAAAGTGGTCAGTCTATGAAACTGATCCTAGAGCTCCGCAGTTTTTTCGAAAATACTTGGAACTGTCATATATAAATTATTTTGGGGTCATGACTTAAACATGCACCTCCGAAAGATCTGAAACATTCTTAAAAATGGTCAATCCACGAAACTGATCCTAGAGTTCCACGGTTTTTTCGAAAGCATTTGGAACTGTGATATATGAAAGAATGTGTGGTCATGACATAAACATGGACCCGGACAGCCATGGAGCTGTCCTCTGGTAGGTCCGGAACATCCGTAAAAAGGTAAATCAATGAAACTGATCCTAGAGCTCCGTAGTTTTTTTTTCAAAAACATTAGGAACTGTCATATAAGAATGAATTTGGGGTCGTGACATAAACATGTAACTGGATGGCCATGCGATCATCGTCTGGTAGATCTAGAACATCAGAAAAATGTTCAATCCACGAAACTGATCCAAGAGTTCCATGATTTTTTTTCTAAAACACGTGGAACTGTGATATAAGAAATAAAGGTCGTAACATAATCATGGGACCGAATGGGACCGTCCTCCAGAAGATCTGTAAATGGTCCATCCATGATACTGATTCTAGAGATCCGCTGTTTTTTCGAAAACACTTCTCAAGATATATGAAAGAATTTGGGATCGTGACATAAACATGGACCTAGATGACCATTGGACCGTCCTCCGGAAGATTCGGAACATCCGTAAAAGTGGTTCATCCAAGAAACTGTGAAAAACCGCGGTTTTTTTTCGAAAAGTCTTGGAACTGTACTCCGAAAGATCCGCAACATCCGTAAATTCGTTAATCTGAGAAACTGATCCTAGAGCTTTGCAGTTCTTTTTTAAACACGTGGAACTGTGATATAAGAAAGAATTTTGAGTCGTGACGTACAATTTTATCCAGATGGCCATAGCACCATCCTATGGAAGATCCTGAACATCCGTAAAAGTGGTAAAGCCATGAAACTGATCCTAGAGCTCCACAGTTGTTTTTTTTTCAAAAATATTAGGCACTGTGATATAAGAATGAATTTGGGGTCGTAACATAAACATGGCCCGGATGGCTACGGATATTCTGGAGAACCGTTCCGTTGTCTCCAGGATCCATATATATATAGAAACCATGACTGTATTCTGGCTAATTATGAAAATGTGTGCCCATTAATCTAAATTATAGATCTTAAGCCACTTGCAAAACCCATGAAAACACCTTTTTAAAAAACGTGTAACGACTCTTTTCACTTTACTAATAAGTAGACGACCCTATTTTCAATCTTTTCACAATCAAAATAATCTGCAGACCCTAAGAATTCTAGAGGTACCAACATTTTTGAAATCCATCAAGAAATGGTAAAGCTATACTATTGCAAACTTGCTGTTACACGTTTTTCGGAGGCATCGTATTCGGAGTGTTAATATCAGGAAAATTGATGGAACGATAAAGAAGTTTCGAGGTCTTCTTGAAAATTTAGGGAGCTTCATGAGAAGACAAAAATTTCATGTAAGTGTGTGATATTCAGAGTAGTTTAAAAATTTTTATGGGTAGTAGTTTCGAAATCTATAGGAAAAAAATACTTCAGGCCGTTAAATTTTCTTCAGAATTCAAGAAGTTCCGAAATTTTTTGGGCAGCTCCAATAACTCCAAAAAAGTACGGAAAGCTTCAGAAAAGTCTTTCTGGAAACTTTAAATATTTTCAAGAATTGATAACTTTAAATATTTTCAAGAATTGATAAGCGCTTGAACACGATGACAATCCTCAATCGAGTGAACTATCACGTATGGCTTAAGATCATCTGCATAAACGAGCTTGCATTTAACTCCCAACAAAGCTGCTACATCGTTGAAGAATGACGTAAACAAAAGTGGACCCAGGTTACTTCCCTGAGGTACTCCAGAGGTGCTGGTAAACGTAGAAGAGACACAAGATCCTAGTCGTACTCAAAGAGTTCGTCCAGTTAAGTAGGAATGTAACCACGACCTAAGTTGCTCAGACGCTCCTAGTCGGGAAAGCTTGCATAACAAAACCTTCTGGTCGATTTTGTCGAATGCGGCTTTTAGATCAGTATAAATGACGTCGACTTGTGCCTTATTCTCCATCGCGGTGATGCATGTACTGGTGAAATGCTAAAGGTTAGTAGCTACCGATCTACCGGGAATAAATCCATGCTGGTCAGTTGAAATGTAGTACTTCGAGCGATTCAGAACAAATTCGCTCAAGATGATCTCAAACAGTTTGGACGCTGCCGAAAGACTGGTGAAAACAGGAAACATATAGGACTGCTTCCACAATGTTGGGAATTTTCCTTGCTCAAAGGATGCATTAAATATGGCTGCCAAGGCACACACCACTGACTGCCGGAATTCTATCTGGACCTGGAGAGAGTGAGGTTTTTAGTCTCCTCGCTGCTGAAAGTACCATATCCCGAGTTACTTCGAATGTGCTCAGTTCCACTAAGTCACTAGGCGTATCAGAGGCAGCAGATTCAGCTTCAACGTCACTTGTCATATCTTTATCGAAGACAGATGCACGTTGCAAGCTGGGTAAGATGACCAGTCAAGTGAAGCAGGTAACGACAGAATTAAGGAAGGGTGGTGAGCAGCAATCGGTAATAGCGGCACAGCGGATTCGTCGATATCGAAATCATTTTCATCGTTGCAAAATACCAAATCCAGCGTGCGGCCAAGTTCATTTCGGAATGTATTGTGTTGACTGAGATTAACGAAATCCATTCCATCAACGAGAGCAACACTTGCAGCGGTCAGTGAAGATGTTTCGGTGATGTAGACCCTGTTGTCATCGATTCCCCACTGAAGACGAGGCATCTTATCATCACAGTCACAATCAGCGAAACACGTTGAAGCCAGGTCCAAAAAGTCTGACTCGAATTGATGCTATCGTCAAGTCCGGTTTCAATCAAGATGATAACGTCATACTCGCAACCAGCAGCAGCCAGGAATAGATCGTCAATTTTTGTCCGAATACCTCGTACATTTTGGTAGTACACCCAGATCCGATTTTCAGTCAAACCAACCGGTTGTTGCCCTTGAGGCGGTGAGGCGCTGGAAGCAACGGACGAATCAGGAGCGGAACTGGTGATGACACGAACATACTTGCCTTGAGTTGCGTGTTGGAAGACACCTTCTCCAAGCCCACACACAGGTCCAGGGCGACTGCAGGACGATGACTGGATTAACTCGACTGTGGAGGGAGAGGAAGGGGTTTCCGTAGTGCCAACTTCAATGCGTCCCAGAGTGTTCAGGTGACAGGCGGGCGATGCATGGTTGATGGTTGGTAAAGCGCTAGAACCAATGAACGAATCAGGAGCGGGACTGATCATGACACGATCATACTTGCCTTGAATTGTAGGTTGGAAGACCCCTTTCCAAACCCACACACAGGTCCAGGACGACTGCAGAACAATGACTGGATTAACTCGACTGTGGCGGGAGAAGAAGAGGCTTCCGTAGTGCTAACTTCAATGCGTTTCAGAGTGTTCAGGTGACTGACCATTCGAGAAACTACAAGATCTCTTCCAAAGGCGTCTCAAACACTACATCGGCTGCAGCAAGTTCCTGGGACACGCACCTAAGAACACTGCGGTGTCTGCGGGAATATATAGGCCGACCACCTGGCAGCTTCCGGAAGAGAAGTTCCTACGCATGATTTAAGACACTGGGCTTCAAAATTGATCTGGGACTCCTTGTCGGTCGATTGGCTTCACTGAAACTTTCATCCGAAAGATCAAGCAGGATACACAACCTGGGACCTGGGACCCTCGAGTACGCAGATCGTGATGTCTCGCCTAAGAATGGGCACACCAACATTTCCCTTAATTTCTCTGGGAACGGTTCTTTCCGCAGGATATGCGACATCTGTCATGTCCCGCACACAGTAGAGCACATCATATCTCACTGCCCACTATATGAGGTGTCCCGCGAATTTTATGAAATACCGGGACCCGGTACACCTGATCAGAACCGCGGCATTGCTCGGTTTTCTCCGAGAAGTTGGACTACTAGAAAGCATCTAGCACTTGTCTCTTGAACCCGATATGATTTTGTACAACGCCACAAAGACCAACCTTAGCTTCTCAGCTGAAAACGAACAATACCCAACCTTCTTTCTATTTATCATATCGACAACATCAACTGGATGCTATGACAGAAACAACTCTGATTTTGGGGAGGGCTCTCTTTTTCAAAACTCTGTTATTTGGGGGCTCCCTTATGGGGCTTCCACCCTAAACTCTGTAACTTGGGGAACTCCACTCTGGAGTCCCACCCCATTACAAGCTTTGTAACTACGGGGAATCCCTTCCGGAGCCTCCAGCTTCGTACGAGACAAACCAGCTCACGGCTGAAAGTCTCGTTAATAAAGAAAACTAAACTAAACTGTAAATTTCACCTTTCAGTGAGTGACAATCAGCGTCGCTGATTGTGACTCTCTGAAAGTGAAATTGACAGATTTGCCGTAGTTTCACGGAAATGACTTCGTCATTGTGTCAGTTTTTTATTTTGATTCATTCAAAAAGTGCTTCAATTTTGGGATGATTCACGCCGAAAAGTAAACCATAATTTTCGATCGTAATTCCACAGCAAATCAATTCCGAACGTTTCCATGGAACGTCACGGGATTTTAACGATGCATTTTATTGCTCATGATCCATACCAACAAAAAAAAAAAAAAAAAACCAAAAATCATTTGGCAGTGGTTGGGTACCTGCATAGTGTTTACCGTTGATCGTTGGAATGTGTCTGTAGTACACGTTACGGTCGTAAAAAAAAAGCAAATTTGACTGTTTTTTTCTTCACCTCCAGACGCCGCCGCTTCTGACGACTGTCTGCTTGTTTTACTCCAAATTTAATAGCTTTGCAAGCTACAACTAGATCTGAAGCAGCAGGTAACATTAACTACAACAATTTAAACGGAATTACGAAAAAAGGAACCGCCTGCTCCACGGTTGGGCTATTAGTATTCACGTCCGATTGCTCCTGTTTAAGGTGGAATTCAAGCGCCAGAGAGTTTAAAACGTGCATTTTAATTGTTGCCGGCGAAGTCGTCAAAAAGTTCTGCCAGGGCGCCAACCGTCGAACAATCGCAGCAAGCGCTGACGAGGAAATACCCATATGTTGACAAAGTCGAAAAAAAAGGAAAACCGTATCGCAGGGATCATAGATGGCCTAGGATAGGGTGCATGTGGGTTCCCACAGCAACCAACCGGCGCGAGAAGTGCATAATTCGCACGGCTGTCGTTACGGAAAGGTTAATGGATTTTATCGGAGCAGATTGATCGCTGTTGCTGTTGCTGCTGCTGGGCTGTCGAGCTGCGATTGAGCGCCAGCTTTCTGCCAACTTGGAAGGGAGATAAAAGTTTAGAATTTTAAGCAGACACACACAAGTCGACTAACGAGTTGCCGGTCGTCGTCGTCTTCGCCGTCGTCGATCGACGAGGATGATGTTCTAAATTAGCGCACATCCATCTAGTTTGCATATTGATGCTATCGCAATATATCTTGCTGTTTGTTGGCGGTTTTCGATTTGTACAGTCGAAGCCAGCGGTTCTTTTCAACTCTTGATTTTTTTTTCTGCGACAGTTCCGCGTCCGTTGACTCACAATAGGGCGACTGAGCTGACCCTGGTGAACTATTATTCCGAACCATACTAGCCAAATGGCTCCGGTCCGGGATGGTGATAATTCGTCGAAAATTGATCACCCGAACCATAAATTATTCACCGATCCTGTCTGAAATCACTTCCAGCTTAATCCAATTAACGACTTCTTTTTCGGTCATCGGTGATCTGTCTGGAGAGGAGGAAGATGAGGCTGGGGTAGCAGAACATGAAAAGCACAGTTTAAATCCTACTAATTAGTGCATTGTGTGTCTCCGTTTGGGGATCCGCGTTTGCTCTGCCAGACGATTTCCATCGAGGTGAACTTTACGAACCTGGGACGCCCCGACGACAACGATGAGGTGATCGATGTTTACGATCCAGTTTGAAAATCTTCTAATTAAAGACCTCCCCATCGATGGATTCGGTCGGGAACATTCCTAGGATGACATCAGCGCAGCAGAAATGTCAGTCGGCGATGCAAACTGCCTAACCATTGGGTTCCGAGAGCGACCCGCGAGGTCGTAACATAACAAACAATAAAATAGCTCAATTAATTATCCGTTGATCGTCTTCGGTGTTTCGGTTGTTGTCGTTGCTGCCATTGTCAACAAATACGGCGAGAAGAAGAGATTTCGAAGATATGTGGGAGCCATCGGCGCGATCATCGAAGTAGTCTTCGCTTTTTTTTTCCGTTCGCTGTATTCAGATTCAGATGACCACCACAAAAAGTCCCATCCCTAGTTGGCCGTGCACAGCGTTGACATTTAGTAGAGGGATTGATTAATAGCATCGTAGCGATCGTTTGCTGGATAAAGAGGTGGTTTTTGGGGCCACAGTTGGTATCGATTTCAGCTTTATTTCTCTCCGTTCTGTTGTTTTCGTAGATCGTTTTGTATTTTCTTGCTCTCCCCTCCCCAGAGACGACGACCGATGGACGGATAAAATCGGCATGGTTCTGCTGTAAAATTGGCATTGAACTTACCGGGAACTCTTACGAAAACGTCGATTACCGATTCAAGTCACGCTGCAAGTACCAGCCTAGTAGTGATAGTGACGCCACACGCACGTTGCATCGCTAATTGACCTACGGGATCGAGTTACGATTATGATCCTTCTTCATAATAAAAACGTGCGCGATGTGGTGGTGGTCACTCAACTCTTCTCGCAACCAGCCAAGAATGTCAACTATTTCGCGATCCATTCCCAGGCGCAGTGCAGGCCATGTGCTCTTGCGCTGGTTGAGTGACTCCCGGTGGGCGGAGCCGGACGCGATAACTCGCGAGAGCAGCAACCAGTCTCTCACTCTCGCGCACTCACCGCACCGTCACTCATAGAGAGTGAGCTCTTTCAACGCAAACGGCCATGCTTCCTCGTTTTATGCTTTATGATGACGCGATTTTGCTCTCTTCGCGGCCAGCTCAACATGCATACATTTTAAAACTATTATTATTATTTGCGCTGCCGTTGTTGTTTGGTATTCCACAGTTTGCCGAGGGGTCAATTCTTCCGTCAACCGAAAACCAACCGACTGAGATTGTGTGGCGATGAGGAAGAAAGACAGCGAAACAGAGAATGGGAAATCTTGTAAAACTGGATTCTGAGTCCCTGCATGGGATGGCTGGTGGATGCGCAGGAGAAGAAGAGCTCTGGGATAAAAGATTATGAAGAGTCAAGGATCGGTCGCTCCGCGAAGAAAAATGGATCCGCACAATGTCGTACCGGATAACACTGGTTGGTTGGTTGGTTGGTTGGTTAAAGCTATGGTTGGCAGGGCAACGCAGATTTCTGCGCTGTGATTCTAATCGAAATCTCCAGGCTCAGGCGCGTCGAGGGAAGAGAGAACTATGCGATAAAGTCGGTGCACCAGCAGCAGCACAGGAAGAAGGAGAAGGGCGGTGCAGAAGAATGAGAAAATAAGAGAAAGGAGCGATGAGGAATGTACTCACTCATCACTGTTTGGTGGATTGGGTTCCGTTCGTTCGTTTGGCTGGGAAAGGGTTTCCTCTTGTGTGGGGAATTTTTATCGCTTTGCGATGTTCCGGTTATCGGTTTTTGGCGGATTGTGCCGGGGTTGATGGTTTATGGCTGGGATGGAGATTTGCGAAAACTTTTGTATGGATAAGACAAGATTGAATGGCCTCTTCCTCCGAAATGATAAAGGGGAAGTGTTTGTCACTAGCCGGGGCAAGATTTATGGTTTTAATTACCTAGCTGGAAGTCGCTATTCGCGTGAATGATATGGTCTTTAAGATATGTGGTTGATTCTTTCGAATATTTGCAGTTTTGGCCGTTAAGAGTGTCTTGAGGTCGGACAAGTATTTTTCAATATTAATTGGCTTAAGGTTGGTTACCATCACTTGATTATAGATTTGAAACAAGTGCGGGTGGAAAAAGCAATCTATTCGACAGGCATCGACTGTAGTTGTGGACTATGAATGTGATCAACGTAGACTGGGTTCTATTGTAGGGGAATTTACGTATTCTCGTCAATCTAAGCAGTGTCCGCACTTCTATTAGCATTTTCTCAGCGTCACGCACATATATGACGTGTCTGTTGGTTTACATTCATCTGCTGCTTGCTTCTCTATCCATTCTAGTCGACAGAATTCTTCAAAACTGTTTGAAAGCGTTTTTACAACGCTCCAAACTTCTCAGGTGAGTGTGACTATTGTCGGCAGCCTCTTTTTCTTGGGCAACCTTCCCATTAGAACTGCGTGTTAACCAGTTGTTCTATTATCGGCAACTTGAAATCAACCCCATTTTAGAGTACGTATGCTTCATTTGAATAAAAATCTGGCATAACAGGACAGCTCAGACGTACACATACAATCAGATTGAAGCTGAAAGACTAAAGAATCGTTTGGATGCATTCAGGGAAGTGTGTTGATGGGAAAACATAGTGAAATTAACGTTTAAATTTTGGTTGCCGAAAACAGTCAATGGGTGCCGAAGCCGACATTGGCCCTATATACATATTTTCAGATATTTTCCATGGCATGCTGGGAGTTTGCTCTGTGTTATTCATCGATTCGTTGGGACCAAGATAGGAATTTTGACCAGTACCCCGTTCACACTATAGCCTATCTTGATATCTGAATCTATTCATCTAGTCTTCACTGGAAATTGTATGTATGACGTTTGATATCAAGATACGTAATAGTGTAGTGCGAACGTGGTATAAATTTGACGTTATTTATCGTGAAAATAAGTGTATTCTAGTATGTTGTTAGACATAAAATGTGTATTTTAACAAAAATTATTTGGTACCAAATACAGATATTATCTACTTACTTCATCCGTGAAGTTGAGTTTTACAAATTTGAGCGAGATACATAATGAATGTCAATATTTGAATTATAGAATTATACATACGATGATGACACTACGTGACCAGCGATCCGGGAAATTTGGAAAAACGAAAAGAAAAACCGGGTATTCGAAGCCATCGAGCGAAAACGGGAAACCGACGACAATTTAAAAAATTACTTCGTTCTCTTTCCGATAACAATAAGATTATGGACATTGAAAACATTTGAAGACCTTTGCACTGGACTATATTTTCTAGATTATTGATGAATTATTAAGAGAATTTTAGAAAGTAAAATTCCATGGAATTTTAGGAGATTCACCAAGGTCAAGGTGTTTCAGAGAAACTTTCCAAGGCAGTTTAGCGAAGAACTCCTAAAGAGTTTTGGCTAGAAGTCCAAGTCAATTGTGTGAGTTCAAGGTAGAATTTTAAAGTAAAGGGTGCCCCACATCAAATTACATCACGGAAAAAACGCTGTAGAAAACTACCCATTGGGTATTTTCTCTTGAAAACTTGGGTAGAAGTAGTTTAGAGTTTATTGTTTACACTATATTTTTTATCGCTGTCAGCTTTTCGAAAGTTGAAAAAATGGCTTCACCCGAAAAGCAACGTCGCGAATTGATTTTGCGCAAGCACCTGGAAAATCCTCAACTCTCTCATCGGGACATCGGAAAACAACTCGGAATCGTGAAGTCAACGGTGAGTCGTGTGATTAAACGTTACTGATCATCGAACGGAAGGAGAAATGCGGTCAGAATGGATGTTCTATTAGTGATCAAGATCACAAGCGTGTCGTGAAAGCGTTTAAGTGGAATCCCAATGCTTCGGTCAGGGACGTGGCCAAGTCTTCCGTTCAGAGAGCCAAGGACCGGGAGGGACTACATACGTACAAAGTGCAGAAGGCTTCAAAGGTGAAGAATGGCAAAATACGGTGGGAAAGTCATGGGCCCGGAAAATGTACACCCATATGCTGACGAAGTCTCTTTGTCTCATCATGGATAATAAGACTTACGTCAAGGCGGACTTCTGGAAGCTTCCGCGACTACTGTTCTTCACCGCCCAGTACAAGTTTGATGTTCCGGAGGAAGTAAGGAAGCAGAAACTTTCAAAGTTTGCCAAGAAATACATGATTTGGCAAGCGATCTGCTCATGCGGCAAACAGAGTGCGCCGTTCGTGACTACCGGGACTGCAAACGGGGAGATCTACCTCAAGAAGTGTCTACAGAAGCGTTTGCTTCCTCTTTAAAGCAACACGAGGGCCCTACGATCTTCTGGCCGGATCTAGCTTCGTGTCATTATTCAAATGTTGTCCTGGAGTGGTACGAAGCCAACGGGGTCACTATCGTACCCAAGGACAATGGCCCCCCTCAAAGCACCGGAACTAAGGCCCATCGAAAAATACTCGACTACGGAAGCATCCCAAGGAGGTCAAACCTGAGGAAGACATGAAGAAAAAGTGGATTTCCGTACAGAAGAAGCTAAAGGAAATGCTTGAGAACATTGGGCCGTATGAATAAAAAGAGTTTACTTCACTTTCCCGTGCTTTTCTTAAGGAAAAAGTAAAGTAAACGACCTATTCCAATAAAATCCTGTAAAGAGTTTTGAGCAAATTTTCAAGGCAGTTGAAACATTGAAAATTTTTGAAGACTTCGAACGCAGAACCAAATGTAAGATCCAAGAAAAATGCTACTGTCTTGGCAAGGTAAGTCAAGGAAGAACTCTCAAACAGATGTTCCTTGGTGAATTAGAACTTTGAATAAGAATAAGCTAAGGAAAACAACTCGGAAACTTTTCAATCGAGCAAAAGTTTCTGGACAGTGGGACCAATATAAAAAGGCCCTTATAGCATACACTAAAGAATTAAGGAAATCACGCAGAAGAACCTGGAGGTCTCACTGTGAAAACATTGTGAATACTCCAGATGTAGCCAAACTACAAAAAGTACTTTCTAAGGACCATTCAAATGGTCTTGGAAATTTAAAGAAAACAAATGGTAATTTTACTATTAATACAAAAGAAACCCTTGAAATAATGATGAAAACTCATTTCCCAGGTGTGGTGTCGAGTGATAATGTAGTAGGTACAGAAGAAAATTGTAGGCCATCCGGGACTACGACTGTAAATTCAGCCGTACTTAATACCATCTTCACACGAACTAAGTTTGAGTGGGCAGTGAACTCCTTCGAATCATTTAAATCTCCTGGAAAAGGTGGTATCTTTCCTGTATTTTTTCAGAAAGGTGGAGGAGTACTACTTGATTCCTTAACTAATATTTTTAAAGCTAGTTTAGTGCTTGGTCATACACCAAAAATATGGAGCCACGTTCGTGTTGTCTTTATTCCTAAAGCAGGCAAAAGAGACAAAACAAATCCAACATCGTTCAGACCAATAAGTCTTACATCTACCATGCTTAAAATCATGGAAAAGATAATAGACGAGTATATAAAATCAAAATATTTGCAAACGAGCCCTCTTAACAGGTCTCAATTTGCTTATCAATAAAACAAATCTACAGTCACAGCTTTACATAAACTGGTTACAAAAGTAGAAAATACTTTTGACAAAAAAGAAATTGCTCTCGTAGCATTTCTCGATGTAGAGGGCGCTTTTGATAATACATATTACAAATTTATAAAAAACTCCATGGAAAAAGGAACGTTGATCCTTGCACCCTGAATAATAGAGAAGTATCGGCTGACTTGGGAGAATCATCAATTACAATAAAGACCACTAGGGGGTGTCCTCAAGGAGGTGTATTGTCACCCTAATTATGGTCACTTGTTGTTGATGATCTTCTCAATAAACTAGTGGAAGAAGGCTTCGAAGTTATCGGGTTTGCTGATGACGTGGTCATAGTAGTTCGTGGAAAATTTGATCCCATCATCACAGATAGAATGCAATCTGCATTGAACTGCACATTTCAGTGGTGCCAAAATGAACCCATCCAAAACAGTTTTGGTCCCGTTCACTCGCAGAAGACAAGTAACACTCAAAAGTTTGTCAATTAATGGATCTATTATAAAATACTCGTCAAACGTAAAGTATCTGGGAGTCATTCTAGATGATAAACTTAATTGGAACTTACACTTAGAGCAGGTAATAATAAAAGAACACGAATGCTCTCTGGGTTAGTAAAAAAACATTTGGAAAAAATGGGGACTTAATCCTAAAATGATTCATTGGATCTACACGGTTATTGTAAGACCTAGAATAGTATACACTTCATTGGTTTGGTGGACTAAAACAAAGCAAAGCGTGACCCAGAAAAAGCTAGAAAAATTTCAACGTTTGGCCATAACAGGAGCAATGCACAGCACACCATCAAAGGCCATGGAGGCAGCTCTCAATATGCTCCCGCTGCATCAATACGTGCAAATGGAAGCTGGAAAAAGTGCACTAAGGCTGTGCAGAACAAACGTCTATCTTGAAGGCAATCTTTCAGGGCACCTTAGTATACTGAAAGATTTTCTCATTAATCCATTAGTAGTAATGAACGAAGACTGGATGGAAAAAAGGTTAAACCTAGATATACCATATAATGTAGTTAATGCTAACCGCGAAATATGGGAATTAGGAGGGCCAATAATTCCTCCAGGATCAATAATTTTCTACACAGATGGTTCAAAAATGAATGATAGCACTGGAGCTGGGATCACAGGCCCGGGGCTTAACGTTTCAATACCAATGGGAAGATGGACAACTGTTTTTCTTGCAGAAATTAAAGCTATCTTAGAGTGTGCATATATTTGTCGAAAAAGGAATTATCGACACACGTGAATCTGCATATTTTCTGATAGCCAGGCAGCATTGAATGCACTACAATCTTTCACATGCCAATCAAAACTGGTGTGGGAATGCATAATACTTCTGAAGCAACTGGCAGTCAAAAACCAGGTTTATCTGTACTGGGTACCAGGCCATTGCGGTATCGAAGGAAACGAAAAAGCCGATTTACTCGCTAGACAAGGCTCAAGTGTCCAATTATAGGACCAGAACCTTTCTGTTGGGTATCTAAATGTGTAATACAAATGGAAATGAAAAAAAAATGGGAAGACTATTATGATACAATCAAATTGGGCTGCTACGAATACTTCAAGGCAATCCAAATTGTTTATTACTCCAAACAAAGGAATTACGGAAAAAATACTAAATTTAAATAACAAATCACTAAACATACTTATTGGGCTACTTACGGGACACTGTCCCGTTAGATATCATTTGAAAAAGATAAATCGAAGTCAAACACATATCTGTAGGTTTTGTGACTGTGAAACAGAGACCTCTCAACATTTGCTCTGCGAATGTTCGGCACTATTCGTACACAGAAGACAATATTTCAACAAAAGCATACTAAGTCCTTCTGAGATTTGGTTAAAAAATCCCAAAATGATGATTGAATTCATTCTAAGAATCATACCAGATTGGGGTACTCCGCATTATCAGGCAACAACGGCAGTTACCCTAAATGGTAACTCGTTGTCCTGAACAGATGCGATACTAAACAGGGGTATACCACAATAGATCAGGGGTATACTGTTGGAATGCCAAAGGTGCTGAAAATGTCACGACACATGCTTTCCGTATTCTCTGCTGTGATCGATCTGCACACCCTGATTTCCGGCCATTTCGTGTAGGCATCAACCAGAATGAAGAAATAGCAGTCCATACACGGACCAGCAAAATCCGCATGGACACGTTGGAACGGCTCAGTAGCAGGCTCCCAGTAGTGTGGTTGAACTTTAGGCGGCACAGATAGAACGGATTGACATTCGGCGCAGTTTGCGATCATCTCCTCGATTTCCTTGTCCATACCGTTCCACCAGCAGTAGCCCCTTGCAAGTGAAGAATGCAGCTCTGTTAACACCCGCTTGCGAAGTTCTGCCGGCACGTATACACGAATCCCACGAAGAAGACATCTCTTCTGCAAGGAAAACTCAGACTGGTCGATTCCAAATCTGTACTTTCCATCGATGATTTGTCCATGTTTCAGTCCTTGGATTAGTGTACTCACAGACTTATCCGCGGCTGTTGCTTCAGAAAGTTCAGCTGCAGTCAACGGCAATGTATCTATTTGATTGATTTCTACGACGTCGGATTCCTCGATCACGTTTTCAGGATCCATACGCTTCAGTGGCATTCGGGATAGGGCATCAGCATTGGCATGGTCCGCCGACTTACGGAATCGAATTTCGTAGTCGAAGGACTGTAGATACGTAGCGTAATGCTGCATTCGAAGTGCAGACATCACTGGGAGGCCTTTACTCTCGCTAAATATCTTCGAAATTGCTTGATTTTCTGTAATCAGAACAAATTTCCGACCGTAGAGGTATTGGAAGAACTTTTTCACTCCCAATACGATTGCATACGCCTCCTTGTCTATCTGCATGTACCGTTGCTGAGTACGATTCAGAGTCTGCGATGCAAATTGTATGGGACGCTCGATACCGTTCGGAAAAATATGACTCAGCACAGCTCCCACACCGTACGGCGAGGCGTCGGTTGCTAGAACAAGTGGCAGATCAGAAGAGTAGTGTAACAGGCAGTTGTCCTTCTGCATTCGTTCCTTCACAGTTTCGAATGACCTTTCACAGTTCTTGGTCCAGTTATTCAGCGGATACAGCAAAGTACTGAGATTTTCGTAGAAGCGACCGTAATAGTTAACGAGTCCGACTAGTGAACGTACCTCGTCTTTGTTTTTCGGACGGGGCATGTTTAGAATCGCATCAACCTTTTGTTGGACCTTGTGGATACCGTCACGATCCATGAGGTACCCACAGTACTCGCATATTGTTCGGTGATTAGTTTTGATTGTTTCATGTTAGTATATAAGTGGAAATATTATGTGTAATTAGATATAAGTAACGTTCTACCCTTCAGCCAGGCCTGATGCCTGGCGGAGGTAATACAAAGTGAATAAAAGTAAATTTCTAGTGTTAGTCTACGGAAGAAAATAGAATTGTGTCCGCCGAAAACTAATCGCCCTATGGTCAATCTCCTCCAGTCATCAACACAACGTAGGGCCTAGTCGTATCCTGGCCATTTTTTCCGATTCACACGAATACCATAGTAACTCAGCCTGCGCATAACTTCTTCTAGTCGTTGCAAATGTATCGCGTCCGTGAACCCAGTTATTTTGATGTTATCGAGGAATACACTTACACCTTCGATGCCTTTCAGAATCGTTTCGATTTGACGCTGCCAAATCGCAGGAGTAGATGAAACGCCGTACATCAAGTGGTTCGGCCGGTACAGTCCACGATGTGTATTTAGTGTAAGAATCGCCCTATCTTCCTCAGCAACCTCCATTTGAAGATAGGCTTGCACGAGATCATATTTAGTGAACTTCTGGCCACCTGCCAGTGACGCGAAAAGCTCATCAATAGTTGGCAGGGGATGCTGATCCACTTTCAGATAGGGATTCACCGTCTGTTTGTAATCCCCACAGATACGCACACGGTTGTCAGCTTTTTTACCAGCACGATCGGTGTTGCCCAGCTACTGTAGTTCACTTTCGTAAGCACTCCTTCGGATTCCAACTTATTCAGTTCTTTGTCCACTATGGCTCGCAAGTTGAACGGAATCTTCCGGGCTTTCAGAAATACTGATTGAACATTCGGCTTCAAATGTAGCTTCGCCTGCACTGTCGAAATTTTCCCGATGGAATCCTCGAAAACCGTCGCATACTTCACGAAAATCTGTTTCAGGCACTCATCGGTATTACAATAACCAATCGCACGATCGATTACGTTCACTGGATCCGGCTTCTTCAAGATGACGTTCCAGTATACGTTCAATACTTTCAACCACTCTCTGCCCAGCAGTGGATGCTTCGAAGAATTCACCACGTACAACGGTAAGTTAATTCGTACTCCACGGTACTCGACGTCTGCATCAAGGACTCCCAATACACGAATGTCGGTTTCACAGTAACTAACGAGATTCAACGAACACTTCCGCAACTGAACCTCTTTGAAATGCTTACGGAAAAACTGCGAACTGATGATGCTAACGGGGCTTCCCGTGTCGATCTCGAACCGAATTGCAACACCGTTTACCGTGAGCAACCGACTTTGTGTTTAGTGTGCAAATCTCACCGAACGTAAACTCATTCGTATCACCAACATTTCCCTTAATATCACTACGCTGTTCAATGTAGTTTGTTTTACCTGCACTGGGTTTCGTTACTGAGCCTCCGGCATGGGTCTTGCCCGCGGAAGCCTTCTTCATACAAACCCGCTAAAGGTGCCCTTTAATGTTGCAATACGAGCACACGGTATTTTGATGTTTGCATGCCTTAGCTAGGTGCGATTTGTCCCCGCACCGATAGCAGTATTTTGCTCTCGCGGATTTGCCAGCAGTTGGAGAATTTCCACCCACTTTCTTATTGAAAACCTTACCTCGTAGGTGTTGAACAGCGTTTACTTCCGATTTCGAAATTGTGCCAGCAATTTCTGCTGCACCCTTCTGTGACAGCTCCATGCTGACAGCAATGTCCCTCGCATCGTTCATTGTTAGGTCCCTTCGTTCTACAAGACGTCCTCGAATATAATTCCGCTTCAAGCCGAACACTAGCTGGCTCCTCAGCGCTGTGTTCAGATAGTTACCGAAATTGCAGGTAACAGCAATACGACGAAGAGCCACAAGGTATTCGTCGATGGTCTCGTCCGGGGAAGTGGCATTCTTGTCTCCCTGACGACGGCACTTGAAGCGAAAGTTTTCGCTAATTTCCAGCGGCCTTGGGTCGAAATGCTGCTCGAGGGTATCTACGATCACTGGATAGGTTTTGGTCCGGGGATTGTCCGGCGCAATCTTGTCGCACAATGTCTCGTATGTTTCCGGCCCCATCAAATGGAGCAGCAGGATCCGACGTAGGTTTTCGTTAGCTACTGCGTAAATGGTGAAAGTCGAGTCTTTCTACCCATCTAGACCAGCGTGTTTTCTTCCGGTCGTACGCATCAATGTGGAAATTAGATGGCAGATTTCCACCAGCAGCAGCAGGAACAGGATCCGGATTCGGATTCGCCATCCTCGTCGCCAAAACTGTCGTACGGGGCGGAAAAGTAAATCGTGATCTTTATTTCGAGACGAGTTGAAACACGTTTTACTTTCTACGTTGTTTATTCAATACTAATTCGTGAAACAAGATGTGTATATGTTTTAAGGTGAGGACATTTTTGGATTCAATTATATGAAATGGTAGATATGACAATCACAATACATCAGCTTAATGGTCGCAGTGGTTCAAATCCTAAAAAAAAAAAAAAAGTGTAAGTGACCCAAAACTTGAGGAACTATTACTTGTTTACACACTTAGAAAAATTAATGTAAATTTAGGTGCTTTGAGACTGACATATACGAGCGTCGGTTTTGACATAAAATTGAGTCATAATAGACGCGAAATTCAGCGCAAACGTAATTTCGAACTTTTCAGTCTCGGAGCAGTTAATTTTACATGACATGTTTGTTTACGTCCATCCTTTATGTCAAAGATGGATCCGTCACGAGTAAGATTAGGTATTTCTAAGTGTGTAATTTATATTTGGTTACTGACATATTCACAGAACTCGCAACTATAGGTGTACTACCACAACAAAGGTTATGGAATTTTCAGGAATTATTTGTGCTATATAACTAACTTATCGAAATTTAACTTGGAAATCTGCATTAATTATAGTACCGCAACTATAGGAACACTCAAAACTATACAGTGTTCACTTGGCTGTCGACAAAAGCAGGCCAATCTCGATGTGTACCACGCGATCGTCTGTTTTCTCGGCAGCAACCCTTCCCAAGTAACATTGCAAGTTTTATCATGGTTTTAAAGCATTCTACAAGTCTAAATCATGGTCTACATGAGCATGAGCATGAGCATGACTGACCGCCTACGGTTGCTACTCTGTTATTGCCAGACCAGCTGTAATTACACAGAGAACCAATAGACGATGCTTGGGACTAGCAATCATCCTCAATGTGTAAAAACTGGTGATCTCGAATTAGGCAATACCAGCGCCAGCCGCGACTGAACGCAGGTCAAGAAAGGAATGGGCAGGAATGTGTGAACGTGACACTCCCTTTGATGGAAGCCGAGGAGTACTCTGCACTTCCACGAGGAATCACAGGGATGTTGGGTAAGAGGGTTGGGTTAGCAGCAGGGTTCGTTTTGGTAAACGATCGTATAACACGAAGGAGCTTGGGATTGAACCCACGGTCTTCGGCACCGACGACAACGAAAAGTTTTACAAAATACACGATAAACAAGCGATATTTTAATATTTTTAATATGAAAGGATCTGGGACCGCGTTTTTCTCCTCAGTAAGCAAGCCACTGCAACCGACGATCTTTGAAATCCTAAAACTAAAAGCTACGAAAGAGTATTTAGGCCTTCATTAAGATCCACTTTCACGCGACGTTCAATGTTTCGATTTTCTCTTTACGCATGGTTCAGACAATCATAACAAGCTATGACCGGCGTGACAATTGTTTAGGACCTGGTTAAACAAGCTATTCAAATGAAATTACGTTCTCAAATTTCACTTGCAATATAATAAACAACAGAAATACGCGATAATTCATATTTTCAGCGGTTGATGTTTAATTTTAAATATACTAACGGTACTTCCTACGACTACGACGGTGATTACGACAGCGACTACGACGGCGATTACGACAGCGACTACGACGGCGCCTACGACAACGACAACAGAGAATTTGTAACTTGCCATTTGTCTAGGATAAACACCTTTGCCCGACATCTCCACTGGTTCTTCGTGTCCGCTATCTGTCACTGTTTGCAAAATATCTAATATCAATTACCTTTGTTGTGATACTTCCTGTATTGCCATGGTGATCTGGGAGGAGGTTCGCATCTAGTGCTTTCCCCAGGAACCGTTCACGGCCAGACTTGGGCATAACCAGCGACACATCCTTCAGCTAAATAACAATCTCCGACACTCAATGCAAATCGCAGGCACACTTACGCTAGTTACAAAAAAAAAACACCCGTGCAAAGAAACGGATCCAATAAACGTCACTCTTGCGAAAGCACACCCGTCGTCGTCGAACGGCAAAAAAAAAGGAATCGGTGGGCAATTTTGTGATACAGATTTACAAAATCAAACGGGAATGCACGAATTTCACCACACCCAACTGCGAAACACGTTCAGAAGCACTTATGGTACACTTTCGTTCGAAAACACTTATTTTTTTTTTCAAAAATAGTTGCGAGTGAACCAACATCATCACCGCGTAAATAAACTAAAATTTAAATTATCACTCGCGATGCCACAAATTTCTGGACCGGGAGAAAAAATCAAACAACGCAGATAGCGTTAAATTTTCTGTTGCTTGCAAACATGATGAATCATGTTTTGTTTCTCGATTCTAAAACTTCTCGGAAAGCGAGAAAACCACCACTCACACACGTATAACCGTCCGGAGGCAGAGTGCCAGCGCTAATCCGGCAAATGCAGCCAAAAACTATGAAAGCGAATGCACACACAAAACAGAGAACACACTTAATACACAACCGTATCCAAAGGCGTTCGAAACTCGACTCTCTTATGCAAAATAATGGATTTGCGTTCACAAAACGCACGAAATCCTAAAAAACAATATTAAGTATTTTTTTTCATTTTAATAGGTAGATAAAAGATATGCCAAGAATTAAATGGAGGAATTTCAAGATAAAATGTTCTGATCGCGAGATAGTCACGATCAATACTGAAATTTCGCATGCATTCTGAGGAAGCTCTACTTGAATATTAAAATAGGACTATTATTGAGACATGGCACTGATTTCTTTTTTTTTTAGACTTATTTATTTATTTCGTCAAGCAAAGTAGACTACATACAATGGTTACAATGTTTTACTTACATACTATGCATTATTTCTATAATGTTTTAATTGGGGTTTAATTTCTTCTTTTGACATAGTGATGACTTCACAGTGTAGATCATCATTCGATTGAAGGGGCCATTTTTTGCGTAATTTGTTCTGTGTGATTTTTCTGAGAATAATTTTCGTGTTCTTAGATGCCGACAGGGTGTGTAGAAGTTTAATTGTGAAAGTATTTCTGACTACATGCGATGCGATGTGAAATAATGTCATTGATGAAGAAAAGCATTGCAAATTCGCGGCGTTCTTTGAGTGTTTGTAAGTTGATGAGCATACAGCGTGCTTCATATGATGGAAGAGGAAATGCAGTCCAATTCAATTTCAGAAGGGCATATAGGGGTTCCGTCCTACTAAGCACAACCCGCGCTTTACCTCTCTTTTCTGAACGCGTTTAAACAAAAACATGGAATATTTCTGGCAAATATGACTTCTAAATTTATTCACCTTTCTATACGTACCTTTAGGTTTGATAAAGAGTCACACATTGTTGAGATATTGTTTAAAATCTAATACTGCCTAGTCTAAATCATGGTCTACAGAACCTCATAAAACCAAATTTGTTACTTGGGTTGTGTGGTCCTCCTCGTTGTTCTCCATCAGCAGTTCTTTCGGTCGATGCGTCGTCGACTTTGGAAAGCAACCGTTTAGTGATGAGTATGTTCTGCGTCCATTGCTGCAATGGAAGCGCTCTGACCCCCGTTGGCGTAACTGCCATACAATGAAACCAATGGCAGCGGCTCCAGTTCTGATGGAGGAGGCTTTTTGGATAGCGGAAGATAACGTGTTTATTGTGTTGTACCTTTTGACTATAGTTTTAAGATGTATTGTATAGTGAAAAAGAATCCTCGGATCTGCAAAGTTAATTCGTTTGAGCCTTATCAAATAAATTAGTAAACAACAAATTCAAAACTATAGGAGCGTTTACCCAATGATCAATTTAACTTCTTCTGCGTTCGGAAATCTCAAAACATTCTTGTCATTTTGAAGTGGTTTCTTAGCCTGGAACCTTTTTTTTTCTGAAAGTACAAAAGCTTCAAAACTGTTCAAAGGGATCATATATTTTGCCAGTGGTTGGCTGGGGTACCCTCACCATCCCGCAACAGGGAAGTTTGGTAAAGGAGATGAACAACCCGATTCGTGCCTTCCTCAAAATTGACCTTTGCTCGCTTTCTACTATCTATATACAATTTTCACACTGCCGTACTCTAACGGAACTACCAACCTATCCTCTTCAGAACTTTCTCTAGTTAATAAATTATCACACTAAAGCTTCATTAGTATAGCATTTCCAACGAACTCTATTTATTCATATATATACCAAAATCAGAAAATTTAAAATCAGGCTGATTCCTACGCCAATGTTTGTAATTTAATTTCGTCACCTGAATACCAGCCCGGAAAATGCCTACCTTCTCAGAGAATAGAGAGAGAGAGAGAGAGAGCATCGCAGTAGTTATTTATTCGTGCAGTCTTTCCCGGCTAACTTGATTCGCGATTTTTATCTTTGCGAGTCCCGAAAAAGCCCTCATCGCAGTAAACGTGTTTAAACGGCACAACTTGCACCATTGCATAACGTAATCGGTAAAGGCAAGCAAATAAAAACTGGAGGAACCCAAGTAGCTGGCACAAATGGGACAACATCTCTCACAAACCGGACCGGGGAACCAGTCCGGTGTGACTGCAGCAGGAGCAAGTTCCGCCAGATTCCAAGAACTGATAGCCGGTGAAAATCTCGAAAATTATACACTGGTAGATGCAGCTGATTATCGACTCTGCTCTCTGACTGTGTGTGCCAACCAACAACGGCGGTGGATGCCCATCCAGATCCAGGCAATCCTCGCGCAATGTTGCAGTTATCGCTGGGGTGAATTGAGTATGCTCGCGCTGGAAAAAGCTACGTAAATCAAAATCAATGACCATGCAAAGGAGAGCGGGTGAGTGCGCACCGCGTGGCGGCCACCTGATACCCAGGGGACACTTGCATGCTGTGGCCTGCCGCTGGAGCCGACTTATTGTGCAAGAAAAAGGACTTCAATTAAAAATAAATACAAAATAAATAAAACATTGCCACCCATAAATTATCAATTTAACAACTGGGCGGTATCAATTTTCAGTGGTTAACTAACAACAACAACAACAAAGGGCAAGAACGGTAAAAGAAGATTCTGTGTCGTCCCCCTCGATCGCAGCAAGCAGCGGAACTATAATTAGCGAGCATCTTTTATGAGTGTCGTAAACGTGCGTTGTTACCACGGTTACCACGGCCTACTACCGTTCAAGGACCCAGAGCGAAGGGCACTTTTGGGATGCATACTCCTTTTCTTTTTGCGTCCAGGTGTGAATCACTTAATAATCAATTTTCGGTCCCCCGAGGCTCCGATTCTGTCGCATATAATTATGTGCGGTTTCATTTGCGCAGGGCGGTTTTATTAGTACGACAAACGGGTGCATGACGTCAACCAATAATAGACCATAAAAATTCAATTAGGGCCACTCGGGATGCTGCTGGAAAAGTGCAACATTTGAAATGCAAATCACTGCATTGAAGCAAACGGATACACGCAACTGGTAACAACAACAAGTGAGTGACTGACAGCAGTTCCTTCTGTCATCCCGTTTTATCGCTCCTCGCTGCCTACTACGACGGACGATGGATGCTGCTGCTGCTGCTGCTGATGATGACCTGTTGGTCGTCGGTCGGCTGGTGTGGCAGGATTCGTTCGAACGAACGAGCGTTCATGCATGTCAGCGCTTCCCGGCAAAATACCTACATTCGAACGCGGAACAGAGACGTGCATCATTTCGTGAAGTGAATAAATGAATATTTTAATAAATGCATGCGTTTTCCTTCTCATTTCCAGAAGAACCCGTTCGTTCTGTTTTTCTTAAGTTTGCCAAGGAAGAGAGCGCCATCCAGCCGGCAATCAGAATCGGAACAGTCTTTAAAACGGGCAATTTAGTCGGGAAAAAACATGAAATCATCGCTTCGACGGATCCTGTGGCAATAATTGGCAAGAGGTGAAGAAGAGGATGAGCTGTGGACCACACTTTAGAATTGTTCGACTGGATCGACATTTTGCCTTGTTTCGGAGATTGCAAGACCCGTCTCATAATTGTTTCAAATCTTGCCCCATATTTTCTCCCAGCCAATAGGATACCAACATTTCCCGATCGCCGCAGTGAAGACCACGTTTGAACTCCCCCACTCACGTTTTGCTACCATCATCGTCGCATTACTAGGTAAACATTGGCATCGCGGGGCGTTTCGGTTGCTAGGGCAGCGAAACTAAACCAAAGCAGATACCACTATAGATCGAATTACAACAAATACACCCACCGATTTTTTTTTCTCTACAACAGTGCTGATAGTAGTACAAACCGAATAGTAGTAATAGTAGATTAGCCAACGTCGTGCTTCGAGATGCTGGGAAAATCCTAGCCCAAAGGCTCGAACTCGTGCCGCAAGGCAGACAGAGACAGTGAGATAGCATAGTGTGCGATGCTTAAGGCGAGGTCATTACATGGGTTAGTACCAGAGGCAGAGAGTTATTCCGTGTGCCAACAAAGAGAACCAACATAAACGGAGCATAAAACAGGCAACCATCACCGCTTGTTGGCCGCAACTTGCAACTCGTCAGTGATCGATGGCGTGATTCAGATCGCGATGAAAATATTATTGGAAATCGTTCGGTTTTTTTTTTCTTCTCTTGCGCAAACGGAGGAGTCAAGCAAGGTTTTCCCCGGAGCCTACTGCTTGACTCCGAACAAGAGTGGCGATTGCTTCTCGGATATCTTCGCAAAGCATGCTACGATCCAAAGGAAACTTCATACTCTATAAATAATAATTTAGCTTGCTGTGATTTGTAGACGAGGCTGGCGAAGGTGCAATCATCCTGCTCGTTTTTTCAACGGTGACCACTCACCTTCTGTTTTCCGTATGGCACCCGTAAACAGTCTTGTTTCGGATTTGCTGCATTTAATTTCCAAAGACTTCGTTTTCATTTCGCCTACTACCGCTGATTGGCTCGTCATTGAATCTGGCTATGCTACCCGGTTAAATGCTTGCTTATTTTTCATGTACATTGCACCTACTACTCACTGGCCTGGGATCGGTTCAAGAAGCATTTCAGCGCCCCTGATTGGTCCATTCGAAACACACAAAAAAATGCTCTACAAATGTTTACTGACTCCATTTCGTCTCCGTTCACATCGCATGCTGCGATTCGATTGGTGGTGACCCACCGCGTCACTGAAGCGAAAAGCGGGCTACTATGGTTGCAACTTTGTCGTCGTCGTTTTGGACTACATCGCATCGCACGCGGATTACCTCTATCGCGAAGAAACTCGATCCAGTCGATGTCTGCACATAATTTACGACTGTCCCGGTGACTTCCTGTGCCGGGCGATCCTGTCACGATCTGATCCGAATGGATCTCAACCAGCAGCAGGGTGACCTATTTTCCCACAACCACACTGGGGTACTGGTCGATCCCCGGGGGAAAAATATGCTGTATTCCTTTTAAGTCACACTGGAATTTGCCACCACCACGACCACTTCTTCAGCCGAAGGAAGGACTCTCGCGAACGGGACGCGCAACGGGTTCGGTTCATTGTTTTTGGCGGAGATTTCAACTCCATATTCGTGTCAGTATCACCAACTGTTTTGCTTTGAACGACCGAACAACAACAACAAAACACGAAGAAGAGGAAGTACGGAGTCCTTATATGGAACCACTGCTCGACTTCAAGCGCAGCCAAGTGCAGTCAGAGTAGCCAACGAGTGGTGCATCGTCATCATCTTATGTGGTTTCATCCCTCGGCGATGTTGTCAGCTTCATCATCGTCACCGAAGACCATAAATCATAAAATCGCCAAATGTAGGATGATGGCGATGAGGGTGTGAAAGTATCCCGAGACACGAACCGGGTGGGAGGTGCGGAGATAAAAGTTTATCATTATATCAAAAACATGCACTCTGCAGAGCGACTGACCGAGTGAGAAGCCAAAAACGTGGGGCAAAGTTGCACTGTAATCGCAGTAGGCAGATATGTATAAAGGTATCGCGCTTGACCGCGAAAGGAAGTGCGTGATTTTGTTCGTTTTCTTTTTTGTGTGTTGTGTTTTACGATACAGGTTACACAGCAGATGTTCACGCCAGTTGCGAATTTGAAGGGGATTGTGTGTCGTCCTCCTGGTAGCCTTTTTGATTCATATTTTTCGGTTGCAGTTCAAACATGTTTTGCTCTTGCCGTTAGTAGCAAAGTTTGACGTTGGCAGGAGAAGATGTTTTGAAACATGTTATCGAAGACTGCCATGGATTGAACAGAATATGTAGCGCTGCTGCCTCGGTTGCTTACCTAAGGCAATCTCAGGGAATTTTCATTAAATTCAGGGAAATATTTCTCAATCCCTATTGCTAACTGCATTACGAACTATAAGGATATCACCAATCATGAAGGGAAGTGATTCAAGTTTTTTTTTTCAAGAAGGCTTAGACTTGAATAATTTAAATCCAGGGAAAAGTTCTTTGGACTAGAAACATTTGTTAAAGATTCAAGACTTGAACCATTTCTTCAATGTTCTGGAACGTTAGTCCAGTTCAATCCATTTCACCAGGTTTTGTATTTTGGAAAATGTTGAAGTTAGCTTTTTATTAAAATCCAAGGTGATTTTGGATCATTTGAGTTCCGATGAATTCCGGATTTATTACTATTTTTAATATTAAAAGGATTCTAAAATGCTTTGCAAGGTTTCATACTTGTGATTTTTTTTTTTAATTTAGAATTCAATTTTATTTAAGATCCCAGTCTTAATTAAAAACTACAAGGGACAATCCTATGGGGTTGTAAGCAATGGTGACGTAGGACTACGTGGTCATATATAATAAATCTTATTTGTTAACTGCAGCAGGACCTTATGTTTTGTGTAGGAATAGGAATTTTAGCGGGGTTCTCTCTGTTTATACTCTTTACATAGATGGCCCACAGAGACTCACGAAGAGCTACTGATTCCGATCAATAGCGGTGCCGCTTCTTCCTTCTTCTATGGATGCTCATGTGGGCTGCAGCTCGCTGCTTGCAGGCATCCTTTCGTTGTGTACTGGAGAACGAGAACAATGTTCAACGCCACGCGCTGAAAGCACTGTTGCTGCTGATGCCAATGCCTTGATAGCTAGCAGCTTGCGGGGAGCCTTTCGTTGTGTACTGGAGAACAACACCACTCACCACGCAGTGCTTGGATAAACACCGTTTGGTGATACCGGATGGAATTCAGCCTTGAAATCTGTGTTAGGGAAATCGCTTTTCGCAGGCAATCGGTGATAATTTTAACTATCATAGCAACAGTTGCTCATTCGTGCAATTTTCAATAGTGACATTTTGAAAAATGATAGTCTTAACTTTAACAGATTCGTGGAAAAAATCTTGTCGATTGGCGTATTAAGAATTAAAATCCATCATCTCTGGATCAAAATCAGACCACTTTCATGCCACGACCGATTTTGGTTTTTAAAATTTCACCTCCAATGTTGCCTTAAAGTACATGGTATTTTAGATTTACCTACACATATCTAGATAGAGCTGGAATTTGTAAACAATGACTTCTCTCGATGATTTTTAGGAATCCAAGGCACGCCCACGCAAACCAACATTAGCGTCGGGTAGAAGAAGGCTTACCCTACTTGATGGTGATGTTGATTTACGTGGCCGAGCCTTGAATTTCAAGACATCATCGAAAGAAGTAATTGTTCACAAAAATTGTTACGCCCTAATTCCAGCTCTATCTTGATATGGGAACTGACATCAGATTGATGAAATAATACTCTTTTTAAAATTTATGCTGAAAAGGACCGTTTTGTCGTGCTGGTTGAGTAATTCTGAGCTATTAGGGTGTTAAACACAGATGAGACTGGTGAGCTGTATGTTATTTGGAATTACGAAGAGCTACTGATTCCGATCGTTAGTGGTGCGGCTTCTTCCTCCTCGTTATATAGATCCACATGTGAGCTGCAGCTTGCTGCTTGCAGACAGCCTTTCGTCGTGCATTGGAGAACACCACCACTCACTACCGGATGGAATTCATCTTTGAAATCTGTGTTAGTGAAATCGGTAATAATTTTACTTATCATAGCAACAGTTGCACATTCGAATAATTTTCATTTGTGACATTTTGAAAAATGATACAGTCTTAGTTTTGATGCGTAGAAATATATCTGATCGATAGGGACGTGAAAATTTTCCGGTTGTCAAATTGTTCGTCTGTTTTTTCGTCGCGTTTTTTCTAGAGAAGTTCGCGAATGCAGACTTGTATGGCCGAGCTATGGATAATTCCAGGTCGGTATCATCGATACTGCAGCCGGGGTGGTGTACTTTTACTTATGGGCGTCTTCACTATTCTACGTGAAGCAGTGTTGTGAAGTTCCGATCTTTTTTTCATTTTGGGAGTATTTCCCAAGCAATCAAGAAGTGACCACAATAGGCCAGCACGTGTCCAGGACGGATTTCGAGTGGTGTTACATCGAGGAACCGCATGCCAGTCGAAGGAAGATTATCCTGCAAAAGTATCCGCAGATCAAGAAATTTTTCGGTTATGATCCGCGGTTCAATTTTGTGACTGGTGCCATGGTGCTAACGCAGTTTGCGGTGTTGTTCATAATGAAGGACCAATGGTGGAAGATGATTTTCCTGGTGGCATCTTTCTTTGGAGGGGTAATTAATCATTCGCTAGAGCTCGCCTGTCACGAGATTGCTCACAATCTGGTTTTTGGACATGCAAGGCCGATGGTAAAAATGCTGTTTGGATTTTTCTGCAACCTCCCGATCAGAGGAGCGGATGCATTCAACGAAACTTTTAAGCGCAAAAGAATCATTACCAACATAGGAGAAATTCGGTAAGATCCTTCCATTGCATTATTTTATGATTCTTCAAAATTGTACAAATATTTACACATTACACACAACTACACATAGTAGCTCGGAGCGTTTGGTACGGTATGTCCACGCATCCTTCCACCCCTGTAGATTCAAGAAATGTTCCCATTCATTTTCAATTCAAGAATCATCTTTGCGGCAAATACAACGCAGTAGGCATGGCCGTATTGATGTTTATATCATATCTCAGATATACTGCAAACATCAATTAGACAAGAAAAATGATTAGACCTCATCTAACCTAATCATTTTCCAGGATGTTTTCTCGTACTGGCTGCGTTTGTATTAGATTATATTAGATAAGATTAGATTAGTAGAAATATTTCTGATCGATTGGTGTTAAAATTACTAAAATTGGTCCAGGGGCAGCTGAGTTATTAACGTTCAAAATCTTTCATAATTTTGTTACATGTTCCATTTTCGGTTTTCACAAAGTGTACCCCCATATAAAAATCACAGACGTAGTCTTACGTCAAAACCAACTTTGGGCTTGGAAACAGTATAATTAAGATATTTCGAATGGGCAAAAACATTAAATGCCCAGAGTAAAATACTCACTCCCAAATGTGACTAAGTGATCTTAAAAAAATTCATAACTCTGTTGTTTTGTAAATTCAGGCGCGTTGAAATCATGAAAGGAAACGAGCTTTAAAATTATTAAAATTGATACTTGAATTGGAAATTGAATAACGTAATAGTTCAAGACCTTTACCAACAGGGTTTTTTTTAGATTTGAACATGGAAAACTGGGGAAACAGCGGACATTTCAAAATGTAAATTAACTGGCCACCCTGCTTGAAATTCTTCTCTGAATTACCTAGGAATTCTGCCTACGATCCCTTTGTTGTGATTTGTACTATTGGCGAATTTCATTTTGGTTCAGCATGTTGCAAAGGAGGCTTTTGCCATTCAAAAAATCCTGTGGGCCAAAAAATAGCTTGGATTTGATTTGGAATTTTTTTTTAACTTACCGGCGAGATCGAAAATAAATTCTGGCAACCATGACAAATTTCAGTTCGAAAATCGATTGTTCGATGTTGATAATACAGGAATATTGATTCTCGAACTGTCACTAAGGCTGTGAACCATTTGCCGAGTTAAATTTAACTCGTGGTTAAAAGTGACATTTCGAAAGTTATTCTCTATGTTCGAAAATCCTTGTGCTGTCGATCGACCGGTTTTCGATAAGAACTCAACCACGATTGTCAAAATTTATCATTTTGTCTGTCAGAAATAACCACGCTCGGATAGCAGGGTTAATCGATAACTTTCCATCTATCAAATTTAAACCAAAGGTTAAGAAAATCCACCAAATGATATAGGAGCTAGAGGTGGGCAAATCAGCTCATCTGGGTGAGTGGATCAGACCCGTCAAGCTTAAGGAGAGCCAATTCTTTGGAACAGCTCTTCGGCTCACATTGAAATTATTGAAATTTTGACACAAAGTATAAACGGAGCTACATAAAATCGTAAAATTAGTCTAAAACAAAAAAATCGTATCTTACAACAGGCTCTACTTTTCAATTGATTACGCAACAACTGAATAACCACCGCGTAAACCAAAATGCGCGTAAATTGAGCCTACAACATATTAGTAAAAGCAAAAAAATGTATGCGATAGAGCTACATCTATATCACACGGGAGGAATTGACATCGTTTCACACGATGTTGCGTCTTTTCTCATATGCTATGCAATCCAGTCTATATTGATGTTAATTCTCCAGCAAAAATGCTCTCAATATTCTCGACTTCAGTCTCAGATCATCAGCATGATCCGGAGAGATGAACCATAAAAAAAACGTGAAAAAAGATCTGCAGGACGTGTTCGGTCTGGGAAGGCAATTTCCCTTTCGGCAGTGGACTGTATCGGCAATGATTGGTGGAGGAGGCAAGCGTCGATCTAAATCAAACTCTTTGAGCTCTGAAAAGAGCTGGGGGTGGGGTTCAACGCTTGCTCCGAACCAGGGATGCTTGCTGGGTAATTATTCAAACGGCGAACGGCTACGCTAGTAACTACTTTATTTCTCTACTGCTTTTGTTTACAAAGGTTTGCTTTCTTCTGCTGCTTGCTGATGCTTACTCGTGGCCGGTCAAAAGGTAACTGATTGTCAGTTTGCCTAATGGGTGCCACTTTTATAGGAGCGCGCTGTCTGCGCATGGTGATATGGACGTCGCTGATTGGTTAGTGTTGTTTGTCGCTGTTCGTCAGCGGCGATTGTCAAGATGGTTGGTTCACTTTCGGCGGAGACGGAACAGGACGGATCCAAAGAGCTCGACGGGTCCGAGAGCTGGTATCCTAAACAGCTCTCACTGAATCATTCGGCTCGATGATTCAGATCCGGAGCTGAGCTGTGAAGTGGAGAGCTGCATTTTGATTTTCGGTTATTTACTTTTGTGCGGATCTTCCGCTCTCCCAAAGAATGATGGGAGGAGAAGTGAGAGTACATATGCTGGAGCAATAACATCAGCAATAAGAGCTGTGTACGGAAATACATTGGATAATACCAGTAGAAATTTAACATCGTGTAACACATGTACATATGTCTCTCTCTCTCAATCATTCGCTTGGAAGTTTCCTTTACCGTTGATCCTATCAATTAGTAGGCACATGTTGTATTACACGCGCATATTGGTTTACACGGTAGCTGTTCAATGCGTACGTGGAGTAATCAGTCCTTTTTTATGCTTCTTGTGATCTGATGAGCTGCGGTTCCTAAAAAATGAACCGTGGGTCATCCGCTCACTTTAGTAAAAACTCGATCTTCTCTAATTTGCTTGAAACTTTGCATACTAGATAGAGCTGGAATTAGGGCGTAACAGCTTTTGTAAACAATGGCTTCTCTCGATGATTTCTCGAAAGACTTCCCCTACCCGATGGATATGTTGGTTTGTGTAGATGTGCCTTGAGTTGCTAGAAATCACCGAGAGAAGTCATTGTCTACAAAAGCTGTTACGCCCTAATTCCAGCTCTATCGACAATTGTTTATTAAGGGCAATGATTCGCATCTTTGCTAAAATTCGGCTATTTTGGAACTTTTAAAGTAAAGTAAAGTTCTGCAAATTTTAAGGGGCGTTCTGCGAAATTCAGAATATTTTTGAACTTCAAGCTTTACGAACTTCAATGAAGATCCCCGAAGTCAAGAAAAATTGTATGAACTGCAACCAAGTTCTGTAAACCCCAAGAAATTCTTGCTAACTCCGGATAAATAAAGGGAATAACCTTTAGATGAGCTCATTGAACTTCAGGGAAGTTATGCAAAATTTCAAGACGCGCGTCGAACTGCAGAGAAATTCTTCAAACTTTAGGAAAAGTACTACGAACTTCAGGGACGTTTTGCGAGCTTCATGGAGTTGCAAGGAACTTTAAGAGAGTTCTGTGAACTCTCTAGCAAAAGTATACGAACTTTAATTTCCAAACTCCAGGAAAGTTCTAAAAAAATCAGAAAAGTTTTTCAGTCGTCAGGAAAGTTCTGTAAACACGAAGGAAGTTCTGCGCACCGCATGGAAAATCTAATAAAGGTTGTCCCACATCAAATTGCATCACGGAAAAACGCTGTACAAAACTACCCATTGGGTATTTTCTCTTGAGAATTTGAGTAGAAGTAGTTTAGTGTGTATTGTTTACACTGTATTTTTATCGCTGTCATTTTTTCGAAAGTTGGTTAAAAATGACGTCACCCGAAAAGCAACGTCGCGAATTGATTTTGCGCAAGCACCTGGAAAATCCTCAACTCTCTCATCGGGACATCGGAAAATACCTCGGAACCGTGCAGTCAACGGTGAGCCGTGTGATTGAACGTTACTACGAAACTCTGAGCATCGAACGGAAGGAGAAATGCGATCAGAATGGATGTTCTATTAGTGATCAGGATCACAAGCGTGTCGTGAAAGTCTTTAAGCGGAATCCCAATGCGTCGGTCTGGGATGTGGCCAAAAAGTTGAATCTGTCCAAGTCTTCCATTCAGAGAGCCAAGTACCGGGAGGGACTGCATACGTACAAAGTACAGAAGGCTCCAAACGAACGGCAAAATACGGTGGGAAAGTCACGGGTCCGGAAACTGTACACCCAGATGCTGACGAAGCCTCATTGTCTCATCATGGATGTTGAGACTTTTTGGCGGACAATCAACCGACGGAACCAGACGGACAGGTTTAACCAGGATAATCGGACAGAATGAAGGTATACACGACCGCGTACTTTGAACAATGTGTTTTTATTAATGATGCGCAAATTACAGAACGTCAGTGGTAATGTTGTTTCTCTGCAGGGGTGGATTCACGTATGCGTCTAGCGTAACAACTAGAAAGGGCGCAACACTCCTCCTCGCGAATTTGACCTCGAGTCTCCTCAACAGTCTCCTCCTCGATCGGCACGGTTGCCAATCCCATCTTCGTAGCGAATCTTTTGACCTTTGTTGACCCGAGTGGCTTGGTCAAGATATCCGCAACCATATACTCCGATGCACAGTACTGCAGCTCGATATCACCAGAAGAACAGCAGTTCCTGGTGTAGTGGTACCGCGTGTCAATGTGTTTCGACCCTTTCTTCTACTGATCCAATGCGACGAAATCTAGGCAACTCTTGTTATCTTCGAAAATAACTGTCGGCCGCCGTTGATTCTCGTTCAGTTCAGTTAGCAAACGCCGCAACCAAACAACCTCTTGCGTAGCCTCTGAGAGGGCCACATATTCGGCCTCCATGGTAGACATGGCCACACAGCTCTGCTTCCGGCTCACCCAAGTCACGGTTACTTGGGGGTTACTCAACATGTAACCGGTACAGGATTTACGGTCAGTGCTGTCACCAGCCCAATCCGCATCGCAATATCCTGACAACAGTAGCTCACAATCACCCCTTCCAAGCGTCAATCCGTAGTCAAGCGTGTGTAGCAGGTAGCGTACAATACGTTTGGCTTCGGTCCAGTCCGTCACCGATGGGCAACTAACTTTCCGGCTCAATATTCCAACTGCCGCTGCGACATCTGGACGGCTGTTGACAGACAGGTATAGCAGGCAACCGATTAACTTGCGATATTCTTCGTTGCTTTCCATCTTCAGGCTACCCTCGGTCACCTTATAGTATCCCGGATCCATTGAGTACTGCGACCCTTTAGCGTTGTCCAACTCGAATCGTGTCGCAACTCATCTGATGAAAGCACTCTGAGAAATCACAAAGAAACCTTCCGCATTCTTTCGCACACGAATACCTAAGAAGCTCCTGATATCTCCCAGCCTTGTAATCTTCAGTCGATCTTGCAAAGCTTGCTCGATCTGGTCGATTTCCTCCCATGTGTGTAGCACAACAGCAAGTCATCCACATATATGAGGATATACATCCACCCGTTCTCACCAATACGCTTCCGATAAAGGCACGAATCTGAACTGCACTGTTCGAAACCAAGCTGCTTCAGTATATCCGTAAGCGTCTTGTGCCAAACTCTTGCAGCTTGTTTCAAGCCGTAAATGCTCCGCTTTAATCTGCACATTTTCTTCTCAGATCCAGGCACCTTGTACCCCGTAGGTTGCCTCATGAACACCACCTCATCCAGCTTTCCATACAGGTATGTAGATTTTATGTCTAGGTGTTTTACGTACATCTGTCGATGGCCCGCAACAGTTAACAGCACACGAAAGGTAGAACTCATCGCCACAGGAGCAAATATGTCCTCATAATCAGACCCAAAGCGCTGACTGCATCCTTGCGCTACGAGTCTGGCCTTCATTCGCTCAACCTTTCCGTCCGCGTCTATCTTTTTCCACAAGCTCCCATGTATCGTTCGACACCAATGAATCGTACTCAGCATCCATCGCAGCAATCCAGTCCTTCTTCTCAGCACAGCTGACAGCTTGCTCGTACGAAGTCGGCTCATCCTGGTCCACCGTTGCCATTCCAACAAAATAATCGCAGAATCGTGCTGGCAAAACTCCTCTTGTGGAACGACGAGGATTTTCCCGCTGATTTTAATCCTCCGGAACAGGAATATCTTCACCGTGATAGAGATCTTCAGCCGATTCATATCCATCAAAGGGTTCTTCAACTTCAGGTTCTTCTTCGGATTCAGACACAGGTGCCACTTCACGCGTGCTTTCCGGAACCGGTAGTGGTTCCAACTCGACTGTCGATTCAGTAACTTCCAGCTTCCGATCGGCACCGCTTTCACTATCCATGCGCCAATCTTCCAGGAACTTCACATCCCGGCTGATGGTGATTCGTCCCGAACCCATATCCAGCAGCCTATAGGCCTTATGCTCGTTGGAGTAGCCTACAAACACCAGTTTTCGCGCTTTAGGTTCCAGTTTCTTACGCGTCTCAGCTGGAATATGCACCCACGCATCACAGCCGAAGATCCGGAAGTGCTCATACTACGGAAGTGCTCATACGACGGAAGTCTTCCGTACCATTTTTCATAGGGGCTCATTCCGATGGATCTAGAAGGTACCCGATTCTGAATGTAGGTCGCTGTTAGAATCGCCTCCCCCAGTACCTCTGGTCTGGAAATCTGCGTCCTGTATGTCTTTAGATTTAGGCTCTGAACCATTTGGTGGATTATTTTTAACTTTTGGTTAAAATTTGACAGATGGAAAGTTATCGATGAACCCTGCTATCCGACATTGGTTATTTCTGACAGACAAGAAAATTTTGACATCCGTGGGTCGAAAACAGGTCGATCGACAGCACGGGGATTTTCGAACATTGAAAATAACTTTCGAAATGTCACTTTTAACCACGAGTTAAATTTAACTCGGCAAATGGTTCACAGCCTTAGTACATACACACTACGAAAAAGACATGTAAATTTCAGTGTCCTGAGACCGACACATGCAAGCGGCCTTTTTGACATAAGAATCAGTTGAAAAGGATGGGAAAATCAATTCAATCAAACGCACTTTTCGTCAAGTTGCATATGTTTCAGTTTCAGGACACTTAATTTTACATGCCATGTTTGTTTACGTTCCATGATTTACGTCACAGCTGAATTACGTCTCGTGTAAAAATAATAATTTCTAAGTGTGTACAGCTGTGTTCGATAAAATAGCAGCGCATGCCGATTTTCATACAAATTGGTCAACTTTGACATGATGTAACTTTGTTAATTTATGAACAGTTGAGCTGAAACGTTCGCTGAAGAACTACAAATATGTTCAATTTTACGATTACAAAATATTAGGTTTTTGGAATCACCGGCCGTAAATTGAGACACCAGGTAAAATTGTTCAAAATAAAAAATACAGCTTTACTCAGAGTAAATATATTTGCTGCGAGTGAATTTGAGATGCTCATATTTACTCAAAAATGAACAAAGTAAAGGGTGTCCACGATGAAATTGCCACACACAAAATTGATTCACAAAATTCGAGTTTTCATCCGATTGCCATCAAATTTTCAGGGATTGAGAAATAACTATTAAACTTCATTTTACCATTTTAATCGTATTTTATTTACAGTCCATACGCAAATGCCCGCACCTTGGCCTTAACCCCGGCCATAAGATTCTGCACAACCTGTGAATCAACCGTTTTTTGCATGTAAACCCATACTTTCTTCAGTTCCTCGACTGTCTTCACTACCTTAGGTCGTTTAAGAAGGTGCTGCTTCATAATCGCCCAGTACTTCTCGATGGGGCGGAGCTCCGGAGTGTTGGGAGGGTTGAACATTTTCGGCACGAAATTGACCTTATTGTCCGCATACCACTTCAGCACGTCCTTGGAGTAGTGGCATGAGGCCAAATCCGGCCAGAAGATTGTTGGGACATTGTGGGCCTTCAGGAGAGGAAGCAGCCGCTTCTGGAGGCACTCTTTTATTTACACCTGTCCGTTCATCCTGGGTCACGAAAGGTGCACTCCGCTTCCCGCACGTGCAGATGGCTTGCCAAACCAGGAATTTCTTCGCAAATTTGGACATCTTCTGAGTGCGGACATGCTCCGGAACGCTGAACTTATCCTTGGCCGTGAAAAACAGGTTGCCGGGGATCTGTTTGAAGTCGGCCTTCACATATGTTTCGTCGTCCATGATGCAGCATTCAACTTTCGTCAGCATGTTGAGGTACAACTTCCTGGCACGGGTTTTGGTGGACTTGTTCTGCTTCTCGTCGCGATTAGGGGCCTTTTGTACCTTGAACGTTCGAAGCCCAGCCTTAGTTTTGGCCTTCTGGACAAAACTTCGGCTTAGGTGCAGCTTCTTAGCCACATCCCTAACGGAGGCGTTCGGATTTCGGTTGAAGGCCCCAACTACGCGGTTATGATTTTTGGTGTTGTACGGAATACTTTTTCCTTCACTTCTGGGCTTCCGATCGGTGGTCAACCGTTCCTCGAACCGCTTAATCACTCGCGACACCGTGGAATTCGCGATTCCCAACGTTTTAGCGATGGAACGATGCGAGAGATCCTTGTTCTCGTGATGAATGCGCAAGATTTTATCACGCACGAGCTGTTCTTTCGACTCCATTTCCGCGAGTTTTGATCACAGGACTTTAAAACTTGCAGGATGTAAATAATGCACTATGAACTAAATCCACCCAAATTTTCATTAAATTCTACCCAACGGTTAAAAAGTTAGAGCAATTTCATAGTGTGGCAATTTCATCGTGGACACCCTTTAGTGACAAAAGTCACTTCGTCTCTCGGATAACATCAAGGATCTAGAAAAAATTTCATTCCTTGCCTAGGAATTCTCCTCAGAATTCCATTAAAGTTTTAAATTACTAACAGAATTGTCTAGGAAATATCCTCAGGATTCTCCTGCTCTTGGAATTCACCCGAGGTTTCGCAAAGGATTGTCCCAAAATTACCTTGGAATTTGCATCAGAATACCACGAGATTGTTTCTCAAATTTCTTTTGAGAAAATCTCTTAGAATTTCTTCGGATCTATTCTGAGAAATAGATTCCCTTCTTAATGCCCTTGGAACATTCTGCTACTTAGAATTCTTTGGAAATTTGCTTTGAAATACTCCTTATCGCGCGTCAAAATGATAGAGGAAGAGATGAAGAATGTACAGGGGTTACTCAAAATAACTAGGATAGGAAAATTTTTGGTCAACTGTGGAGTGTTGTAACTTCGTCAAATATAATCCGATTTTAAATCTTTCAAGAGCAGTTGACTGAAAACTAATATTGTTCAGCTCTTTCTTAATGGTTTCTCGTCAATAGACTTTCGATAAACTTTAAATGTATCATTGACCACATTGGCCACTCTCGGAACATCCGGTATGCCCCCGGGGGAACCTGGAGCAGGGGACAATTGCATTTTTACACCAAAACATGCCGTGCGACAGCTCATTCTTCATGGTTTTTCAAGAATATTTCAACTCTCGGACTCAATCACTGGCATGCGAGATCACATTGCTGCTCAGATAGACATCGCGTTAAAGAGCGGCCGAAATGTAAATGGTATTGAAAAATTAATTTGTGAGAAATTAGACAATATGAAACACTCATTTTTTCAAATTACTGCAATTAGCTGTAGCCAATGACCAGCGCAGTGTATCTAGGACGGTTCAGTCGGAATCGGACCAAAATATTTACCGGACGCAAAAAAAAAAAAAAAAAATAGTGATTAGTAATAGTGATAATGATGATGATGTTTTTCAAGAAAATGCGAGTTTTGCGGATGTTGTAAAAAGACATAGTCGTGCAAGTAAAAGTAAAAATATTAGTAACAGTAATAGTAACATTTACAGTGACAGTAACAGTAACAAACAGAGTAATCATAAGACTCGTCCGGTCATTGTGATTAAACCGAAAGAGTCCAAACAAGCTTGTGAAGATACTCGTAAGTTTTTGAAAACACAGTTAGATCCGAGGTTAGATCCAAAAACACACAAAATCAGTTATTTTAGGAATGGTAAAGCTGGCTCTGAGTGCTGATTCATTTTCAAGGGGCTCATGGATGAACAAGTATCCAATTGCTCAAGGATTGTGATGATAATAATCAATCGGTGTATCCCTCAACCCATTTTCAGCTTGACAGCTCAGCCCAACTAACGAAAGCCTTTCACTAAGTGGGCTATGGGTTTAGTCCAACGAGCGAAAGTTGACTGTACTGGCAAAACTAAAATAACAGTTATGATTAAGTTCCATAAAACAATTTCTTGAACCAACAATATTAAGTAATTTGATCAACTTCGGTCCAACCACCTTTGTTATAATTATCAATTCTGCGTAATGATCGGACAATCTCCACTCAAGATTAAAATAAAAAATTAAGCTTAAATGTCTACTCCTAGAGAAGCACAAGCTGACCTCTGCTCAATTATGGTTCATTAAAAAAAATCCCATCTGCACCGCCGTGCACTTGTCCAATCGGTCGTCGACGAACAATTATCTTCGATGATCGACGCTCCACGGACAATTCGAAGGTGTCGAGATAACAAGCTCTGTTATTTCAATAGATTTTAATTAACCTTTTTCCCGCAGCAGAACGAACAAAAAAAAAACTAAAATGATGATAGATGGCAGCCACAACCACCGGTCTCTGGGAAACCATCCGAATTACGCCCAATGACAAGTTCATTTTTTCCCGCTCGCCTGAACCCACCACTTTTTGTTTTTTGGCTAACCTGTCAATTATTCAAATTATTTTTTCCCCAGTTGTTTTCGGGGGGAAATAATTAGCTTTTCTCCCATAAATGGCAACCCGTGGTCGGGGACCGGGTGCAGGAACAATTGCTGCGTGGGGTTCGGCATGAATGATTCATTAATTGCGGCTATAGGATTGTGCGGGAATTATAGTCTAAGCAGGCTAGAACAAGGAAGGATCCGATTCCACGGGGCGCAGGTTGCTTGGTTGTTTCATCCCACGCTGCTCTCTCTGTCTATCGGGGTCGGAGAGGTGTCAACTTGGAACGCGATTGTTTTAACTGTCCAATCGTTTGGCGTGCCAAAGCTGACACCGCCGCCTTCACAGCTTCGCCGCGTGCAGTCTCCGGTTGCCATGGGGCTGCTGCTGCTGCTGCTGCTGATGAATTGATAACCTAGCTTTCTTTGATCGGTGCATGGTTTTTTTTTTCTCTCACGCTGATTTTGTGCTTCTCTATTTTTTTTTTGCGTGTGCGGCATTTTACTGGCGCAGGTGGATCAGTGGAGAGTCAACGAGTTACCAGATTGTTTGCTGTCGTTGTTGTGGTCGTCTATCAGTCAGTGTTGTGTGTCCAAATGCTTCCATAGTACTAAATTGATTAATTTGCATTTCGTGGAGCGCGCATTTGTTTTGTTATTATTCCGCGCAGTCTCCGAATCCGAAATTGATTGATTGATTTGACGGGTAGCCTCCCGATTGGGGTGCGCGAGCATGTTGCGAATAATGAGCTGGGACGTTTCACTCAAAAGTGGTTCTCTTTTTCCAGCCGCCGGCAGCCGACTTTGGATCGGGTTAAATATATGGGAGAAATGTAGGCCGATGTATTGATTAGGCGGGTCTGTTGGCTATTGGCAGACATGTTGTTACATTTGCTGCATGGTTAGCCGATCGCGTGTCTGGTGGGTTGTGCGGCACCTGTCGACCAGCAGCATGAGCGCAGGTCGAATCACGGCAACCCGCATTTTAAAGGTAATTTCGTAATTTGACGGGCCAGGCGCAATACCACGACTGCTCATGTAACGCCTACTGCGAGAGGCTCCAGAAAAAGCGCTAGGTACCAACGTACTTCCCCACAGGGCCTACTTTGTTGCGTCGTCGTCGAAATTTTCCAAATGATGCATTCCGAAGAATTACAACTTCCGTTTTTGGGACGAGTGAACAAATTTTAACGAAAAAAAATAAGAAAGAATGCACCACCACGAAACTATCGCCGGGAAAGATCTTCGTGTCTCTCGTGCTTGCACAGTTATTTGCAACATGAGCCAATTGGTTACGTGCAGAGTTCATGTTCTGCGCTGCGATCCTTTCCGGGGCGCTTCTCATGTTTGATGCGATCATGATCATCGCATCGTCCCACCATAGAGGTTGAGTCGGTTGCACATTTTCACTTCACGGAGATGGCATGTGCAAATTTTACATTTTACAGCCATTAATTTCTCATACTGGCCTGCCAAAAATTTTTAATTTCCGCCGATAAACTACCGGGCCATAAAGAAAGCTGAAAAATTTGTCGATCCTAATCTCCCAGCCCGGGCAAAAATGTGCAACAAGTCTCCCTTTCCTCGCTTCCCGATTGCATCCTGCTTCGTTCCTTTATCTCCTGGTCTTGGAGTGTAATTGCTTGTTATATTTCCCCCCATTTTTTTGTGCTGTTTCCCTTTTCCAAGTTGCTGCTGTTCAAAGTGTTCTTCTGTGAGTTCGTCCCAGCTCAACAGGTTCACTTTTTTACGGTTGAAGCTGTGTAGTTTTGTTTTTAAAAGCCGTGTTTCTTCGTCGTTGCTGCTTGCCTTTGAATTCGTGCAATTTCTTTTAAGCTTTGTTGTTGAATCATTATTAAAATTATACGTTGGCAGTGGATAAAACTCATGAAAATAATAAAAAGGCGAACAACATCGTGCCTTGATGGACGCTCTGCAAACCGGCTGATCGATCGTCGAGGAGCTCTTCGACAGCCAACAACTTCTACTACTACTAGCTTTGTTACTACTACACTGCCGCTAGTTGGATCTCGGCGAAAAACAACGCAAAATCTTTCAATAATCCGATTAAAATATAATAATCATACTTTGCGGAGCAGCTCTGCCGTTCTCGTGATCTTTCCACCGCGCGGCAATCGATCGGGACGAAGAAAGAGCCCGCACTCACCGAATCATCATAGTAGGCTAGCTACTCCGATTGATCAACCGTCTTTTTTTTATTTATTCCCTAGTCCTGGCCTACTACGACTACTACTACTACCAACGGGAGCTACCTTTTGCTTGTTCCGAAAGTGCGGCTGATGATGTTGTTATTGCAAAATCTAGTACCTCGGCGCGGTCCGTTGATGTCGATCGCGGCCGGGTTGCAACGTCGTGGCAGTTGTTGCCGGTTTTGATTTATGGTTTCGGCTTTCCCATTAACGATTCACGATTCCAACATTTTCTTGGGAGGAACGCAATCAAACCCCGAGACTTACACAAACCAAAACAAGATCGTCCGCGCGCGAGTGGCTGGACGCCGGGCGCTGAATCGTGGATTACCTTTTTAACACGTACATCGCAGCAACCGCGCTCCCTATTTCCGAGAATTTATTAACCTTCCATTTTTAGAAAAAGAAAAAACATCACGCAACGGCTGATGAATCCCGCTTACTGCGATCAGACCGCTGTGGTAATAAAATCATTAGCCGAAACAAAACGCCCTGCCTGAATGTCCTGCGGTGCCTACTGCGATCTGTGGTCATTCCCGTCGCTTTTGGGAGAAAATTAGGCTCGCTCATTAATCCTGCTGCTGCTGATGAGGGAGGAAGCGATTAAAATGTTCTTGCAGGTTGTACGTTTTTTTTAAATATCAGTGATGATCTTTGCGTCGTGCAACGTTTTGAACTACAATCGGGGCAAATGTAGTTTGCTTATCACTGCAAAGGGATCACCCCTCAATGTTGAAACAAATACCTACAGTTTTGTAATTTGTAAGTTGAGATTGATAAGCGGAATCGTGTTTGATGTTAACATCCTACATAAATTAACATGAAAGAACAGAAAGCACGTAGAGAAAAAAAGGCATAACATCTCTGATCACGTCTCCCTTCGGAAGGGAAGTAAAGCCGTTGGTTCCCGGTTCATGAGTTGATGGGTCGATAAGTAGGGTCCAGGTGTGGGAGCTGCCTCCCTGGCGTCGGTAGCATTGGTGCTCAGTACAGAAAACAAGCTCGACGGAAAACAAATCAAGGGAAAAAACCATTTAAAATGCCAAAATTGCAGAATGTTCATTTCCAACCTGTGTTCATTGTAAAACGCTGGCCAGACTGGAGAGTTATAACATGTTATAACGGTTGTCAAATAATTGCAACCCAGAGACCACCATCAAGATAGCGCTATGACATGTTATAACTCTGTAGTCTGAACGTACTTTTGTTGTATGTGAAAATTTCCGTCAGAACTTGCGCCAAATTTTCATAAAATATTGTGGCCTTTTTCATTGGAAGTATCAGAAATATTTGTTTAAATATCTGCCCATTTTTAATTTGTTAATGAGAATGTTGAGAATAATTTCGATAGAAGCTATGGTTAATTTCGTTAAATGTTGTGATCAATTTCATCAGGAGTTGTGGCAAATTTATTTTGCAAATATGACCAATTTTGTTTCATAGAAATTAAGACCAAAATAATTAAAAGTTTGGCGTCTGAGTTTGATTGTTTTCTAAATTAATCTCATTAACAGTTAAGGCCAATTTAATCTTGAGCAATTTATTTATAAATTGTGACAAGTGATTATATTAACTGTGTCTATTTTCGTTGTAATTGGTGAAAAGTTACAAAAAATTCTCTTGAAATCTTCGCTTACAAATTGTGTTCATTTCATTGACTAAATTCGTTGGGAAATGTGGTTCGAACAAAGGGTAACTCACTCCACACACCAATCTTGGGTCAACATTTTTCTCAGTGTGCCGATTGGGCCGGCAATGCTGGGCAAGCTTCGATTTTTTTAAATACGAATATTATGGTATATTTGGCAGCCCGGTATTTCTAACAGCTTGAATGTTTTTCCATGATGATTCGCTGCAGATAGAGTCGGTGTATAATGAGTCACGCCAAGAGTGAAGCCAAGTCTACCTATTGAACTGTCAAACCGGCTACCTATCGTGCAAAGTAAACAAGCATTACGATGCTATGAAAGGTCCACGAAAGGTATTGCAATTAAATATAAAATATAATCGAAGAAATGATCATAAACACGCCGGGAGCATTACATTTGTCATGCGATACGTTTTGTAATTGTCAGTAATGAGAATTTCTACTATTTTTCGTTAAGATAAATTAACAAAATCACTAATTTAATGATGTACTACAGACTTTAGTTTTTTTTCTTCGCTAGAAGTCATTTGAAGTTGATGCAGAAGTCCTCTGTTGCCAAGTGAAAAGAAAGGGAATCTTTCGAAAACCGTGATGCGAGTTCAACTGTTTTTCTCTTGGCGTGACTCATTATACACCGACTCTAGCTGCAGATAATATGAACCAACAGGTCTGTGCCATAAAAAGGGGATTCGCTGCAGCAGGTGGATTCTGACCAACCTGGTATATACAAGGTGTGGAATCGACGGGCTTTATGGCTTGATGTAGTTCGTTTTTCTCTCGGCTTCCATTTGGCTTCGCACGATTCGCTTCTTTCGTACGCTCAAACACACTCGTAGTGACGTCACAACATTTGTTTCAATCAGCGTTTCTTGGAAAAATTATTATGAATTATAGAATTTCTGTATTAAATCAAAATTTATGATTGTTCTTCCACTGAATGTTAAAATAATTTATTGATTATTATATTCTCAAACTGTATACCATGAACAAATCGCATATCGGTGAGTTTGTGCCCGTTTTCAAGAAATGAGCTATTGTAAAAATCCAAAACGCCAACTGATATTTCCCGGAGAATTTACAAGAGTCGTAGTCGAGCACAATCATCATGCAAACATAGCTAGGATTTGCTGTACTTCATATTTCGCAAATTTGCTTTCGAGCGTTATGACGTCGTGACCAGCCTCTCCCGCAATATTTACATTTTTCCCTCTACCAACACATACGGGAGGGCTAGATATCCACACCTTGTATAGACCAGGTTGGATTCTGACGGCGGTCGGCGTAGACGAGGAAACTATCTACACAGCAAATCAACCTCGCTGCAGACCTGTCTGCTGGGATGCGATCTGACCGATAAGCAAACCCCATACGCATCAATATATTGACGCGAAGGGGAATTATTGACAATAATATTGATGATGTGAATTCAGAAATATTGTCAATCTCGATGGATTGACGTCAATATAGAATGTATTGACAATACGATTATTGTCAATAAAAGCAATCGTGTAGGGTTCTATTACGGTGCTGTGCGAAAAGTCAATCTGTTCCTGACCAGCAAGAAGAAGATCGACTTCCTGAAGCAGATCGAGACGGACGGTGAGTAGGGCATTCCTTCGGTGAAGCTGTTGGTTCGAGATACGAACGAAAAAGACAAGGCCAATTTTGAAAAGCTGCTGGAGGCGATCAAGCGATCCAAGAATGGCAAAACGTTGGGCGTCTTCTCCAAGGAAAACTTCCCGGGTGAATTCTGTGAATCGTGGTGAGCCTTCATCAAGGACAAGAGCTTCGACACCGAGGGGGACGACTCTATCTACGATGCAGGAAAGATTGTGTTTTGCTGTGGCTAGCTGCGTGCACGCTGAGTTGATAGAAAGAAGATTGACGACGATTCTGAAGATTTCCTGCAAAAAGATGATGCGCGATGCAAGTAGATGCGAGAAATGAAAGAAGAATTTTCGAAGATTGATTCGCTAGTTGGAGATTTGTTAAGCATCTAAACTTGAGATTTAGATGTGTCACCCCCCTCGTTCGACACGGTGACCATCAGCGTCCAAATCGCGTACATCATGTAGCACATGATGAAGGAGGACTCCGAGGTTATCACCATCAGACGGTAGACATATTCAACAAGTACCTCAAGGATCACATCATGGAGATTATGGATGCTGATAAGAAAGTAAAACATGCCAAACTGTCGGAGGGTGTCAAGCAGGCTCTGACGGACAAAAGGTACTTTTCCGGTATGGATACCAACTAGTTGGACATGTTGTATCCGGTGATTATCCAGTCGGGTGGCAATTACAGCTTGAAATTTAGTGCATTCAGCGACAAGAACTATCTGCACTTTGGATTGATCAACTGTGCTCTAGGTGCGCGTTACAAGTCCTACTACTCCAATGTCGTCCGAACGTTGCTGGTCAATCCGACGGAAACGATTCAGAAGCACTATACCTTTCTGCTCAATCTGGAAGAGGAACTGCTGAAGGTGATGATTCCGTGCAAGAAGCTCTCGGATGTTTTCGACGTTCGAAGGAGGATCCCAAGCTGAGACGTTCGGTTTTACCATCGGGTTGGATTTCCGGGAGAATTCGATCGTAGTACCTCAACCAGTGAAATTCGGTTTAAAAATTGTAAGAGGAGTCGGAGTCGGAGTCGGTCGATTTAGATCCGACTCTACAGCTCTGCATAATAGTCCCATGGTAGCATGAAAAATCACTTACATTAATTTGCCTCTAACTTTGTCATCAACTGAATACTTTTGATGAAAAAAAGTTAAAGGCAAATTAATGTGCCGTATGCGTGATAATGTTTGCAATGTTTGTTTGGTTTTCTTTGCATGCACATAACCTATAGCTCATACCGTAGTAGGCTGTGTATAAAAGAAAATGATTTACTTAGTTTGACAGTTGCACCATGACGAAGTGGTAGCGTATTCGTGATTTGTCATACGCGCCATGGGAGTGTCCCGGTGGATCGTCAAAAGGGTTTTAGACCGAGAAAAGAAAGGACAACTATCTGCGAAGGTGGCCACATGTCGTTCGAGGTCAGCTCGGGTTCCGAGGGTTATTGCTGCTGTCAAAAGGAAGATTCGGGTGAATCCAGTGCGTTCAATAAGGAAAATGGCAAAGGAACACGGGATCAGTGACTTTACGGCACGGAAGATTGCGGGGCGAAGTAGAGGGCACGGAAAAAAACTCACATGATTACCAACCGCATCCGGGAGCTACGTCGATCATGTATCAAATTCCAGAACCGACCGGTATATTAGTTCTCTTCCGGTAAAAGACGTGGCCGACGAGCACAAGAACGTGTATCTGACCAAGCATCCTGCTAGCGTTATGGTGCTTGGATTGGTGGCTTCCGATTGCAAAAAAATGGGCCCGGTGTTCATTCCAGAAGGCGACAAGGTCAACACTGAGGTCTACATCGGGATTTTAAGCAAGTATGTTCTTCCGTGGATCAAAGAACAGTACGGTCCGAAGCCAAATGTTGTATTTCAACAAGATGGGGCTCCGTGCCACACCACGAACCACACTCAGAAGTGGTTGCAGGAACATCTTTCGTTCTGGGCGAAGGATATGTGGCCGCCATCCAGCCCCGATCTTAATCCGCTGGATTACTCAATATGGCGCGTCATGAAGGCCAAGGCCTGTTCTAAACGCCACCCGAGTACAGCAAGCCTCAGACAAACATTGACCCGTGCCTAGAGAGAAATGGATCCAGACTACATTATTAGAACCTGCCGTGCATTCAGGAAGCGTGTGGAAGCCGTAATTGCAGCAAATGGAAACTCGTTCGATGATTAAAATAGTTTAAGACTCAGAGAAACATCCCCCTTTGAATAAATAAAAAAAAAAACTCAAAAACAATAATTTTGAGAATTGTTTTAATTTTGACATTGCTCAATGGTGCAAACATTATCACGCATACTGTAAATGAATGCAAGAAATGAATGTAAGTGATTTTACATGCTTGGCCCGCATAGGACTGTTATGCGAATATAAGAAATTTGACGGAATTTAAATAAGTAAGACGGGTCAGATTTCACCATGGGTGGATACATTCAGATTTTTCCTATACTCTATAAATTGCTCCTCCCCCCTGTATTAAATATCAAAATAGGAATCTTCCGAAGTTCGGATAATATTTAAATGGTCTTCCATTTCGGGAAAAATAAAAATAACAGTCCGTTCACTCTCAGATACTTCACGTGCCTAGCCTCAAAAAAGTTTCTCCAAGTTCGAGCAGTCTGAAAAATTTCATAATTCTATGCTCCAAAATTCAGTAAATAAGTATGAGTCCCGAGCTAAAGTTTTGCCTGATGTCCATTTGGTGCAATTGTGGCAAGAAGTGGATCTTTATTCCTAGAATATGATCTTTTAATTTTAGTCATGAAGAGTCTTCGGAAGATTTTTTTTATATCTTTATTAAGGAGATTTTCAGCCCTGGGCTGGTTCGTCTCCGCCATTTCAGAAGATTTGTTTGTACTATCATCTTATACAATTTGAACTTAAAAAAAATGTCATAGAAAACCAACTTTTTTTTATTTGAAGATATAGAAAAGTTATGTCTTGAGCAAAGTTGTATAAAATGTCAAAACAAGCAACTTTTCTGTAGAAATCGAAATTCTGAGTCCAGGATTTTCTGAGTTATGGAGCATTTTTCAGGGCAGCTCCCTTAAATTTAATTTTTCGATCATATATTTTTAGTGTTTCATTTTTTCAGCACATAATGTTCCAGGGAATTATCAAAATCACGTTTTTGTCGAAGATTGTAAATCGCTTTTTAGTTAACTTCATGCGCTTATAGGGGAGAATGAGACAAGTGGAAATACTTAAACTCCCTATCAACTAGAAGAATGGTTTGCCACATTTCACCCATAATTGGGTTCTTTAATTTTGAAAAATATATCGGTTTTTCGAGGGGGGCGACACATCTAATTCTCAATTCTAGATGCTCAAAAAATCTCACACTAGCGAATAAATCTTCGAAAAATCTACTTTCATTTCTCACATCTACTTGCATCGCGCATCATATTTTTGCAGGAAATCTTCAAAATCGTGATAAATCTTCTTTCTATCTACTCAGCGTACGCGCAGTTAGCCACAGCAAAACACAATATTTCCTGCATCGTAGATAGAGTCGTCCCCCTCGCGGTTTTTATATATCATCTGAAAGAGCTTCTTTTTATGAGTACAGCGATATTTTTTTTGAACCAACATACTTTCATCTCGATTTTTAAATAAGATTTAAATTAAAATAATAACTGCACTGTTTGACACTAAACTAGCAAACTGACAGCTCGCTCCCATACAAAGTGCCACCGAGGGACGCTAAGATGGTGATTTTTTGTAAATGTAATCATACTTATTTAAAGTAGTTCCAGTGTACCAAAATTGATGAAATTTCAGATTGGGGTTCAATTCTAATGCAGATTACGAATATGTTTTTACCAATACCAAACCAAGAACCCAATTGAAGGTCGGTTTGAAATTTTACATTGCGATTACAGCTTCTACAGACAGGACCAGCAACGTTTTTTTTGTGGATACGTGTTTTCATACTTCAATGTTAAAAAAAAAAGAAAATTATTGGGGGTCAAAAGTGCCATGCCCCCATAACTTGGCGCCCATGATGGTTGGACACCATTTTTTTCTGCACTGCCTACTGCGCTCTACGCACTTTACTGAAATAACAGTGACAAAATAGTGTCAACTAGAGAGGGTCTATTATAAGAGAGGAGCGGACTGGCTGGTTTGAGCCAAACGACCTGTCAACGCCAGAGCCAATCGAGCAGCGCCTATGTTGATTGCATTGGCAGTGTTGCTAGAAATCACCTAGGCCGCTCCTCTCTTATACTAGACCCTCGCTAGTGTCAACGCTTCGCTCAACATCGGACCAAGCGCTGGCTCCATTCTAGAACTCAAATCGATTCCACTAGAAGCCGCTAAAAACTCAACTGCACTCGCATGTATTAAGGAATTCTAAAAAAAAAACCGTACATCTTTCCTCAATCTCAATCCCGGTCGGTTGTTTTCGCTTGCCCAAGAGATCCCATCTGACATGAGTGGCAAACCATTAATTATCGCAATCTGCGCTGAATGCTTGTCCATTAGAACGGACAAACCAACGGACGGCCAACAACGGATGAATGAATGAACCTCCGCACCGCGTTGAATGGTTTGAAAAATCGAAGAATTAGCCAAGTTCGACCTTTGACTTCTAATTACCTCGTTCCTCTGAGCCAGAGCAAAATAGGCAGATTTAAAACGAAAATTAAAACTGACAACGCCTCGGAGTCTCGGTCTCGGAGTTTGGAGCGCATTATACAGATGGCAATCGCGCCTCCCCAGTTTTAAGAGAGCAAAGGGATGCTGCAACGATGACGACGACGACGACGACGACGATGACCTTTCCCCGTAGAGACCACAGGAAATGGCTCAGACTCCACACAGCAAACTCGCGCCGCATACCGAAAGGCTGATTAGGCACCGACGATCGACGATCGAGCCGCACAATTGAGAACTGGATATTCACAAATACACGCGAATTGGTTTATTGTACTGCGTTTGAGCAATCCATATGCTAGCGGCAGTCAGAGGCGGGAAGGGCAGGCAGAATGAAATTTTCAGTTAATTATATCTCACTTAATTAGATTCAAAAGAGGGGTGCGTGTGAAATTCCTCCCGCGTTCCGAAGAGCTTCTTCGGGGTGTAGATCTTTTCCTTTTATTGGACCATCTCATTCCACTTCACTGCCACTGCCAATGACTGACGACTGACTGGTCTCACTGTGTATCATTGTCATTTTAATTGACACGATTTGATGCGCGTCTGATGGATCGAGAATTATTTGAATATCACCCGAAAGGCGAGGGCACTCTCAGACAGGGGAAACTGGGAATCGATCGATGGGTGAAAGAGGAATCGATGATCAATAAAGAAGAGAGAGAAGTGGTCGTCAATTGCTTGTGTGTTGGAATCGGTTCTGGAAGCTGGCAGCAAATAGACAACTTGTTACCACCGATGACGGGGCATTATTGCGTCCTATTCGGTGAATTCTATTCGAACTACATTCCTGACGTGAGGCCCGGTGGCTGGTGGGTTGGTTGTGATTCTTCTACATAGTGAGGAAGTGACTTTGTAATCTTCAGGAGGGATGGGAAATTGGTATTCATTAAGTGTTAAAACAATTTAATAAACTGGCAAACATTGTGCTTCGATTTGTGGAGCCAATGTAAAATCAATATACACTACGGAAAAGTCATGCTAATTTTGGTGCTCTGAGATCGACACATGACATGAGAATAAGTTGAAAGACACGCTCTTTTCGTCGAGTTGCATCTTTTCCGGTTTCAGAACACATGACATGTTTGTTAACGTTCCATGATTTACATCAAAGATTAATTTCGTCAAGTGTACCAATAGTTATTTACCAGTGTATTGTTTTGAGTTTTCCTGAACCAAAAAAATGAGCTATTCGTTTAGGACAAAATTAATCTGCTGTACTACACTTTGATTAAAAAATATCACTCCGCAACGAACTGTCCGATCGGGATGATCATCTCAATAGAGTTCTATTGGAGTCAGAAAAAAAAAACAAAGTGAAACCGGTTGCTTCGGCCATGTCCGAGAAAAGAGAGCGAGTATTACCATAGAGGTAACTCTAAGACCAGAAGGTTCCGAAGAAAAGTGCTCAACTTTTTGGTTCAGCTCTGTTACTATCTTCGGTCCCAAGCTAATCGCTGCACCCCTCGATTGGCCCCTTAGATTGGCAGCTAATCGAGCCAAAGAATCAACAACTTTGTCTTCAGGCAAACGGAGTGATATTGCCACATTATCAACCGCATTTTGAAGACATACTAGTTCCGTCTGAGAATATTGAATACTCGAATCTGCTGAGTGAACAGTTGACCGACCTTTAAAAACCGAACTGCTCCTCAAGTAAGATATTATTTTCATCAGCAGATGTTGGAATTAACATTGCTGCACCAAAGTGCTGGGAAAATACCATCCACACCCGCTGATTTAGAATGCTAAAATATCTTACCGTATTTTCCATTCTGACTTTCTGGACTGGACTCTGACTGAAAGTCTTATTAGGCTTGTTCCATTTGGTGAATCCTCAATTAAATATGACATATGGAAAATTTTCAAATAAACCTGCTATACTACCAGACTTATTTCTGACAGACCAGGAATCAATTATGACAAAGTCCTTCTTGAAAATCGAACGATCAACTACAGAAAGATTTTCAAACATTATAATTCACTTCCGAAGTTTCAAATTTAAGTGGAAATTCACCAAATAGAACACAACCATCCAACTCTGGCCGTGGTGCAGATTTCATCAGCTATATCAGGTGCGATTTTTGTAATTTATTTGCACAGAAAACGATTCTTAACATTAAGAGATAGAAGTAGGCCGTGCTGGAAAAATGACGTGTTTTGTTTTTGCTGCTTCTTTCGCGAATTTTATGGACTGTTTGGTGAAAATTCAGTGCGGAAAATGGAAAACTTGAGTTATAGTTACCACCATAAAATCCACCCTGCCAGTGGTGGATAAACCAGTTTTGCGGTATGGAGATTTTCCAAACCGATTGTGTCTTCAAACCTTGCTTCTAGCGGTGAGTAAATTTCAAAATTTTGTTCTTTTAAGTAGGGTGGCAGTTAATTAATGTAATTCTGTTTCGAAGGATAGTCCTTCGAAAGAAGGTTTTCGGTGGGGACAGAAAACTATCGGCGTCATCGTGCCTTGTGGTTGGGCAAGCTAGCATCATACGGTTAACGGACGTGGTTCATTGTGTTATCGAGAACTTTGTACTCAAGAGAGCCTTTGACGCTCAAAGGTCAACAGTAGTGGTGCAAGTTCGGCACGTTGCCGATAGTCTTTGCCGTCACTGAGGCGGTCGTCGTTCTAGATACTGTACTACGCTATCACTAGCGTGCACAGCAATCTTGTTAAGGAGGGGCAATTTTTTTCTATAGTGCATTTAATCTGGGGATGGGGAGTACTCCAAAGTGCGTGGTGGATGGTGCTATTCACCCACCACGGTTTCTCTTTAATTTAGCTAACTTTATTTATTTTATGCTCCGGTGGTGGTTCATCTTCTTCAATGTAAACTGCTTTCAGACAGCCAATGGAAATTGGCAAAATAGAGAAAACTGTACATTAAGCATTTGAAAATGCTCCTTAGTATGCACCGCTTTGCACCATTTTGAAGTGTAATTGTACCATATATCATCGGAAAAGCAGCTGTAGAAAGGTTAATAAATACCATGAAATCAGCTAAAATGTTCAGTAAAAATGCACAAATGCACACAATGATTTACTGAACATTTCGGCTGCTTTCATGGTACTTATTAACCTTTCTACAACTGCTTTTCCGATGATACATGGTACAATTACATTTCAAAATGGTGTAAAGCGGGGCATACTAAGGAGCATTTTCAAATGCTTAATGTACAGTTTTCTCTATTTTGCCAATTTCCATTGGCTGTCTGAAAGCAGTTTACAGGTTAAACATATAAACCAAAGAAAATATATTCTTCAAGGTACTGATATCATCTTTTATTCAGTTACTTTTCTGACATTTGTGTGTTTTGAAGGCATCGCTACAGGTTATTTTTGACTATTTCAAGGTTTTGTAAGCCCTTGTATGCTGTTGTAGTTACACTTTACTATTACCGTTGCGAGTACGTTGAACTTTGGCCATCCAAAATTGTGGTTCATTTTTTTTTATTTTGAACTTAATGTCAAGGGTAATAGGATCATTAAAAAAGTCTACAGACAGAAAATGATGCCGAACATTCAACATGTTTTAAAGATGATATTTGTCCGAATTTATTGCAACGCACATAAACAGCTGTAATTTTTAACCACGGTAACAAATGACTTGAAATTTTCAGAGAAGATTCTTAGACGAATTTTTAGTAAGACACTTTTAGACCAATGGCAAACTAATAGCCAGTTTTCAATTAGGGAATCCAAAAGCTGTATTTAAACTTTGTACAGTTGCGAAACAGTTCATCCTCAGAATTCCTTGAGGTTCTTTTCGAAGTTTTTAGAACTCTATGAGCTCTTTTGAAATTATTTTCAGAAGTCCTCTGGAATTATTTTTAGAACTCTTCTTAACTTTTACTCAGAACAGCTTAGAGTTTCCTCAGTACTATCCAGAAATTATTCCCGGAATGAGCTAGAAATATCAGTACTCCCTTGAAATTGTCCTCAAAATCCCTTTGGACTTGCACTCAAAATTCAATTTTCTCCGTATTCTTTTCGGAATTATCTTGGAACTATCTGCAGGATTCACTAGAAATTATTCGCAGAATTTTTTTGGAATACTCCCCAGAAATCCTTTGAAACAGTCCTCAGAATTCAATATCCTTGAGGTTCTTCTCGGATTATTTTAGAACTCTCCTAAGAGCTCTTTTGAAATTCTTCTACTACATAATGGACTTCTACTGGAATAATGTTTAGAACTCTTCATATTTTTTTCTCAGAACACCTTTAAACTGAAATTCCTTTAGAGTTTCAGAATTTTTTCCCAGAATGAGCTAGAAATTATCATCGGAATTCGCTTGAAATTTTGCTTAAAATCCCTTCGGAATTTCACACAAAATTTGATTTTCTCGGTATACTTTTCGAAATTATCTTGGAACTATCTGCAGGATGCACTAGAAACTTTTCGCAGAATTTTCATGAAATCATCCCCAGAAATCTTTTTTTTAACTGTCGTCAGAATTCAATGCCCTTGAGGTTCTTCTCGGAAGTCAAGCTTAAGTTGTCCGTCCATTCATCAAAACGTTGTAGTTTTTCTACCAGAAATGTTCAATAAAGCTTGCCTCTCCATTCACCAGAACTGTGCTATTTTTACATCAGGAATTTTAAATTCAGCTTGCCCCTCCATGTAGCAGATTTTTGCAAATCTTACACCAGAAATTTTCAATACAAACTTGCTCCCAGAAAATTTTACACCAGAAAATTTCAATTGACCAGAACGATGCAAATTTTCCACCGTTAATGTTCAATAAAAATTGCTTCTCCAATCTTCTGATTGGTGCAGATTTATTTTTTCCATTTTCCACCAGACATTTTCAATATAGCTTGCTTCTCGTATCCTCAGAATGCTGCCAGTTTTCCACCAAATAAAGCTTGCCCCAATTTTCAGATTTTTCATCATAAATGTTCAGTAAAGCAGCTTCCCTTCAATCATCAGAATGGTGCAAATTTTACACCAGAAATTATTATTAAAGTTTGTTTCTCTATTCAGCAGAAGGATGCAAATTTAAGACCAACAATTTTCCGAAAAGCTTACCCTTCCGTTCACCAAAACGGTGCAGATTTTCCACCAGAAATTTTCTATACAGCTTAATTTTAAATAAAGCTTGTGCCTTCATTTACCACCAGAAATTTTCTGTTCATTTCATCAATCAGAGCGATAAAAATTTTGCACTAGAAATTTTCAATAACGCAAGCTCCTCCATTCACCAGAACGGTGCACCAAAAATTTTCAGTGAAGTTTGTTTCACCATGCACCTTTGTGGTGCAATTTTCAGGCTTTGCCTCTTCATGCACCAGAATGCTGCTAATTTTCCACCATAAATTTTCAATGAAGTTTTCATTCATCAGAAGGATGCAAATTATGCACCAGAAAATGAATAAACCTTGCTTCTACATTCACCACAGTGTAGCGAACTTTCCACCAGAAATTTTCAGTTCAATGTGCACCTCAAAATTGTTAGCGTGATTCAATTTTTCCACCAGAGTTATTCAATTTGATTAGTCCTTCCATGCACCTTGATGATATTTTTAAACCAGAAATATTCAATAAATAGCTTTTTCTTCGATTTACTTTAGATGAAAAAGCATATGTATGCGCATTTTGAATTTTGGAGGATTTTGCCCACACTTAGCTTTTCCTCTGTAAGCGAGAACTAAATTGCAGGTTCAGTCTAACCCTTTGAATCCCATACTCCGTTTTTATTCTCTTGATTTTCGAGTTTGAAAGTACCTTGCATGTGTTTTGCCGTGACCGTTAGACCCGCCCTGAATGAGCTAGCTTGGCAAACTTAACACGCATTTCCGCAACTTTGGATGTTTTGGCGCTTAAGCGGATTTGTTGATACAAAATTTAGGGTTTTTGGTCGAAGCTGGTCCGAGTGGGAAAGGAGTGAGTCCAATTCCGTCTCATCTCTGCTACTCAGAAACCGATGAAACCTGGCGTAACAATATTCCTTCTGATTGTGACGATTTTGATTTTCGAATCGTATCGTTCCGTTTGTTCCGCATTGAGTTTGGGTCGTCCACTTTGCAGTAGGCTTACTGTTACAATATGGTGTGAACAACTGTATTTTAAATCGGATTGTTATATGAAAAGCATGTTAAATAGTTAATTTTCACTCCGGTTACTGTAAATAAACTTTATTCAGTAGGTACCTGAAAATTGATTGTACATGTTTGGAACCTAATTTTGAATGGGATAGGAACTGAATTTTGAAATATGAAAATTGAATTCAATGAACGATATTGAATGTCAAAAATTTGAATTTAATGTTTGTTTATTTGAGAATAAAATCTTTAAATTAAATTACTAAGCAAAACAACAATCTCGTAGTCCTACATCATAATGCGGTCGTGCTTGGGACACAACCCTTTTTTTAAATTTCTGTGAGTACAGACTACGAGTGTTAACATATTTTCTTGCTTCGAAATCTCCAAGAATGTTTAATATTTTTTATTTGCAGTGATGGCATGATCATTAGCAAATTGATATTTTTCCGCTCTCATACGCTCTCAATATCACGCGTGATATTGGAGCAAGATATAATGCTTGATATTGATTTTACAAGCTCCTTTGATATTGCGAGACTATTCGCAACGTGTCAAGTTGAAGCCTCGATTGAAACTGAGAGTAGAACCAGCGTTGCTAGGTCATTTTCAGCAAAATCTGGACCAGTTACAATATAAATCCAGGAAAAATCTGGAATGCTCCGAAAAAGCCTTTTTTAACATTATGCTAATGAATTCAAAGTGGTGTACCTATCTCCCGTAAATTTGGTCAGTATGATCATCTGGAGTTTATTTAAAATACCAGATTGTTTATGAATTACATGGTTAAATAAATTATATAAAATAAATAACTTGTTAGCATTATGAAGAGCTTTGAGTGGGTTGGTTTATTTCCTTTTAATTCCGTTATAATTGCTTATCTTTTGACAAAAATGTCAAAAGATAAGCAATTATAACGGAATTAAAAGGAAATAAACCAACCCACTCAAAGCTCTTCATAAAGGGATTCCGTTAAGAGGTTCGACAAATTTAAAGGATTGTTAGCATTGCTAAAATCATCCAAAAGTAAGGAAAAGTATTGACACAGTGTGCCAATAAAGTTTAAATATCCATTACGCAGCATTTCAAAAATTGAGTTAAATTGTTCGTAAAATATTGCAGAAAATATTTTAAGAATTGTATTTTAAACTGTAAGTTTTTTTTTAAAAAAGAATGAGAAGCAAAGCATCAAGCAACTTTGCTGGGATGGATTTTAAAAACTAATAGTCGATTTAGTCCTTACTATTTGACGCAGTACCAGAATATGTCTAAAAGATTAGTTCCAAATAATTCTAAATAATTCTTATATTACCCTGAAGTTGATCAGACTTAAAATTTAATTCTTGACATCATACAACATACATCACTCAGTAGACCAATACGCAATTTTTTTAAAAGTAAAATTCACATGGCTGAAGTGAGAATCAAAGCCAAACAAAGCCAAGCATCAATAACTCCACTATTCGCATGACCATTACGAATAATTTTATGCCAAAGAATAATTTTATGATATAACTAAAATGAAAGCCGCTTTCATCATTTTTGAAGTCTCAGGATCTTGAAATGATTCTAAAACCTGAAATTTATATTTTTCCTGGGTCTCAAATCATGAAATTTTTTGTTATAGTACGTTCAGACTACAGAGTTATAACATGTTATAGTGCTATCTTGATGGTGGTTTCTGTGTTGCAATTATTTGACAACCGTTATAACATGTTATAACTCTTCTGTCTGTTCAGCGTTTTAGTCTGTATTTACTAGGAACTCTTCACAGGACATCTTCGTTCTTTTAACAGAGTTCCATTTGAGTCTTCCTAGATATCCATCATAATTCTTTTCTGGATTCCTCAAAATAATCTAGATAATATCCTTACTTTTTCACTAAAATTCTAAGAGTTCTTAAAATATTAGTGAAATTTTATAATTTCTTATAAATCACTCGCCGATTCCACAATTCCCTCAAACTGGTTATAATTTCCAAGAATTGGCATAATTTTGTCTTAATTTTTCTCTATGAAATTCCCTTAGAATATTTTTGATAATTTCCTTGGTACACTCTTCAGAATGACCGTCACACTTTTCTCAGACTTATCCGATAGTTCTCTTTGAACTCCTTTGTAGGTAAGGTCAGAATTGTTTTGAAATCCTCTTCAGTATTTCCTAAGTACTCAATTTCATATAAGATAGAATTCCATTGAAATTATTCTCACGATTCGTATCAGCATACTCCTTAAGTTTGATCTTAAGAATTTTCTATTATTTCTCTTCCGAATTCTAACTATTTCCTTTCTTCACAAAATCTCCATGCAATTGTCATTGGAGTTTTTAAAAGACAATTGACACCGTATTCAACCAGAGGTTGCTCTGACTGCATATTTAACACTAGACAACTGACAACACACTACACCAGTAGGGAAATTTTCAGGTTGCGGAAAGTTACACCGGCTGGAGCGGGAATCGCACCCTCACTTCGTGGGACTCACAATTCGCCTGAATGACGGGTGACGCCGCAGGACAACGAAGCCCACAAATATGGATGAAATTCTACTCAGAATTAACTTGAAATTCTCGTTTGGTTTCACAAGAAATTAGCCTCACACTTCACAGTAAACTATTTTTAGCATTACCTTAAAATTCTGAATTCTAGGGCAATTCAGAATTCTAAAGTAATTCAGACTGCTAAGGTAACTCAATATTCACAGGAGCTTTAAAAAAATTAAAAAAATCATCAGATGCCTTTAAAATACTCCTTAAAAATTTTATGAATTGTCCTCAAAGGTCTCACGAACCTACTTCAAAGTCCTGCCGGTTGTCTAGAGTTAAAAGCCTTGCTAATTTTCCAAAGCTCAATTTATTGTTTCCAATCCTGAACAATTTTCGATGTCTCTAAATTCCAAAATTAGGAAAATTCCTCCATATTAAAATTTTGATTTTTATAAATTCATGATTAAAAAAAAAATATTGTAGTCAAAATCTAAACACATACTCCAAATAAAAAAATCCAGTCCCGATATTTTTAGAAGATTTTTTTCAGCTTATAATTCTTAGAAAATGTCTCAATTTTCGTGATTCTGCAACCCATTGCAAATATGTTGTAAAAATTCCCTGTACGATGTTGCAATAATGTCCACCGTTGATGGACTTTAATAATTAAAGAAGTAAGTTTGGCTTTATATTTTTTTTATTAGATGGTCCATCTGTGATATTTTCAAAGCAATATATTTAAGCCTCCGTTACTCGCGCTGTTGTACTTTGTACAACACACATGAGTTTTCCATTGCCATTTTGTTACTGACTTACCAATCGATCTGAAACCAACGAGTATTCCTTAAAAAAACTTGTTTTGATTTATACAAGCTAAACATTGATTACAGTAAACACCTAAACAATGCGGATAATAGAGAAAATGTAAATGGAAACCGCGTAAACTGTGACCATACTACGTGGGATTTGACTTAATTGATTACAACATGAAATATATCGAGATCCTGACCAGATAGAAAATTACTGCCTCCGACAAAGTTGTTCAGGAGATCATAGCCTTGTCGCTGGCGGACAGTAGTTCTGAATTTTCTCACTACGTAGCGCTAGTATACATGTGAAATTCTCGTATGTGATATATCTCGAGATCCTGACCAGATAGAAAGTTATTGTCTTTGACAAAGTTTTTCAGGAGGTCAAAGTCTATTTCTTGGCGCTCAATAGTTCAGAATTTGCTCACTACGCGACTCTAGTATACACGTGAAATTCTCATATAAAATATCTCGAGTTCTCAACCAGATAGAAAGGTACTGTCTTCGGCATAGTTCCTCAGGAGGTCAAGGTTTTTTCGCAGGTGGCCAGTAGTTCAGAGTTTTCTCACTTTGTGGTGCTATTATACATATGAAACTCTTGCATATAAAATATCTCTAGAACCTGACCAGATAGAAAGTAAATGTTTTCGACAAAGTTTTTCAGGAAGTCAGAATATTTTTGTTGGGTGACAATAGTTCAGAATTTTCTCACTATGCAGCGCTGAAATACGTGCCTTTCTCGCATATTCAATAGCTCGAGAGCTTCATCAGCTAGAAAGTTGCTGTCTTCGGCAAAGTTGTTTAGGGGGTCAAGACTTTTTGGCTGGTAAACAGTAGTTAATAATATTCTCACCACGTGGCGTTAGTATACATGTACACTTCTCGCATATGCTATATCTCGAGATCCTGATTAGATAGAAAGTTACTGTCTACGACAAAGTTGTTCAAGCGGTCAAGGTCTTCTGGCTGGTGGACAGTAGTTCAGAATTTTTTCACTTCATGGTGCTAGTATACATGTGAAATTCTCCCATATAAAATATCTCAAGTTCTTGACCAGAAAGAAAATTACTGTCGTCGGCAAAGTTGTTCAGGATATCACAAAATGTTTGCTCGTGGACAGTTGTACAAAATTTTCTCACTACTACACTAGACCTGCAAAATTTCACGTGTATACGCCGCGTAGTGGAAAAATTCTGAAACGTTGTCCACCAAAACATAGGCTTTAACCTCCTGAACAACTTTGTTCCAGATAGTAACTTTCTATCTGGTCAGGATCTCGAGATGTTTTATAAGAGAATGTCACGTGTATACTAGCGCCGCGTAGTAAGAAAATTCTGAACTACTGTCCTTCAGCCAAAAATACTTTACCCCCTGAACAAGTTTGCCGAAGACAGTAACTTTCTATCTACTCAGGATCTCGAGCTATTGTACATGCGAAAATTGCTCGTATATACTAGCGCCACGTAGTGAGAATTTTTTGAACTACTCAACAAACGAAAAGATCTTGACTTCCTGAAAAACTTTGTCCAAAACAGTAACTTTCTATCTGGTCAGAATATCGAGATATTTTATATGAGAATTTCACGTGTATACTAGCGTCGCGTAGTGAGCAAATTCTGAAATATTGAGCGCCGAAAAATAGGCTTTGATCTCATCAACAACTTTGTCGAGGACAGTAACTTTCTATCTGGTCATGATCTCTAGATATATCACATGCGATAATTTCACATGTATTCTAGCGCTACGTAGTGAGAAAATTCTGAACTACTCTCCACCAACGAATAGGTTATGATCTTTAGAAAAACTTTGCCCTAGACAGTAACTTTCTATCTGGTCAGGATCTCGAGATTTTCCATGTTGTAACCAATTAAGTCAAATCCCATGTAGTACGGACACCGTTTACGCGGTTTCCATTCACATTTTCTCAATTATCCGCATTTTTTGGGGGTTAACTGGGTTAAAAGTTTAGCTTGTTTAGTTAAAAACAAGTTTTTTAAGGAATACCCGTTAGTTTCATATCGTTTGGTAGCTCGGCTGCAAAATGGCAATGGAAAACTCACACTGTTGTACAAAGTACAACGCGCGAGTACTCGTGTTACAAAAGTTGGCGCGAGTAACGGAGGGTTAAACAATCTGGGAAAATCTGGATCTGATCGCGCACGGATAGGACTCGACTTTTACGTTGTGTGATAAAATGAGATATTGAAACGAGAACGATTATTTGACCGTCCTGCCATGGCGGAGGTATGAGTATCAATGATACGGGAACAAGTAGTGACATCTATGGGTAGTAGACTGATGCAAAATTTGAAATTTTCGCCCCACAGTGCTCAAACGATTCCAAATTGGGCCCTGATTATCCTCCCAAAATTTGAACTCATTTAGTGAGAAACTGACTTGGCACACATCATTTGAAGTTTGTATGGAAATTACTATGGGAAAACAAAACTTTTTGTTCATTGTCTTCTAACTTTTTTACATATTGTACTGTTCACAAATGCTATTGCTATTCTTATGGGAATTTTTATCAGCTACAACTTTGCACAAACGTCAAATGAAATAGTTATTAATTGTTTAAGAGATTGATAATCTTATGGCAAGTTTAAGCAACTGTATTGTTGGCAACACTGTATTCTGCAGTGTGACATAGTAGCCATGATTTTTGTCCTCTATTCTACTCGTCATAAACACCAATGTTGCCTGCTGAACAGTTGATTGAGCATTATCATAAGACATTAGTGACTTGAATCCTTAATAACTTTTGTTCCTTACATTTGATCGTAAAGTGGTCTTGAACAAAGTTGTAGCTGAGAATTTTTTTTTTAAGTAGAGTGAACTGGTGAATTTTGAGTACAGCAATTTCCATATAAACTTCAAATTGTTTGTGCCAAGTCAGTTTCTCACTAAATGAGTTCAAATTTTGGAAGGGAAATCAGGGCCCAATTTGGAACCGTTTGAGCACTGTGGAGCGAAAATTTCAAATTTTGCATCAGTCTAATGGGTAGGTACAGTAGCTACTTTATGTTAAGGGTAGAGGCAGGAGTAGTCGCCTGCACGAACAGGAACATATTTCAAAAATCTGGAAATATACGTGATCTGTCTGGGTGTCTGACTGAAAATCTGGAAAATTCAGATAAATCTGGAATTCTGGCAACGCTGAGTAGAACCGACGCAAAAATGATTCCGTTGTGCCTCGTTTTCTTAGAAAGAGAAGGTATAATAATGCTATCTCTTTTATTGGTTTTTGTCTACGAAAATCAAGTGTAATCTTGGGCTTTGGTGAGATTTGATTTTTTTTTTATTTTTCCAACACTGCTTATTTGTTTCAAGTTCAGGATTTCTAAAACAATTCATAATCTCAATGTTTAATTCCATGGACTGACTGATTCATAGTTATTATTTGCTCATCATCAATTGTGGGATGACTATTTCACTTATATAATGGATTACAACCTGATCGTTTTTAACACTCCGAGCACGATTTGTCCGATAAAATGTGTAACGGAAAATTGGCAATGTTTGAAAAATCATTGCTCAACAACTTATCAATAGATTTGAAATCTATTATATTCGAATAAATCTTTAAAGTATGAAGTTTCAAATGGCATCAAAAGTTTTGAATTTTGTCAATAAATGGGTGAGCTATGATTTTTCAAACATTTCTCGTTTGGCGTTACACATTTTAGCGAAGGCATCGTGTGGCATTCATGTATCGAAGGCATGCCATAAGCTTAATGCTCCCTGTTCTTTTGCTACTGAAGATGTTTTCCCAAAAAATCACTTCTAACATTTATACGTGATCATGAACACTTTCGGTTTTGCAGTCCTCCAACCAATCGAGCTGATTTTTAATAGCTGACTAGTATAAGGTTGACACTAATCAGCTCAATTGATTAGGTGACAGCGGTGATTGACCCACTGTGCTCTTCGGAGGATTCCTATATAAGTTAGCTTATCTGTATGCCATTGTCCTTATTTTATTTCAAATTGCACTTAAGCTAAACAGAGAACTCGATTTCTCTTTTCTACACCTCACTGGATACCCGATCATCCAGTCAACGTTTGCATAAATACGTCAACTACCGTTCGGTTGGCTGATCCTCCTAACCTATATTACGTAAATCACCGCACAGCATACTTATCGGATCAACCGTATTAACAATTCAACAGAAGTCCAAACAAGAAGAACCGAAATAAAAACAACCTCGATGGCTCGATCCGTGTTCCGAAATATATGCGTATTTCACCACACCCCAAATAAAAAGTGAAAAAGCGAAACTAATCGGAAACTAATTCGTAACATGCCGCCGAAACTCATCTTCACCGAGCCAATCAATCAACCATCCGCCCATCCATCCATCGGTGAAAATCGAATCGAGGGAATCCGCCGACCGACAAAATATATGTATATCGAAAATCGAAATCTAAATACCAATAAATCGCATGGGTACGCAACAATCAAATCGGCCGAGAGTCGGACGCTTTTCACCCTCGTTTTAGATTTTTTGGATCGGATACCCCCTCCTCGAGCAGGCCACATGTGCGTCGTCCGTCGTGCACCTCGCAGCTCATCATCATCATCATCATCAGGGTGAAGATGATCGCAGCAACCTTTGCAACACTTTGCATACATTTCATATTTCACCACCCTTGCCTTTAGCAGCAGTAGGTAATGGTAGCAGGCTGAACGGTGCTTGGTAGCGTGGCAACCCGGAGTAAAAGCGAACCAACAAATCGCATAATGTTATGTGGTCGTCCGTCGCGCCGTGGTTGTCGAGGAGATGCGATCGCCAACACAGCCAACAGCAGTAGGTATGGGAATGGATGGGAATCAATCAATCGGCGGCGCATCGATCACGCCAGGCCCGGTTTCGTCGAAAGTGAATTTGATTTATATTTTATTCAACAAAACAGAGTACGACTAACTGGGTGAGTCAATGACTGAGGAGGGAAGATGCGTGCAATGTGTAGCCTCGGAGTCGGAGTTGGCAGAAGTTGAGAGGATATTGGGTGGAATCGGGCTTAAAAGCATTTTTTTTTGTTGCTAAAGGAAAGGGGTGCCTAATTTAGGTTAGGTTGGAAGAAGGTACACAACCTATGAATGAATGAAAAGCAATGAAGACTAGATGCACGTTGTGTGCAATGTGGAAATGAAATGAGATCAAAGCAGATGATTTGTGAATTCGGTTCAGATTTGTGTAAGTTTCACTTTCGTAGAGTGGTTGCGTTTGTTTTTTCGCTCTTACGGAACGTGAAGGGATGTTGGTTAATAGATTTTAGGCTTTTCCATTGAGGGCAACTTTTGAAGGGTCCAGACAGACAATTAAGCAGTAGAGGGAAAAAAATAAACAGGGGTTATGAGAGCAACGGCAAGTGCACCGGAAGAGGACAATAGGATGTAAATTAAGGAAAAATTGAGTGTCAGATGTGGTTGATACTGCGACAGGTTTTTTAGTACATTTCCTTCCCCTACTTTTCAAATCAGACGATTAATCTTTTGACCAATAAATGTGTTGTTTGAATTTCAGACTTTAGACTTTTTCTCCGTATATATGTCGATCTAAAAAAATGCCTACCCCGTTCGAAATCAGCTCTTGGTTGAAGCTATCAATTTTCCTCCTCTCCGTAACCATTAGCAACATTGTATGCACCGCGGGGTCCGCCTACTCCGATTAACATGACTTATTGTAATTCTTCAGAAAACAGAACAATCTCGTTCAAAAAAACAACTCCTACCCTTCACCGGTTGGCAAAACAAAAAACTGACTTGCAACTTTTACTCGAATTTCTGCGCAAAATGCCAAGCCTTCTCTTGAACTTGATGACGAGTTGGTCGTTTCGGGTTTCCTCTTCTCACCTTCCCTGCCGCGGCTCGAAATAAATTGAACTCATAAACGTTCCCCGCATCCGAGAATCCGCAAGGGCTAAATATCGGCGGTGCACCCGAAAATGACTCCATCGCTTATCTGCAACCGTAGCCGCGTTCAGCAGCAGCAGCAGCAGCAATAATCAGAACGATCAGCAAAACTACACGTTTTGGCAATTGGGCCTCTCTTCCAACAAAAGACTTCGAGTTGCAGCTCTGGAAGATCGTGTGAGATTGTGGCCGTTTTCTTTCCGCCGCATTTCCTCCCTGTTCTGATGCATACAACTGAAAGAAAAACAACCCAAGGAATATGCAAACCGTTCCCGCCTACTTCGGCGTTTCCTCTTGTTCGTCCCATGGCGCGGCCGCCTTGGATTGATTGTAAAATATTATTCAACATTTTTTTAATAACCGGACTCTTCATCTTGGTCGTTTTGCATCATCATCATCCTCCTGTTGACCGAGGAGCGAACGGTCATTCCGCGAGGAGCGATGGAATGTGCACGGTTCCGAGGAAATGCACATGCACACTCCCCCACGCCAAGGTTTCGCCGATCCCGCTGCTGTTGCTGCTGCCTCGAGTGTTTGTCTGGCTGGGTGCTGGGTGCTCCTCACGTTCATCGCTCAAGACCACAACTAGTCTACCTTGCCAGAAGCGTTCTTTTTCTTTCGTGTTTTCCCTCCGTTGCGTTGTTGGTAGAGCATAGCCACACCTGTGGGCCAGTGTAGGGCACTTGCCCAAGCTTGATGGCCGCAGCATGCGATATGTGTGTAGTGCCAGGTTGACGCGTAGAACTCACACCATGCGGCAGTATTGCCGCACCACCGCACACGGCAGGGGTAGAGTAGGCCGCGAAATTTATGTCTCATTGGGGTTTTTGGAGTCAAGTCCCAGCAGCAGGTCTCAGTAGGTCTTGCACACTCAAGGTGCGGTATGTAGTCAGGAACACACGGACGCACAAGCTTTATAGACGACTTGATTGGAATTGGTTTTGGAGACAAATGGCGCTGATTTCGACTGCGATCGATTTTAACCTTGAACTGCCGGGAAAGGACGATCATCTTCTGCTGATGTAACAAACAACATCTGGACGTTCAATTCGTTCGTCAATCTGTTACCACCGTCGAAGCAACCGGCAGGACCGGATGCCGTCGTCAGCAACTTTTTTCCTCCCCGTTGCTGTTGTTATCTTCTCGGCGCAATCCTGAATTCGATTCCTTTCGATTCCCCGAGTTCGATGTGAGTGCACTTTTCCATTCTCCATCGTTCCCCCACGTCACGTCATGGTCTTCTGGTTTGATAAAAAAAATACAGCCCTCGCTCCGGATCTGGTCGAACATGTAATCAATCCGATTGTGATTACGATCTCCCTTCATTGGGTTGCTATTTTTTTTTTGCTAGCTGGAGCAGACTTGTTGTGCAACCCAGATGATTGGATTTATTACAACAAGACACACGACTCACTCGTGTGATCACAAGGACACACTGGACTGGATCGCACCCGGGAATTAATCGTTTCGAACCGCAAATTTGCGGTCAAGATTTGGCTCAGTGCGGATGCTGCCGTTGACGATCGCGCCCGGGTTGCTGTGGTTTTTCCCATTTGTCCCTCCGTCCGTGATCTCGTTCGTCATCATCTCGAGCAGCGGGTTGCTGCGATTAAGAGATGAGATGCTCTTGAAGAAAGCTCATAAAACAGAACACTCTCCTCAATGGGGAAGTCAAGTTGATCCTCATCCCCTCTGAGTAGCATGTACGAACGCGCTCGCTCCGGTCGGGACAAAACAACAACAAAAACTTGATTTAAGTCAACATGGGAGACCGTTGACTGAAAGGGAAAATCTCGGGCGGAGTCGGGTGGAGCGGAGCAGGAGAAGAAGGAGCAAAAAACTCCACAATCGACTCGCGGACTCTTGGAGAAGGAAGGTTTGGATCAACTGCAAGACTGACTGCTGCTGCTGTTGGAAAACAAGTTCTTTGCGTCTTTCTTTTGGTCCGGTGGTTCTCGGTTTCGGTTGATTCGGGAGCAGGATCGGAGAGGGTGGTGTTCTCGCGACCGCGCGCGGAGTGCGTGTGAACATACAGGTATTTATGGTCCGGAGTCAGTGTATTATTTCCCCCCAGCATAAGTATGTGCGCGCGGTGTATTCGTTTCATTTTCTGTTCTGGGGGCTTTGTTCGCTTTTCAGCGTCGTCGTCGTCGTCGTCGTCGTCGTCGTCGTCGTCGTCGTCGTCGTCGCATCGGGCAGGTCCGAGTCAAGAGCGAGCGATAGGGTTGGCAGAGGTGACCAATGTTGCATTTTGAGAGGCATTTAGCGCTACTTCACCAGGATACGCTGCTCAGTACTCGTTATATTCAGGTCGTTGGTTATTGCTTGAAATTGAAGGTTTTCTACTGAATATAGATATAGAAGACCTTAGCTCAGTCGGTAAAGGCGCAGCTACAAAGCAAGACCATGCTGGAGGTAGCTGGGTTAGATTCCCGGTTCGGTCTAGGAATTTTTCGGGTTGGAAAATTTCTCGACTTCCCTGGGCATAAAGTATGATTATACTTGCCACACAATTATACTAATGCAAAAATTGTGCAGGCATCGAAAGCTCTCAATTAATAACTGTGGCAGTGCATCTAGAACACTAAGTCGAGTAGTAGTAGTAAAATTTAGTAGTAGTAGCACAATTTACGTTTATTTGCTGCTTTTCATGTTTGAAAATTTGGTTTTACATTTTCAATTGGTTAGCCTTGGCTCTTCAACTTTGTTCTAGTTAATTGGTTATTATAATGTGATGATTGCTTTTAGCGCTAATTTACAGGATACCCTTTTAAGGGCTTGTTTTCGTTTGAATTTAAAAATTTGATAACCTACCTACTTGAGCACATGAACCTACCTAACTAAAGCCCGATTCAAAGTAAATTTGGACGCATTCAAGTGATCATAACTCAAGAATTAAACAACATACACGGTTGATCAAAACGTCAAACAAAAGGGTATTTGTTCAGCTTTCAAACGATATTATTACATTTCACCGTTCCGAACGAACTGTCGCACTTTACTTGTGATGTTTGTGCGCAATTAATTTTCTTTTCTCAAGTTCCATGATACGTAATTTCGGGATGCGTCGATCAATCGAGAAAAACTTTTCACCAATTTCTTATTCAATGAAACATCAACAAATGCCTGTCAAACGTTTTTTGTTCCAACCACCAGGGGCGCGGTGGTGTATTAAACCGTGCGTCCAGATTTACTTTGAATCGAGCATTATTTGAACTAGGTTGCTTTGATCGTAGACAGGCGACTCTGAACCTTTCCAACGTGGAAGTCTTTCGCTCCTGGAGTTTTTGAATACCGACCGATTCTTCCGGTTCGCCTCCTAGCATCGTGCTATAAGGTACCAGGCGATAACCAGGGTAGTTGATCGATAGCTCGATGACGTCATTTCGCTGGCATCAGCAATGGGAAATTCTCATAGCAGGCGTTGACGATGGGACGTTGTCGAGTTGTTGAATAGCAACTATCGTGGTAACTCACCGATTACCTGTCGATCTGCCAAATTTGGAAAGACGTCTGCATTGAATTGTCTCATATAATAATATTCCGCCCACTATATCACAAGAAATTGCGAGTAGCTGAGTGGAATGGAGATAAGTTAAGCATTGGGTACAGGACCAAGTCTCCCCTGAGCGCAATAGAATCATCAAGTTGCCATAAGGCACGGAATGAGACTATTGCATGGCTGGGTAGTCAAAGTCTTCCATTCGTTAGTCATTTCAGGTGGATTAGAGCAGGTTTATGTTTAGGGTGGGCGTTGGCCAGATTTGGATTTTTCAGATGTAATCCTGGATAGGACCCTGTCATTGAACATCGCGTGAAAGTGGAACTTAATGAAGGCCTAAGTACTTTTTCGTAGTTTTTAGTTTTCGGATTTGAAAGATCGTCGGTTACAGTGGCCTGCTTACTGAGCAGAAAAATGCGGTCCCAGGTCCTTACATATCAAAGAGATTTATGGTAAAATCGCTTGTGTATCGTGTATTTTGCGAAACTCGTTGTTGTCGTTGGTTCCGGGTTTGAATGGATACAAAAATTTGAGCAACGGTATTATGTGATATGAGGGGCTCGGTGGCCTTAGAGCAACCGTTTTTGCTTACTGAGAAGAACATGATGAGTCTAATATCAGGCCCTTCCACATTCAAGATTCGTCAGTCGTTTTATTTGTTAATATGACTACATGGTAATAACAGCAACTCGGTGATTTAAAAGGTGCTCGTCTGCCTAGTGGCAAACGTTTTTGCTTACTGAGCAGAAGACCGTGGGTTTAGTCCCAAGCTCCTTCGCGTTATATGATCGTTAGGACATCAATTCAGCTTATCGTTTACCAAAACGAACCCTGCTGCAAACCCAACCCTCTTATCCAGCATCCCAGTGATTCCTCGTGGAAGTGCAGAGGTGTTCTCGGCTTCCATCAAAGCGAGCGTCATGTCAACACAATCCTTCCCATTCCTTTCTTGACCTCTGTTCGGGCGCGGCCGGCGCTGGTATTGCCTAATTTAAGATCACCAGTTTTTACACATTGAGGATGATTGCTAGTCCCAAGCATCGTCTACTGGTTCTCTGTGTAATTACAGCTGATCTGGCAATAACAGAGTAGCAACCGTGGGCGGTCAATCAAGCTCAAGCTCAAGCTCAAGCTGGAGTTTTTGAATACCGACCAGGTGGTGAATCTCAGAATTACGAGTTCGCGGTGGACTGTTAAGGATCATTTTGTTTTGGATCCTCTGAAGCTTTAGGTGGTGGCACTTAGCAGAACTCTCCCAGATTGGCATACCATACTCAATAGCCGGCAGAATGATATGCTTGTGCACAGCAAGCTTGTTTTTGAGGGACAGGATGGGTGTCTTGTCCACATGGGATCGGAATAGCAATTAGCTATCGAGGGTGAGACCAAGGTAGACTACTTCCCTCGACCATCCAATGGGAGTGCTATCAAGATGGACCTTGACGTTAGCAGGCGGAACAAGTCGAGGTGAATTCGAGTGTGGAAACAGAATGGTGTGTGTTTAGCTGCATTGATACAAAACTTCCAGCTCTTGAAATAGTTGGACAGAACATCCATACCTGATTGTAGTTTGCTCGCCAGAGCTGGGGTCACTAGACCCTTATAGATGATGAAAGTGTCATCTGTGAACATTGACAGGATACCACCACCCGGCAGGGGAGGAACCTCTGACGTGAAAATGATCAATAGGATAGGCCCAAGCAGGTTACCCTGAGGTACCTCTGCATCAACGTTGAACGTATCAGAGGGGACATTTTTAAAGTAGAACTGGAATGATCTGCCAGACAATTAGTTTTTAATGATCTTCCTCCCTGTAGATCGGAAAGTTGTATCGATGCAGTTTGTACACTAGGCCATCATGCCAGACATTGTCAAACACCTTCTCAACGTCCAACAATGCCATAGCAGATGTTTTTGAAACGGACTTGTTCCGCCTGATGATGTTAGTAACTCTACTTAGTTGGTGGATCGTTGAACGACCTTTCCTAAACCGAATTGCTCCTTGAGTAAGATATTATTTTCGTTGGAGAACTCCAGCAACCGGCTGAGTATCAACTTTTCGAATAGCTTCGAGATGAAGGACAAGAGGCTGAAGAAGCGATAGCTTTTGGCACTGGTAGGATCTTTGCAAAGCTTGTGTATTGGAAGATAACGGTAAGATGGTTGAAGAAGTAAATACTCAAGTTTTTCAACTCGAGGTTGACTACACCATCCTAACCCGCGGCCTTCATGTTTTTAGTGCTTCTAACAGCTGCTACACTAAGTCGAGAGCACGCAAAAAGCTTATATGGGTTGCTGCATATATTATGTCACGCTCTAAGTGGGGAGGGGGGGTCTAAGATTTTGTGACAAGCAATGCATTACACGCTATTTCAAAATACCCAAATTTGGGTAGAATCCACCCAGATCGGTCAAAACTGAACCTACCCAAAAATGGGTAAACTGTGTTGGGACTGACAAGTTGACAAATGAACAATGTCGATCGGATTCATGTCGATGTTGTTCATTTTTAAACTTGTCACTCCCAACACAGTTTACCTATTTTTGGGTAGGTTCAGTTTTGACCGATTTGGGAGGATTCCACCCAAATTTGGGTGGTTTTGAAATAGCGTGTAGGTATAGGGAAAACGTCACGATAGAGGAAAAACGTCAACTCGATTTAGCGTGACATTGAAATGATTTAGCGAAACGCGAAGAAGGAGGAGGAGAACACTTCAAGAGATTCCTAGGAATTTCATGGGGCTAACGTGGAAAGCATTGTAGTCTTGTCTGTGAGAGTTGCTGGAATTTTTCCCAGTATAAGTCTATGGTAAGCAGACTGCTGGGACATGTCCATAAAATTAATCGCATAACCAGTAGAAAATAACCATGTGCATTTCACATAACTTTCATGAGATCCCATAATTGGAAATTGCTCCACTAAATCACATGAACCTGTGGTATCCAATGAAATCTATATAATTTCTCACATGGAATTTACTATATTATGTGATATTCTTAAATCCGCTTATCGGTGATAATGACGTGCGCTGCTTGTGTACCTTGGATGCTGCTGATGTGGTGCGCCTTGTTTTAAAGAGCAGAGATACCACCAACTTGACGTTTGTTTCTTACAAAAGCGGATTGGACCCTAATCTGAAGTAATTGGCGTTGGAACCCTCGAACGTTCTTTTTCATAAACTCACACTTCCTGATCTTCCGGATGCCAGCGTAGTCCGTTCGAGGATACTATTTGTTGCAATATACCAACGCATAGCCCTTCATCACTTTTCAACGCTTCATCTTCACGCCACTCTTCAACACAACCAAGCTCATCGTCATCTGACCCGGGACGCCCTACACATAGCAGTACGGAAGCCCCTGACCCGCCTAGCTCAGTCGAGCCCGCAGCCGTCGTCGAAAATATCTCGCGGCTTTCTCGTTCCTGCCACCAAGTCGTCCCGGCCCTGAGTCTAGTGCTGTCGATGGGGTCTTCCTAGCTGCCTATCATGGCAAGTATCCTTGCAGTAACGGATATTCCCGCTCTGAAGAACTCTCGTTCCCTAGGAGTTTCAATACCATCGATGCCTGGATTTATTATCAAATCGTAAGAGGTTTAAGGGCTAAACTGGACGACATTGTTTTTTGGCATCTCTCGACAGTACCTACGATGGAAATTCATTCAACGTTTTCCGTTGTGATCGTTCGCCTTTGAACAGCGACAAGCGTTGCTTTGGTGGTACGCTCAGAGCCGAACAACATGGTAGCTCATGCATTGATACGAACAATGGCAGGAGGCTGCAGCAGGTGTGTGTTTCTGTCAATATTCGTGGTCGTCGATTCCTGATGGGCAATATTGACATTCCACCGGACAAAAACCGCAATGTCGATCTGATTGAAGAACACATCGCCACCGTTCGTGAACTCTGCGACAACGCTTCTCTGGATGACATTGTACTCGTGTGCGGCGATTACAATCAACCTCGTACTGCCTGGTCTGAGGATGAAAATGGCATTCGTCTTGCTTCTTCGACGCTTTTGACTCCGGCGAGTACAGCCGTACATTGTTCTCGAGGCGATCCCTGAAATCCAAGATATGTTCACTTGTTCTATAAATTGACTAAACCAACCTTGAAGTTCTCGTTAATCCGGTCGAAACGGCGGTTGCAAAAAGTATAGCCTGTTTTTACTCATACCGAGACTGAACTTCTAGTGAATTTACTTCGAAGAGCACTATTTGCAAAGCTTTTTTGACGTAGGACTACGTCTGTGTTTTCTATATACACTGGAACCTCCATTTACGAACCAAAACGGGGGTTCGTAAATCGAATTAGTGCGTAAAAAAAACCTCGTTATTTGGGATTTACTTCGTAAAAAGAAAACTCGTTATTTCCAAAAATATCCATATTGTGGGCTATTTGGCAGAATTTCGAAGTTTTTCTGTAACCGGAAGTCGCCATCTTGGATTTCAAAATGGCGTCAGATATCGATTTCCGGTCCCTACACGTCACCCTGATTCCAAAATACCCATATTGTGGGGTATATGACAGAATTTCCAAGTTTTTCTGTAACCGGAAGTCGCCATGTTGGATTTCAAAATTGGGTCAGACATCGATTTTTGGTTTCTTCACGTCACTCCGATTCCAAAAATACCCATTTTGTGTTGTATATGGCAGAATGTCTAAGTTTTTCTGTAACCGGAAGTCGCCATCTTGGATTTCAAAATTGGATCAGACATCGATTTCTGGTCCCTGCACATCACCCTGATTCCAAAAATACCCATATTGTGGGCTATTTGGCAGAATTTCCAAGTTTTTATGTAACCGGAAGTCGCCATCTTGGATTTCAAAATGGCGTCAGACATTGATTTCCGTTCCTTATACGTCCCTCCGATTCCAAAAATACCCATATTGTGGGCTATTTGACAGAATTTCGAAGTTTTTCTGTAACCGGAAGTCGCCATCTTGGATTTCAAAATGGCGTCAGATATCGATTTCCGTTCCCTACACGTCACTGCGATTCCAAAAATACCCATATTGTGGGCTATTTTACCGAATTTCGAAGTTTTTCTGTAACCGGAAGTCACCATCTTGGATTTCAAAATGCCGTCAGATATCGATTTCTGGTCCCTGCACATCACCCTGATTCCAAAAATACCCATATTGTGGGGTATTTGGCAGATTTCCAAGTTTTCTGTAACCGGAAGTCGCCATCTTCGATTTCAAAATGGGGTCAGACATCGATTTTCGGTCCCTTCACGTCACTACGATTCCAAAAATACCCATTTTGTGTTGTATATGGCAGAATGTCCAAGTTTTTCTGTAACCGGAAGCCGCCATCTTGGATTTCAAGATGACGTCAAACATAGATTTCCAGTTCCTACAGGTCACCCTGATTCCAAAAATACTCATATTGTGGGGTATTTGGCAGAATTTCCAAGTTTTTATGTAACCCGATGCCGCCATCTTGGATTTAAAAATGGCGTCAGACATGGGTTTCCAGTTTCTACATCTCACTCCGATTCCAAAGGTACCCATATTGTGGGATATTTCATAGTTTTTCCCAGATTCCCATAATCGCAAAAAAAACTCGTTATGTGGAATTTACTTCGTAATAAGAAAACTCGTTATTTGGGATTTACTTCGTAAAAAGAGGGACGTAAATTGAATACTGCGTAAAAAAAGACTTCGTAAACGGAGGTTTCAGTGTACACACTTTGTGAAAACCGAAAATGGAACATGTAACAAAATTATGAAAGATTTTGAACGTAAATAACTCAGCTGCCCCTGGACCAATTTCAATAATTTTATCACCAATTGATCAGAAATATTTCAACGCATCTGTTAATTTTAAGACTTTTTCATTTTTTTTTTTATTTAAAATGTCACTATTGAAAGTTGCACGAATTAAAATTATCACCGATTGCCTGCGAAAAGTGATTTCCCTAACACAGATTTTAAAGTTGAACTCCATCCGGTCATACCAAACAGTGTTTATTCAATCACCGCGTGGTGAGTGGTGGTGTTCTCCAGTACACAATGAAAAGCTGCCTGCAAGCAGCGAGCTGCAGCCGACAAAATTACTTAGAATTGAAGAGCACTATTCTTTGAAGCCTATCCTTTTTAATCACAAGCTCAAAGTCCCTTGCACTACTGTTTCCACACTTCCCCGAAATCCCTTAGACCCACGCTCCAAGCCCTGTGCACCTGTCTTTGAAGTCCTCGTAAACTCGTTCCCGAACATTTAAACCCCCGTCAGCTGCCAACCCTATACGACTTACCACTCGTCAGAACCGGCTTCTCAGGAGGCATTCCGAGCAACCTAAGGAGCAGCAGCAGCGAAAGAGAAAAAGAGAACTCCACCAACTTCACCGCCGACCGATCGTAGCAAGCCGGCCAAAGGAGGAGAAGAAGAAGAAGAAAAAAAAAACGCAACGTTCAGATAAATATATTCGATTCGATTTGATTTGATTTACCACTGCTGCTGCCGCTGCCGCCACCGACCGTCTGTGATCCACTGCGGATGCAAAGGGTCGACGTCGTCCGGCCGTCGACGGTGGCGGCGGAAAGCACGGATGATGATAATGACGCGAGCGAGGATGCTGCTGTTACTGCCTGATGTGAGTGAGTGGTTGTTCCATTCTGTTCTAGTAGTCGGCGCATGCTCTCGCCGATAGTATTAGTAGTAGGGTGGTTGTTGGTGGCAACAGCAGGCCTACTGATCTCCACGTACCTACCTACCTACCAACGTTCAAGGAGGCTTCGTGCGAATTCGTGCGTCCGTAAACATACACAGGAGGCCATGGCTGAGCGTGCAGATGCGGCAGTTGTACGCGAGATGTTGGCGATTTTTTGTTGCTCTTTCAGGATCATTACGAGAAAAGCTTCAAATTATCCTGATCTGCTTGCAGAACACGTTTTCGGGCTTTGCGTTATTTGAGTTTGAGGCTGTTGGTTGGATTAACTCGCTACCTACCTCTCTGGTGGTTTTCCGATTTGCCCTTATTGGTTTTAATTTCATTAGAGATATTTTCGTTTGATCCACGCCCGATGATGATGATGATGATGATTCCGGATGAGGGAAGAATGTGGGGGGATGGGTGGCTACCGAAGAGTGTTAATTTTAGGAGAAACGTGAGCTTTCAAACAGTGAGAATGTTTCGATTGTTGTTCTGTCGATGGCCGAGACAAGGGAACAAGAATTTCTCGATTGTTGGAAAAATCGCCCGAGAAACAGGAAGCATGCGAGGCAGCACGGAAAGGGAACGAGAGAGAACCAGTAGAAAATTACAGGTTTAAGGTCAAACAATTAATATTGGAAATAAATTGCGATTACGGGCCGTATCGCAGCCAATAGTCTTCGGTCGTATGGACGTGTACGATCGTCGAGCACATCCAAGTAGGCTATGGACCGAGAGATGAAAAGCGCAGGAAACTAGACGAGTAATCCACGGTTAATGCACGATTTGGTACGCTGAATTGATTGGATGGTTGCAAGGCAGAGCATACATAGGAGGTAGGACCCGTCGATTTTATGATGCGCTGAGAGGAGGTTGATTCGTTGCACGAAGGACCCGTTTTCTGGAACGAGCTTATCGCCAGCTCCACGACGGCGGTGGCGGTCAAGAACACGCTACACCCGGAGCAGGTCGGCTTAAATATCGCTTTTCATCGGCGAGATAATTCCGGTTTGATGGGGTCAGGGAAATTATGGGATTATCGAACTCACCTTTTTACTGCGGCAGAGAATAGAAGCCGGATTTTCTATTTTCGTTCAAAAATTTTCTCATCGCAGCACATGCATAGCCGTGCCGATTTCTGCACCATCATGAGGGGCTCTGTCGCCACCAATTGAAGCAAGCTTGTAACAAGCAGAAAAATGCGACCACTGGCCGCAAGTTCCAAACAAATCGACGACAACGATCACGATCGTCGTGTGTGTGCGAGATTTTTTCCATGCCACTTTACCTTATAAGTCATTTGTTCTCACCAGCCAAGCCACTGGTAGGCTAGACTTCGAGTCGTCTCCACATGTGCAAAACCGCCCAAGCAAGTGACCGAACCGACGGGGGAAGCGGATTACCTTACCATATAATTTATAAACCGTTTAATAGTGTAATGAAAATATCTTGGATACTTTGTCACTATTAGTCTTAATCTTTTGTTAAAGATGCTTTATGAGGCTCTCATCCAGTTGTTCCAAGTAGGCGCTTGCGTTGCCGTGGAAAAGGAAGGCAGCTTCCCGTTCTATTATATCATCGTTCTCGCGCGCGCAGAAGGCTTTGTGTCCCGTGGCGATTGATCTGGATTATTCCGCGCCTGCTTCGTTCGCATCGCCAGGTTATGTGTTTTTTTTTGCGGAGGCGAAATCGATTGACTTGTCTCCCGATGCAGTAGGCTACGTGACAGTCAGCTTTATGTTGATTTTAGGATTAGAAGTTTCGCACGCCAACCTGTCAAACAACGGCGCGGATGGCAATAAATTCCACGGAGTTCCCATATCAGACTGGCTATCCGGGTGTATCGGAGATGCAAGGCAATCGTCGTCGTCATCATCTGGCATGTGTCATGATGGAGCACCAAATGGAGCGCGTATGGAAAACGTGGCTAAAGTGATGAATGGCATGAGTAAATCAGTGGAGTTTTCCTCGCTGCGCTTCGCGAGTTTACGGAATGGGAAAATTTGCATTTTGAAAGGTGCAGTGTGTGATACGTTGTATGTGAGTGGCCGAGAGATCGGTTTCTGGCTGGGAAATGTCTTCGCTTTTGTAGGGGATAAGGGGGTATGAAGAAATATGTACGGTGCGGTAGAACAGCGGATGAAGTTGAATTTTCCAAGTTGAAACACTATATTTTCTTGAATTGTTTTATTTTGGAAATAAGTTTATACATTCTCGTGAATGCGAAATCAGTTTCCGCACGCTTTAATATCTAGTTAAGGAGAAGCTTACTGCTCCAAAATAAAAATTCTGATCTGAATTTTTCTAAATTATTAGAAAAGATATTGAAAATCTAAAGAATCGTTCTTCGAACTTCGCTGAAGTTATTAGAACTGTCCATAAGATCTCTATAATTTCCCAAAGATCTCTAGACCTATCTTCTCTGAGGTATTTGGAATCTAGTTCTCTCTACATATCTGAAGTTCTCTTGACTTCCCTGAAGTTCTCTGGATATTCCTGGAGTTCTCAGAACTTCTTAAAAGTTTCTGCAGTTTCCGTGGAGCAAATGGAACCGCCTTGAAGTTCATGAAGCTTTCCTGAAGTTTCCAAAATATTCCAGAATTATTTATGAAACTTCCTTGAAATTATCAGCATTTCCTTTAATTCCTCAGAACTTCTTCAAAGTTCCTACCATTTTTGGGAAATTTATGGGACTGCCCTAATGATCTGTAATCTTTCTTGAACTTCATGAATCTTCCCTGAAGTTCTCACTAATTTCCTGATGATGATCTGGAGTTAGCCTAAAGATCTCTAAACCTCCCTGAAGTTCGCTTCCATGAACTTCTTGGAATTTCTGTGAAGTTTCTGAAGTTTCATGGACTATACTTTCATTTTCAGAACATCTTGGACGTTCCCAATATTCTTATGATATCAATTAAACTTCTCTAAAGTTCTAGAAACCTAGCTGTGGTTATCGGAACTTCCCTGAAGTTCTCGCTATTTTCTTGATATTCATCGAACAGCATTGACATTTTAAGAACTGCCCCAAAGTTCACGTTGCTTCCCTAAAGATCCTTAAATCTTCCTGAAGTTAATGGAACTGCCCTGAAGCTCTTTGATATTTTATGAAGTGAATTTTTGTGAAATCTATGCTACGCCGTATTGCTATAGCAACTAAAACTTCGAGATGCATATTTAAATTTCCCGGAAGTTCTAGACGTTCTTGATGTTTTCGGAGCTATTGTGAAGTTCGGAACGTCATTTGAGTATTTCTACTTAAAATTTCCGCAAGTTTTCTGATGTCAATGGAACTACCACCAGTTGGAAACTAATGATTTAAAATTGGCTCACTACTTGACTAGCCTATTGGTCCCAAGCAAATCGATTAACGCACCCCATTTTAGTCGAAATTCTAGTACTACTCAATGATTGTTTTGATTCGCTATGAAAGTTTGACAGATGAAATGAGGGTTTCGTGGATTTTTATATGTTTCGAGGGGTGCATCGATTAGCTTGGGACCGAATATAGTACCAGAGCTGAGCCAAAAAGTTGAACACGTTTCTTCAGGACCTTTTGGTCTTAGAGTTACCTCTATGGAACTACCGCACAAAATTCAACTAACCGAAATTGATATATCACAGGCTAAAAAATTATTAAATGTTTGGATTATGTTTGGGATGGGCGCCCAACAATTCATTTATGTATATTGGAGCGTAGTTTTTATAAGAAGAGCGAATATAGTTCGATATTTATTACAAATAAAATTAGTAATAATAAATCAGAGTTTTCGGAGCTGGTTACTCATGGAGTAACCATAAGTGATCATGAGTAACCATAACAGTATGAATGTACAAAGACGATTAAGATTGCTCTTGAAGAACAGCTTATGAGAGGAAGAATGGAAAAGTTTGTGATTTTTCATTTAAATATGAATTATGCCCACTACCTCTCACTTCAAAGGGTCTGGGTTCAATCCCAGTCGGCACCACCGGGATTTTCTGAGGCATAAAATCTGTGATCTGAAGGGAAGTAAAGCCGTTGGTCCCCGGTCCATGAGTTGATGGGTCGATAGGTTGGGTCCTGGTGTGGCAGCTGCCTCCCTAGCGTCGGAAGCATTGGTACTCAGTACGGAAAACAAATAAAGGAAGAAAATATGCCTTTCGTCCATATGCCTAACGTCGTGCACCCGATGCGATAAGTTACGACAGATTTTTGTTTTCATTCAAACCTATTGGGATGGAAAATATAAATTACAGTATCCGTTCAATTTTGGCAACAAGACCGAAAATTTAGTGTTGCCATGCCAAAACCGAACGGTTTTATTTTGATATTAAATTTATGATTTCGTTGATTTTGGACCACCGTGAGTCATCTTTATTACACAGACGTTATTAATAATTAATCTTTTATTAAAAATTATAATCATAAGGAGCAAAAATACAATATTTTCAAAATCAAGCCCTGTGCCAAAATCGAACGGGTGGTGTAATGACAAACAAGGTTGCTTCGCCTAGTTTCGCTATAAAAAAAGTTTTTCAGAATTATGCATGCACACCCAGAGTGAGCGCTCATGAATCGTAAAATCTCTCATTGTGACACTCTGAATGCCAAATTTAGGTTATAAGTGTCAAACAAATACTTTACAACCTCTTCTATTTATTTATAAGTTCAAAATAATATCATAAAATCTAAAGATGTCATAGTTCCGAGAATCAATTTGTTTATATCGAAATCAGAGGACGCAACTGTTGGGACCCATGGACATCCCTAGCGCACGCAGCACAATCCATCGACCAGCTGAGCTCACTGTTCGCAGACCACCCTGTCGATGCTAAAGGAGAGCGTAAAACGTCAACATTTTGTTAGACAATGAGAATAGAAAAGGCGTGATTATAATTCGCTGTTTAAGTTAATAAGAGTAATTTTACCTGTATTTACGTGTCACGCATTTACTCATAATACGATGCTACGGTCACCTAGTCGTGCGGCCCGTAAAAGTGATGACGATTAAATCAGTTTTTCACAGAAAAGTGCGAGTGAAAAATTCCACCCCCGCGAGGAAAAGGCTTCGAAACGTGAGTATGAGTTCGCCGCCGAGATAAGATTTTGGCCAACCTGTGGCAAACGACGCACATCCACCAGCACCAGGACCAAATCTACTACCAACGGAAGGAAATCACCAGCATCAACTACCGCCACACCCAGAAAATCCGCTCCTTCGCCCTTCGCTGTTTCACAGTGGAACACAACCTCAAATCCAGCAGCAGCAGCAACAAATGCCCATGCAAGCTGACCCGGTGATGCTACAGATCCTGCACCAGTTATAGCATCAGCAATCAGTAATCAACCAGTTGCTTCTCCAGCAGCAGGAATCAGCACAGCGGCAGCAGCAGGCATTCTTCCAACATCAGGAGCGGGTAATCCGGTCATCTATGACAGTTTTCAACCAGCCACCAACGCATTCGTAGCAAATTCTCGACTCACTCGCCAACAACATAGTCGAGTTTTGGTACACGGCGAATGAGAACGACCCAAATTTGAGTTTAGTTCACTCATAATCGCCAAAAGTGCAGGAACTCAGCGATGAGTAAAATTTGTCTCATGGTTTCCTGTGGAAAACCTAAAAAATCTGCCGGAAAATGAGGAAATTGACGAAATTTTTATTCAGTCTCGCAGTAGTACCTATAGACTGAGTGAATCCCATCTTTACTTTTCTCAAATTCGGGATTTTTTCCCTGGAAAATCCTGGAAATACCTGGGAAAACATGAGGCAAATTTATTCATCGCTGAGTTCCTGCACTTTTGGCGATTATGAGTGAACTAAACTCAAATTTGGGTCGTTCTCATTCGCCGTGTACGAACCGGATAGTGGTGTGAAGTTCGCCGCTTGTTAAACGTGGTACCACAGACAAACAGACATAACACATTGAATATTTCTCACTGTAAAACATCGTCGCTAAAACATTACCGCCATCTGTTGAGTACACTGTGGTGGGTAGTACGCTGAACAGATGGCGGTAGTGTGTAAACGTCAAACGCAAGGGAATTGACTATGCGCGCCACAGGTGGCGGTACTACCAACTACGATACTTTTAAATTGACCGTTAAATGCTTGTTCGATGAACAACTTGAAAGAGTTATGTCTGTTTGTCTGTGGTGGTACGATGGACTGTTTTCGAGGGATGCCGTTCGCCTGAACGAAGGTACGCTTATTGCTTCGGAAACTTGAACCATCGGAACATGAACGGTATGTTAGCTACAGTACGAAACAGTGAATCAGGCACCAATTGTTGTGGTCCCGAAGGCGATCGATGCTATACGAATTAGCGGTGACTGTTCTGACGCCCTTCAGCCGCATCTTTATCCGCTCCCTCTACCACAGGACAGTTTTTCGAAGTTAGCTAATTGAAAAATCTTCAGCCAAATTGACTTGTCAGACCTGCTAGCAGTCAACACACATCGGCGCCTATACCGGTACGACCAATTGCTGCCAGAAGTGAAAGCAGCACCTGGAGCCTTTCAACAACTGGTGGATACGGTGCTCATCGAGCTCAAACGTACCTCAGGTTACATCGATGACGTAATAATTGGCGGAGTGGATGAAGCAGATCACCAACGAAACTTGCAAGCAGTTCTTCAGCGCATCCCAGAATGTGGCTTCACCATTAAAGCGGACAAGTGTTCTTTGGAGAAACGGCAGATTAAGTACCTCGGACATCTCATCGACGGGCAAGGACTGCGCCCGGATCCAAGCAATCTGGTACTTGCCAGCTCCTACGGATCTCTCCGGCGTTCGTTCGTTCCTTGGGGCGATACATTATTATGGAAAATTCGTCTCAGGAATGCGAACTTTGCGATATCCTCTCGACGAACTGTTGAAGGCCGGAAAGAAGTTTGATTGATCGTCGGAATGCCAGAAGTACTTTAAAAAAAAAAAAAAAAAACAGATGTCATCCAATCTTCTGTTGACGCACTACAATCCAGACCTGCCGATCGTCTTTTCGGCTGATGCGTCTTAAGTGGGGGTTGGAGCGCGCTGAGCCAAAAGATGCCTGATGGATCCGTCAAGGTACCACCGACTGAAAAAGGGTACGGCCAACAATCAATACGAAACTAACGATTTTAAATTGGCTCACCATTTTAGTAGCCTATTGGTCCCAAGCAAACGATTAACGTACCCCATTCTAGTTGAAATTCTAGTACTACACAATGTTTGTTTCGATTTGCTATGAAAGTTTGACAGATAAAATGAGGGGTTAGTGGATTTTCCTATGTTTCGAGGGGTGAATCGATTAGCTTGGGACCGAAGATAGTACCAGAGCTGAGCCAAAAAGTTGAGCTCGTTATTTCGGGCCCTTCTAGTCTTAGAGTTACCTCTATGGTACGGCCATCCGGACCTTGAAGGTCTCGATGTTGTACGGCCGCAGCTCTCTTTTTCAAACGGATCATGCTCCTCTTCTCCGCATCTTTGGGTCAAAAGCAGGAATATCCATCTACACGGCGAGTCAATTGCAGCGGTGGGCATTGCTCTACGACTTCAAGACCGAGTACGTCAGAACAGAGAAGTTCGGAAACACGGACGTTTATCGCCCGCCATACAGGACCAGATGAAGACTTCATCATGGCCAGTGTCATCCTCAGGAAGATTTGAGGTCAGTAGCTTCTAGTACTATCAAATCCGTTCCTTTCAGTTTGAGAACAGTACAGCGAGCCACCCAGACAGATTTGGTAATTGGCAATATCTACTGGTTCGTGCAGCAAGGTTGGCCGATGTTAAGGTCGGCCATTGCCGATCGAGGAGTTCAGAAGTTCTACGACCGTCAAGACTCGTTGTCGGTTGTCCAAGGCTGTGTGATGTTTGCGAAGCATCTTGCCATACCGATGCAATTTCGGGACCGCTACATAGAGGTCACCCCGGAGTTCAACGTATGAAGCTCGTAGCTATGTCTTCAATCGACGCCGACATTGCAGCGTTTGTCAAGAATTGCCATCAGTGCACATTCGTTGCGAAAAGTTCTCCAAGAGCACCACCCCAACCGTGGCAACTCGTACACATCACCTACTCTGGACCACTCGAAGGTGAGCACGTCCTACTAGTCGTCGACTCCTTCTCGAAGTGGATCGAAATCGTAAGGACCAAAAGCATCACCTCATCAGCAACGATTGCCATCCTCCGGAGTACTTTCGCACGTTTCGGAATGCCTAGCACTCTGGTTTGCGGCAACGGCGTGCAGTTCACGTGTGCCGAGTTCGCTTGCCTCTGCCTCGACAATGCTATCGACCATGTCACCACGGCACCCTATTATCCGCAATCCAATGTGCAGACTGAACGCTTCGTCGATACGTTCAAGCGCGCAATGCGGAAAGTTAGAGAGGGGAGAAGAGACCTACAGGTAGCTCTCAATACCTTTCTGCTAACCTGTCGTACCACACTGAATCATTCAGCTCTCGATGGGAAAGTGCCATCGGAAGTCATCTCCGGATGACCAATTCGGACGAGTCTGGAACTGTTGCGTCCCCCAGATGTTCGAGTAGAAGAAAACAATGATCAAGAAGGCAAGCTGCGATCGTTAAATAAGGTGGATCAGGTGTACGCTCAAGTCCACTCAAACCATACCTGTAGATGGGCTCTTGATGTGGTGCTAGAACGGATTGGAAGCACCATGTACAACGTTTGGGTTGAGGACAGACGTCTGTAGTGATCCCATATTAACCAATTACGAAACCGATCAAGCTAAGCCAGTACCGCAAGTCTGGCGGAAAACTACTACCTCTGGACGTTCTTGTGGGAGAATGGAACCTTCAATAGTCAATCGCCATGTGTCAATCCTGCACCTGCTACACCATCACAAAGCGAGTCTACACTTGGTGAACCATCAACACAATCAACCCCACTGGTAGATCCTATCGCAGACATGAGACGACAAGAACATGTATGGGAACCACGAACATCAGCCGATAGCCAAGAGATTTCCTCAACTTCGTCGGCAACGAACACATCTGTGTAGACTAGACTAGACTAGACTAGACTTCGTCGGCAACGAACACATCTGGTTCCAAAACAATGTCGTCAGAGTTCCAGAGCGCTTCCAAACGTAGTCCAGCGGTGCAGGTACCACGTCGCTCTTCGAGAGTTCGAGCCTCAGTGGTTCGATCCCAACCATCTATACTAAAAAGGGGAGATGTTGGGACCCATGGACATCCCTAGCGCATGCAGCACAATCCATCGACCAGCTGAGCTCACTGTTGGCAGATCAGTGCTAAAGAACAGCAACCACTAAGCTACCGAGGCTCGACTTGTCTTGTCGCCTCTTTGACAGCCTTTTCCATATAATTCCAATCACTCAAATGTTCAATTTCGGTATCTTTCCCAATTTTCACCCCAACTTCCTCTACATCTCTCACCCAACCAAGAGTGCACCCTGGATCACTGAATGCGCGTTCGCGAAGAATTCAATTCAAATCACTACCCACTACTGCCCGTTACGCCATGAAAATGCAGTGCATGCAGTTGCATACCCGCGAGTGCACAGCATCCATCACATCGATCACACGGGCGACCGTACGGGCAATCAGTTTTTCGATTGGGCTCTTGATTTTGGATTGGAATTCGATTGAATTCAAATTGGAAAAGAGAATGGGCGAATGGCCAGGGTACCATTCCCTTATAGACGGAGAGTTTAGGGCACTCCCGGTGCGGTATCCGGCCAGAATTGGCCATGATTGATGGTTGATTCATGGTGCGTCCGATGTCCGTCGTCCATAAGCGGAGTTCATCTCCGAGAGAGTCGTCACTCAATTAGGTCAACTCCAACGGGCAGGCGGAAATTGAGTTGAAATGGAATATTAAAATAGTTTCGGGGGCTTAAATTGAGCTGGGTAGTATTTTTTTTCTGCGTGCGAAATTGCGGCACCTGTTGTTGTGCCTGGACAGAAGGTGTCAACGCCAACTAGGATCGTGAGAGCTCTAATCGGGTGGTATAAATTTCAGCTCATGGCACAATCGTTCGACTTGATCACAGGTGGAATGTGAGCCCTACCTGTGCTTGAGTAAGAGACTGGCAGTCTGGTTTAGTCGATCCCGTCGAATATGTGCCCCGAGCGTGCATGAGAATGTAGTAACATAATTCTTGTCGTAAACTAGCCCGAGATAAGATTGAATGAAAAATGGTTCGGAATTGGAAATTAAGCCTAACACAATCGCTCGGCCACGGTAACTACTGGTGACCGGCCGCGGCTTGCTGTGCACATGAGTCAAGCAAAGCCAACTGCGACGGGTGACAGGGGGTCTCGTTGAAAAGACTAACTAAACGATGCTTGAGATTTTATCCTTGAAATGTGAAACCGCAGCTCGGTGTGTTGTTCAGCGTGCAGATAAAAGGCAAACATTGTCTGGTGTGGTGTTGCAAAATGGTTCGGGGTGTTGACCACCCGGGAGAAGGAGTTCCTCATCCTCCATTAGGGTCGAGCTAGAAAATATTGATTAGTCAAGGTTAGGTCTCGAAGGTGGTGAAGTGTCGGAATTATGCGGGGAAGCAACACATACGGTAAAGAAGTATACCCGGTAAACATTAATGATCGAGGGGGCAATAATGATTTCATTATTCAAATTCACGCTTTTTGTTTGTGGAAGGCAAACATATTCTTCGGAACACTGCCGCTGCCGCGTCGTAGTGGTTTGCAATTTTCGATGATCTTTGGCATTCATTAACGCGTTAATTTGGGTGCGGGTCCGAAAAATCGACGGCACTTGAGCCGAGTATGTGCACATGCGGTTCATTAGAGCAGCTCAAAGTAGTGCAACTTTTAAAAACTGTAAAGCGCGCAAGTGTTAACCTTTAGCTGATGGAGCGTAATTGCAACCATGCACACACACAGACGATCGCGTAGTAGGCCATGGATCGTTTTGTTATTAACGATTTGGTGTCCAGCGGCTACAAGGAGGCTATGATCGAAAGAATTCCGACCTGTAAAGTAAAATACATTTTCCCACCGATTTGTTGGATCAGGAGGGTCGGGGGAAAAAAATCTATTAAATTACCATTAAATATCGATTTCCTGAAGTTCCAGAACGCCTAACTTCCAGACGCCCATGGACAGGGAACTTTATTGCACCTCGTAAATAAATCGGTAATTAATGCCTGGTGATGTTCTTCGTTTTCTGCTCCTTCGGAGGTGGTTTGCATTGCTATAGTTTTTTTTGGGAAGTCCTGGTTGTAATACTGTCAATCAAGTCGTTGCGTCGTGCTTGTTGTTGGGGACCCAATGAGACAACTTCTACGTTTCTCTTTTTTATTTCTCCCATTCAGAGAGTCAATGTCAGCCAATAAAGCGTCAAGTTTTATTTTCTGACTTGTCGCTTCGCAAGTGTTAATTTCGATTTGTTTTTTCGTCTGATGGAAAACCAATAGGGTATATTCCAGCTTGATTTTTTGCCCAGGGCAGGTCAGCTAAAATCCAAGCTGACGAACCACTCTATGCCACGAAATAAAGTACTTAAAAAACAAGCCCACGGAGCAGGGGCGTCGATAAAAGTGAAGACGACTTCGACGATTCGATGTTAAGCCGAAACGACAAAATAATAATACAATAAATAAGCAATAAAGTTCGACTGAACGTCATCGCGCAGTAGCCCATGGGAAACCTTGTCAACCGGAGTCCAAGTGCAATGTGTTTAGTATTCTGACGGCGTGACCCCTTGCGTTCGGGAGAACTCTCAATGAAAATTCTGGCCAACTACGATCACAACAATGTCGTCCCGGTAAGAACGACGACAGTCTGTCAAGTCGTTTTCGGGCTTAATTTGCATCGGAATTATTTCTCACTTGCACTTCTTACCTTATTCCTTACACGCTGCCGTAGAATTGACGGGCGGCTGGTTGGTGAAGGAATTTCGAACACGAGCACGGCGGCGCATCATTATCGCGACAGTTGGATCATAAATTTTTGGTCGGACGATTTCCTGTCCCGTTGCGCGAACCGAGGGGTGGGAGATTGGTCGTGTGTTCGAGTACTCTTTTTTATGGGCTCTTTGATCGTGATGGATTCGATCACGAAGTGACTGTTTTGAGGGCAATTTGTGTATTTCTGGGGACAGAATTGTCATTTTGTTATTGAATTTTCAACTTTGATAGAATGTGATATCATCGGCATCGATCATCCGCTCGGGAAGTAGAGTTCCGGGGCGGTGTTTTCAAGGAAAACATGTTCAATGAGTTACTTCTCCGCTGCCATTAAATGAAGAAACGGCCAATACGCCACGATCCTGTAGTGGAAGATTGTTGTGAACAGAATTTTTTGGGATGCGGATGGAAAAATGATAAAGTCTTGTATTCCATATAATTGAAATTTTTCTAATATCCACTTTTAGGATGCAAATTTTTCGAAATTTTAATCACAGTCCAAAAGTTCAAAACTTTTACCAAAAGTTCTTGTCCTAAGATTTTTATCAGTTTCAAGCGCCCATGGTTTTGAACATTCGAGACTATTGCATTTTTTATAAGCTTTTTCTTAAATCGTACAAGAACATTTTGAGATATTTGGGTTTTTAACAAATTTTTAAATTTTTCCTTGACATTACCAATTTTTGATCAGAATGCCGTTTCCGTGCTACAATTTATTGAAAAATTTCAAGGCACATTTACAAGATCCAACTTGGGTGAATTTTAGCAAAAATGTGAATATTTGTCCTTAACAAACAATTACAAAAATTTTCGTTCAAAGCGAAGAAAGCCGATTCAAAATTGTTTTTTCGGTTATGCCTGGAATTGCTCCATATAGAACGCTGAAGTTTCCTAAGACCTCAAAAACTTCCAGAATTAAAAACAAAACTTTAAAACTCTTGTCCGTTCATAATTTCTGCGTATACAGCCACTCTTACATCTCCGGAATCTGCTATTTCCAGACATTCTTGGAATTTCCGGAACTCTAGGAATTTGGAACGAGTGCTGGAAATGTTCAAATTATCAATTCCGTGCAATGTATTTTTTCATCACCGTCAATAGAAGAGGAACTGTATCAAAGGAAGTTCTTCTATTGGCATATAAGCAGCGCCAGTGGTGTAGTGGTAAGCGTGATTGCCTCTCACCCCAAAGGGCCTGGGTTCAATCCCAGTCGGTGCCGCCGGGATTTTCAGAGGCATAAAATATCTGATCATGGCTTCCTTCGGGAAGGGAAGTAAAGTCGTTGGTCCCCGGTTCATGAGTTGATGGGTCGATAGGTAGGGTCCAGGTGTGGAGCTGCCTCTCTGGCGTCGGTAGCAGGAATGATTGATAAGTTTAACTAATCTAAAACCTTGTGGAACAAATTCAGAAGACTTGTAGGACAAGTTCAGAACCCTATGAGAACGTATAGAAGGCTTGTGGGAACATTCAAAATACTTGTAAGACAAATCCAGAGGACTTTTCGAGCAAGTCCAGAGGACTTTTGGAGCAAGTCCAGAGGACTTTTCGAGCAAGTCCAGAGGTCTTTTGGACCAAGTCCAGAGGACTTTTGCAAGTACAGAGGACTTTTGGAGCAAGACCAGAGAATTTTTGGAGCAAGTCTAGAGGACTTTTGGAGCAAGTCCAGAGGACTTTTGGAGCAAGTCCAGAGGACTTTTGGAGCAAGTCCAGAGGACTTTTTGAAAAAAACACCAGAGAACTTTTGGAGCAGGCCCAGAAGACTTAGGGTTCTATTTCAGATGATTTGTGAGACAAGTTCAGAAGACTTATGGGACTTGAAAATTAAAAGTCCAGAATAAATATGAGATAATTTCAGATGATTCGTGGGACAAGTCCGAAAGATTTGTAGGAACGTTCAAAAAACTTGTAAGACAAACCCAAAGAACATGTGGGATGCAGAGGTCTCGCGGGACAAAACGTGAATATTTATGGAACATATTCAGAAGACATGTAGGGAAAAGTCCAGAAGCCTTTTTGGGCAAGTCCAGAGGACTTTTGGAGCAAGTCCAGAGGACTTTTGGAACAAAACCAGAGGCTTTTTGGAGCAAGTCTAGAGGGCTTTTGGAACAAAACCAGATGACTTTTGGAGTAAATCCAGAGGACTTTTGGAGCAAGTTCAGATGATTTTTGCAGCAAATCCAGAAGACTTTTGCAAATCCAGAGGACTTTTGCAAATCCAGAGGACTTTTGCACGTCCAGAGGACTTTTGCAAGTCCAGAGGACTTTTGCAAGTCCAGAGGACTTTTGCAAGTCCAGAGGACTTTTGCAAGTCCAGAGGACTTTTGCAAGTCCAGAGGACTTTTGCAAGTCCAGAGAACTTTTAGAGAAAGTCCAGAGGACTTTTGGAGCAAGTCGAGAGGAATTGTGGAGCAAGTCCAGAGAACTTTTGAAGCAAGCCCATAGGACTTAGGGTTCTATTTCGGATGAGACAAGTTCAGTAGACTTTTGGGACTTGAAAATTTAAAGTCCAAGAAATATGGGATAATTTCAGATGATTCGTGAGACAAGTTCGAAAGATTTGTGAGAACGTTCAAAAGGCTTGTAAGACAAATCCAGAGGACATGTGGGGTGCAGAAGTCTCGCGGGACAAGACGTGAATATTTATGGAACATATTCAGAAGACTTGTAGGGAAAAGTCCAGAAGCCATTTTTGGCACGTCCAGAGGACTTTTGGAGCAAGTTCAGAGGACTTTTGGAGCAAGTCCAGAGGACTTTTGGAGCAAGTCCAGAGGACTTTTGTAGCAAGTCCAGAGGACTTTTGGAGCAAGTCCAGAGAACTTTTGGAGCATGTTCAGAGGTCTTTTGGAGCAAGTCCAGAGGACTGTTGCAAGTTCAAAGGACTTTTGGAGAAAGCCCAGAGGGCTTATGGAGTATTTTTTTCCTTTGGTTTGTTTTTTCCGTCGATCTTGTCTTCCGTGCTGAGCACCAATGCTACCGACGTGCAAGGTAGCTCCCACACCTGGACCCTACCTATCGACCAATCAACTCATGAACCGGGGACCAACGGCTTTACTTCCCATCCGAAGGAAGGCGTGATCAGAGATGTTTTGCCTCAGAACATCCCGGCGGCGCCGACTGGGATTGAACCCAGGCCTGCTGGAGTGAGAGGTAATTACGCTTACCGCTACACCACCGGCGCCGTTACTTATGGAGTAGGTTAGGTTATCTTTAGAGACTTTCAGCCAGAGGCTGGTTCATCTTTTCTTATGGAGTAAATCCAGAGGACTTTTGGAGCAAGTCCAGAGGACTTTTGGAGCAGGTCCAGAGGACTTTTCGAGCAAGTCCAGAAGGCTTTTGGAGCAAGTCCAGAGGCTTTTTGGAGCAAGTATAGAGGACTTTTGGAGGAAGCCCAGAGGACTTATGGAGTAAATCCAGAGGTCTTATGGAGTAAATCCAGAGGACTTTTGGAGCAAGCCCAAAGGACTTTTCGAGCAAGCTCAGAAAACTTTTAGAGCAAGCCCAAAGGACTTTTGGAGCAAGCTCAGAGGACTTTTGGAGCAAGTCCAGAAAACTTTTGGAGCAAGTCCAGAGGACTTTTGGAACAAGTCCAGAGGCTTTGTTGGGCACTTTTAGAGAACTTTTTGAGCAAGTCGAGAGGACTATCCGAGCAGGCCCAGTAGACATTTGTAGCAAGTCCATTAGATTGTTGTAGCAAGTACAGAGGACTTTTGGAGCAAGTCCAGAGGTTTTTTGAAGCAAGTTCAAAGGACTTTTGGAGCAAGCCCAGAGGACTTAGGGATCTATTTCAGATGATTTCAGAGACAAGTTCAGAAGACTTATGGGACTTGAATTTTAAAGTCCAGAGGAAATATAAGGTAAGGTCAGATGATTCTTTGGACAAGACCGACAGGTTTGTGGGAACAAATGGAGAGGTCATCTAAGGGAAGTTTGGGAGGTTTGTGGTGCACGTTCAGAAAATTTTCTGGACAAGCTTAACTTGTAGGACAAATCCAGAGGATTCCAGGGGCAAGTCCAGATGAATCGTAGGATATTGCCGCAAAATTTGTGGGACAGGTTCAGAAGACTTGTAGGACAAGTCCACAGCACTTGTGGAACCTAGTCCAAAATACTCGTGAGACAAGGACCGAAGATTTGTAGAGCATGTTCAGAAGACTTATAAGTACAAATCCAGTTGAGGGTCAAGCATAGAGGAATTTTGGAACAAGTCCAGAGGGCTTGTAGGGCATTTTCAGTGAAATGTTGGAGCTATGGACTTAAGTTCGGAAAATTTATGAGACAAGTTCAATATACTTGGCGGATAAGTCCAAAGTAACTGTGGGGAAGATCAAAGGACTCGTGGCACATGTCCAAAATACTACCAAACAGATTCCTTGTGAGACAAGTTTGAAGAATTTGTGGGCAGGTTCAGAAAACTTGTGGGATAACTTATAGGAAAAATCCAGAGGATTTGTGGATTAAATTCAAAATACTAATGAGGGCCAGTCCAGAGGATTTGTGAGGCAGCTCTAGAGGCCATGTGGGACAAATTAAGAAGGCTTGAGGATATATCCAGATGCACGTGGGGTTAGTCCAAAATGCTCGTGGGACAAGGTCTGAAGATTTGTGGAGCATATTCAGAAGACTTACAGGAACAAATCCAGATAAGGGGTAAGCATAGAGGAATTGTGTAACAAGGCCAGATAAATTTTGGAGAAATTCCTGAGAATCTATGGTACAATTTCAGAAGATTTGTTAGATGAATTCAAACGGCTTATGGGACAAGTCCACAAAATTTATAGAAAAGGTTCTGAAGATTAATGGGAAAAGTGTAATATGTAGAACAAATCCAGAGGTATTGTATAGTAAGTCCATAAGAATTGTGGGTCAAGACCCGTTCTTTTTCTTTTTCGCATCTCAAGTTTTATACTTATCGCATATTAGCGTATTGCGTGCTCTCAACTTAGGTTCAAGATGCACTTCCAGAGTTATGAATTGAGAGCTTTTGATGCCTGTACCGTTTTTGCATTATAATAATTGTGTGGCAAGTTCAATCGTACTCTAAAATATACGCCCAGGGAAGCCGAGACATTTTCCAATCCGAAAATTCTTAGACCGGACCGGGAATTCAACTACCAGCATGGTCATGCTTTGTAGCTGCACCTTTACCGGCTGAACTAAGGGAGACCCCAAGAAGGACAAGACCAGTATATTTGTGGATTAGGTTCAGAGGACTTGTCGGAACAATACCCGAGGACTTGAGTAGCAAATCCAGAGGAACAATTTTAGAAGACTTGTGGGAAATTCCTGAGGTCTTTTGGACGCATGTAAGTCCAGAGGATTCGTGTGATAAGTCCAGATGGTTTGCAGAGCAACTTCAGAAAACTTGTGGGGACAAGCCAAGAGTCCTTGTGAGGCAAGTTCAGAAGATTTGTGGGATAAGTTTAACTGGTTGTTCAAATCCAGAGGATTTGTGGGGCAAGTCCAGAAACCATGTGGAACAAATTCTGAAATTTTTTGGGGAATATCCAAGTCTAGGGAACTTGTGGGGCAATTCCAGAGGAATCGTGGAACAAGTCCAGTTGGCTTGCAGGGCATCTCAAGAGAACTTTTAGAGCAAGTCCAGGGGATTTTGGTTACGGAAACTTGTAGAACAAATCTAGAAGACTATGGGGTAAGTCCAAATGACTCGTGGAACAAGTTTAGAAGATTTGTAGAGTTCAGACGACTTAATGGGAGAAATCCAGACGCCTTGTGGGACAAGTTCAAAGAATTTGTGGGGCACGTCCAAAAGACTTGTGAGGACATGTTCAGAATACGTATGGTCCAGAGCACTAATGGGACATGTTGAGACTGCTTGTGGGATAAGTTTAAAGATTTTATAGGATTATAGATTTGTGAGGCACAGCGACACGTCTAGAGTCCCTAAGACCTGTGGAATTAATTCCGAATACTTGTGCCTCAAATTCAGAGGCCTTTTGGGGCAAGTCCAGAAAACTTGTGGGCCTAGCCCAGAGAATTTAAGGGGCAAGCCCCAGTCCGCATCGTGCTCTCTTGCCGTGCGGATCTATTTGCTTTTTGCTGAAGGAAGTGTTACTACTACCTAAAGCTACAACAAATTTAAACAGCACTTTTCAGTGCTCAACCTGTAAAAATTTTCTACCTTGTTCAACTCTTATTCCTCTTCGATCCTTGTTTGGACCCTACCCGAGGTAATCCTTCTTGGATATCGATTTGGAAAATTCCTCTTCGATCCTTCAGATTCTTATAGTAATCTGCTTGGAAGTCGATTTGGATAAAAATTTACTGCCGCCATGGCGCCTAAACGCAAAAGAAAGGGGCAAACTCTTGACCCCCCTTCTGATGAAATTAATTTGAGTAATCAATTTGATTTGCTCACGGATGATGAGAATGATCCATCATCCAAGAAAAATTCTAGTATACTTTCCCGGCTTAATGCCAAGAAGGAAAAGATTCCCCCTATTGTGATAACCACTACCGATTTCCATGCTTTTCGCATGGAACTTTTGAATTTCGTGAAAGTTAAGTTTTCACTACAAATTGGACGTCGGGGTGAATGCCGTGTATTGGCTGAAACCTTGGACGGATTTACATGTCTTCTCAAGTATCTTACTGAGAAGAAGCACAAATTTTTTACTTCCGACACCAAAACTGAACGTGTGTTCAAGGTTGTCATGAAAGGACTGCCCAGTGGTGAATCCCTGGATCAGATCAAAGATGAACTGGCAAAATTACTTGGAGTTGTGCCACTCCAAGTAATCAAAATGAAAATGAAATCCCGTCCTGGCGATTCGCGCAACGGGATTTCTAATGATTTTTATTTAGTTCACTTCAAGTCTAGTGAACTAAACAACCTTAAGGCCTTAGAAAAAGCTAGCCTTATGCTCCATGTCCGAGTGAAGTGGGAACACTTCAGGAAGACTGGAGGAAATTTCCAAAACCTCACCCAGTGCCGTAAGTGCCAGGGATGGGGTCACGGAACTAAAAATTGCTACATGCCAGCTAAATGCATGAATTGTGGTGATTCCTCTCACGCAAAGGACGACTGTCCTGTGAAGGAAGATCCTAAGAAATTTAAATGTTCAAATTGTGGTGAAAACCACAAATCCAATTTTTGGGAATGTAAGACTCGCAAAGTGATCCTACAATCTCGTTCTAACCGTCAGGTAGGAAACGCTCCACGTTTCCGACCAGGTACAAATTCCTCTGCTGTTAACAACGGTCTGCGAGGAACAAATTCTACATTCGTACCCGTAGGTACAAATATCACCCCTGCTTCAAATGTTTCATCTGTACCTACTCCCCTCGCTGCTAACAATGTTCAGCGAGTTAATGGAGCTACCTATGCTGCTATTGCAGCGGGTAGAAATCAAAATACTAACCAACGTTCTAATGGAAATTTTGACAATTTTGACTTAGGAAGCATTACTGCCCCCAAAATGGAATTTTTACAGAATTCATTAATTGACATGATTTCTGATATGCTTAAATCTAACTCCATGTTTGATGCTATTCAAACTGGAGTAAAATTTGCAAATAATATTGTCATGACTTTAAAATTCAGTAATGGATTTTAAAGCATTAAATATTGTAAATTGGAATGCTCGATCTCTTAAAGATAATGAAGACGAGCTATTTAACTTTTTAAGAGTTCATAACGTGCATATTGCCGTTATAACTGAAACGTTCCTTAAACCTGCCCATAAGGTTAAGAAGGACGCAATTTACTTGATTTATAGAAATGATCGTCTTGATGGACCCTGTGGTGGCGTTGCCATCATTATTCATAGACGAATCAAACATAAAATTCTTTCTTCATTTGAAACCAAAGTTTTTGAAACTTTGGGGGTTTCTGTTGAAACAAAATTTGGACAACTTACGTTTATAGCTGCCTATTTGCCATTCCAATGCGTAGGCCAGCAAAAGAATTTTCTCAAGGGTGACCTCCAGAAACTTACCCGTCATAGGTCTAAATTCTTCATTATTGGTGATTTTAATGCAAAACACCGCTCATGGAATAATGCTCAAAGCAATTCCAATGGTAATATTCTGTTTGATGATTGTTCTGCAGGTTATTACACTATTCAATATCCAAACAGCCCAACATGCTTTTCTTCTGCAAGAAATCCCTCAACTATTGATTTGGTCTTAACTGATTCATGTCAACTTTGTAGCCAATTGGTTACCCATGCTGACTTCGGTTCTGATCACCTTCCAGTAACTTTTGAAATATCCCAAGAAATAATTTGTAATCCCAACAGCTCTACTTTCAATTACCATAGAGCTGATTGGGAGCAGTATCGAACATTTATGGAATATAACTTCGATCCAAACATTCCTTTGCAAACCAAAGATGAAATTAATTATGCTCTTGAATCTCTGACTACTTCTATAGTTGAAGCAAGAGCTGCCTCAGTACCAAAATGCGAGGTTAAATTCGATTCAATTATAATAGACGATGATCTTCAGCTCTTGATCCGTCTTAAAAATGTCCGTATGAGACAATATCAAAGAACACGCGATCCTGCCATGAAAGTTATCTGGCGGGATTTGCAAAAACAAATTAAAAAGCGATTCTCTGCCCTGAGGAACAAAACTTTTGAAAATAATATTTCTAAATTAGACCCGAGTTCCAAACCCTTTTGGAAACTCACAAAAATTTTGAAAAAACCTCAAAAGCCTATTCCAGCGCTTAAAGAAGGTGGTAAAATTTTGATCACAAATTTGGAAAAAGCTCAGAAACTTGCTAAGCAATTCGAGAGTTCCCATAATTTCAGTTTGGGTCTTACTAGTCCTATTGAGAATCAGGTTGCTCGGGATTTTCTGAATATTTTCTCTCGGGAAAATATTTTTGATGATTCCTGGGGGACTGATTTGGACGAAGTAAGGTCTATAACTAAAAATTTTCAAAATATGAAAGCTCCAGGTGATGATGGAATTTTCTATATCCTCATCAAAAAACTCCCAGAGAGTACCTTGTCTTTCTTGGTAAAATTATTTAACAGATGTTTCCATTTGGCATACTTTCCTGATAAATGGAAAAATGCAAAAGTTGTTTCAATTTTGAAGCCGGATAAAAATCCAGCTGAAGCTTCTAGCTACCGCCCAATAAGTTTGCTTTCTTCAATAAGTAAACTTTTTGAAAAGATAATTTTGAATAGAATGATGCTTCACATCAATACGAACTCAATTTTTGCAGATGAGCAGTTTGGATTTCGCCATGGGCATTCAACTACTCATCAACTCTTAAGAGTTAACAATTTAATTCGTTCAAACAAATCGGAAGGCCACTCAACTGGAGTTGCTCTTCTAGACATAGAAAAAGCATTCGACAGTGTTTGGCATGAAGGTTTGATTGCTAAATTGAAAAAGTTTAATTTTCCACTTTATATTATGAAATTAGTTCAAAATTATTTAACTGACAGAACTCTTCAAGTAAATTATCAAAATTCCAAATCTAATCGACTACCTGTTAGGGCAGGAGTTCCTCAGGGTAGCATTCTTGGGCCTATATTGTATAACATTTTCACTTCGGACCTCCCTGATTTGCCTCAGGGTTGCCACAAATCTTTGTTCGCTGATGACACAGGCATTTCCGCTAAAGGAAGAAGTCTTCGTGTTATTTGCAGCAGACTGCAGAAAAGTTTAGATATTTTCTCTTCTTATTTACAAAAATGGAAGATTTCTCCCAACGCTTCCAAAACTCAACTTATAATGTTTCCACACAAGCCTAGAGCTTCGTTTTTGAAACCTAGTAGTAGTCACATAGTCACTATGAACGGAGTTCCAATTTCCTGGTCAAACCAAGTGAAATATCTTGGATTAATACTTGACCAAAAATTAACTTTTAAAGATCACATTGAGGGCATTCAAGCCAAATGTAACAAATATATTAAATGTTTGTATCCTCTTATAAACAGGAAATCCAAACTTTGCCTGACGAATAAACTTCTAATATTTAAATAAGTTTTTAGACCGGCCATGCTTTACGCTGTGCCAATATGGTCTAGTTGCTGCACTACCAGGAAAAAAGCACTTCAAAGGATTCAGAGGAAGGTTCTGAAGATGATTTTGAAGTTGCCTCCCTGGTACAGTACTACCGAAGTACATAGAATTTCGAATGTTGAGACTTTAGCACAAATGTCCAACAAAATAATTAATAATTTCAGGCAAAAATCGTTGCAATCCTCAATTGCAACGATTAATTCCCTTTATACTTAGATAAGATTTAGTTTTAGTTTTTAGTTTTAAGATATCAATTGTTATACTGACATGCAGGTTAAAAACCTGTTTAAAATACTGAATTGCCAAGACATGAACAATGTAAAAACACTTAGATATATATCATAACAATTAAGGCTGGTACGTTACTGCAGTAACTGGAGCACCTAGGTTAAAATGAAATGTAATTTATTTTGAATTTAGAACAAATAAAGAGTTAAAAAAAAAAAAAAAAAAGGGGCAAGCCCAGAGGACTTTTGTTACTATACAAGAGAATCATCGTTTTCCGAGACTAGCCCATCTCGAACGTATATTTTCTTGTTTGAGATGGACTTTTCACCCAGTGCAGATGACACTGATTGCATTGGAAGCCATCAATATTATTTAAGCAACAACCAAATATTCATATCATTTGTTTCGCATCAGAAATCGTTCCGATTCGAATAATTTAAACCGTCTGCTGCCTTCAGCCGTAAAATAACCGTAATCAGGCGTCGATTTCGTGATTTTGGTTCATTTTACCGGCCATATTATCTGCATCTGCACCAACCAACCACCGAGTTCAACCATCAGTCAGTGCAGTGGAGTGGAGATGCAACTCTGCAACAACTCGCCGTATATTAACAGTTTCACACACGCATCGGGAATTAATCAAGAAATCTTCGGCGAATTATGCACCCTTCCTCTCTATCCGCAGAAAACACAGACCTTTTAAGGCGTTGCAAATCGTTCTTCCTGCTTCTTCGGACTTTGTGCATGTCGTCGTCTTTGAGGACCGCCACACCAACAAGAATGAAAGTTGGAGTTTTGACACAGCAAAAAAAAAAAAGAACGGACGTAAAATTCAAATTACACACCAATTTCCCATGTCTGAATGGGAAATCGGGAGAGGTCGAATTGGATGGTCGAAATCCATCCAAGTAGCCCGCTATCATCATCATTCGTCATCTTCGACACCACCACCGACGACGACATAGCAGGCTTTGGCTTCTTCACTCTATCCCCTCGCTTCGGATCGTAATTCGGAAAATTATAGTTTGATGGAGTCCCTCTCGGTCCGTTGGTTGGTTGGTGCTACTGTTGATGGGCACTTTTTACTTTTTTTGTGACGACTAGGGGATAACTGTTCTTCCCTCTTGCCCAACGAGCAGTCGAGTCCGGGTCGGGAAAATTTGAATGAGTAGATTGGATTTTGGGTTGATTGTTTGCGTCAACGAAAAAAAAAAACCGAAATTGAAGTGTAGCGAATTTTCCCGTAAAAGCCCCAAATAACCGCTATCACGGCATTAGCTGCAGGTGACCCCTGCAGGTAACCCGACCCGGGCAGGGGTAATGATCGATAAGCGCCGGAAGTGAAGGGTGCCATTTGCTGGTTTATTGAGCCGGGCGAAATTTGAACTGTTTATTATTTTCGGCTCTGATCCAAAAGTTTGAACTTTGCCAAACGAAAAAAAAAATGCCAGCTGAACCTCCCGGCAGAACGCAAGACAAGAAGCAATCCTTTGTCTCGCCACCCAACCAGAGATCGGACCGGATTCCGCGTGGTAAATTTTATGGTTATTAGTTTACTGCCGACGGCGTGATTTTATGTGATGTGTAGGCTGCGATAGCATCCACCCGCCTGTTTATTGATCACAACAAAAAAATCTGTCTCAAATCAAAGGCCGGTCTTTGTTTTCAGTGGCTGCTGCGATAATTGCCATACATTGTAGCCAAACTGGCTCATTTGATTTACAGCATCAATTCGCGCGCGGTGGTCATCTGTTTCTAACCTTTAACAAAAATTACGCGGGAAACTTCCTCCGCCTCGGCAGGTCACGTTTTCCAATCTGCTTCATGCTTTTTTTTTTCTGCGCGAAATCTCCACATTTCTAATCCGAACACTATAATTAACAATTATCGCGCGCTGCAACTTTGCTTTGAGCCAGGCCGGAGTGGTGTCGGAGGCTCGTTCAAAATAGCTCATAATCGCAGCCTACTGCAGCCCAGAAGACGACTGCGGCCATCGAGTGAGCGGGGTGCGGTTTCCCACAGTAGGCTGCGAACGTAGTGCATATGGGCGCATGGAAGCACTCCCTCGCCTACTGCTAACTACCGAACTACAGGACTACCGACCGCTTCAGCAACAGGAGGAGGCCAGGGATATTCGTCTAATGACCGGTTGAAGCCGGTGGTGTTTAGCGAAAATGATAAATCTTGACGGTAATTTGATTTAAACGAGGCACCGATTGCAAAACGGTGATCGCCGAGTTCATCGTGTCGAAGCGGGACTGAGAATTCCTCCCATATAATTACTTTGGCCGGTGATGGGGATGATGGGGCCGTGGCGTGGCTGAAAGAGACACACTGCAAATGACTTTCTCTCATCCGAGCGTTTAGATTTAGACATGGAACAAAAGACCTAAGCTAGACAATCAGACTCTTTGTTCGCCGAAGATGACGACGCGCATGGGTAACTATAAATTGAAATAAAATATTGGCCCATAAAGCAATAAAAGTGTTGAAATTATAATTCTGGGCGGGAGCGAGGGACTTGAATATATGTAAAGAGGATGCCGACGGCAACGATGACGATTTGGTCCACAAAAAGCGGGCAGAAGATGGCAAAGAATTTGCGCGAAAGTTGCAAACATACACCAGATCTCTATTGATTTATGCAAATGATCGTGTGAGCAAGCGAGCGAGCGAGCGAGCAGAGCAATTCCCGATCCAAGTAGACCAGGCAAAGCAAGTAGACCCATCGCTTGGCAACGCGCGCGGGATTGGCGACGTCGTTGATGTCGCGGGGAGGAATTTTAATTAGCGCATCAACCAGTTTCAACTTTTTTTTTTTTTCGGTGGAACCGATGATGCTTGTTCATCTGAGAGTGTTTCTGTTTCTGGGGGTCTGTGATTTTTCGCAGTTTAATTGGCACCAGTGGACAGTTCGGGGCGGTGTGAGTCATTCAGTTCAACAGCTTCCGCTAGGGGATTGGATCGGTGGATTTCGGTTGGGATGGAGCATTAGAGCTTGAGGATCATTTTGGCTGGATTGGCAATTTTGCGGTAAGAAGAAGCTTGAATTCTGAAAATTCCTTTTTAAAGCATTTTGTTTCGATTTGATTGGGATTCGCTTTTTGGATTCGGGTAACATATTCCAAGATTGTTTCTTACTATAATCGGCTGAATTATTTTGTAGAATAACGGTAGCGGGAATAATTGAAAGGTAAATAAATCTCTTCAATTTGATTTAAAAGTCGTTAACACTTTCATTGATCTTGATACTACTAGGTGGGGTGAAAAGTAACCTCATTGACCGCCAGAATGCGCTGCTACTGCATAAAAGGTTATGGTTCCTTGTAGTCCGTTCATATTTAGGCAGACATGCTAAATTTCAGTGCGATACTGTTAGTTTAGTTTTGACAGCTGATTGTTGTTGACGTTGACGATTTTCGTTCTCTCATAAAACATTATTTTTTGAGAGGCAAAACGGCGAAGGAAACGAAAGACAAGTTGGATGAATATTATGGTGCTAATGCTCCGTCAGATTACACCGTCATATATTGGTTTCGAGAGTTTCGTGGTGGCCGCAACTCCACTACTGATCAAGTCCACCGCGGCAGGCCCTTCGATGCGGTTACAGAGGACAATGTCAAATAAATACATAAAATTGTGTTGGCTGACCGGAAAGTGAAGGTGTGCGAGCTAGCAGATACCGCAAAGATTAGTACTGTGCGCACACGCCATATTCTGGGCGAGATTCTGCATATGAAAAAGTGCACAAGCTCACTCCTGACCAAAAACACGACCGCGAGAGCATTTCTAAAGAGTGTTTGGACTTGCTGATGCGGAATCGGGTGGTCTTTTGGCGTCGATTGGTAACTGTTGATGAAACCTGGATCCATTATTACACCCCAGAGAACAGACGAGTCTAGGGGCAAGACAGCTCCTAATCATGAGCAATTTCTGAGTTGCCTTTGATGCACCTCGAGTAACTCACATTGCTCAGTAAGACAGATCACTGTCATTTCTAGATAGAGCTGAAATTAGGGCGTAACAGCCTTTGTAAACAATGACTTCTCTCGTTGATTTCTCAGATTCAAGGCATGCCTACACAAACCATCATATCTATCGGGTAGGAGAAGTCTTCCTCTACTCCATGGTGATGTCGATTTGCCAGAGAGAGCCTTGGCTTCCGAGAAATCATCGAGAGAAGTCATTGTTTACAAAAGTCAATGTTCGTCAGTCTTTTTGAGAGTTCCAAGACCGTTAGAATGATCTTTTGAGAGAACTTTTTGAAGTCTTGCAGTTTCAGGAGTGTTTTCTATGTTTTCACACATGTGTCTCCAATCTTTCCGCTTGGATCTTCTTATTTCTCTGTTATATTCAGTTAACGCCTCTTTATATTGAGACCAGTTTGAAGTAAATTTTGCACGGTTGAATAGTTTCCTAGCTTTTTTCCGTAATTTTTCTAATCTATCATTCCACCAGGAAACATCTCTATTAGTCGAGCGCTCCTTTGTAGGACAACTGGCATTGTAAGCCTGATTAAAGTCATTAGCAACTTTTTCTAGCTTTGTAATGCTATCAATATTATTGAAAATGGGTTCATGTTGACTCTTCATAATTGTGCTATATAGTTCCCAATTTGTTTTACGAGGATCTTTATAAACCTCCTTCAGTATATCATTAGCCTTAAATTCAAACATAATTTGTTTATGATCAGATAAAGAAATTTCGTCTGATACATGCCAATTTACTATTCGATCAGAAAGTATTGAACTACAAAGAGTAAGGTCCAAAACTTCTTCCCTTATCGCATTAACAAATGTCGGGGAGTTCCCTTTGTTACATATGTCAATATTATGTTGTGAAATGAAATCAAATAGACACTCACCCCTTTTGTTGATTCCGGAGCTGCTCCATATCGTATTATGGGCGTTTGCATCACATCCGATGATAAAAGCCTTATTTTGGTTTCTGCAATGAGAGACGAACGCTGCAACTTCTGGAGGAGGTGCATCTTCAATATCGCCAGGAAAATATGCGGATGCCACGTAGAGCATCGTTTTTCCTTTTGTAGTTGGCACCTCTAGTGAAACTGCAGCAATATCTCTATTGATGAATACTGTAGTTGGTGTAATTTTGGCATTAATATTGACAAGAATTGCAGCTCTTGGCATGAGCTGAGAATTGTCATATAATAACTTACACGGTTGTGTAGGCATTCCTAAGATCCTGCTTTTATAAGTCCAAGGCTCTTAAAGTAAGGCTACATCCAGTTTTCCTTTGATAAATGTTTTGCTGAGAATAGCTGAAGCTGCCTTTGCGTGATGAAGGTTTTCTTGTATAAACTTAATGCTTGTTCCAGTCATTTTTGTGAGCTCGATATATCTTGAAGGGCATTTCTAACTGCCTTTATTCTAGTTTCGGTCGATGTCCAAGACGATCATCTTTATTCAAACTCGAATTTGATTCGGAGCATAAGGCGGGCAACGCAGAATTTCCAATATTCTTTGTTCCACTACTTTCTTGAGGACACTCATGAGCATTGTGAAAACATCTATAAGATGCTTTATTGGAGACATTAGTGGCCTGCTTAGGAGTAGACGATTGTCTAACATCTCCTCTTCTAGCTGTGTCCAGCCTTGACTGTACCGAGGACTTCGCTTGAGATGCATTTCCTTTATCAGAATCGAGAGCAACCCTTTTCGGTGGATTGGTTTCGCTCGAGTTAGACTCGCTCAGCTCCGCATTTCTACGACGCTTGTTCGGATCAGAATATGGTACTTTAAAAGGCTTCGCAGCCAGTACCCGAGCCTCATCATGGCTATGACCATGAGAATCAAACGACCCGACAACACCACACACGGTGATTGAAACTGAATTCGATCAGCCGTTGTGGGCAGTAGAGTGATGCAAAATTTGAAATTTTCGCTTCACAGTACTTAAACGATTCCAAATCGGATCCTGACTAACCTCTCAAAATTTGAATCCATTTGGTGAGAAACTAAGATGGCACAAACCATTTGAAATTTGTATGGGAATTACTATGGTAAAACCAAGATTTTTGTTCATGTCTATCTAATAATTCACGATATCGGTCTGCTTCAAAAGCTTTCAATTTTACTTGTAGGAAATTTTCCCAGCTACAACTTTGCTCAAGACCACTTTTTGATTAAATGCAAGGATCGAAAGTAATCAATGGTTCAATGCGCTGATGTCTTATGATCTTGCTCAATCAACTGCTCAGCAGGCAACATTGGTGTTTCTGGGGCGTTGAATAGGACACAAAAATCATGGCTACTATGTCACACTGCAAAATACAGTGTTGCCTACAGAGCAGCTGCTTGATCATGTCATAAGTTTACCAATCTTTTAAATAATTAATACATTTTTCCTGTCTAGTTTTACATAGAAACGATCTTCAGCAAAGTTGTAGCTGAAAATTTTTTTAAAGCTGAAAGAAAATTTTCTATAAGAATGACCATCGAACTGTTCCGCAGCTCAATATGGAAAAAGACTAGAAGGCAATGAACAAAAAGTTGAGATTTCCCATAGTAATTTACATGTAAACTTCAACAGGCTTGTGCGAAGTCTGTTTCTAGGGGGCTAGGAAAGGTTGTTGATGAGTGGGGGGGGGGGATTAGGAAAGGTTGTTGATGAGTGGGGGGGGCATAGGAGAGGTTGTTGAGGGGGGGGGGGGAGATTGTTGTGAAGGGGGAGGGGGAGAGGTTGTTGTGAAAGGGGGAGGGGGTTTACTTACATTACATTTCCTCATTGTGGTCACGCCGTGATCCACCTTTAGCCGCTGATTTGTGACCAAGTGCCACGCCGTCCGAAGCGAAAATGAGCAAAAGCATGACAGCAGCGCTGTTTTATATCTTTTCAGGTTCAGAACCTGATAGGATTTCCCGCCGTTTTTTATGAATGGGGCGGAGCAAAAAGTTTCTTTTGTGCAGAATATGTAAAAAAGGATGGACTTTGGATGTTAATATAATTGCATATATAGAGGTACCAGATATGTTTTACAGTCAGTTGTTGGTAATTCATCGAGTGTATGTCTCCTATTAAGCAATATTTGTTTTGAAAATGTTGGCTCTGCATGTAAAAAAATAATTGTTCATGCATTATTAGGGTTTGCTTAAAATTTATTTCCCGAAAAAAAATGATCGTCAAAGTCCATGTATTTTTCGGGTTATTGTTAAGGGGGAGGGGGAGGGGGTTTTACATGCACGTTTTTTCAAGTCTCATTCCTCATTGTGGTGGACACGCCGTGATCCACCTTTAGCCGCTGACCTAGTCCTGCTTGGTGCAGGACCTAGAGGCATGAGAGCAGCGCTGATTTATATCTTTTCAGGTTCAAGCAAAATGATGTGCAACCAAGTGGTATTCGTTTATGATGACTGGGTTTGGGAAAAAGGCTTATTTCATGAAATCAGTGATAAAATTATCATTTGTACATTTTCAAAAGTTTAATTACAGAAAAATTGGAAAAATATTTATTTAAGCAGGTTCGTAATGTAATATCCTATCGATTGGCGTATTTAGATTTTAATTTCATCTATAAATGACAAAGTTACAAGCGTTCAAAACCTAACACTCCTTCACCACACATATTTTTTGATTTGCACCCCAGTATAGTCGACAAAGACGTAGTGCTACGTCAAAAACGATGGACGTCGATTAAATATTGAGGTACATTGAGTTACTCGCTGCAAAAAAGCAACTCAGAGTAAACCTGTCTCACCCCTTGGCACGAATGCTCCAAAGCGGCCGAGGGAGACTCGATGGGTCGGAAAGGTTATGGCGTCGGCTTTCTGGGATTGTCATAGCATACTATTCGTGAACTAGGGGAAATGACGGCTTCGGCATGCCAGACTATTTTCGGCAACCCAAATTGAAACACTATTTTCACTGGATTTTCTTACGAAAACACTTCGCTGAATGCATGCAAACGATTCTTTATGCTTTCAGCTTCAATTTGACTATATTTTTACCACTGAGAAAAAGCAATCTACCAGGGTTTTCTTGAAATGAAACACACGCTCTACAAATTGTAGCTGATTTCGAGTTGCCGATAATAGAACAGCAGATTTACATGCAGTTCAAATGGAACGGTTGCCGAAGAAAAACTGGTTGCCGACAATACTCACTCTCACTAGAGAAGATTGGAGCTTTGTAAAAACAGTTTTTGACAATTCTTTCGACTGAAATTGTTAGAGCGGCTGGCAGCAAAAGATTGTAAACAAACCAATACTGCATATGTGTGCGTTCCATAGAGAAAAAGGCTATAGAACGAAGGTCGCTGCTTAGGTTGCCGAGAATACGTAAATTCCCCTACATCGAAAAAGGAAAAACAATCAACAGCGAGTATTACGTGAGGAAATCATCGACGCCGCGGAGGAGTGTTTTGCAAACATTCCGGAAAATTACTTTTCGGACGGGATCATGAAGTTGGAAAATCACTGGAATAAGCGTATCGAGCTAAAAGGGGACTATAATTCATTCCCAAGAAGGTTACTTTTATCCCACCTAGTATTCACTCTGAGCTCTCGCTCTCTTAACGTAATGTCCCAGGTCCCCGGTTTAGAGTAACGGAGACGAAACGGGATGGGCTATTCACCAGCCTCTTTTGCGGCGACAGCTCGAGCTCCTTCTTTATTCCAGCTAAGCAACTGCTAGGCTACTTACAATAGAGATTTTCTCGTCTGACTGTATTGGTGCAACATGTGCGAGCGTGTTAGTGAAAATCCGAAGAAAATACAAAACATCTCCGGGTATTTTCTTAACGAGCATCACTCCATTGTTGTATCGCATGTGCTCCATTTTGCTGCTCCCCTTTCACTTTGTTGACTTCATGGTACTGGAAAAGATATAGATATGTAAATTATTAGCAATGCTGTGATATATTCGCAACGAGATTGCCTTTCAAAATGGTTTATCGGACCATTTACATTTAACACGATTTAAAGCATTTCAATGCAACATTAATTTTTTTGGCTAACAATTACCAAATTTTTCAATATGATATCTTAACTAAATTCCGTCATATCGTATCTTCAAGTGACCTTCTCAAGGGCCACATTTCATTCAGTGTTTGGAACTACATGTGGTGGAATATGAAACGCATCATTTAAAGTGAATTGCACATAACAATGACCAGTGTCATCACTTATTCACAAATGAAATCTGCCTTGACAAACCTGGTAGAATGCGCCCCAGCCCTCACTGAACCAACGAATTATATTTCCTCCGGAAAACCTTGCGAAAATCGGGAAATTCTGGATTCATCAGGAAATTTTATTTTTCCTAGAAAAACTTTATCTTCCTCGTTAGTTACTCTTGCTATTTCAACCAAAAATTCTGGAGTGGATTTATCTTCCGTATCAACATAAAGTCTGTGGCTTGAATTTGGTTTTTTAAGCTTCTGGTGAAAAGATAGTTTCTATAGATTTTAACTAAGCATTGTTACTCAGTAGGGAAAACAAGAATAACGAAAAACAAATCAAAGGAAAAAAATCGGAGAAATTTTCAAAACTTGGAACGAAAATAAATAATCAAGACTACGGACCAGTTGTAACCGTTTGTTACAAAACATGTTAGATTTTTAATTTGTGCATGGTTGTTAAATGTACGTCTCTTAAAGTTATTTGGTGTTGGATTGGTAGGGTTAGTAGTCGTTGTAAAAAAATGTTAATTTGTTAGTAGGATTAATTGTTTTTAAATTTGAAAATTGTATAAAACCGTACAACAGTACAGTGGGTATGAATATTCTACCAGTGGGTACAACAACATTCGGGTGAAACCATGAATTCAAAATGGGTGGAAAATAACGTCTCACGAGAAGAGCAATGGGATGGGAAAAGCGCGAAGGAAAACCGCCATTCCTCAATCAGTATCTGGCGTTCGTGTGCTTCGGATCGTTAAAACCAAGTGTCCTTAAAGTAATAAAAGTGAGTGGTGAATCGCGGGAATACCTATCTGTTCAATCAGGACCTTTTTGTGGTACCATTCGGTACAGCGCCATTTTGTGAACCAACCGACTAAGTCGGTCAGGAAGCACACGAGTCGGATTATTGGTCCTTAGTGGCTTTTAATCCTAACAGTAAAGGACATCATTTCGATTTGGCATTGCAAGGTCAAAATCGCCGCATTCCTTGGGCCAAGGCGGCTCTAAACGCAAAAGGAGGACCCCTCTCAGCAGAGTCACTCCGGCCTTGTCTGGACTCTGGTGATTCTCGTCAAAGAGGGTAGACGCCAGGAGACCGCAGATCGCCATCGAGTTAAGTCGATCTGTTGTTCCAACATCACCACCCTGTCAGGCTTGATTCACCCGACGTCAAGCTCGTCGTACGTAGGATCATCGGCGAGCGCTCGCACATCGGTAGAGTAGTCTTCGGCGGAGCAGAATCAACGGCAGCAGTTCAGTACCGGTACGTCAAACCCCTAAAAACCCACTGTACAGTGTACATCCATAAAATTCAATAGAACTACTATTAGAAATCCAATCCACACCTGCTATAGCTTTTATTAATAAATAATTAGTATCCACCCTTTGATTACTGTGTCACTTAAACTTTCCATAACTTTTAGTCAGGTGACAGTACTGCACATTAGAATCGCGAAGCCCCTCCAGATTACCCAGTAGTAAGCCGACCTTGAGACACAGCTCGAAAGGTTTCTTGCTACTGAGCGTTTTTACCGGGATACAGACAGTAGAGTTACACAGTGATGGCATAATCATTAGCAAATTGATATTTTTTCGCTCTCATACGCTCTCAATATCACACGTGATAATGAAGCAAAATATCCTGCTTGATATTGATTTTACTAGCTCCTCTGATATTGGGAGACTATTCACAACTAAAGTTGAAGCCGAGAGTTGAATAGTTGTAAAAATGATTCCGAGGAACCTCGTTTTCGTTAGAAACAGACGGTATAATAATGCTATCCCTTTTTTCTCTTCACTGATGACAGGCACGAAGCGACTGGTGCCATCCGTTATGGAATTTTCGGTAGCGTTCGGGTGTAAAGCATTAATCATGAAACTCAATCTCACCACAGTTTGGTGAGATTTGCAGCTGGTGAGTTTTGTTAGCTTGATATCACAGCTTGCAGTACCAACGCCAATTGCTGCTGTTTGATTTTTGTCTTCGAAAATCAAGCGTGATCTCGTTCTTGAATGGACCAATTAAGGGCCTTGAAAAAAAATCAAAGGACATGAACTTTAATTAATAAATTTGATAGGAATTTACAAGGATCTGTAGGAATAATTTCAAGTGAATTTCAGAGGATGATTTTTTGAAGCAAGTTAAATTTGTGGAATCCTTCAAATTAATTCTGAGGAATCCCATGTGAAACATAAGGAGAAGGTACTTCTGAGTAGGATTGAAAGTAAATTTACAAATGAATTCTGTGGAGCATTCCATGGCAATTTAAAAGAAAATTCAAAGACAGTTCTTACTAAAACTGCAAAGTAATTTTGAGGAAAAATTTTAAGGAATTTGTAAGGAGAACCTAAACTGAATTCTAAGGATAACTCCATAGTACTTGTAAGTAGAACAACACGAGAAGAAGGAGAATCTGAAAAAAAATCAATGGAAATTCTGAGGATGATTCGAAAAGTATTCATTTAGAAACAACTAATTTGACTCGTGACGGAATCCATCTTTGACATCTGTGTTGCTGAAATATTAAAAAATCAAATCTCATTCAAGAACAAGATAACGTTTGATTTTCGTAGTCAAAAATCAACAAGCAAGCAACTGCGGGTGATATTTCAAGCTGTGATATCGAAGCTTCACATATCAATCTAACAAAACTCACCGGCTACAATTCTAACCAAACCGTGGTAATCTTGAGTTTCATGATTTTTGCTTTACATCCGAACGCGCCCGAAAAATGCCATCACTGCTGGCAGCAGTAGCATCGGTGAAGAGTAAAGATGGATAGCAAACTACACGCTATTTTGAGGCTACTCATTTTTGAGTAAAAAACGCCTCAGTCCAACCAAAAGGGAAGTTACTCAAAAATGAGTAAACATGCGTTTACTCAAATTTGATTAAACGTACCTATGGCGGAAACTGGGTAACGGTTACTTAGATTATGACATTTATCAACTAAGTAAACGGTACCCATTTTGATAGAAACGGATGAATGCTTTATATATAAATTATTTCGTCCAGGAAGATTATTAAAAAAACATTATGGAATGATAATTAAGTACTTATTGATACCAACACCAACTAGCTGCTTAAAGCTTTCGCCATCCAAGCTATTACCAACCGGTGGAAGCTAACGATTTTAAATTGGCTCACACTGAACTAGCCTATCGGTCCCAAGTACATCCATTAACGTACCACAGCTGAGCCAAAAAGTTGAGCACGTTTCTTCGGGACCTTCTGGTCTTAAAGTTACCTTTATGCTATAACGTAGTTGCTTCATTTCACTGCTTCACTTCTAAAAACTAAGTTTAGACTCACTGCGCAAAAATCGCCTGTTCACAACTTCAAAGCGCGCCATTTTGAACTTAGGAAAAATTGATATCAGAACCATTTACCCAGAATCTGTGTAGCTTCCACTCATCGGAGCAAAACCAGTTTACTCATTTTTTGACAACTCCATACAGCATGCAAAAATGAGTGCGATCTACCCAGTCACTGAGTAGCCCCAAAATAGCGTGTAGGGCATATTATGCCCCAGAAAATCCAGGCAGCGCCGACTGGGATTGAACTCAGGCCCTTTTGCGGTGAGAGGTAGCCAGGCTTACCACTAAGCCACAGACGTCGCTCAATTTATTGATGATTTTGCCAACACTGTTTGACATAATGGATGAGACGAAAACAAACATGTCATGCAAAATTAAGTGCTCTGAGACTGAAAAGTCTGTTATGAGACTTAAGAGTATTTTAAGGAAGATTTGAGAAAATTTTCAAGGAGATGGTCAACGAAGTTTTGAGGTAAATTTCAAAGGAATACTATGCAGGATTTCAAAATTGTTCCCGTAATCAGCATTAGTGAACTCAAAGAAGAGATCCTATGGAATTTTGCAGTCCATTTCAAGGAAATCACGTTTACAAAAAACTATAAGGGACAGCTCTATGGGGTTGTACTCAATAAATTAATTGTATATAATAAATCTTAGTTGTTAACTGCAGCAGGAGCTAGTGTTTTGTGTAGGAATAGGAATTTGAGCGGGGTTCTCCCTGTTTATACTCTTTTGTATGACGCGCTTGACATAGATGGCCCACAGCGACTATTAGGGGCCTCATAGCCTAGTCAGTAAAGGCACGGTATTACTAAGCCAGAGGCGGTGGGTTCGATTCCCGGTCCGGTCGAGGGAATCTTTCGGGTTGGAAATTTTCTCGACTTCCCTGGGCATAGAGTATCATTGTGCTTGCCACACAATATACAAATTCATGCACTGGTATTGGCATCGAAAGCTCTCAATTAATAACTGTGGAAGTGCATTTAGAACACTAAGTTGAGAGCACGCAATAAGCTAATATGCGCTGAGCAATAAGCTTGAAATGCGAACAAGAAGAAGAAGCGACTCACGAAGACCTACTGATTCCGAACAATAGCGGTTCGGCTTCTTCCTCCTTCTGATCATGTGGGCTGCAGTTCGCTGCTTGCACGCAACCTTTCGTTATGTACTGGAGAACAATGTTGAACGCCACGCGCCGAAAGCACTCCTGCTGCTGATGCCGACGGCCGGACAACACCACACACGGTGATTGAAACTGAATTCGATCAGCCGTTGTGGGCAGCCTTGATAGCTAGCTGCATGCGGGGAGCCTTTCGTTCGGTAGTGGAGGACACCACCACTCACCACGCGGTGTTTGAATAAACATCGTATGGTGAGACCGGATGGAATTCAACGTTGAAATCTGTGTTAGGGAAATCGCTTGTCGCAGGCAATCGGTGATATTTTTGACTATTATAGCAACAGTTGCACATTCGTGCTATTTTCAATAGTGAAATTTTGAAAAATGACGAAGTCTTAAATTGAACAGATGCATAGAAATATTTCTGATCGATTGGTGTTAAAATTATTTAAATTGGTCCAGAGACAGCTGAGTTATTGACGTTCAAAATCTTTCATAATGTTGTTACATGTTCCATTTTCGGTTTCACAGACGTAGTCCCACGTCAAAATTATCTTTATAAACCTGGACATTTTCCGTTGAAGTCCTAGAAAACCTTGGATAACTAGGGAAATCTTATTTAGCAAAATGAGTAAACACCCTGTTCCTACTATGGCGTGATTTTTGCCATTGCGTTCCCGCAGTTGATTCCAGAAACTTATGCCATTGATTCACAAAATTTGAATGGATTCATAAGAATGAACTAACTGAAAGTAAACGAAAAGGTGAAGAACAAGGTAGATCGATCATTTAAAAGACATTGGGAGCCTGTGTAAACAAATCCAAGTTGCAAACGTTTGGAAATCTCCGTCGAGATCGTCTAGAATCTCTGTCGAAAAAGTTTGGAATCATCCACGGGAACGTCTGGATCGTCCATCGGGATCATCTGGAATCTCCTATTCCTGTACGGTACGTCTGTACAGCGATGTCACAAACAGGGATGCCAGGTAAAAACACCTTTACGAAATGTCTTAACATGTCTTCACCACTTCTATTCAGGAATGTGGGCGATGTGGATAAGATAACATCATTCGATTGTAGAACCATAGAGGTAACTCTAAGACCACTGGGTCCCGAAGAAAATCATTATTATTTTTGGCTCACTCAGTACCAGAACAACGGTCCCAAGCAGTCCCAAGCTATTTCACTCACCCCTGCATGTTCTGCATGAATCCACACACCCCTGATGTTATCTGTCAAACTTTCATAGCGAATCAAAACAAACATACACACTTAGAAATTTTTACAGAAACCTGTAAAATTTTACCGAAATCTCAACAGCTGAACGTTCGGTAAACAGTTTCGCAGATTTCCTGTAATTTTTCACAAATATCTGTGAATTTTTCACAGATATCTGTAAAAAATTACAGGGAAACTGTAAAATTGTTTACCGAACGTTCAGCTGTTGAGATTTCGGTAAAATTTTACAGATTTCGGTAAAATAATCTAAGTGTGTAGTGTAGTAATAGAATTTCAACTAGAATAGGGTACGTTAATCGTTTGCTTGGGACCAATAGGCTACTAAAGTGGTGAGCCAATTTAAAATCGTTAGTTTCGTATTGATTGTTGGTAGAACTTCGTTAAAGTTCAGGGAACTTCGTTAAAGTTCAGGGAACTTCGTTAAAGTTCAGGGAACTTCGTTAAAGTTCAGGGAACTTCGTTAAAGTTCAGGGAACTTCGTTAAAGTTCAGGGAACTTCGTTAAAGTTCAGGGAACTTCGTTAAAGTTCAGGGAACTTCGTTAAAGTTCAGGGAACTTCGTTAAAGTTCAGGGAACTTCGTTAAAGTTCAGGGAACTTCGTTAAAGTTCAGGGAACTTCGTTAAAGTTCAGGGAACTTCGTTAAAGTTCAGGGAACTTCGTTAAAGTTCAGAGAACTTCGTTAAAGTTCAGGGAACTTCGTTAAAGTTCAGGGAACTTCGTTAAAGTTCAGGGAACTTCGTTAAAGTTCAGGGAACTTCGTTAAAGTTCAGGGAACTTCGTTAAAGTTCAGGGAACTTCGTTAAAGTTCAGGGAACTTTGTTAAAGTTCAGGGAACTTCGTTAAAGTTCAGGGAACTTCGTTGAAGTTCAGGGAACTTCGTTAATGTTCAGGGAACTTCGTTGAAGCTCAGGGCACGTTGTAGAACTTCAAGAAACTTCGTAGATCTTCATGAAACTTTTAGAAACTACTAAGGAGTTCAGATTAACGGCGCCGGTGGTGTAGTGGTAAGCGTGATTACCTCTCACCCCAACAGGCCTGGGTTCAATCCCAGTCGGCGCCGCCAGGATGTTCTGAGGCATAACATCTCTGATCACGCCTTCCTTCGGATGGGAAGTAAAGCCGTTGGTCCCCGGTTCATGAGTTGATGGGTCGATAGGTAGGGTCCAGGTGTGGGAGCTGCCTTCCTGGCACGTCGGTAGCATTGGTGCTCAGCACGGAAAACAAGATCGACGGAAAAAACAAACCAAAGGAAAAAAAAAAAAAACTAAGGAGTTCAGAGCGCTGCATGGAGGTTCAGGATACTTTTTAAAAGTGCAGCCAATTTTGTAGAAGTTCAGCTTACTTTGTAGAAGCTCACTGAATTTTTTTAGAATTTCAGCAAACTTCGTCTAAATTCAGTGGCACTTTATAGTAATTTAGCGAATTTCGTAGAAATTCGTGGCACTTCATTGGTGTTCAGATAATTTTCTTTAACATCAGGGAACCTCGTAAAGCTTCAGGGTCATTGTAGTTTTTCAGGATTCATCGTAAAAATACAGCATACTTCGTAGAAATTCTGAGAAGATCGTTGAGCTTCTGATAACATTGTATCGCCGAAGGCTCTACTGTTTAGAGATCGCTTAAGAACTGAATAAAAGCAGCAATCTAAGCTTAACAACTCAACCACGGTTTCAAAGTTATCTGACAACAATACTGCCACCATTAAATCTGCTTCACTGCTCCCCGTTTCGTCGACGGATCTGTTCCACATTTTAACCCATCAGCGCACTCATCACAGCATGCCATGTTCTATCAATCGTGTATTAACCAGCCTACTGATCAAATGGATGCCCACATTCCGCACATCGAAAGCGAACAACTGCGGTCTCTGTTTGCAAACAGAGCCACTCTCAGGGAGTGGGCAGGAGGGGAAAATTAGTCAAAACAACAGGAAAGTGATTAGAAATCAGGTTCTCTTTTCTCTTCGAAGACCCACACACAATCATTTGGACCTACCACACGGCAGCTACCAAAAACACACCTATTTGGAAATGCAAACGAATCGAAAGATCTAGGGGAAACGGTAAACCCGAAAGAGATCGCAACAAAAATAGAGACGTGTAAAAATTAAAAACCAATAACATTAGGCGAATAATTTAAATAAAAATCCAATTTCTCGTGGTCGACACGCGGCGGGAGGGAACCGGGCCCCTGCCGCGAGTAATATGCGAACCAATCATCATTATCATCAAACTCGATCCCGGTTCGGTTTCCGTGCAGTGCAGTTCACCACCCGCAACTTTGTACGGCAGAACTGGTTGGCAGGATCACAGACAGGATTATCGCACGAATCCCGCGCTCTGAACATGCATTAGAAACGCGTGCGATCGTTGATCCCTGATTTTGTTTCCACCATATTTGGGTAGGAATCCATGCCGAATTGATGAGCGGCTCGAATCGGGTAGACCCGGATTGGACAAGAAATTATCGACTTAGTTCTGGCCGCGCCGTCTCGAATCGAAGATCATCAGCGGCCTAATGATCTATGCTATGTGTTCTATCGGAACGGGTCCTAGCTCATAGTTCGTATATTTCTGAAATCATAGAGCCAATTAATCATTTTCATCGTTTTCGGAGGAACCGGAGTTCGATTGGTCGGTTTTGACCGTTGCATAGTTTCTACAGGGGGGGAAAACAAACATCGCTACAGTCAGCAGTCTGGCTAGTCTAATTAAAAGACCGGAACCGGCAACCGAACAGCCGTCAGATGAATCAATCACGTGTCCAGGGTGACCTCAAAATGTCACAACAGTTGAGCTTCTCTTTCTTCGAATCCGACGATCGAGCGATCACTCACTCGATCATCAACCTGTGCTGCCATGATTCGTTTGTCCGTTCGTTCATAGTTTTCCCCATCTGCGAGCGACGAGAATGAGATGAGGAGAGCTGACCACCGCCGCCGCAGCCAGAGAGTTTCGAGCTTAATTAATTTTTTCCAATGCCTTCTATGATCAATGGCTCGCGGGAAGAACATCTGAGCATCTGTGATGGGACACATCACGATCGGATCCAAGTAGGCGCTGCGGTCAGAGGAGGGGGTTCCAATTATCTTCATTACTGCGATTTTTTCAACGCTCAATCTATCATTATTTTAATTTTCGAAACAATCATCGAAACCTCTCGGATGAGCGAGTTTTTGGCGGGTGGCAGAGTGCCCCTAGTTATGGGTTCTTTGATTAATTCAATTAGCATTAATCCTGGGTGCTGGCCGACTGCTCCGGAAGGACCGTGTGAAAAATGATGGCACTGAGGTCGATTCCCTACACTGACCGACCGACCGACGATAAGTTTCCCGGGAGCGGTCAGTTCTGCCCAATTTCTCAACAAGCGCGTGCGCTTCGAGCCTCCCCGGGAAATCAGATTATGATTTATGAGGCCTCAGTCAGTCCTCGGCGGTCCCAAGTCAAGAACCTACGGGTAGACTCTGCGGGAGCGATGAATCAATCAAGCGCAAAAAGGGTAGGCAAATGTTCGTTTCAGTCCAGCCAGGGGGTGCTCCAATCATTTTACAATCAATCAAAATGGGCGCTGATTGGAATCTCCGGAACTCTCTTTCTCTCCCTCGAGAGGAGCACGTTCGTGAGCCCACTGCTGTCATTTAGCATGGTAATTGCTCTAGTTGCACCCCAAAGGCCCGAGGCGCCGCGTGAGCGACTTATTGATTTGATTAAATAATCGTTTTTTTTGGTGTTTGTTGTCTTCGCTCTACCGTCATCGGTTGCTGGGGTGAATATCATGCCGAGTTCGATAATTGCGAACAAAACGGCCTGCTGTGATCCACGGCGAGCAATGGTCGGATGCGTTTTGGAAGCGATCTACTTCCCATGCTTACGCGGTCAATATGCCACATGCTGCGATGGTTTGTGGAATTATTTTCGGGCCGAAACGTGAAAGTTGACTCGAAAGGACTAAAGGAGGGGCTCTGATAGGTAAAATCTAGCAGCTAGGGTTTGTCGCTTACTGATGTCCAACATCTGACAGATCCTAATTATTTCATCATGTTGTGGTGGCTGTGAACCGGTACACATTCCATCACCTTGGACCACGTTCGACTCCACCTGGTGGTTTCATAACCACTGAGCAGAGCAGTGGAGTCGATTGATTTTCCTGGAACATTTTCAAAGTTATCTTCAATACGTTTTGTCAAACTGACAACACTGCTCCCGACGCAGCAGGATTGCAAATAATCTTCGAGTGTTTGATTTGTTGAACCTCATTACCTTGGGCTGTGGATCAAAGCAGGCTTCCGTTGCTAGGGGTGTTCAAAACGGTCGACTGCCATCGATAGAGTCTACTTGGAAGTGCTCTCTGAAGCACCTCGGCTGGTTAGGAGAACTTGCGTGACGCACACTTGGGCAACTTGGCAAGGCGCGCTGCAGGGGGACAAAGAACATCACAGTCACAGGTTGTTCGGTGGTTGGTTACCTACCTGCTGTAGTCCGCGTACTGATAGCGACAAACATGTGCATTTTTCATTTTACATTTCGTATAATTTATTTTTTACTCCGCACTTTGACATGCTTTTCTACCTTGTGCGGGGAATGTTTTCTGCGGCAGATAATAAAAATGCGCACAGTAATATATTAAATCTCAAAAACGTCACGTTTAAGTCAGCGGCTTTTCCTCTGCTGTCCACTGACAGACGACAGCCACAACTGAACTGAAACGGTGAGGGCAGCAAAAAACAAACCCCGATGTATGAGGGATTGCAGATAGCATAAATTGAATCGATTTCACCTCGTTTCGAACAACAATCAATTAGAATTCAATTAGAAGGTTGAGCAAATTACAGCCTTTTTCGCATTAAACGATCCAATTTATTAGGCTAACAAGACCCCAGGCTCGAAAGGAGAAAACTGGGTGACACCAATCAGCAACCTGTGCGCCGGCCGAGTGACGACGGGACGGTCCAGTTCGTCGTTATAACAGCAGAGCAAGCCATGAATTAAGACGCACAGTTTTGCACCGCTCCGTTGCTATAGGTAGGTAATCAGAAGTTATGAACAATAACCTGCTGTCTCCATCTCAGCAGAGCTCTTTTTGGTTTCCACGGCGACGAACCGTCCCGTCGTCCCCAAAAAGAGAAAGGGAGGTGTGAATGATTGCGCCCAAATTAGCGGGTATTATTTCAATCAATTTACCTTTCCCTTGCCTTGTTGTGGTGCCGCCTGGCGATTCGGAGCAGCAGCGGATGGGTTGGCCTTTTTGTTCGGATCCGGATTTTTTTGACAGTTATGAACGACGCTGCTCCGGGACTGTCAAAAAGCGAAGCAAGCTGTGCGTGGTTCTGGTCGAGTTGAGTTGTCAAGCTGTTTATTTCAATCTGGAAGGTATTTTTTTTTTGTCGTGGGTTGTTGCGTTTTGTTTACTGCTATGAATGCTTGCGGGACGAAAATAAAGGTTGTTTTTGTGAAAGGATTATGCCTCGGCAAATATTGGCTTTCTGGGTTAATAAATTCACTTTTCCCGGGGTAAAATTGCTTTCGCCTCGCACACAATGTTGCATGTTTGATTGCCTTTTACCGTTGTAAAAGGGTGGCCATGACAAGTTTAGGTCTTTTCTTTTGTTTTTCGCATGGCGGTGTTAATAATTTCCACAGTATTTTTTTTTATAGGGTAAATGATGGCTTCGGCAGCCATCGACTGTTTTCGGCAACGACAATTTAAACGTTAATTTCGATGTATTTTCTCACTAAAACACTTCGCAGAATGTATTTAAACGATTCCTTAGTCTTTCAACTTCCATCCTAATACATTTTTACGACTGAGCAAACCTGTTATGACAGGTGTTTCTGCAAAAGAAACATAAGCACATCAAAATACGGCTGATTTCGAGTTGCCGATAATAGAACAGCTGGTTTACACGCAGTTTAAACGGAAAGGTTGCCGAAGTAAAAGAGGCTGCCGACAATAGTCACACTCACCTGAGAAGTTTGGAGCGCCTTAAAAACGTTTTCAAACCGTTTTGGATAGTTTTGTTGATTGGAATGGATAGAATAGCTAGCAGCAGATGAATGTAAACAAACAGACACGTCATATGTGTGCGTGAAACTGAGAAAATGCTAATAGAAGTGCGGAAGCTGCTTAGATTGACGAGAATACGTAAATTCCCCTATAATGCAGTTTGGTAGACAACAAATCCTAGCGAACTCTCGGGAGCTTCATGAATTTACTATACTCGGCGGGAGTGATGACCGATATGGTTAAAGTTCCATTAAAAACAAAAACAACAACTATACTCTAAATAATAATAATAACGACTTGAACTGCAGATCTTTCGTAACTCCAGGAACTACTCCTGCCATATCATAGCATCGCTTGGATCTTCTGAGAACTTCTGATACTTTGCAACTCGTGGAACTTCAGGAACTTCGGAAGTATCTTAAAAATTTAGTTGCTCTGCGATCTCAAAAAGTCCAAAGTCCAAAAAATGAATCCAAGTCCAAGTCAGCCTTCTAAGTGTATACTATAGTTAGTGTTGAATAAATAATGAGTGGAATCATAGAGGTAACTCTAAGACTAGTAGTAACTCTGGTACTATCTTCCGTCCCAAGCTAATCGATTCACCCTTCGAAACATAGGAAAATCCACTAACCCCTCATTTTATCTGTCAAATTTCATAGCGAATCAAAACAAACATTGTGTAGTACTAGAATTTTGACTAGAATGGGGTACGTTAATCGTTTGCTTGGGACCAATAGGCTAGTCAAGTAGTGAGCCAATTTAAAATCGTTAGTTTCGTATTGATTGTTGGTAGAATTGAGTGAGCGTGAACCGTGATAGTCCGTATGTAAACGGAATCTCATTGGTTAGAGAATTTTGATAGGTTAGCAGGTATAAATATGAGGTATCTAAGCTCGTTGGTTGTTCAACGAGCTTAGGTACCTCATATTTATACCTGCTAACCATATGCGCATCTTAACGAGCTCATCGCGGATCTAGCGACGCTGGGCGTTAAAGCCGAATACAAGTTGGGCAGAGTCGGCACCAAGGTGGTGCTCCGTACCAAAGTGGAGTATGACTTGGTCGTCACCCACCTGAGGACTTCCAAGGAGGAATTCTTCACCCACGATATTCCCGGTGAGAAACCGTTCAAGGTCGTCATCAGGGGCCTACCTAACTTCGACCCGAAGTTTATCGAAGCTGAAATCAGGGACCGGTACAAGCTGGCCCCAAGAGCCGTCTATCGGATGACAAGAAGAGACGAGAATGTGAAGGCGTACCCGGATTGCCTTTTCCTGGTACACTTCCAGAAGGGAACGGTGACGCTCAACGCACTAAAAGCCATCCGCTCCATCAATTCCATCATCGTCCGCTGGGAGCCATACCGTGGTGGCAATCGCGATGTGACTCAGTGCCAACGGTGTCTGAACTTTGGACACGGCACCCGCAACTGCAACATTAAGCCACGCTGCGGAAATTGCGCTCAAGACCCCACCACTTCCGACTGCCCTGCGGATGGAGCCGCGGCGTTAAAATGCGCCAACTGTGGTGGTGCTCACCAAGGATCCAACAAGCAGTGCGTTAAACGCGAGGATTTCAAGCGCATCCGAAATCAGGCATCCACCAACAAGCAACCAGCACGAAGGAAGGATAAGGCCCCGGCTTTCAGGGCGGAGGACTTTCCGCCTCTTCATGATCAAGCGAATCCAAGGGTGCGATCCGCCCCCCTCAAGAAACATCTGGATCTTCTGCTGGAAAAAGCTCTACATCCCCCCCTGGATTCTGGAGACAACCAATAGCTCAAACAAATAATCCCGATCTGTTCTCAGCAGATGAATTGATGGAAATTTTCGTCAACATGACCGGTGTTCTACGTAAGTGCCGCAATAAGCCCGAACAGATCCAAGTGCTCGGTAAGTACATCATCCAGTATGGTGTCTAAACCGCTAACCATCGCTACCTGGAACGCTTGCTCTGTAAAAGCAAAACAGATTGAGCTTGCCGACTTCCTCGGCAAGCACAGCATCGACGTGGGCCTACTAACCGAGACCCATCTAAAGTTCGGCGACAGCTTCTGGTTGCCTGACCACAACATTATCCGGCTTGATCGCACCAGCTCCAGGGGGGGGGGGGGTTGTGTAGCGGTCATCGTCAAAAAGGGAATCAAGTTTTACACTCTGCCCCACATCCGCACTTCTATCATCGAGGCCATTAGTGTGTAGGTGGAATCACCAACTGGAAATGTCCGGTTTATCGCTATTTACTGCCCACGCCAGTGTACCGCAAGCAACGGATTAGGAATCCAATTCAAGAAGGACCTGACCGCCATCACCCGTACTAACTCCCGATTCATCGTTAAGCTTGGCGGAACTATCAGAGGAACCGGAACGGATGTCTATTGTTCGACCACGCACAACATGAACTATACACTGTGCAATTTCCGCACGAACCAACTTTCATCTATCCGGCGGGAAATCCCTCCACCCTGGACTTTTTCCTGTCAAACATCAGCCGAAGGCGCACAACGATCTCAGCTCCGACCACCAACCGGTGGTGACTGAAGTCGGTGTCAACGTGGTTCCTGCTAGAAGCTGCCTGCTAAAATACTATCACTATGTCAACTGGGTGCAGTACGGATGAATGGTGGACAGCAACATCGATGAAAATCCACTGCTCGACACCGTATGATGACATCGACCGGGCGTTGGAAGGACTCCAACAGGCCATATCGATGGCTGACGAGACATGCGTTCGACAAGTTCCTGTGAGGGGTAAGTTTGTTGCTATTGATTCCCACACCCGCCATTGACGAGTGCACGGATGGATTTGAGTTCACTCGCTCGACAAAAAGTGACACAACAGCGGGGCCCTGTTTACTAAAAATGAACACATGAATAATACTCGCGTAACATTTGAAACGGGCCTATCAACTTTTGTACACAAAACTTGTTAAACCCTTTTCGCGCGAACCGAATACGCCCACGCAAACTAACAACACCATCGGGTAGGAGAAATTCTTCCCTTCCTGATAGTTCTCTTGGTTTACGTAAGCATACTTCGGTTCTCGTGAAAAGGACCTCCCGCATAAGCGCGAACCATAAATTGACCTTACCTAAAATGGTTAAAATTGTTTATAATCCCTGCTAAACTTCAACTGAAATGGTTATGGAACTTTACATGAACGTTTAATGATAAAGTTTTAACCTTAAGTATTATAGTTTTTTGGAAGTGGACCTTACAAATAATGGGTTGTTAAGAACCATTACCATTCAAAATTCTTGTTTTCTCCATACATTTTCGGAAAGAAAACTATACTAAAACCTTTTAACTTATGGTTTTAGAACATTAGTGGTAATGGTTATGGTAACCAGTAAGGTCCATGAATGGTTTTGTAACATCGATCAACTTTATGTGGAATATATCGCGAATTGGTTGCCTGTAAACTACTGATTACCAATTCACGATATATTTCACGTAAAGTTGAGCGATAATACAAAACCATTAATGGACCTTACTGACTATCATAACCATAACCATTAATGTTCTCAAACCATAAGTAAAAACGTTCTAATATAGTTCTCTTTCCGAAAATGTATGGAGAAAACAAGAATTTGGAATGGTAATGGTTCTTAACAACCCATTATTTGTAAGGTCCGCTTCCATAAAACCATAATACATAAGGTTAAAACTTTATCACACAAACGTTCATGTAAAGTTCCATAACCATTTCAGTTGAAGTTTAGCAGGGATTATAAACAATTTATAACCATTATCGGTAAGGTCATGTGATGGTTCGCGTTTATGCGGGCTTGCAAGTTGTTTAGAAAAATTGATAATCCATTTTCAAATGTTATGCGAGCATTATTCATGTGTTCATTTTAAGTAAACAGGGCCCCGCTGTTGTGTCACTTTTTGTCGAGTGAGTGAACTCAAATCCATCCGTGCACTACACGCTAACTTGAAAGTACCCATTAATGAGTACAAATTCATCAATTTTATAGAAAAGTGGCTTAACTCATTTAATGAGTAAAACCGGCTTTACTCATTAATGAGTATTCAAGGATTACTTCAAAAAATGGGTACTTTTGACCCTTCATTTTTATTCTATACATGAGTAGAAAGTACCCATTTTATTGAAAATTTTGCTTCATGGGGCACCCTGTCATCATAGATGTAACCAAGAAATAAATTGTGAAAAAAAAACAGATTAAAAGGGATTGAAACTCTTTATATTGTACATATATTGATCATCAACGATTACAATTCAATTTTCTTGTTGAATTTATGACTAAATGGGCGGGAGACCTCTCCAGAGTTCCATCCACGTCCTCAAGACCGTAGCTGAAAAAATTCACCTGGCGGAAGCTTCTCCCTGAAATATGCATTGAAATGTTGTGCTGGACATTCCCACAACGGCCTCCACCATCCAATCACGATTTCGATGTGTCGGTTGCAGCTCATGCAGTTTTCTCAGCATGATCAGCAACAAATGAATGTTCTTCTTCGTGATGGATACTGCTATCGAATGGGTCCGGTTCCTTATGAATGTGAAATTCTTCGAAGATCTCAGCAAACCTGAAACGAAACACATTATTAGAACAATTTGTATGAATGTCGCACATTTATATAATCCCTACCTTGTAACAACTAGCTTTGTCGCTCTTTCCATAGTTGGAAAACTCGCGATAAATCCCGACCGCGTAAAATTTCCTCCTGATATGCGAAAATGGCGTCTCTTTTTTTGCATTGAAATATGAATGAATTTTTTACCCATTTTTATTTCAAGCCAATGTTCTCAAAAATGAATAAAAAGTAAACATTTTTCATTTTGTAAAAATACCCATTTTTTGACAGCTAAGAATAAATTTAAAAAATGAGTACAAGATACTCATTTAATGGGTACTTTCAAGTTAGCGTGTGTAGTCAATTATTGATTCGGTTAAGAAATGTGTCATTATTGGGTATTTTGCGGTTACCGTGTAAGACCAGGTTCGCGCGTTCTTTCGCATCATGAAACAAACAACCGTGCCTATCACGAATTCGTCAACACGTTGACATGTTTAAACGGGAACGATTGACTAAATTGAATGCAACTATTATCGATAGCCGATTATGATGTTTGTGTTAATTAAAAGTGGCTCTTCTTCTTCTTCTTCATTTCTTTATTTAACGACGGTCTCTGTTCCGCAATCTAGTGCCAATCACCGACGGACATCGATTGCCATCCATTGACGGCAATCGAATGTGCAGGAAGGCAGCTTCCACACCTGCGTAGGATATCGCACCCATTCAAACACACATAGGCCAGGACCAACGGCTTTACTTCTCTTTCGAAGGAAGACGTGACCAGAGATTTTTATGCCTCAGAAAAATCCCACCGACCTCGGCTGGGATTAGACCCAGACCCATTGGGGTGAGAAAGAAGTCACGCATACCACTACACCACCGGCGCCGGCAAAGGTGGCTCAAGAAGACAGCTTTGTATTCCGGGAGAGTAAGACGGAGTAGGTAAAATCAGACACAAAGCTATACAAACAACATCTTACATAGTGACTAAAGAGGATAAATTTATAAACAGACTACACGTTAAAATTGGATTAATCGATTATCTGTCAAAGTCATAGGAAATGTTATTCCAATCGAGCAGAATACCTATCAAATGTATAAGATGTCACCTCTTTACCCAATTCAGCCTCTTTTAATAGAAACTATGCCAATCTAGAAAGAGCTATAAAACCGACTGAAAACAAAACGAATAGATCAGTACACGATCCTTAACCTCACTTTTTGCCCCCTATCAGTTTTGCCTCTGAGTAAAGGGATGACAATGAATGACAATGAAAACAAACCACCAACTGCCAAAATCAGGAGGCTGGCAACCCCACATCAATCCTTTGCGTTTGACAGTAGGCAACATCACGGGCCTTATTTAAATTCGGCCCGCTTAACGTTTACATGGTGGAAAGGAACGGAAAATCGTTTTATAAGCTGTAAGACAAGAGCAGATGATAGCATCGAAAACATGGCTGCCAGTCAGGCCCCTGGCCAAAATTCACGGGTGAGAGAAGAGTGCGGCAAATCTTCGTGGACTGATCAGTTCAAAATAAGAAATCATCAGAGGCATGGTGGGTATATATTTCGACAGAGAGCATGCATAAGGGCGATTACGCGATGATCGATTCTCTTCGACGATTTTCTCTTTGCATTGCTACAGCTAAGCGAAACAATTTTCTAGAATTTGATCAATGCAGAGTAGTAACAGGTTGTATTGTCTATCAAAAGCAACAGCAAACGCACCGAGAAACGTTAAATCTAGCGAGTTATTAACAAAAGAGAAAATCGACGAAGAAAATCGATCATCGCGTATAGGCCCTTATGCATGCTCACTGTTGATTTATTTATTTCGTCAACCAAAGTAGACTAGTACCTACATATGAGAATACAGTTTTGTTTTCTTAAATTTATTTATTTATTTCGTCAACTTATAATTTTTTCTTTAATAAAAATTAAGCAGTGTCAGCTTTCCTATTTTTTATGAGTTATAATGCCTTATGGAGTAAAAATATTGTTTTAGTTTATGCCGAGACATTGTAAAATCAATGGTTTCGCAGTATTGATTGTAAGAGGCCATCATGCGGTTTAATGGCCCATATTTTGCATAATTTGTGCGATGATGTTTTATGGCAAATAAATTTCGATTTCGGAGTTGCCGAGTAGGTGCATGGAAATGCAACTGATGTGCGGTTTTAGAGCCAATTGTAAACAAACTCGGTCGCTGTCCCATACAAAAATCCAACAGTGCTAAATCATGAATTTGACACATTATAACACCTATATGTAGTCACCTTGATCAGAGGGACAGACCAGGGGCCTGACTTGCGGCCATGTTTTTGATGTTATCATCTGCTCTTGTCTTCCCTAATAAAAATTGTATGGTTAATTTGCTTAACGACGTGTTCTGGGTATCATCCAAACCATTTGTGGAATAGTTCAATGATTTGGGTTATCGTTCGTTTATGGTTATTTTTTATTAGGGTTACTGGTTATAAAACGATTTTTCGTTCGCAAACGATAACCCAGATTATAGAAATATTCCACAAATACAATTCGGCACCAGGGTTCTTGTGTGTCATTTATCTTGCAACTCTTGCCAGAATGTAGTATTTCACGTGCTAGCTGCGCGTACGCTGAGTAGATAGAAAGAAGATTTATCACGATTTTGAAGATTTCCTGCAAAAAGATGATGCGCGATGCAAGTAGATGCGAGAAATGAAAGAAGATTTTTCAAAGATTTATTCGCTAGTGTGAGATTTATTGAGCATATAAAATTGAGATTTAGATGTGTCGCCCACCTCGGACTGTATTCTCTCTGCCTATTGGTACTGCTTCTAGACTGAGTAAGATTTACGTCAATTTTCCTCATTTTCCGGTAGATTTTTGAGGTTTTCCACAGTTTTCTCATAAGGCAAATTTACTCATCGCTGAATTCCTGCACTTGTGACGATTATAAGTAAACTATACTCAAATTTGGGCCGTTCTCATTTGCCGTTTACATTGAAATGAAAGTGGCGGTCCGGCTAGGGTCCGGACAGTGAGCTTGCATAAGGGCGACTCCCCTCTTTTTTCTTACCGTGTAGCATCTAATACGACAAAGGAGCTGTTCATTAACTACGCAGACAGTTTTTTTGGATTATTGCACCCCCCCCTCCCCTTCCCGCTGCGTAGACAATTGTCTACACAAAAAAATTAAATTTTTTTATGGGCCGTGGATAATACCCAATCCACCCCCCCCCCCTAAGCTGTCTACGTAGTTTATGAACAGCCCCAAACACAACAAGAAACGGTTATGTGCTCAAGTTATTAACGAAAGAGAAAGTCGACGAAGAGAATCGATCAATGTTACTTAGGACCTAATGTAATGTTCAGCTTGAAATATCAAGAAAGAAGTAATAAATTGATTTTCATTGATTTCCAGTTCATAGTACACTGTAACTGGTGAGTACCCATTAATGGGTGAAAAAGTACCCATTTTGTGGTAGTGTATGGAGCTGTCAAAAAATGCGTAAATGAAAATTTCAAATAATGGGTACTTTTTCACCCATTTCCGAAAACTGTTCAGGGATCAAAAATGAGTACATTTTTACCCTATATTGGGTGAAAAATATCTTTGTTGCTCCGTAACGTTGCTGGTATACTTGGTGTGCCTTGTCGAGTGCCTTTGTTCCGTTTTAGTAAAAAAGTGATAAATATGTGAAAATCTTCCTTGGAGGAGTCTACAGACTTCGAAGCAGAACTAGCGGCTCCGATTATTCGATGTATCTCGGTAATAAATCCATTACATTAGATTTTGCTGTTGTTAGAAAGACGTTCATTTTTTTTTTTTGCAGGATGCTGAAACACCTTTACAAGAACAATTAATGAAGTATGTTGCCTGGAATGTCGATGCTAACGTTGATGTGGCGCCCCATCTGATTTTCAACGGCAACAATTACTTCATTTACGTTGACGCTCAACTCATCCACGGTGGAATTGACTCCATCCGCGCGCTGGACACTCTATTTAAAGTGTTCACTGTTTTCAACATTCGTCCGCCAGCAGAAGTGCAGAAAATTATTGATTTCATCGAGATCATGGGCCTTATTACGGGTGTCACTACACGGTGATAAGGAAGTGATACTCATAATAAGAGCCGTGATTGCCGTGCAAATCAAATGGTAATCACTTCACCGTGACGACAAGTGACAAGTTTTCACCGTGAAGTGACATCCGTAATAAGCCCCCATATGTTATGGAATCACAACGACCAGCACCCGTCAGATAGTCAATCGTTTGGTTTCATCGTTGTTTTCATAAATTTTATCAATGATGTTCAATAAAAACCAAGTTCAGTAATCTGTAGTTTCCATTTTATTGATTGATTTTAAAATTATTGCTAATTCTCAAATTTCAGATTAAGTCCCATCAATATATTTAAAAAGGGGTACTTTTTACCCAGTTACGGAAAACAATGCATTCTGGAAATGGGTAAAAAGTACCCCATGATTTGACGTATAAGCTCTTTACCCATTAGTGGGTAAAGACGTTTTACCCATTTTATGAGTTTACCTACTTTACCGCGAAATGGGCACTTTTTCACCCATTAATGGGTACTTTCCAGTTACAGTGAGCCCTAATAAAAATTGTATGGTTAATTTGCTTAACGACGTGTTCTGTGTATCATCCAAACCATTTGTGGAATAGTTCAATGATTAGGGTTATCGTTCGTTTATGGTTATTTTTTATTAGGGAGGTATATATAGGAAAGCGAAATTTGTGGTGTATTTTCCAACACGGTAAGAAAAAGTACCCAAAAGTAAGTTCTTTTCTTTCATCTCGGCACTATACACGCTAACTCGAAAGTACCCATTAATGGTTGAAAAAGACCCATTTTGAAGAAAAGTGGCTTAACTCATTAAATGAGTAAATTTTGTACCCATTAATGAGTATCTGTTACCCATTAATGAGTAATTGTTAATCATTAATGGGTAACAGATACTCATTAATGGGTAAAATTGTTTAATCATTAATGAGTTAAGCCACTTTTCTTCAAAATGGGTATTTTTTTACTCATTAATGAGTACTTTCAAGTTAGCGTGTAGTGCAGCGGGTCAAAGCAGTTTTCATTCGCTTGTGTGCAATTCGTATGGAATTTTCCACTCGCTTTACGAATAGTAAGTTAGTTGTACCCAAAAGTAGGTAAATATGATTATACTCAACGTTGGCTTCCCACACTTTACTACCCCTGTTGGGTAGTTTTGCTTCTCCTTTTTTGACAACATTAGAAGGGGAAAAGGAGACAAACTAGTCAAAAGTAGGTAAAAGTGGGTCCTTTTTTCTTACCGTTAACGTTTCCCTAATAAAAAATAACCATAAACGAACGATAACCCAAATCATTGAACTATTCCACAAATGGTTTGGATGATACCCAGAACACGTCGTTAAGCAAATTAACGATACAATTTTTATTAGGGTTACCCGATCCAGGTTGATCAAATACAGAATTGCGATAAGAGCACCCTGAATTAATGTAGCTTGCACATGGTGACCTCGTGTGGATTTTGTTCAGTGTAGGCCTTTTTGTTATGCGACGCGGCTTGTTGTTATGCTGTCTACTGTCAGTTAGAAGGCTCCCAGGTAGGCGTGTTAAAGTGCGGTGCGAAACAATTTTTTAGATTCTACCAGAGATCCGTTTTTTTCCCGTTTCAGTTAATGGATACCATCTCAACGCCTACTTTAGTTTTGTTTCCGTTAATTTACCGCGATTTCCTAAACGTAGAAAAGTGACTACCTCCTGTCTTGGTTGAAATACAACAGGACGCGGCATCATTCTACCTATCCAGATCGTAGCGGTTAGATTAGTGGTTTTTCTATTCTACCTACAGTCATTAAATAAACGCTTTCAATCCGACAGAAATCCTAGTTTACGGAGTGTAATCAACCGAACCACAAGAGTGGCTCAGTGAGAATTTCAACTATAGTCGAAAGATGGCCGAAATGCATGATCAGGACAATCAAATGGACACCAGTGGTAACGCCGGCCGGGACGACGATAGGAAGCTGTTCGTCGGTGGTCTCAGTAAGGAAACAGCTGAGCAGGATTTGCGCAATCACTTTGGTCAGTATGGCGAAATCGATAGCGTAAACGTCAAGACCGACCCTCAAACGGGCCGTTCCAGAGGTTTTGCGTTCATCATATTCCAATCGCCCGATTCGATCGAGAAGGTCGTTGCATTCGAGGACCATACCATCAACGGCAAGAAGGTTGATCCGAAGAAGGCCAAAGCCAGACAGGGTAAGATTTTCGTCGGAGGCCTAAGTCCGGAAACTAGCGACGAAGAGATCAAAACGTTCTTCGAACAGTTTGGCACTGTAGTGGAGATAGAGACGCCCTTCGATAAGATAAAGAACCAACGGAAGGGATTCTGCTTCATTACGTACGACTCGGAGGCGGTTGTAACGGAGCTGCTGAAGACTCCCAAACAGATCCTGGGTGGTAAGGAGGTCGACGTGAAGAGAGCGACAGCGAAGCCTGATATGCAGATGGGTGGACGTGGACCAATGCGTGGATCACCGCAGCGTGGAATGCGAGGTGGCCGAGGAGGCTTCGGTGGACCGAGAACCTACGGCCAAGGCTGGGGCGGCGGACAAGGATTCGGCGGAGGATACAACCAAGGTGGATTCGGAGGAGGATTCAGCGGTGGCTACGGTGGTGGCAACGGCGGATACGGTGGCGGTGGTGGCGGCGGTGGTGGTTGGGGTTATGACAACTACGACTATACAGGATACGGCACCGATGGCTTCCAGGGCGGCAAGCAGCGAGGTGGAGGCGGTAGCAGTCGCCAATATCAGAGGCCATACTGAGTCCCCTTAGTGGAATTGTGAACAATGTTCTCTTTCAGAATAAAGAAAATCAATCAAAAAAAAAAATCGTATTATGTAATTTGTAAGGTACTAGTTTTGAATAAAATGTAAACCGAAAAATCATGGCTTTGCATTTGTCGGTGGTGACTGTTGGAATTCCAAGGCTGCTCTGAGGTCACCATGACCTGATAAAAGTTGAAGATAACTGCTTCCAAATAGCCACGAAAAGCTAAGGGACAAAACCGAACACCAAATCCGGCGTGCGATAATGGTAGGGGTCGCACTGAATCATCTAAAAGTGCAAATCAAAACGGCGCTAATCAGCCGAATCGGTTTGCGAATCGCCTATTGTACTGTCTGAGTTGTCTTACACAAAAACGATGCTCGCGAGCGGCTCCAACACCTCCTCCGAACTACGGGTCTACAGGAGGGCTCGGGCTCGCGTCGCGTGAACTAGGTTGGCAGAAAAAGGTGCCCGTGGCTGTCTCTTCTATTTGCCTTCGGGTTCATTAGTGGTCGACTTTTGACCGTTTGAACTTTTTAATTTTCATTCTCTTGCTCCCCGCGCGCGATTTGCATGTTTGGGATTTTGTTTTGTGCTGCTGATCCAAGCGAATATAAAGCAAACCAAACAATCGAGGAGGCAAGGAAAACAAAACGGAGCAACCCTTGCGCGGTGAGTGTGTGCGGGAGTGTGCCTAATTGAGTTCGGTGGGTGCTCTCTGCTCTCGTCCCGAGGTAGGCGGCTTCCTTACGTAATTGTAAACAAGATTCCCCATGCAGCACCATTGGCAAAATCGAAAGTTGCGGTCACACCAGCCAGCCGAAATCGGTTCTGCGCGGATCAATTAAAGGCGTGAGAAAGTCTCACACCGGATTGACTTCATACATCATTAAATTCTGTACCGCCACTATGGCCTTCTCGGTCTGATAAACACAACGCGAGCGAGCAGCCGGCCTTGTTTGCCTCCTCCCACGCTCGATGTTGTATCCGTGTGGTGAGCAACCAAACGAACGAACGACATCCCAGAAGGCGGTGGCGGCGTTATGCGACATAACAACCAACCGACGACCTGTTGACAACGGCGATGATCAATGTTTTCGCGAGTTGAGGAAAATTGAGGCAAGGAAAAAATATTTATTGCCATTGTCAAATGATTGTGTGTTGCTCCGAGAGCTGTCTGTTTTGTCTATTGTCTTCCTGAGCCCCCTCGCCTCGTCCGCTCGCCGAAAGCGGAAGAGAGAAGAGGAAGCGAAGAAATCCGCAATCTGGGCCTGCTCCGTTTCCCGAAGATTGAGGAGGTTTTTCAATGCAAGGCTGGCTGGGATGGAAGGGAAGGAGACCAACTTATTCATACTTTTCAGCATATCTACCGACTTAATCTGTATTTATTGCTATTATGGCATCATTGATGTTTCATTATGTATTATTTATTGCTGTTTAGGTTAGGTATTTATTTCGCTTGACATTTCGAGCATGTAAGTCGATGGGTTACTGTGTGTGTGTGTTTTTGTGGTTGGATTCTGTTTGCTAGTTTGGTCTCAATTTGTTGTTAGCTTCTTGGCGAGACTTTGACACGATTAGGGAACTTTGAGATCTTAAGTTGTGTTTAGATTGTTGTTGTTCAAATCATATTCATCGGTGTTTTTCATGAGCTCTTCGCTGAGTGCAGTTTAAAAAAAAATCTCATGCAACGGAGTAGTAGTGACTCTCTCTCTGAGTTATTCTCAGTGGCCGTGCACATATCGCACAAAAACGTACGCACTTTCCTTACACTAGAAAAAATGCTCATTTCGTATTTATGTGTCCCACATGATAGTGTTTGTTTGTGCCGAGGTTTGTGCAATGTATTAGCCCGGGCGCCAACACTTTTTTGTATGTTTGTATATACAATCCAACTTCCACTGTCCGGCGGTGTTTTTATGGAAGAAAAATGTTGGCAATATAATCTATTATTATCTTATACTGATCCGATTGCAAAAAATTTTAGCCCAGAAGTTGAAAGGTGATAGCTCTGTTGAGATTCAGTAACCCATTTCACAATGCCTGGTCACTCACGTCCATTCCGAGGTTACTTTCACTTACAACAAGCCCCGCATACACGTAGTACCGATATAAAATGTGTATGTGTACACTTCCATCATCAAAGCAATTCCTGCTTTGTAGATGGCACGTTTTTAGTAGGATGCATTTCATATTTTTATATCTAGTTTTAATCAGTTAGATCTCACCGCTTATGTATTGTATCCTTGCTGCTGAATCTTTGTCATCTCGATTCTCGTTGAGTCCTGTTGAAAAATCGAGCCCAGGCGCCAATTCTTTATTTGTTCTAAATTCAAAATAAATTACATTTCATTTTAACCTAGGTGCTCCAGCTACAACAGTAACTTACCATCCTTAATATGTTAAGACACGCTTAGTTACCTCTATGATGCTAGTATTTGCCACACCTTCGCCACATCAGTGCGCGCCTGACATTATTTTATGCTGTTCATGCGCCACTGAAGCATTGAGCAAGCCACCACATTTCGAACTTATCAGTGATGCCAGTTCTTTTTCAGGTGTCGGAGGCGAACCAGCCTAAGGCTGAAAGCCTCCTAAATAAAGCTAAATTAATTAATTAATTCTTTTTCACGTCTAGTTAGTAGATGTCAGCTCTTGAAAATGATAAGTGGTCAAGGCATCCCACTCGAGACACATACCACATCTGACGAATACAACTTTCATCTGTTTTGTTTTTATTCAACATAACTGACGCGTTGACAGAACAAGGGAAAAGCAACTAGTGAAAAAATTACATGAACGATATTTTTTGAAGGATTTTCTTCTAAGTGCTATGCCTGTTTGTCTGTGATTATATTAATCAACCTGAAGACATGAGAACATCTTGAGAAGCTTTTGGAGATCTCTGGTCACCTGAAGGGGCCTTTGGAATATTTTCTGAGTCATAGCCCTCCCTGGCAAATCGACATCACCATCGAGGAGGGGATGACTTCCCCTACTCGATGGATATGTTGGTTTGGGGAGGCGTGCATTGAATTCCTAGAAATCAACGAGAGAAGGCATTGTTTACAAAGGCTGTTACGCCTTAATCTAGATGTTTGGTTTTTAATATAAACACAGTTTTCAAGCATTAAAAGATTCAAGGCAGACCAGGGATCGATTGGTCAAAGTGTTGTCGTTGAAGATTTTATGATGTGGTGGTGGTGTTATTTCAGGACAATACATGTTGGCACTCGACCAGAGATTTGAGAAGTTTTTGCTCTGTGAACATAAATAGCTTATCTCGCACAGTATGTAAAAGATCCCTCTCATCTTGTTGAACTAATTTTAGACATGAATAAATTCAACATAAATATTGAGGTATATCGTGACAAGTACAACTAGGTTCTAAAGTATCAATAACGTCTAACTATTCGTTTGTACCGGCAAGTGCAGTAGCAAGCGAGGTAGCAAGAACCTCCTCGAGCTGGGTCTCAGGATCTCAGGGGCTTATTACTTCGTAGTTCAAGGGTTTTCGTGGGCAAGATGTGCAGTGTACGGTCACCTGACTAGAGATTATTGCGGATTATGAACTGCAAGTTGTGGATTGGCGGGGAAACTATGGTTTTTATTGTGAAAAGATTGTCTATTTTTGATTTATAGGTTAGTTTTATTGCGCAACCTACTGTTTGTTTTTGTTGGGGTTTTCTTCGGTAGCAATAGTACCATAGAGGTAACTCTAAGACCAGAAGGTCCCGAAGAAACGAGCTCAACTTTTTGGCTCAGCTCTGGAACTATCTCGGTCCCGATTCACCCTTCGAAACATAGGAAAATCCACTAACCCCTCATTTTATCTGTCAAACTTTCATAGCGAATCAAAACAAACATTGTGTTGTACTGGAATTTATACTAGAGTGGGGTCGTTAGTCGATTTGCTTGGGACCAATAGGCTAGTAAAGTAGTGAGCCAATTTAAAATCGTTAGTTTCGTATTGATTGTTGCTAGGACGATATTGGAGTGACCGTGTCAAAAGGGGAATGCTCCTTTTCGGTTAGAGGTAACCTCCCCGAGTTTCAAACTGCCTTCGTGATCAGTCGAACCAGAGGTTGGAATTGGTCCTTGACTGTTACGCGAAGTGAAGCTTGATCTAAGGTCTGATTGGGCCTGACCAGTCCAAAATGGAGGTATCTGGTGTATAACACACGAACGCCTGATACCTGTAACCGTTCTGTTACTAACCTTCAATTCGATGTTTTCTTAATTGCACCATAGACGTAACTCTAAGACCAGAAGGTCCCGAAGAAACGAGCTCAACTTTTTGGCTCAGCTCTGGTACTATCTTCGGTCCCAAGCTAATCGATGCACCCCTCGAAACATAGGAAAATCCACGAACCCCTCATTTTATCTGTCAAACTTTCATAGCGAATCAAAACAAACATTGTGTTGTACTGGAATTTATACTAGAATGGGGTTCGTTAATCGATTTGCTTGGGACCAATAGGCTAGTCAAGTAGTGAGCCAATTTAAAATCGTTAGTTTCGTATTGATTGTTGATTGCACCGTGTGATCGATCCTTCAGGTAAATTTAAACTATAGTGATGAAACCCACTGGGAAGACGACACGGCCATGCTTAACTGCCTATTGTTGAATAAGGCGTGCATGGCCACAACAAAATGGTGACCCGGAGTCACGGGGTGATGGGGTGAAGGGTCCTACGATGCTCAGCAAACAGGCATCGTTCACTTTTAAACAGGCGAGCGCGTAGACCACACAGCAAAAAAATAATTTTGATATCACGTCAAAGTGGATGCACTACAATCATGTCGAAAATATGGTGTAATATTACTTGCTAAAAAGGACAAAATTATCATTAATACAATGCATGAACTGACATTACGCTGCTTTTACTGCATTTGTTTATTTATGTCGTCATAAAAATTACATGAAATTTTCGACATGATTGTAGTGCATCCACTTTGATGTGATATCAAAATTATTTTTTTGCTGTGCAGAAGTGATTAGCTAGAGGAGTAAAATTAATACCTAGGGAATCTCATAGTTTCATGCTACAGATTCGTTGTCGGGCAGAACATTAGTTACATACAGTATGAGGCAATGGCGGCTTATCAAGGGTTTTCAGGACATCTACGCCGTTCCTCTTCTCATCAACCCACTTCATGGATTGGGAGTTTGTTGTCCCTTTTTTAGATTCTACCACCCAGGATATTGTCCTTTTTTCCAAATCAATTGTTATACACATTCTGCTTCTACCAACTGGCTTGCATACAACACCCATACAGTCGAAATTTATGTCTCTGAAAGATTGCAGATGATAGATTGTAGATTATAAGTTTTCTTTTTTAATTGATACTTATGTCATGTTCTTTAATATAAACTTCAATTTTCTAAAGTTATTATCAATTTATTCGGATCAACTTATTCTTCTCAACTCCGCATCATGGCGGTTTCTCAATCACTCTCTCTCCAATGGGGGTTGGTCAAATACAATGTAACAAAGGTCATCAATAAACTACGTAATACAACATCCTCCCCACTAAAAGTTAATTCAAACAATAATCTTGGAATTTACTTGGTAGTTTAATATTTCTGCGTGGTCGGCCGTATTCAGTTGTAGCAACAATCAATACGAAACTAACGATTTTAAATTGGCTCAGCACTTTAGTAGCCTATTGGTCCCAAGCAAACGATTAACGTACCCTATTCTAGTTGAAATTCTATTACTACACTATGTTTGTTTTGATTCGCTATGAAAGTTTGACAGATAAAATCAGGGGTGTGTGGATTCATGCAGAACATGCAGGGGTGAGTGAAATAGCTTGGGACTGCTTGGGACCGTTGTTCTGGTACTGAGTGAGCCAAAAATAATAATGATTTTCTTCGGGACCCAGTGGTCTTAGAGTTATACCACAGACAGACATACAAATTAGTACCGTTGTACTCCTTTAATCAAGTACCTCAAAACGTACAATTTGTGGTACTAGCTTAAAGCAGTACAACGGTAGTACAACAGTGAACTTTGTATGTCTGTACAAGGTATTACCTCTATGGTTGTAGCAACCGGTGTTGCTCCTTTTGCTGCATGGGCATTTCGTAGTGGTGACATTTCTCGCGCAACACGAGAAAAGGGCCTATCCTCGTTGATCGATTCTCTTCATCGACTTTCTCTTCGGTTCACCACGGCAACACAAACGAATTTCTCGCTAAGCTCGCAGCACAGTTCGACACAATATGATGTTAGCTTGCGCCTGAAACAACACACTCAATGAGAAATTCATTTGCAGCCGGGTTATTCACGAAAGAGAAAATCGATGAAGAGAATCGATCAACGAGGATAGGCCCTTTTCTCGTGTTGCGCGAGATTTCCTCGACATTTCGATCGACTTTAGGCTGCAAGGTAGACTGGGAACTCTGCTCGAAAGTGCACGAACTTTCGTGCGGCTGATCCGGTTGATTTCTCCTACCTGTCAAATTTCCTTGTTTACGTTTATCCAGTTCATCAGTATTCTCCAAAGCATCTGAAGAATTTGATGACCGAAGAATTGGAGTTGTGATCGGTTCTTTACGTGACTTTACATGTACCAAATCTCTGCGATAGTTGGCTCCTTTTGCGTTTACCAGGTAAGACCTTTCATTAAGCTTCTCGGTGATGATTCCTGGAGTCCAAACTTTGTTAGTTTCGGGATGAATCTGCACATAAACTGGTGAACCCACTTCGAGTTGAGGCAGCTGTCGTGTCTTCTTATCGTAGTAATACTTTATTTTTCTCCTGTTTTTTTCAATAGCATCCGGAACGTTTTCGACGACTCGTGGCAGAAGGTTTGTTGCTGCTGTAGGAATTCCGCATCGTGTGTTTCTAGAAAACAACCGCGCCGCCGGAGTGGTCCCAATTTTGTTCGTGATGTTACGCCAGTGTAGCAAAGAGTACCAAAAATCGTTGCCAACCTCCTGAGATTTCTGAAGAAGACGTTTGGCAATCTTGACGGCTGCTTCGGATTTGCCGTTAGCTTGCTGGTGATGTGGCGCTGATGTAGAGTGGCAAAAGTCCCACTCCTGTGCAAACAGTTTCCACTCCTGGTTGACAAAGTTCGTACCATTGTCGCTTACTACGATTTGTGGGCTTCCATGGCGTGCGAAATTCTTCTTGCATACTGCTATCGCTGATTGCGGTGTTAAATCGTTCAGCAGATCCACCTCGAAGAAATCGGAGTAGTGGTCCACCGTGACCAAAAACGATCGCTTTCTGCCTTGATAGTCTGCAAAGAAAACATCCATTGATACTAATTGGAATGGATAAACTGGTATTGGATGACTTTGCATAGGTGGTTTCTGTTGTGAGCTCCCGAATTTAGCGCATACGACGCATTCCTTCACAGTGTCTTTGATCTGAGCACTCATTCCTGGCCAAAAGATGTTGGCTCTAGCCAGCTTTAATGTCGCTTCTACTCCATTGTGACTGATGTGCGTTTTGTCGATCATCTTACGACGCAATACCTGGGGAATCAGGATTCTGTCGTTTCGAAAAATCATTCCAGTTTGAACGGTAAGTTCATTCTTGTATTTGAAAAAAATTCTCACAGAATCTGGAACGTCATCAATTGAACTAGGCCAACCTAGTTGAATATACTCGATGATTTGCTGTAGTGTAGAGTCCTTAGTGGTTTCGTCGATGATTTCATTCAGCCTATCGTCTGATACTTGTAGAAAATTTTTCAGGTGTATGTCTTCCAGGTCTTTCATAATCTTGAAAATGTTGAATTTATTATAGTTCCCTTCTTCTAGATGTGCGTCATCATAAGGAGCTCGTGAAATTGCGTCAGCAACTACGTTTTCCTTTCCAGTTACAAATTCTATCTCCAAGTTGTATCTTTGAAGGTTCAGGAGCATGTGTTGCAACCGGCGGGGAGCTGACAGTAAGGGTTTCTTGAAAATATTCACCAGTGGCTTGTGATCCGTCCTGACGGTGGTTTTTTTGTTGCCGACGATCAGCTGATCGAATCTAAGACAGGCGAACAGAATGGCAAGTAGCTCCTTCTCAATCTGCGCGTAATTTTTTTCTGTAGAAGTGAGTGTTCTTGAAGCATATCCAACAATGCCGTTTTTTTGAAAGACTGCCGCTCCAAGTCCGTAACAGCTCGCGTCGCATTCGATAATCAATGGTTGTGCCACATCGTAGTATCGCAATGTGCGGATGTCTGATACCATCGTTTTCACCCGGAGAAATTCTTCATCCTCAAGAGAAGTCCAATGCCAAGGTTCTTTTTCCGACAAAAGTCGCCTCAAATTGACGAAGTTGGTGCTCAAGTTGCTAATAAATCGGCTAAGATAATTCACCATTCCAATAAAACGGTGAAGTTCCTTACGATTTGTTGGAGTCGGATAATTTTTTATTGTGTTGATCTTTGTATCATCGGCCTTCAACCCTTCGGTGGTCAAGACATGACCAAAGAATTTTACTGAGGTTTGGCACAAATTCAACTTGGACTTGTTCAACTTCACATTATATTCTTTCAACCTTACTAGAAGGGTCTCCAATGATCGATTGTGGTTCTCCAAAGCCTCTTTGAGCGTATCACCCGTGCCAACTATCAGCAAATCGTCTGCTATTCCTTCAACACCTTCTAAATCCTGAATGATCTCTTGGAGCTTCATTTGAAAGATTTCTGGAGCAGCGCAATGCCGAAAGGCATACGAACCCACCGATATCGCCCAAAGGGGGTCCAAAATGTGGTCAATTTGCTGCTTGCGGTGTCCAGCTCAACATGCCAGAAACCTTTTTTCGTATCTACAGTAGAAAAAACTTTGGCCTTACCTAGTACCGGAAGAAGTTCGTCAACCGTATTGAACTGTAAATTTGGACGTTTCAACGCTTTATTCAACGGTATCGGGTCCAAACAAATCCGTATTGGGTCATTTTCCTTATTGCCACGACGAACCAAAACGATGTTGCTGACCCAATCCGTATGTGCAGTTTCCTTCACTATCAAACCTTCCTTCTGCAACTTTTCTAGCTCATGTTTCAGCTTCGGACGTAACGCAATCGGAACTCGGCGTGGTTGTTGCATTGAAGGTTTCACGTTTTCGTCGATCTCCAACGTCACCATTCCGGGAAATCTACCGTAACCTTCAAAAATGTCACTGTGTTTCTTCACTATGGTTTCGGCTTTCACACGATATATGTTCAAAAGGTTATGGTTATTGTCCAGACTCGACTTACGAACGTGAACTGAATGGCAGAACTTTATCAAACCGAGTGTACGCGAAGCTTTCAACGACAACAACGGACGATGATCGTTTTCCACAACTTGAAGAACCAACAAATACTTTCGTCCCTTCCTCTTCACCGGAAGCTTCACTTGTCCCAGTACGGATATCGAACTACCTCCAAAAGCGCGCAGTTTAACGTTACTTGGTTCAACGATTGGATTAACACTTCCTGTCAACTTAATTAACCAGTTGTAGCCAATTAGTGTTGCGTTAGCTCCTGTATCGATCTCACAGGTCACCTTCTTCCATTCATCACCAATCTTGATCTCAAGAGAGGCAAGGGCACTGTTTTCGACATCGGATTTTCCACTTCCACTAACTTTACCAATCTGTACTTCACGTTCACTTTCTTCGTACTCACTTCCTGATTCTTCAACTTCCGATGAACTTGAGTCGTCATTAGACATATTGTCACAGTCCTTCACTTCTTTCACACGTTTTCTTTCATTCTTTTCCATCCTTCGTCCTCCGAGTTTGCACACTTTTCCAAAATGATTTCTTCCGCCGCATCGATTGCATTTCTTCCCGAATGCCGGACATGCTCCTTTGATAAATTCGTGTCGATCCCCACAGAATTTACACTGCATACGATTCTTACTCTTCTTGTTAATCTTCTTCACCTCCGTATTTGTTTCCAGCTGGTTACAGCGTTGCTCGGTTATTTCTTCGATACGACACATATCAATGGCCTTGTCCGTCGTCAAATCCTGCATTGTGAGCATTTTTGTTCGCAAATGCACCCATTTGTTGCTCGTTACTATTTTGTATGTAACGAGGTCCGATTCTAATGCTGCAAATTTGCAATTCTTTGCCAGGCTCTTCAACCGCGTAGCAAAATCGTCGATTGACTCGGTGGATATCTGATTTGCTGAAAAGAAATCCAACCTGTCGACGAATAGATTCCTGGCACGAACCACTTTTGCCTTGATTGCCCTTAGTGCATCTTCCGGGTTGTTTTGTTGGTCTTGCGTCAGTTCGAAGTTAAAATATTTCTTCAAAGCTGCCTCGCCGATAACGGACAACAAAAAGCTCACAATTTTGCCGTTGTCCGCCGGGGGCCATTTGTCCATTCCAACTGCCTTGGAATAGTTATTCCAGTTAGCCAAAAAGAAGTTGTAATTCTCCTCCATGTCCCCTTCCAGTGCTAATGGAGGAGGAAGTGGTACAGACGGATTAATGTTGTTTTGTTGCGGGATGTGCGTTTTGTTCATCCCTTTTACGATTTCTTCCATCCATTTGTTTTGTTGGGTTATGAACTTTGCGAATTGTTCCGCATCCATTTTGTTTCACTTTTATTTTTTTTTTTTGAAAATTTTCCTCGACCAAAGAAATATGGTTGCCGCGGACCTCGTTTATATGTTCACACACGAGTGAAAGAGACCACTATAGTTCTCCACGAACGAACTTCCGCGAGATGATTCTTTAGACGGAAAACTGAAAAATAACTGTTCTCGATGTAGATGACGAGAATTCCATTAACTAGTCACGACACTTCTGACACCATGTCATGTTCTTTAATATAAACTTCAATTTTCTAAAGTAATTATCAATTTATTCGGATCAACTTATTCTTCTCAACTCCGCATCATGGCGGTTTCTCAATCACTCTCTCTCCAATGGGGGTTGGTCAAATACAATGTAACAAAGGTCATCAATAAACTACGTAATACAACAACTTACATCGAGGTTCATCATTGAAAACTGGAAAGCAAGTCAAATTACTTTGCTTGACAGCATCGGTATCAACATTGTTTTCAATATAACAATCAGGTTGCTATGTGAATGAACAACGCGGGTTACTCAGAGCTACTCCAAATTAATTCCGATTTTACTCATGATCGAAAGCTGTCTTACCCCCCAGCAAAAGATGGGCGAAGAAAACAAAATACAATTTGGCAGCAGGGATTTGTATTCTAATTATCTTGCAATCCTTGCTAAAACTTAGCATTTCACATGACTTTTACTTTTGATTCGATTTACGTGTAAATTAATAATTGATTGCATCGCAATATTTTGCTCATTTTTTGGTGCCATTAATTAACCAACTAAGATCAATTAATCAATAGAGCTAGAATATTGCTTTTGATTCCAAAAACTAGTTGAATTTGAGAAGCACACGAAACATAAAGGTGATTGAATTTCTGTTCGATTGCAAACTCTCAAATTTAATCTAGTAAGAATAAGAAATCCTCGGAAAATAATCTAATGGGAATGTTCGTTTGGCTCAGATTTTGACTCCTTCTAGTATTTCTAGTGCATTCATGAAATCAGTGCCAACATTTCAAAGGGGCGTAGTTGCTTTAGTAAACAATTACTTTAGCCGTCAATTTCTCGCGAATGAAATCTTACCTCTCCAAAATTACAATGCTAGTTGGTAGAGGAAACATTCCTCTACCTGCTGGTGTCATTATTTTTCATTAGTGAGCTTTTATTCGCGAGAAATCAACGGCTAAAGCCATTGTTTACAAATGCAATTACGCCCCAGTGAAATGTTGGCACTGAAATTCTGTGAAGATTCATGGATTTCCATGAAGTTCTATAATATACGATGAAATTCTCAGAACTACTATGATGTTCTCCAATCTTTTATGAAATACCTCTCACTTAAAAAAAATATTTAAACTAAAATGATTCTGCCTGAAACTTTTTTAAAATACAATTTCCATACAGTTTACTGTTTGCTATAAAGTTCTCCGATTTTATTGTGAAGCTCTTTATTATTTCAATGAAGTTCTCCGAACTTCTATCAAATATTCTCAAACTTCTCACAAATTCCCAAAATCTCTGTAAAATTTCCAAATTTCTATTGAATTGTCTCAACTTCTATGAAGTTCTCTGTATTCTTATGTATTATGGTTTTTTGGAAGTGGACCTGACGAATAATGGTTTGTTGAGAACCATTACCATTCCAAATTCTTGTTTTCTCCATGCATTTTCGGAAAGAGAACTATATTTGAACCTTTAGCAGGGCTTATAAACAAATTTTAGCAATTTGTGGCTTTACTGGTGTGAACCACTTGGTTCTACGTGTGATGGTGGGCAGGTAATCTCGTACCCACTGCTTCCAGAACCCGTCCGCCATAAGCTGGGCCTGTTTGTAACAGTTCCTCAGTAGCACCGGACTGTCATCGTAGGGAACCCACGACCTTACGACCGGATATGAACCAGCGTCTGGCTGAAAATCTCCTTAATAAAGACAACAAACCAACCACGACCTTACGCCATTCGCTGCTCCCAGCAGGAAGTGGTTGGGAATTAGTACGGTCAATTCATAATGACTGGAATATCTGTCAGCGGTCGTGAGTTGATGATGTTCTCGATCTCTATCAACACATTCTGCAGCATTTCATCGGTAGGTAGCCTGCTAGGTTGTAACTTCGCCAGGTTCTGTTTAACAGTCCGGATCAGTCTGTCCCACGCTCCCCCCATATGTGGCGATAGGGGTGGAATGAAAGTCCACTGGGTACGACTCGTGGAGAACTCATTCGCCAGTCGGTCTTGTTTGAGTTGCTGCACAGCCGTCTTTAGTTCCTTGCTGGTACCTTGAAAGTTGGTGTAGAGCCCAGCAGGAACACCACTTCTAGCAATGACGCTCCGGATTGCCATTAGGCACGAGTTGGTGGTCAGTGTATGTGAGCGATCTGCAAGTGGATTGCGTGTGGGGTCAGACAGGTCACGAGACTAATATTGGACCGAAATAATCCACCCCCATGTAGGTGACAGGACGGCTGAATGCATTCATGCGTGACATCGGCGGATGTGGTTTCGCTAGGTCGGTCTTGCATTGCTGGCAGTCGTTTCGGACAGCGTTGTAGGTTGCTTTCAGCCGAAGAATGCGGTGGCGTTGCAGGAGCTCGTTGACAATCGTTGCGTGGTTATGATGGTTTAGTCGCTGATGGGGGTTAGTCGAGACACTTGATGGTGCCGAGGAAGAATGATGGGTTCAGCAGAATTTTGATAGATGAATACGCAAGCCTTCGTTCGGCCTCGGAGTCGAGCAACTTCGTTTTCGTCCAGGAAAGCACTACCGAAGAGCGGGTGTTCCGTCATTGGCGACATTCCGTTGCCAGCGTGTTGATCTCGTCCAGATAACCTTCCAGCTGTGCTAGGCGGAACAAGTAGTTTTCAGCTCTAGCTGCACAAGTAACGTTTGCATTTAAAAAAAATTGACAAAAATTGTCGATTTTTCATGGGTTTACCTTCACCCGCACTGACAAAACTACCCATGCAGCATCAATTATAGTAACCCATGAGTCAGCCGGAAAAAAATGACAGCTCTATCAGTCGAACTCTAACCGTGATGGCAAAAGCAGTGAAGCAACTCCGTTCAGAAGTGTGCGCTTTCAAAGAATGGCACCCCACCGCGTCGAAAACGGACATCGTGTGGCACTTTGTGGACACCGGATACGCCCGTTCCGGCATCTACAACATCTTGAACATACATGTCAGGAAGCGAAAGTCACGTCCTCTGGTTTCGGAGCTGCAGGCAATGACGCAGCGGCAGCGGCTGAATAAGATGGTCAACTCGTTTTTCCCAGCGAATGGCGACGTGGCGGTGGTGATGGACGACGAGACCTATCTCACCCTGGATGGCAACAACTGGCAGGGCACTTCGTATTTTACTTCCCCCACGAAGGAAGTGAGCTCCGAGGTGAAGTTCATTTCACACACTGTAACCCTCGTCTAGGGTGACAATTAATAACCCACCCTTTTAACGTGTTTGCCATGAGCGTGTGCCTTGTCTGTTATGATTTGTTTTTGTTTTGGTCGCACGCTCGGCAACATACTCACCACTGCTTTATTTGTAAATATTTTAATTTGTTATTTTCATCGTAGATTTTATTCGTGTAGGCATGTTTTTAGGATTAGAACATAGTGTAAAAATTATCGTTTAAAATTGTCTCGCGTGTAGAATGAAGTTAGGTCCCGTTTCTCCTCCCGCTGCAAAATAAGGCGAAAAACATAACCAGCACAACATTCGAGCGCGGTTGCAGGAGAACGATGGCGGTTGTTGTATTGTCGGTGATTGCCAAGTAGTACATGGAAGAAAGTTACGAGCCACGGTTGGAAGTCGACGCGGTTTTTGCCCGGTCCGTTTCAGTAAAAACGAGAGTTGGAGTGCCGTTTTCGTGGCGTGTGTCAGCTGGAGGGATAATTCCCAGCATCGTCGCGTGAAAGTGTCGTCGTTTCCTGGAAAAGTGCCGTGGTTCGTGAGCTTAAGTGAAGGGTGTCGGATCGCCGCCAAGGGAAGCTAAATTTCAAGGATTTTTCCGCTTCCCGGCTAAACCCCAAGGATCCCCGAACACCCACCGTCCTCACTGCGGTGGCTCAGCCAGTAGAGCCAGTCTCGCCACCGCAGTTAAGAGCCAAGGAGGGACGAAGCAGGCAGAACCGAAGGAGCGTTCGCCTGGGTAGTGCACTGCGGTGACTACCGGGACCATCTACGGCGAGTAGTTGGTCCGGTGATTCGTCACCATCGTCGCCGAGGGGGTTCCGATAAAGGAGCCTTGCTCATCCCCCCCGCTAAACGCCAAGGACCGCTGCAAGGCAGCTAACGTGAAGAAGTACGATCTGCAACCGTCGCCGCTATCGTCGAAGGGCCCCATCGAGTGACACCGAGGACAACGAGGAGAAAAGGGAAAGGTTAGAGGATAATAGACGTCTTAAATTGTATTTTTCTTTTTCTTTTCGTATCAATCCATCCAAATCCGAACGTCTTTGGGGGAAGTACTCTGCTCGTAGCCGCCCCGCCGGGGTAAATCGGGCCAGCTATAGGCTGGCAAGTAAGCCGCAACTTACAACACCAAGTTCCCCAAGAAGGTGCTGCTGTGACTGACAATCAGCGAGAAGGGGATGTCAAAGCCGCTCTTCTTTCGCTCCGGACTGGCCGTGAACGGGGAAATTTATAGTACGAAATGCCTGCCGGAAGTTGCGTCGTTCATCAAGAAGTACCATAAGGGCGAAGGCGCGGTGTTCTGGCCGGATCTGGCGTCGGCCCACTACTCGAAGCGATCGTTGATGGAGATGGAGCGGCTGAATATCGATGTGGTACCCAAGTCGGCGAACCCGCCCAACGTCCCCCAGCTGCGTCCCATCGAGAATTTCTGGGCCAACCTGAAGCGTAAGATCTACTCCAACAATTTTGTCGCGAAAACTGAGGAGGAATTGATAAATAAAACGAAGAAAGAACTCAAAAACATGCCTACACGCATGTTTTCGACCACCATGGCGAATGTTCCGGTTAACTGCTGGAAGGCCGCTCGCAAGGGCGTAGATTGTTTTTGCAAGTAAGCTTAAATAATTACCTTCCATGGGAAATTTATCAAAAGAAATTATCTGTCTTAGCTTTTTTTTATTACCATCCGAAAAAAGTCCATTTTTTTAATGCAAACGTTAGTTGTCGATGTATCGGAGGACGTACGTTGTGCGACGAAGGAGAGGAATCCAACCAGAGAAGTGATAACTGGCTTTGTTGTTGATTCATGGACTGGGCGCAGCTCTTCGTCGGTAGTCCTTTCGAACCCTGGTGAGACAGGCCACTCCCGTTGTTCTTGCCAAAGAAATTCTGGCCCCCTAAACAAGCGGCTGTCTGTAGATAAATCTGGAGTTCGTGCCCACTTCGTTCCATCGTCGGCAACGTTCTGATTCGGTGGAACCAACTGCCATTCACAAATCTCCGTCGACTCTAGGATCTCACTGATCCGGAAGGCGACGCATTGGCTGTATCGTCGATGGTCAGATCCTAACCAGCAGAGCAAATCCTTGGAGTCCGTCCAGAAATACCGGGGCCAATTACGGACGTCACTACACGGTGAAAACTTGTCACTTGTCGTCACGCTGAAGTGATTCCGATTTGATTTGTACGACAATCACGGCTCTTATTCTGATTATCATGACACCCATAATAAGGTCCACCGCCTCGAGACACCGTGATGGACAGAGACGACAGTATAGTGTCTGCAAGCCGAACACCAAGAAGAACCGCTTGTAGCTCAGATCGCGGGATTAACAGGAACTTCAGTGGAGCGACTCTAGTTTTGGCTCCCGCCAAGGCACATTCAATCGTGTATCCCTCAGTGAATAGAAGATAAATGACCGCTGCAAACCCATTTTCACTGGCACACAATCGGTTTAGTGGTTCAAAAGCTATAATTAACAAATGAATGAAATAAATCTAGATAGAGCTGGAATTACGGCGAAACAGCCTTTGTAAACAATTACTTCTATCGATGATTTCTAGGAACTCAAGGCACGCCCACGCAGACCAACATATCCATCGGATAGGGGAAGTCTTTCTCCACCTGATGAGGATGTTGGTTTGCGTGGGTGAGCCTTGAATTTCTAGGAATCATCGATAGAAGTCATTGTTTACAAAAGCTGTTAGGCCCTAATTCCAGCTCTATCTAGAAATGCTTATTTTTCGGACCGCTCGATAAGGTACAAAATTACCAATTGTTACACAAGTATAAGATTCACTTTTTTCTATATAATGAGATTTCAATGCTTCTTTCAAATTGGTTTTAAATTAAAAAAAAAAAATAATGTTAACAACTTGTTATTGTAGCTAAATGTGGATAATTCTGGCATGATTTAAAATTCTGATTAAAAGGTAGTGCGTGGATTTAAAAAAAATACATTTTTTTTTAAATTTCTGCGACCCACCTGAAGGCAGCCCACGAACCATCCGTTGTGGTTAGTCAATTTTCACTATTCTTATACCTGCGGGTTGTCATGGTAACCTGTGATTTTTTAAATAGTGTGAATTTTACATTATAACCGTTACACTAATAGTGTAAATTTTACATTATTAACTCTATTAACTTTACATGGTCCTGACAATTCAATATTCAAATCTGCTCATTTGCATCCGGCTCTCAACCGATATTCGATTATCCGCCGTGTTGTTTTAGGTAAATTTGACAAATTCGCCAAAATTATTCCACAACCAGGGGCTTAAGAAAGCTTCGTTCCTATTGCCTCCCCAAAATGTCTACCCGTGAAATCATAGCCCATAAAGCTCGTAAAAATCAAATCCATTCATAATGGCGTTGTCATCCCATCGGATTTCGAAATATGATTGCGCCATTAGAGCCATCATCGTTCGCCATTTAATGGCATTGTTGTTATTATTATTTCGAATTTCAGAGCTTTGCAGCCCATTATTCAAATGAAGAAATAACTCATAAATTTAATAGCCCAAAGTGGTAATAATCTCGTCATCATTTATGCCACACGACAACAACGGCGACGACGACGGCGATCCTAGTGAGCCGTGTCCCGCGATTTGACGTATTCCATCGCCACCGCCTACTACACTGCTGCTGCGGATTCTCAGTGCTGGGACTACCTGATGGGGGTCACATTGGCAATAATTTTTGCGTTAATGTCTTCATCCCAGCCGACGACCCCTCACTCAACACTTAGTTCATCATCCTGAAGTAGGTCGAGATCCGTTCGCGATCGGTGTGAGAAACTTCGACGATCGCGTCTTCCGATGTCAATCACTGATTAGCAACTTTTAATTGATCGCGCTCCCCCTTCCGAGCTCTAAGTGGATTCCATCGTAAATTTGTCGTTTTCCGATGGATGCGGCGAGTGTGCATGTGGCGGACTGTTTTATTTTCCAAATGTGATTTACGGGTCAAACGAGAGAGAAAGTAATCATTTATGTAAAGCAGTCCGTCAAACGCGCAGGCCTGAAGCTGCACCGACAACGGGCCGAACTTTGTTTGGTTTTATATATTTTCCCTCTAATTTCCTAATTTTATTACCCTTTTATCGAAAGAAACGCTACGCGCTGCTCCTCGTGTGTGAGTAACATTTTTACGAGTTTGAGCATCGTGTGTGCCTTTTCCAAATTTCGGGCCTACCCAGGTTAGGTTGACCTCTCTGATGGATTGCTTTGTGTCGGTTCGCGGCGGTAGGTCATCTCGCTCGAAATGTCATTCCGCAGAACTTGATTGGCCTCCTTTTCCTCTCTAAATCAGTTTATTAGATATTACAAATTTCGAAAAGTGACCTTTGTCATATCCCCCAGGTGATATGTGGAATATGTTCCATGTTTTGGGTTGTCAACCTTTTCAAGACACACTATAGTGATATGATAGCTGGTGTGCGCAGGCTGTCATCCTTTTGACACAATACAGTTTGCCGTCCGTGCTGCATACAAATCGTCTGTCGGTTGGTCGGCCGGTCGTGATCGAATCCGCCGGCTCTCACATACCCGACTTTTGCTAATTAGCTCTTTCGACTATTTTACGACCGAATCGTTTTGTAGTTTTTGCCGTCCCGCACTGCTCCGCTGCACATATTTGCATAAGCGGAATTCGAATTCGTGTAACGTGCTACTGTTGTGGGCACTTTTCCGCTCCACTGCCTGCCGTCTGCCACCGAGGGGCGAACCATACTTGGACGTGGTGTAATCCGTGATTTTACCCACCGCTCATCATGCTACCGTAAACGGCCATAAATAGCGCCCCTTTCATTACTCACCTTGTTCGGATTCGGACGAAGTGCTCGCGGGGCTCGTTGAAACTCAGCAACCGGGAGTACATATATTTTACCATGGTTACAAATAGCTCACACTCGGCAGTCCGGGAAAAAAACGGAAAACACAAAACACAACACAGTAAGCATGGCGTTTGACGTCGTTGCGTTCCATTTTCTCATCCTCCTTCCGTCCCTCCACCAAAGCGCTCTTGTGCTAATTTATCACTAAAAGTGACTAAACAATAGAATTGTCGATGAAATTATGGGCTCTGATTTGCCGAAGCGATTACCGGAGGAGCAACAACTCGACCGAAAAAGGAATAATTGCTTGAGACCTCCTGTGGCGGTGGAGGTGCGGGTGATTGCGCGATATCTCGCTGCGGAGGTCGTCTGATGACAGAAATTTAGATCATTATGTAAAACTGATTGGAAGAGGAATATGGTACGCGTTTTGGGGCCAATTGAAACATTCGCCTTCTTCGACGGGCCGCTCCTGATTATCATCCTTTGTCTCATAGTCAAATCAATCTCCAAGCAACCAAAAGTTCGAATAAAAGCCCTTTTTTGGCTTAATCAGCTAATCGAAGGATTAGGAAGAGAATTCTATTCAGCTTACTTTTTAAGTAATTAACCGAACTTCCAAGTTCACATTCGATGTTTATTCTTCTAACAGAATGCTGTTTCACTTTTAAAGAACACTTGAAAGTTCACAAAAGGTTCGTTTAACCGTTGGAGAGAATGCTATTCAGCTCAAAAAGAAAACTTGAATAAAATTAACAAACAAAAAAGAAATCATATACCTATACCTTTTATTTTGCTGCTTACCACGTTCCCTTCTAATTTATTATGAACTGCTGCGTCGTCGGAAGATAAATGTTTGAAATATGGTCAAATATATAATTTAAATTACATGTTTTTAAATTACTTGCCGCAAGTCTCGAACTCGAGTCTTCCTCTTTGAAACCGAGATACATACCACTGTTCTGTGTGAACGAAGTGGAATATCATATGATTTGGCTCGATGTGTTGATTTCATTCATAAAATGGTTTTCAGAGTAGCCAAATCTACTTTCAAGTTCCGTAAGAACTATTTTTGAACTTCAAAGTCTCTGATTAGTTCATGTAGAACCTTATCTGAACATTAAAGTTGCTAAAAAGTTCCTACGGAACTTATTGTCAACTTGCACCGTTTGACATTTGACAGCTTGTTTTGTTTTCCGCAGATGTTTTCAGTAACATTGAAAAGTATTTAACAATTTGACTTAATTGTAGTAAATTTACCTGTGTTGAGACTTGTTTTATTCAGAAAATCATCAAGGTATGGTAGTGGAACGCAAACCTGAAATTTAATAAAATAATATATTTTTTACTTACAAAAATTATAGTAGAAATATTGAACGCTCGAGTATGTAAGGAGCTTTCGGTCGTTCCAGGTCAATGGCTGCGAAAATCAAAAAGTGAACACATTTTGTTCTGGCCAAACGCAAACAGTGTCGCAGAACAAGATAAATTGATCCGTGACGAAAAAAGCTGTCCAAAAATGTCATGGCTGAAGTTCGGATATACGGTGAGACGAAATCCTATATCTTCTTTCACTGAAGGGAAGTGTTTGATGGAGGAATTATCCGGAAAATCATCATCTGACGTCAGTCAGCTAATCCAAAGTAAGAGAAAACAGAAAATTTGCGAAAACGATATCTTTCAGAAAATGCTTGTTCCGGAAAACAAACCCGTCTCCCCAGCAACACAAGCAACCACTCCACCGACCCCTATCATCATCATCAAAGTAAGAGAAAGTGTTCGGGATGAAATCCTCCCTCAAGTAACAACACCAACCCCACCACCACCACCCACTGCATTTGAGACAATCTCTGAAGGAAATGTCCAGACCATTCAGTATGTAACACAACAGTACCTTCACCACCACCCACTGCGTCAATTTCTGAAGACAATATCCAGACCGTTCAATATGTGACGTACGAAACTATCCAAAAAACGGATGCGTTGACGGAACCAGGTTTCCCTATCGGGATCTGTACTTGGATTTCCCATCAGGATCCGTACTTGGATTCCGCATCGGGATCCGTACTTGGATTCACCATCAGGATCCGTTTACGGAGTCCTCTTCGGGATCCGTTTATGGAATCCCCATCGGGATTCGTTTACGGAATCCCAATCGAGATCCGTCATCAGGTTTCCATCGGGATCCACTTTCACTTCATCCTAACTTTTAGTTAACTTTAACAATTTAACTTAATCTTAACCTTCATTAACCTTTTCACCCTTTTGGGATGTGGCTTCGTATTTTCTCCCGAGATCCGGCTTCAGTCTATGCATTTTCCTAAAAAAAAATAATTAAACAACAATTAATTCACATTTACTTACCAAACAGCCTTTCCTTTTTCTGGAATATTATTATTTTCACTCCTTCTCCGACAAAAACAAACTTTGGCGCGCTTTTCTTGTTCTGCTGTCAAACAAAATAGCAACCCATCTCGGGTTGCAATTCATTCTTGAAATTTGAAGACCTGCTACTACCTGGGAGTGCGTTCACGGTAAAGTTTTCATTTTGCACACCCATTTAGCACCCCACGATGGGAGTCGTTACAACCCATGGGTTGATAAAATGGGTATTAAATCCCGTTTAGCGCCCCGTTAGGACAAGTTAGAACAAGAACTTTTTGTATTGTTTTACAAATGTATTACTTCCAACGATCAAGTAAATCTTATGACAATGATCCGTCATTAAGAACCAAAACAACAGTTATGATTTGACGGATCGCTTTTTCTTGTTATTCTTCTTCATCATCTCCTTTCTCCGAAACGCAGTAGTAGCAACAATCAATACGAAACTAGCGATTTTAAATTGGCTCACTACTTGACCAGCCTATTGGGCCCAAGCAAATCGATTAACGTTCCCCATTCTAGTATAAATTCCAGTACTACACTATATTTGTTTTGATTCGCTATGAAAGATTGACAGATAAAATGAGGGGTTCGTGGATTTTCCTACGTTTCGAGGGGTGCATCGATTAGCTTGGGACCAACAATCAATACGAAACTAACGATTTGAAATTGGCTCACTACTTGACTAGCCTATTGGTCCCAAGCAAATCGATTAACGTACCCCATTCTAGTCAAAATTCTAGTGCTACACAATGTTTGTTTTGATTCGCTATGAAAGTTTGACAGATAAAATGAGGGGTTAGTCAAATTTCCTATGTTTCGAGGGGTGAATCGATTAACTTGGGACCGAAGATAGTACCAGAGCTGAGCCAAAAAGTTGAGCTCGTTTCTTCAAGACCTTCTGGTCTTAGAGTTACCTCTATGTTGGGACCGAAGATAGTACCAGAGCTGAGTCAAAAAGTTGAGCTCGTTTCTTCGGGAGCTTCTGGTCTTAAAGTTACCTCTGGTAGTGAAAAAGAAACGCACCGGTTAAGTGGACCTTACACGATTGCTATTGACAATAATTGTATCATAGAGGTAACTCTAAGAGAAGAAGGTCCCGAAGAAACGTGCTGAACTTTTTGGCTCAGCTCTGGTACTATCTTCGGTCCCAAGCTAATCGATACACCCCTCGAAACATAGGAAAATCCATGAGCCTCATTTTATCGGTCGAACTTTCATAGCGAATCAAAACAAACATAGTGTAGTACTAGAATTTCAACTATAATTGGGTACGTTAATCGATTTGCTTGGGACCAATAGGCTAGTCAAGTAGTGATCCCAGGAGTGAGCCAATTTTAAATCGTAAGTTTCGTATTGATTGTTGATTGTATTGTCAATGCATTCTATATTGACGTCAATAAATCGGTATTGACAATATTTATGTGTTCACATCATCAATATTATTGTCAATAATTCCCCTTCGCGTCAATATATTGATACGTGTGGGGTTCGCTTTAAAATAGATCATGTTGGCTTGTCATTTATTTTTTGATCTTCGTATTAAATCGTATTCGCATTGACGGCATTGGCTCTTCACACACAGAGTGATATGGAATATTTGAATGAGGAACAGTCTTCCATATTTCATTCAGTTGTTTATGGGATTTTCCACACGGTAAAAAAACATTACGTCCATGTAAAGTAATTTGTTGTTAAATATGCACTACTTGCCAAACATTGCAATTCGATGTGCAAATCCCTTGGAAGAGATCATATCAAAGCACGATGAAATCAACAGCACATCACTTCATTTTAAATTGTATTGCACATCGTTGTTGATGATTTGTGCTTTGAACTCGAAATGTCAAACATACCCAACACACAATATGAGTTGATCAACTGCTGAATAAGCTATATTTTAGCTGAAGAAGCTTGGTTTTGCCTGAATAAGCTCTTATTCAACATTCAATGTTTGTTGGGTAGTGATATTAACAATCTTTTACTTAAAGTTTAAATAATTTATGTTTGGATTTAGATTTTGCTGAAAATGGGTTTAAATAAATATAGCCTTGTTCATACTGAAAGCGCGTACTCAACATCAAAACAACAAAATATATTATCTGTTTCTTCACACTTAGAAATTACTATTTTTACACGAGACGTAATTCAGCTTTGACGTAAATCATAGAACGTAAACCAACATGGCATGTAAAATTAAGTGTCCTGAAACTGAAACATATGCAACTCGACGAAAAGTGCGTTTTATTGAATTGATTTTCTCGTCCTTTTCAACTGATTATTATGTCAAAAGGGCCGCTTGCATGTGTCGGTCTCAAGGCACTGAAATTTAGATGTCTTTTTCATAGTGTGTTTGGTAAAAAAAACACGCCGAAAACGACGCAGAAATCCTCGCCATAGGAATTTGTATGGCGATGATTTCTGCGTCGTTTTCGGCGTGTTTTGTTACCAAAGAAACAGATAATATCATCATAGAGGTAACTCTAAGACAAGTAGGTCCTGGAAAAACGTGCTCCACTTTTTGGCTCAGCTCTGGTACCAACAATCAATACGAAACTAACGATTTTAAATTGGCTCACTACTTGACTAGCCGATTGGTCCCAAGCAAATCGATTAACGTACCCCATTCTAGTATAAATTCCAGTACTACACTATGTTTGTTTTGATTCGCTATGAAAGTTTGACAGATAAAATGAGGGGTTCGTGGATTTTCCTATGTTTCGAGGGGTGCATCGATTAGCTTGGGACCGAAGATAGTACCAGAGCTGAGCCAAAAAGTTGAGCTCGTTTCTTCGGGACCTTCTGGTCTTAGAGTTACCACTATGGTTATAGAGGTTGGTCCTGGTTCGATGCAGTGGGTCGGTTATGGTTGGTTCTTGTCAGTGAGTTAGGTCAGATGTTTCGGTTGAAGGGTCATTAGCCAAGGCGTTTCTAATGTTCGTCGGGATCCCATTAAGATCCCTAATTCCATGGAAACCTGGGCAATTCACTAAGAGGTGCTCTACCGTCATCGTTGTGTTGCAAATATCACAGAGTTTTCGGAACGAAGTCGCACTTCCCATATTGTGGGTCGTCCGAATATGTCCTGAGTGGAGACGAGAAATAATTAGTTGGTCATGACGGTTTGGGAAATCTTGCCACTTGCTGGCCCACTGCTGGGCCCAAGCATTCCGAAGTTTGAACTTCATCCAAGTCTTGATATCAGGTCCTGGAACGGTTTTAGTAGCGAGCCTTCCAGATCGACCCGTAGCCGCAAGATGGTCTGCTTCACAATTCCCCCGGATGTCGCAGTGCCCGGGGATCCATAGCAAGGTAGTGATCGACGGAGCTTCCAGTTGGATCCCTTGGATCCAAGGATGTCTGGATGTCTGGGATTCCAAAGCTGTTAGAACACTTGCAGAGTCCGAAAGGATACAGAGCGGTTTGCTGGCGTGCATGGTAAAGGCGTGGAAGATTGACGTACTTTCCGCAGAGACACAGAGCACTGGTTTAGGAGTCGAAATAAAAGACTAGCAGCGGGATCTGCAATTCCAAGGCCGACTATTCCTAAGGTCTTAGAGCCATCTGTAGTTCAGTCACGTATGCGTGCATTTCTCGCGAGTTGTTACCAGCCTGGAATCATCTAGTCAACGTGAAGGTTTGGTTCTGCCCATCCTTTGGTTCCGGTCCAATGTAGTCTCGACACTGGGGGGAGCTCCTGATGGGTTAGGGTCTTAAGAGCTCTGTTCCCCTCTCTGAGGAGACAGACTTCTTCGTTCCCAGCAGTCTTATCCAAAAAGCTTATTTTTCTGCTTACCAGGGTCTCGGCAACTTGGTACCGGAAAGGCAGGACACCGAATTCAACACATGTCGAGTCCGCAGAAGTGGACGGTAGGAGCCCAGCTGCAGTACGGATGGCTTGATTATAAGTGGGACCTAGCCGCGCAATGAAGAAGTCACTAGCCGTACAGAAAATCTCACATCCGTAGAAGATTTTACTATTGACGATGGCTGTTGCTACCCTAAGCATAATGTTCCTGTTGTTACTACGATGAGGGCTGGAAAGTGTCCGCAACAAGCTAAGTCTTGTGCGGCAGCTGTTCCGTACATTGTCAAAATGAGGAGCGAAGCTTAACGTCCGGTCCAAGAGCATCCCAAGTATTGTGACCGTGTTACGGAAAGGTATTGTGGTACCATTACACTTAATGGCTGATGGTAATGGACGGTGTGAGGATCGGCAGATGTGTCGGTTGAGAGCACGAATCCTACCTGGGGCGCCCATCTTTGTGTAGCCGATACAGCTGCCTGAAGTTTCCTATGTAGGGCTTTGAACTATTTTAAGGTGTTTCACTGTGAAATCCTTCTTCGTTACCACTTCGAAACTTTAAGTGCACAAATATCAGCTTCTACGATACGTACCACAATGAAACTATTACCACAAACGAAGTGACAGACGGAGCGGCTCGAAAACTTTGGTGACTAACCTGCTATTGTAATTTTTCAGTGTACCACATGGCAACACCACTACTACTGGATTGTACCACATGGCAACACTACTACCAACAATCAGATAAAATGAGGGGTTATTGGTTTTTTCCTATGTTTCGAGGGGTTAATCGATTAGCTTGGGACCGAAGAGAGTACCAGAGCTGAGCCAGAAGGTTGAGCACGTTATTTCGGGACCTTCTAGTCTTAGAGTTACCTCTATGATACTACTGGATTGAACTAGCATTTTCACCAAATGTACTAGAATGTTTTGGTTCTATCTCTTTCACTCTACTCAAAATTGAAATGCATAAAAAAATGACAAAATAATACACTCTTTGCACACTGTCAAAGAATCATTGTACACAAAATCAACTTTGTGCAAAACCAAAACAAAAATACTATCCCATCTGGTGGATGATGGCAATTCTATTACAGCGAACCACATTATTTTAATTGATTTCTTCGCCAGTTAGTCGTCTGTCACTTCGTTTGTGCTATTACTCCCCGTTTGCTGTACTGCAGCATACATGAAGTAGCATTTTCAGGTGAAATGGGGCATTAATGTGTTTAATTTAAAATTCGAAGTGGAAGTGCATGTATAGCCTACGTGGTGGCCATTTCTCGCGTCACTTTTCAAATAGACCAATGTAACATATCCACCATTTTGAGAAAATCGAAGTTGAAGTTCGACAGATTATTATTTTAACCGTTTAAAAACAATACATTTTGCAATACTATTTTTAATGTAGTTAGTGTATAATAACGTTGAAAATTCAGAAGAAACGGTAAAATCACAATTTTAATTTGAATTTCATGCTACAACATAGAAAAAACCACATAGGACGTTTTCACAAGTCGAGTTGTACATCGGACATGTTACATTGGACGATTTTTTTCACTGACACAATCAATCAGTGTTACATTGGACGTTTTGTCTACATGATACTAGATTCCCTTTCACAGATTTCAGAGTATAGTACCTAACTTTAGATAGGCACCGCCTTTGGAAAATGAGCACCAATCATATTAGGCAGTCCGAATGACTGAAGTAACAATCATGTACCCATCATTTCAAACTGTACATTGGACAATTTTTGATCAATGATTAGTTTAAATAAATGAAAGTAAATTAAGATTGATGTTTTTGTATCACATACAATGATAGAAGAGCAATAGTTTGTATAGCTTAACTCGATTTGTTTACATTTGTTACATTGGTCTATTTGAAAAGCGACGCGAGATTTGTGAACTCTCTACAAGGAATCACCTTAAAGAAGTACGTTTATATTGGCAAAAATTGCTATTTTAGCATCCCTTGGTGGGACTTTGTATGGAAGCGAGCTGTCAATTGGTTAGTTTAGTGTCAAACGGTTGAAGTTATGATTTTGCTTTAAATTTTGATTTAAAAATCGAGATTTTCATCTGTGGTCTATGTGTTCGATAAAAAATATCATTGTGCCCTGAAAACGATAATTTTTTCAAAATTAAGAAATCTATTTGCAGAAATCAATCATGTCAGCGTTCATTTTGAAACCTGTTTAAATGTGTTGGGCAACCTTTGGGGCAAGACAGCTTTTGATCATGAGTTAAATCGGAGTTAATTTTGAGTAACTCTGAGTAACTCGCGTTGCTCAACATAAAATACACATAGCAACCGATAATGTCAAGCAAAGCAACAACATTTTAAACGGTGCGCTTGCAATGCTTTACTGGGAAGACCTTTCAGCAATGAAAGGGCAATTGCACGTGTTTGAAAGGAACTACAAGCTGTCCCCTCAAAATCGATGGAAGATTTTTTTGGTGACCTTACGGAACAGTCAGAGCTGTCTTGCTTTACTGCCATGCCGATGACGTTCTATTACAGGGGGATTTTGTACAATCTCTAGGAGGGTTCCAGTCAATCGCAAAGGGGATTTATGACAGTTTCAGTCAGTGTTGGAAAAGTTCGCGATATTTCACGAAGTTCACCAAGGGAAAAGTTCGCGATTTATAGTGAGTTTTCGCGAACTTTTCCATCACTGGACTCTCAGTAGAGATTCCGAGCAAGCCTAGGGGGAATTTCAGACAATCCCAGTTCGGTTTTCCAACAATATTAAAGGTAACTTCAGAAAATCCAAAGAAGGAATATGAACTATCCCAGCGAGGATTCTGAACAATCACAGGAAGAATTTCACTCAATATTGAGGGGGATTCATGACTGTCCAGGGGGGATTCCATATAATCCAGTCAATCCAAAGGTAGATTCTGGACAATTCCAGTATTAAAAAATGGTATGTGATGGTTCCTACATCCTTTTGACGATCGCTCATTGACAAACTTCATATAAGTTTCAGAATAGAATCAACTACGAGGGGGGCGACTCTATCTAAGATGCAGGAATGTTTTTGCTTTGCTGTTGTGAGATGCACTCGCGCTTAATAGATAGAAATACGATTGATTATGATTCTTAAGATTTCCTGAAAAAAGGTGGAGAGCGATGCGAGAAGGTGGGCTTAGATGTAAGAGATGAAAAAAGATTGTTCGTAGATTGATTCACTAGTGTAAGATTTTTCGACCATTCAAAATCGAGATTTAGATGTGTCGCACCCCTCGATCAACTATGAAGTTGGCCAGAACTAACCTATTTGGACCTGGGATGAACCAAAAAATAAAAGACTGCATTCAACAATGCTCCTTTTGTGTTAAATATTGATAAACGCAACAACCCCAGACGATGAAAATTCAACCTGCTCCTGTTCAACCTTTTTCAACTCGTGTCTATTGATGTCTTTTTGCAGGAGTATCAGGGAAAACAACGAACGCTTCTGGAGAGAGTTGACCCTAACTCTGACATTTTCTACCTAAATATTCTCAGAGATTTAAACCCCTCTTCCTTAATGAATGCTGGTAAATAAAATGTTGCTTATCACAAAAGAGTTTCCTCATTTCAGGCATGTAGTGCAACAACATATGAAACCTGTTTGACCGATTTTGTGAGATTGAGTATTAATTTTCATGAGCTAAATTAATCTCCTGAAAACATTTGGCCAAATTCTTACTTCCTTAGTCTTGAAATCATACCATCTAGTGTTTCCTACGGTTGGGGTTGAAACAGTTGACGTTTTTTACTACACTCGCTTCGTTGTCGAGTATCGTTGTCGTTGTGTTTGTATTCGAACACTCATGCTCTACCGTCGTCTCTCTCACACAACACGAGCGGTAGAATAACATTCGAGCTAAAAGAAAATTATCAAAATAGCTCTCATATAACATGTGTGATTTCGTTGTAATTCCTCAATTTGGTGTAAATCAAACCATTTATGATCAGAAATATTATTAATAGGACATCATTGCTTGCTATTTTCAGAATTCACACAAGCACACCATCAGCAGCTCTTATTATGAGAAAAACTAAAATACATACATTCGTGACGGGTCTTCGGCGACAGTGTCGTATGACAGAGCCTGTCATACAACATTTTAGTTTGGTACTGTACTATGATAGCTTGTTTCGCAAGTGTCGGAGGCAAAGGCAGTCAATTATCACAGAAAATGTGTCGACTACCGTGACCGCTTACAAGACTGTTCCTACCCTGGGAATTTACCAGAATTATCATTTCCCGGTTCCCAGAAAACTAGTTTGACTTCTTGAGAAGCAGTTTATTTGTACGAAAACCATGTTAAACATATGTTATATTAAAAGTGACCACACAACTTTTGGGAAAAATTGATAGAAATTTCCGGAGAAAGTATGACGAATCTTTAGTGCGAAGTCAGGAAAGCTTCCTGGCGAAGAATCTTTCAAACGAAATCGGTAGACGCTTCTAACACAATCTGTGGGAAACTCCCAGACGAAGTTAGAAGAGACTTCCATGCAAATTTGGGCAGCCGGATAAAACTTTCAGAATAATTCAGAAAAGTTTTCCGTGGGAAGTCCGGATGAAATGGGAAAAAGTTTCCACTTCCAGCGGTAGGACTTCTGATTGTAATCTGATACTGTTGGAATGAAAAGATGATGAAACTTCCGTTGTACAATGGACGGAATTTTCGGGAGAATGTGGAAATTTCTTCCAGGGCAAGTTTAAAAAAAACTTCCAGGAGATGTTGGAAGAAACTTTCGTGCAAAGTCAGACGAAACCTCCCAGAGAAATCATAAGAATCTTTCCGAAGAAGCTGGTTGAAATCTTCAAGGGGAAGTTGCAAGAAACTTCCAGAAATTGTCGGAAAAATTTTCCGGGGAAATTCTGACGAAGTTCAAGTTTTAATAAATAACTACCGAAAATATTTCCCGATTTCCGGGAAGAATCTTCAGCTATTTTAAGATTCCCGGGTAATTATAAATTGCTGGGATATGGAAACACTAACATCACCATATCACCAAAAACTTCAAAGACATTACACTTTAGCCATCCATCCTAGAAAGCAAAAAAGACCTAAACATCCCTTGGCTTGGACAAACGCTGTCAAACGGGGATTGTTCGAACATTATTTGATGAAAAATATTAGACTACTTTGTTTGTTTTTGAGTAAATATTGAGAAACTCAAATTTACTCACTGCAAATATATTAACTCTGAGTACAGTTGTCTTACCCCTAGGGGCAACCGGGAAAAAAACCAACCGTTGACCGTTCGGCCTAATGATCCAACATCTTGTGGCGGTACGATTTTGTAACTTCATTCGTCTTCTGATATGAAAATTTCTCAAAATATTCTTCAGGTTTTCTTTACCAATATTTATACTCGAGTACTTTTGGCGAATATTTTTCCTCTAGGAAATCATTGAGCTAATGCTAATGATTAACTTAATCCAAATTAGTAATCAATATCTACGGTCTAAAACCGTCCCGCACGCTTCACTCTCTTCGTCGTCCATTTTCCAAATCGAAGCAATCCACCTGCTTTTTCCCGCCGTGGCCGACAACGGGTTGGATTTGTGCAATGTCAGCACTCACTTGAACTGTTTCCATGCGCGCGGTGTTTAAATGAATCCCAGCAAGCCGCGTAAGTGCACCTATATGAATAAGTTTATACACTCACTTTTTTTTGCGTTACGAATAAACCGAGATTGCCGGAGTACGGGAGGGGAAAGAGGTGACGAGGGGTCCTCCAGGGATCGCAGCAAACCGCCCAGGAGGAACATTTTTACATGCATTTACTGTCTCGTTTGCTCGCGATTTTCGCGTTATTGCTCGTTGTCCGTCGACGTCGTCGTCGCGGATTAGTAGCAGCAGCAGCAGGAGGGGGGGGGGGGGGGGGGAAATGCAGTTAGTCTTATAAATGTAGCTGCATTAACGTTTAAATTTACATTCGTGAGCATTGCTTGCCCGAGGGGCTTTTTCGGGTTCGCTCATCGCCCCGCGGGAGAAAACCAACCGGAGAGTGTTGCGAGCCAAGTCCAATTTGAAAAGTGCTCGTTATAAAATTATTATTATTAACTGCTGGTAAAAGGACATTAATGGCTTCATACCGGTGGAATTAATTTGCATACATTTGTCTGATCATCCAATTTGCTACCACTATATGCAAGCATGCACGAGCCCTGTGGCAGCTGCATTCTTTTGACAAACCAAGCAAGAATCGTTCGTGGCTCTCCATAACCCATCAAACAAACTTTGACATCGGACGGTAATAAAAGTTAGGCACGGAAGATCATCGTAAAAGACGTTAGGAATAGAAGCCGGAGGGGAGTTTGTTGCACCTGACTCGATGGCAGTAGGCTGGGCGTTGCTGCTAGGCCTACTTGACCTAATAAAGGCTAAATATCGCGCTGCTCGGGTTGTCCGAAATGATCAAAGCAATCCGAGTCACTCCCCCCTCTACCCACTTGTCGACGATCGACGTTGAGGAATTGATTAATTTGCATTTTACACTTCAATTTAGCAAAGTACACACGCTCACTCGACTCGGTTTTGGGGCTTTGATTGATTGATTTGAGAAATGTCCATTTCCTTTCTCTGTCTCCGAGCAGTCGGCGATTGTGACTGCGAGCGCGGACAGCTCAAACTCAGTCAGCAGCGTATGTCGGTGGCGGGGTGGTCGCCCGAGGGGTCACAAAATTACCGATTGTAACGGTGGTTCGTGGCGTGTAAATTTCAATTTCCATCCGGACCAAGTCGGAGCATTCGAAAAATTGCCCCGACGAATTTGAAAACATTTTTTTTTCCTGTATTAGATCGAGGTTCTGTTCTGAGGCTGGAGGAGAGCGAATGTGTCGAGTCATGGTCACAAGTTCGGGGCCATTCTTGAGCGACCAATGGCGGGACCTGCAAGTCATGTACACAAAGGAGTCTAATAGGTACGCCGGTAATAAGTAGCTTCTAAGGGTGGGCTGGTGAGGAAGGGGTTCGGGGGCCATAGTCAATAGCTATTGATTTTCTTGTACTTGTCCGTGTTCGGGCTTCTTGCGTTCTTCTGCCGGGATGACGGCGGATGCGACGCATGTTTTAATTGGGAAAATTAGTCGGACAATACGGTTGCTTCGGAGGAGCGGAGTGCGCGATTGGCCTGTGGGAATAATTCATGGCTTGCTCTCTGTGAGTTAGTTGGGGCGAGTGTGAGTGAGCGGACCAGGAATTCGTTCAAAACAAAGCAGGCCGTGTGCGTTTCGGTTTTAGTTGGTTGAACTCGCGATTCGTTTGACTTGACCAACGCGTGCTAAAAACTTCACCCAATTCACACGAGCTGCGCAGCACCGCTGCAATCGGAAACCGCCGCGTCCGCCAACATTTGCATAATATTTCAATATTTCATTATAATATTTCATCGCGCTTGCTTTCGGTTCCTCACAACAAACCCATTATTCCTCCCATGGGAGTCCGGTCCGTATTCTATGTCACTGCTGCCGACTTCTCACTCACCATATATTTCGACCACATATGGATACACAACTTTATTTACGATCCCCACCCGACTCCAAAAAAAAAAAACTGCTTCCTATAACGGAATCTAGGATTCTAATACACGATCGCGGGCAGTGTTGGTAGAAATGTGATTTATAAACCAATATTTCGCACCTCAAGCTGGCGCACACGGAGGCAGGCACAATCACGGGGGGTGCCGTTTAATGTAACAGGTTTCGTGAAAACTGGCAGTAGGTCATCTTTGATTGTATTTATGATGAGCAGCAGCCATCGCACGAAGTAGGCGTTGTCTTTTCGTTGGGGGGAAACAACCGTTCTGCTAATGGTGCACTAATCATTGCCTATTTTTATGCAGTATGGCAATGGAAGCATGCACAGAAATCATTTTCCCTTTGGACTCAGCAGGAATTGCAAATGACTTTCCCTTCGTTATTTGCGCAGTTTGCCGAGCGGTTGTGGTCAATATTTTTAAACATATTTATTGCACAGGTTGTAACGGGCATCGTGTTCCAATATGGTGTGGAGCCGACCTGTTAACAAGACTTTTCGAAATCAGTAACTAATCTTACATCATCACCAAGACTGTAAAGTTGTACCACATTTTGCGCGCGCATGTAAACCAATAAGCGGATGAGACTGAAGAAGATCGACTGACGACGGGGACAGCCGTGCGGTATCGATCGGTTTCCCAACGCTGCGCAAGTGCCATTAAGATGATCGAAATGGTTCATTTAGTTGAACAAGTCCTACTTGGATGGAATGTGTTCGTTATTTTCCCATGGTCCAGGCAACCCGTAAGAGATATCACTCGAAGGGGGGAAAAAAGAAGCCTACTTAGAACCGATTCCATCTCTAATTTCGACTGAAATACGTCAAAATTCACGTGCAATTTTCCTGTTAACCTATGTCGTGACTATCACTCGCCTGCCGACTCGGATCTGGCGCGCACGGACATAGAATAGCAAATAGCACACACACACACAGACGAAATCAGTTTAATAACCTGCCATATAAGGCCGGCAGGGGGCGCCTTATTCTACTGGAGCGCAGCCTGCGGGTCATTATCCGCGCGACCTTTTCAATCCTCTCCCGAGTGAGTTCTCCATGCGCCCGATTCGCCCGTTTAAATCTAATTAACCGGAAAAATTTGCCATTCATCAGTCCGATTTCATATTGTAATGCCCGTAACACACCGACTAGGACGAGGACGACGATGGAGCGGATCGAGAATCGGCGGAATTTAACCTTCATTAGGCACGCTGCAACTCGGCTCTTGTCGGAGGCATCACTTTTCGGGATGGATTTATCTCCGACGACAGATCAAAATGGTCTCATTTAACTGACAATCACTGCGCTCGGGCGCGTACGGAAACATATTGGGTGCCATCCGAGAAGAGCTACCTAGAAAGAACTCTCGTCCTGCTGCAATCAGTCCTAAATTGCACCAAAGAGCTTAATTATGTGAATATTGCACACGATGCACCACCAACAGCAGCAGTTTCCACAAAGTAGCAAAGCACGCCGCACCACCGCAGCACCGATCTTGTCAAGTGTCTCGTGGTGTTCCTAACGGTAGATCCGTCCAGGGCTATGCATAGTTTTGCGAACGGACGTTCCCCGGGTGCCATCCCAGATGCAAAACGAATGCCACAGCACGAGGAGAGATGGTTTTGCTGCTTGACGACTGTTTGCGCTCCCATCCCGGTCTTTCGGTCCAGAAACGCAGTCAGTATGGTCGTGGATGCAGGGCGGTATGCAGCGGGTCCCCTTCATTGAACGTCACACGGTAAATCCAAAACAGTGACGATTCTAACACCGATTGACATTTGTATTTACAATTTACAATGCACAGTGGTTCAGCATGAAAGTAAAGATGCACGTTCTTTATCAAAGTTGTAGCTGAGATGATTTTTAGCTACCGTATGCGTCATAATATTTGCACCATTGAGCAATGTCAAAATTAAAAAAAAAATCTCAAAAATTTCGTTTTCGAGTTTTTTTTTATTTATTCAAAGGGGGGATGTTTCTCAGAGTCTTAAACTATGTTAATCATCGATCGATTTTCCACTTGCTGCAATTACGGCCTCCACACGCTTCCGGAATGCACGGTAATGTAGTCTGAGGCTTGCTGTACTCGGGTGGCGTTTAGAACAGGCATTGGCCTTCATGACGCGCCATATTGAGTAATCCAGCGGATTAAGATCGGGGCTGGATGATGGCCACATTCCTTCGCCCGGAACGGAAGATGTTCCTGCAACCACTTCTGAGTGCGGTTCGAGGTGAAATACAACATTTGGCTTCGAACCGTACTGTTCTTTGATCCACGGAAGAACATACTTACTTAAAATCCCGATGTAGACCTCCGTGTTGACCTTGTCGCCTTCTGGAATGAACACCGGGTCCATTTTTTTGCCATCGGAAGCCACCAATCCAAACATCATAACGCTAGCAGGATGCTTGGTCAGATACACGTTCTTGTGTTCGTCAGCCACGTCTTTTACCGGAAGAGAACTAATACACCGGTCGGTTCTGGAATTTGATACGGGATCGACGGTAAACACGCTCTCGTCGGTGAACAGGATTACCGGGTTTTTTCGCTTAAGGAAGTTCAAGATTTTCTTGCATCGTTCGACTCGTAGCTCCCGGATGCGGTTTTTTCCGTGCCCTCAACTTCGCATCGTAATCTTCCTTTACGATCTTCCGTGCCGTAAAGTCACTGATCCCGTGTTCCTTTGCCATTTTCCTTATTGAACGCACTGGATTCACCCGAATCTTCCTTTTGATAGCAGTGATAACGGACGACCTGTGGCCACCTTTGCGGATAGTTGTCCTTTCTTTTCTCGGTCTAAAACGCTTTTGACGGTCCACCGGGACACTCTCACGGCGACCGAAATGTCTTTTTGCGACATTTGCGCGTGGGACAAATCACGAATACGCTGCCACTTCGTCATGGTGCAACTGTCAAACTAAGTAAATCATTTTCTTTTATACACAGCCTACTACGGTATGAGCTATGGGTTACGTGCATGCATTGTATGCACAGGTGAAACGGGAACGTTATCATTTCTCAAATTGCTACAAAAAAACACCCATAGTCAAGTCAGAAAAAAATACTCTCAAATGAGAACAAATGACCAGTTACAATTGTCTCACATCTCATATAAATGCAGAGAAAAATCAAGGCCTACCTACATTCATTCCATCGCAAGGCAATAAATTTCACGGATGTTCGGGATCTTCCTGTGGGTATTTGGTGGTCACTTTGAAGTAATGACTGGGTAATGTATATCAAAAATCACAATTTTACTACATTCCATATATGTAGATGCAGAAAAAAATCAAGGCCTACTTTGATCAAATTTACGAAGCAATTCATTTTAAGTATTTTCCGAAACTTTCGGATTGCCATCTGATGACCATTTGTAGCCAATGACCAGCTAATCCCAAGTAATAATCTAAATTCTTGGAAGATCTATTCTTATTTTATCATTGTTTTATCACAGACAAACAGACGTAACTCTTAGAAAAAGTTTTTCTTGAAAACATAGTATCTCAAAACATAGGACCTCAGTAACGACATCTCTCGGGCTTCTCGCGGAAAACAAGCTTGCTCGCTCAATCGTAAACAATATTGCATAAAATTTCTATAGAATGTATAGAAACGTCAAAGTGATCCGATGCCAGCGCTGCGGCGAGTAGTTCGCGGAACTTATAATATTCAAATCAACCGTTAAATGCGTGAACGAAGATACACAATGAAGTGTTACGTCTGTTTGTCTGTGGTTTTATCATAGCATCCCTTGCAGCCTGTGGTTGCATTACGGTGTTGTGTACTTGTCATAAAATCAAGCCGTCAAGTCGTCTCTAAAACTGTTTTATGACTACTAAATTAAAATTCAGCCTTCATAGTTTTAACGGTAGCTGTAAGGTGGTTCTGTATCATGTCGATAGCCTAATGGAAGCCCCCAAGCCACCTGAAACAGTCGTGCCCATTCCTGCATCCTGCCAACCGAGTCGTCCCGGGCCTGTTAGGGTAGGGGAGGGGGTCTTCCAACCGGAATTATCAGGCAAGTACTTTCCACTATCGACTTATGCTTCGCCTGATGTACCTTCGACTTATAGCACTGTGACTTCTGTTTGTTCAAACACCAATGACGAGATCGAAACCGAGACTGCTAATACTGCATCAACTACTTCATCGATACAAACCAACTACACTTCGACACCGAGACGCCCGCTATACAGCATCATGGAAGCCCCCGATCCTCCCGACATGGTCCAGTTTGCATCCCGTATCAACTTAGTATCCTGCCATCAGAGTCTCGGTCCCGTTGTCGGGAGTGGAGAGGGGGTCTTCCAAACAGTGAACACCGGCAAGTACTCAAGCTTAACAACCTGCTCGCTCCCTGATGATCATTCACTTTCTAGTGCACCCGATTACCAGCGTTGCGTGACCTCGTTCGACGACTGTGGGGGCAGTAGTGGAACCCCATCAAGACATCGATTTCTGTCGGTTTATTACCAAAACGTCAGAGGTCTACGAACGAAAACATCTGACTTGAAGTTAGGATTATCCAGCTGCGATTACGATGTGGTCGTTCTCACCGAAACGTGGCTCCGGCCCGATATAATCGATGCGGAGCTAACATCGGATTACTCGCTGTTTCGATGTGATCGTAGTGAATCAACAAGCAACTTGTCGAGAGGCGGGGGTGTGCTCGTTGCAGTAAAATTGAGTCTGCACTGTACCGAGGTATCTTTAACCGACTGTAGACAGCTTGAGCAAGTCGCTGTGTGCGTGAAACTACCAAACCGGTCTCTGCACATTTTCGGAATTTACCTTCGTCCGAATTCTGATCCTGCGTTATATTCCACCCACTCTTCCGCTGTTCAGTATGTTGCTGATCGATCGGCGGCCAGCGACATAGTCTTACTTCTTGGGGATTACAATCTCCCTCAGCTGCAATGGACCTTCGATGAAGATGTCAATGGATACCTGCCTGCGAATGCCTCCAGCGAACAAGAACTCGTACTAACCGAATCCATTTCTACATGTGGTTTGGTTCAACTAAACTCAATCTCAAACCCGAATGGCAGGCTACTCAATCTGGCTTTTACGAACGCTCCTGACGATTTTGAAATATCGCATCCTGTTTTACCACTCTTGCCTATCGATCCTCACCATCCGCCGTTAGAACTTCAAGTTGATGTACATAGATGTGTGCACGTTCCAGCAAACGCTCAGTCGGACTCTATTGATCTGGATCTTAGGCGCTGCGACTTCGAATCTCTCAATGCAGAATTTTCATCGGTTGACTGGGAGCAGCTTCTTCAGGGGCACTCTGTCGATGATATTGTTCTTCTGTTTTACGACAAGCTTTACGAAATTCTCCACTTGAAGGTCTCTCGACGCCGCCCTGCTATTAGTGGAGCCAACAGGAAGCCCTGGTGGTCCATTGAGTTAAGAAACCTGCGCAACAGACTGCGTAAAGCACGTAAACGATTCTTCGCTAACAAAACCATTGAAAACCGAGAATCGCATCACCTTGTGGAACTGTCCTACAAAGAGCTCGTAGCATCAAGCTACCATGAATACATGCAGAGGCTGCAATCGAATTTGAAACAAAACCCATCAATGTTCTGGAGGTTCGTGAAGCAACAAAGGGCAAGCAATCGTGTTCCGGACAATGTCAAGTATGGTGACGCTTTGGCCTGCTCTTCTGAAGAGGCAGCTAATCTTTTTTCGACCTTCTTTCAAAGTGTGTTTAATGCGGAGTCGCCCCAACCTCACCCGGGTTGTTTTCAAAATGTGCCATCCCATGATATCCACCTTCCTTTTTTCAATTTTTCTCGTGAGGAAGTGTTGAGAGCGTTAGCCAAACTAGATGCGTCGAAAGGAGCCGGAGTCGACGGTTTAACTCCAACACTGCTGAAGAATTGCGCCGAGTCTATAGTTAAACCTTTGACGATACTGTTCAATCGATCGTTAAATGAAAAAACATTCCCAGGTTTATGGAAAACTGCCAAAATGATTCCCATCCACAAATCGGGTAGCGTGCGGCACGTTGAAAATTACCGCGGGATCTCGATTCTCTGTTGCCTGGGAAAGCTCTTTGAATCCTTGGTCCACGAGGTCTTACTGTCTGCAGCAAAACCGATAATTTCGGAATACCAGCATGGATTCGTTCCCCATCGCTCTGCAACAACCAACTTATTATGCTACACCAACGTTTTGTTTCGTGAGATTGAAAGCCGGAATCAAGTGGACTCTGTATACATTGATTTTTCGAAAGCATTTGATACTGTTCCGCATAGCTATGCCGTGGAAAAGCTGAGACATATGGGTTTTCCCGATTGGATAGCCGACTGGCTAATGTCTTACCTGACTGGTAGGAAAGCATTCGTCCAGGTGAACTCAGCACGATCCAGGACCTTCTACATTCCATCTGGAGTTCCACAAGGGAGTGTGTTAGGTCCATTGATCTTTGTGCTCTTCATCAATGACTTGTGCCTGCAAATATCTTCTGGAAAGTTGTTTTTTGCCGACGACCTCAAAATCTTCAGAGTCATCAAGTCTGTTTTGGACTGTGTTGCTCTGCAGATTGACATCGATGCCCTTTCACGATGGTGCAAGGAAAATGGAATGTGCGTGAACATCAATAAGTGCAAGGTGATCACTTTTAGCCGTTGTTGGATTCCCATCAATCATCTTTACAATATTGACACTGCTCCGCTGGAACGTGTGCAGTCTATCCGTGATTTAGGAGTTATCATGGATTGTAAGCTTCGATTCAACGAACATATATCCACCGTTACTGCCAAAGCCTTCTCCGTTCTTGGGTTCATTCGCCGCAATGCATCTCAATTCACCGACGTGCACACATTAAAAGCCTTGTTCTGTGCTTTAGTGCGAAGTATCCTGGAATATGCTGCTCCCATTTGGGCACCGTACCATACATCTCAGGTGATCCGCATCGAACGTGTGCAGAAATCATTCATTCGCTTTGCTCTTCGGCACCTACCGTGGAATGATCCTGTCCATCTACCTGCATATCCAGAACGATGTCAACTAATTGATCTGGAACTGCTATCGGCAAGACGGCTGAAATTGCAGCGGCTGGTTATATTCGATATCGTCCAGAATAACGTCGACTGTTCGGATCTTCTCCTGCAAGTATCACTGAACGTTCCACAGCGTCAGCTGCGGTACTCAGCACTTATCGCAGTTCCCGCACATAGAACATGTTATGGTCATAACAACCCGCTCAGTTCTTGCCTCAGAGCTTTCAACAATGTTAGTGATTTGTTTGATTTTAATGTGTCCAAAAATTGTTTTAAAAATAGGATTAAAAACATAGCATAAGTTAAACTAGTCTGTATGACACTGTCGAAGACGAAGAACAAATAAACATCAAATAAACATCACTACTTATAACTGCAGAATAAAACCAAAACAAACCATACAGGTCTCGCTGCGGTTATTCGTGCTGCTGGTAGTTCCGACATTAACTGTTGTAGTCGTTTCGGACGAGCTCGGAAGCAAATGGTACACTGGTGGAAGATGTTTCGGGCCAGGTTCCTGGCCTCAGTAATCCGATAACGGAGGCGAAGAAGGGTCAGTTGTAACTGAGAAGCGGCGTGCAAATGATTCTCGTGGAAGTTACGAACCAGCAGAACAGACAACGGATGCGCAGATGGAAGGATGATTTGAGGTTTACTGCCGTAGGTTTGCTGCGATCGATTTAGACGACCCCCAATACGGATGAGATTTTCCGTATCGAGCATTGGCTGGAACCATTTCAGGCGAGACTTTCCGGAGACGGGCTGTTGTCGCTGAAGGGATTAGTAGTAAAATTCTTCTTTATTTCGATTTGTAATGTGGTTTACAATTGCTAATACAGGGCAAGAGGTTAGCCAGAAGGGCTCTTCATCTTTGGTGAACTTTTTGATTTTGTGTTGTACATGTTGTGTTTTACTGTGTAATGTTTTTCAATTTTCTTCTTGTGAAGTATGTTGTTTGAATGTTTTAATTTGTTATTCTACCTACTTAACCTGACTTAACCTAACGTGCCAGATCCCTGACGATCTGTTGATCGGATCGCCTACAGCAATCTCTGAACCTTGCGATGGAGCCAGCTCTCCGTAACTCCAGTGTCTGAAGACCAGCCAGGCGGTGGACCTCAGAATTTCTAGTCCACGGGGGACTGTTGAGGATCATCCTAAGGATCTTGTTTTGGATTCTTTGGAGTTTGAGGCGATGGCATTTGGCGCAACTCTCCCAGATTGGCATCCCGTATTCTATTAAGGGAAGGATGATTTGTTTTTAGACGGCAAGCTTATTTTTAAGGGACAGGGTAGACCTCCTGTTGATGAGTGGATACAACGATCTTATCAAGATGTTGCACTTGGTTTTGGTTTTGTCAACGTTCTTCCTTGAAAAGAAGCTTGCTGTCTAGTGTTAGCCCGAGGTACATGACCTCTTTGGACCATTCCACCACTGTGCCGTTCAGGCAGATCTTGTTATTCTCCGACGGAACAAGTCTATGATATTTAGAGTGTGGCAAGATAATGACCTGGGTCTTTGCCGCGTTGATACGGATCTTCCAGCTGTTGAAATATTCAGACAGGACGTCCAGGCCTCTCTGAAGTTTGGCAGTCAGAGCTCCGATGACCCTACCCTTGTAGACGATGGATGTGTCATCTGCGAACAGAGACAACGATTCACCATCAGGGAGAGCCGGCATATCGGAGGTGAACAGGTTGAATAGAATGGGGCGGGCCAAGGATGCTTCCTTGTGGAACCCCGGCACCGATGTTGAAAGCATCCGATGTGATGGTATTCAGAGAGACTCGGAACGTCCTATCCGATAGATAGTTGTTTATTATCTTCACTAGGAAGCTGCAATTTGAACACCAGGCCATCATGCCAGACATTGTCGAACGCTTTTTCAACGTCCAACAACGCCATGGCAGAGGTTTTCGAAACAGACTTGTTCCGTCTGAGAGTGTTTGTTACTCGAGTCAGCTGGTGGACGGTCGAATGACCTTTCCGAAAACCAAACAGATGTTAGGAGCCGGTGGTAGACTGCTCTTTCGAACAGTTTTGATAACCCTGCAAGAAGACTGATTGGTCGATAACTTGAAGGAGAGGACGGATCCTTCCCAGGTTTCCGGATGGGTATGACTTTAGCTAACTTCCAACACAAGGAGTAGTAGCCAAGTTTGAGACACTGATTAAAAATTCAGTGCCAGATGGTTGTAGAATCTGGAACTCAAGTGTTTGAGTTCCAGATTCAGGATGTTGTCGAAACCTGGAGCCTTCATGTTTTTAGATGATTTGATATAGGCCAACAGTTCGTCAGCCGTAATCTCGGATTCCTCTGGAAAAATGTTAGGATTCTGAAGAAGATTGGTTGCATTTTCAGCAACCTCAGATTCATGAGGGCTGACTATGTTTTGTCCGAGATTTTGGAAGCTCTTTAGGAGTTATCAGATGAACCACTGGGTCGCCGGTACGATCCAGTGGGGTCAGTGGTGGAATGGGCCTAGGCTTGTTTTAAAGAATTTTTGTTAGTTTCCAGAAGGGCTTAGCACCATCTGGGAGAGAGCGGATCTTACTAGCAAAATCGTTATTTCTGAGATCCACCATCCTGGCCTGAATGATCTTTGTTAATCGATTACAATTGGTCTTCAAGTTAGGCAGGCCAGTACGCTGGTACTGCCAACGAATGGTGTTACGGAGTCTAATGAGATCTTTGGTAGGGCTGTCAAGGTTCAGAGTGTTACTCACCTGTCTAGATACTGGCACGTGTTGTTCCCTGGCCCGGGAGATCGCCTCCTCGATGGTTTGTGGACACCGGTCAACATCTTCGGACGTCCCCGGTTGGACATCGTAGTCAATGGTTGTGTCGACGCAGTGTTGATATTGCGCCCAGTTGACTCGATGGTAGTTGCGCCGGGAAGCTTCGAATCGGTTTACCGAGGATCCAACTTCGGCCACCACCGGCTCATAGTGGTCCGAGCTCAGCTTCTGGAATGCCACAGGTTGCGAGACGTTGTGTCCCATGTTGGTTACAAAGATGTCGATGGTCGCATGGACCCCAGACCGACTCAACCGGGTGGGAGAGTCCGGGGCCAAGATGGTATAGTGGCCCTCTTGCAGGTCCTCCTTGAGGATGGTGCCGTTTTTATTGCTCCGACCGTTGCCCCAAGCTTGGTGTTTTGCGTTCAGGTCGCCAGCGATGATAAAGTTCCCGTCTCCGGGTGAGTTTGATGATGTCTTTCCGGAGGGCCACTGACGACCCGTCCCTGATGTTGGTTTGCTTGGGGCAGTAGGCCACGATGATGGTGATTGGGCCAAGTGATGTGCTCACCTCCACTCCGATGGCTTCAATTGTTTTCAGCTGGAAGTTTGGTAGCAGCCGGCAACTGATGTTCCGTCTTGCAGCGATGGGCACTCCTCCACCTCCAGAGCAGATGCGATCAAGTCTGACGAGCCGGAAGTCTCGGTGATGATAGTAATGTCGACCTCCTTGGTGTTGTAACCAGTTGGTTACAATCCGTGGATTTTCTTCTGTATGAGTTATTGTTGGTTGGGAAAATTCACGTTTTGTTAAACCTAAAGCAGTAGACACGCAAGAACGAGAGGGTTTGTGCCGCTGCAAAGAACAAAAACGTTACTGAAGGGAAAAAACTATTATACAACATTTCGCACAAAAATGGTTGTGCGAAAAGAGGGAGAATGATAATGATTGGAGATATTGGAGAGGTCATCTTTCAGTGGAAGGTTGACCACAAACAAACAGGCGTCCGTGTGCAAAAGACCGGTATTTTTAAGTGCAGTGCCATTTAGTGTACCCCTCCCCCCCTTCTGGAGTTTCTGGAATGTTGGACTGCCTCCGTTCAGGTAAATAGGCTTAAATTATTGTTATCAGCCAACCTGACTGGAAATATTACCCTACAATAGGACCTCGTACCGTAAATAAAACGGTCTTACACGGCTTGGCTCGTAAGTCAAGATGGCTTCCGAGCCTAATAGTAAATGATCCTCGATCGTCCGTCAGAGACGATTCCCTCAGGCCGGTGGCCTTAATTACCAAGGAGGGTCCCGTCTCGGCTCGACCAAGGTGGCCATGACACGGTCAGCCGATGCCATCAACGACGGAAGACGCCTGCCAGCCAAACAATCCAGCAACGCCTGCTGAGCCGTATGTAGCTGATGAACGCCACCAGATCCGCCATTCTCCCAAAGCTGCAACATTGTCTGCAGCCCGCGCCGCAAGTTTCCGGCCACACGGTAGTGCAGGAGCAGCCGTGTGGGACGCCGTAGGAGATCCCGCTGCAGCAGTGAGTACAGTGCTACGCCACATATATGTGAAAACCCACACCCACACGCCACAGAGTAGGGCAATAAATGTTTTAGAAAATGTGAATATTCCTGTTTTTTCAGGGGTCTCATGCTACTGAGCTAGTTACCCGGGAGTGTCTGGTCATGCCATAGTCACAGTGTTGAGGAAATCGAGTAGCTCTCTATGCTTGTTCGTCAGTGAGCAAGCGTTCCAATTTGCAATTTTTATAGCTTCACGGTCCATGCTTGGTGACGAGTGACAAGGCAGCATGAAGCTGTTCAGATCGAGTCTTGCAGGCAGGGTGCCTTCCATTCATTTTGACTAAAAAAATGTTTTAGGAAATTATGGAATAATACGATATTATGATGGTATTTTGTATGTGTAAGGAACAAGACAAATTTTTAAAGTTTGTGTTTGACACATAAAACCTGCAAATTTAGCTTTGACAGAGCCACAATGAGCGATTTTCTGATCGCCTCTTCGCGAAGAGTGAAGAGTGAAGAGTGGGTGAGATAAATAACAAAATCGCTTATTGCGACTCTCATGCAGCAACATTGGCTGGTATTATGTGTCAAACACAAACTACACAATCTTTTCTTGTTGCTTACTCAAACAAAATATTATTATAATATCTTATTGTTCCATAATTGTATAAAACATTTTTTTAGCCAAAATGAATGGAAGGAACCCTGCTTGCAGGTGCGCAGAATGACGATCACCTCTGCAACCAGCGTTACTAGTTCCTCTGATGTTAACGGAGATTCGTCAACTGAGTCACCTGAGGCCACACGGGCATACGATAGTCCATGCGCCGAGGCAGAAGCTTGATTTGCCAGAGCTGCAGCAGCAGTGAGGCGATGCTGAGCTGAGGGGGCAGCTCGTTGACTGTCGATGAGAGGTAGCGGTGGAAGATTTGGGACCAGACGACGAGGATGGATTGCCGGGTATTGTTCGTCCGTGATGGCTGGTGGTGCACGTTTATTTCGATGCCGATCTGGCTGGTTGCTAGTAGCCACCTTCTTCCTCATGGTGATGAATTCCGTTCGCTTGGGGCAGTCCCGAGTAGTGGCACGGTGAGTTCCGCCGCAATTCACGCACATTGGGTCGGTGTCATCAGCTTGACCACAGGTCGCCGTCGAGTGGACCATAGTACACTTGTCGCAGCGTGGTTTCATATGACAGTTCTTCGTGCCATGGCCGAAGGAGAGGCAACTTGTGCATTGGGTCACATCACGGTGTTGCGGCTTGTAGTATTCCCAGTCGATAATGACCTGAAACAGGTCACGCATGTTGCTCTTGAGCGCAGCAAGGGTGGTGGATCGTGATGTGGATCAGAAACAGTTGATCACGATAGTTGGTATCGGGCATAGGCCGTCGATTCATTGGGTGGACTGCCTCTGGTTTCAATCCGAGCCTAACCAGTTCATCTTTTACGGTAGCCGCTTCGTACGACGGCAGACCTCGTAAAACAACCTTCAATGGTTTCATCGAAGGCAAATCGTGAGTGTAAAACTCCACTGTGCTGTTCTTCAGCAGGTCACCGACCGACTTGTACTGCTGTAGGCTGGAGCACCTGATCTTTGTTCCAACGCTTCAGATTTTGAATCGCGGGAACAATTTGCGTTTTGCCAGCTCATCCCTAAGCTGGGCTTCTTTTTCGCAATTTCAGCGGCGTCACCACCGCCATTTTCTACTCCGAGCACCGAGAATTGGTTGCTCTGTAGCAGCCGATTTGCTGCGTCATCCGAAGCAGCGCTGGGATCTGTTTAGGCCTTCTTGCTAGGGCCCTCCGATGCAGGAGCAGTAGTACGCTTGCGTACCATGCTTTGTTTATTGGCAAGAGCAATTAGACTTGCCAATGCGCCTGTCGATGACGGCACTTTAACGACGCGAACGTAGCAATAAAACGAACTAGAAGAAACTCGATAGCGAAGCGAACGAACGAACGAACTAAACTGCAAGACAGTCTTCTTTAGGTTTTTATATTGACTGCATCATCGGAAGTCATTGATGACACGACGTGATAACACATCATCGGTTTCGGTTCAGTGCATGATCCAATCTGCCTAGGTGGTGAAATTCGTCGATGTAGCCATGATGTAAAGGACAGGTACGGTGAATTGGCTCCTCACGCATGCTGTGCGAACACTCACGATCGATCCGTCATTCTCTGTACTCTCGATAGTCTTACCATGTAAGCACGTGATTACAAATGATAATCCGTTGTAATATTTATCCCAAACGAATCTTACATCAAATCTGAATCAAATGATGTGAAAAGATTTGAAATCTATCCATAAATGGCCAAGTTATACGCGTTTAAAACCTGACGCTATTTCGTTACTCAATGTTTTTGATTTGCACCACAGTATAGTCCTCAAAAAACCATTTGAGGACCACCCTAATTATAAAAATGGCCAAAAGAAGAGCATTTTTAGGCTGAAAAAGTTTACAGAAGACACAAACCCTCTAAAACTTAATACAAGAGCATTGAATTTCCATCTTGCACTTGAGTGAACGGGTGGTACCCAAGTAAGCATAGGCACGTTATTTTACCTTTTTGGCTATATTCAGGCCTCATCAGAAATTACAAACACTGGTATATCCAAAAAGGCGAAATAATGTGCGTTCGGTTACTTGGGTAGTTCGTTAATTATAAGAGATATCTTTTCTCGACAAAATGTGGAGTTTGAAACCTGGCTACGCCCTTGATCTTGGGATTCTAATCCAGTTACATCTGAGTATCTGACAATTCTTTTGAAGTTAACAATTATTAGTTAATGTTTTTACGTATATTAAGGTGCCAATGAAAACAGTAATCTTGAATTTTACAAACGGACCTCGAACAAAATGTTTATTAAATGGATCATATCCGAAATGTATGGGTCAAAGCTCGGGTCAAAGCGGTCAAAGTTTGATATTTTTGCTATTTTAGAAATACGGAAATCAGCATGACAATGTTTATTATCGTGCCTCGTCACTGGGTCAGTGACTTCCTGACCGATGCCGTGCATTAGCTTTAACAATCAGGGTAGCTTGAAGAGACTGAACTTGGAATACAAACATTCGAAAAGTTGGCATTTTTCATAAGCTATTTAAAAAACTATTTTTAGTTTATTTCTCCCAAAAAGATATAATTTTTTTCTATAACTTTGTCTCAGACGTCATTTACATTTGTTTAAATTCAAGGAAATTTTAGAAGATCCAAAATGGCCGTATTTTAGCAAAAATGTGAATCATTGCCCATAACAAACAATTATGCAAAGTTTCATACAAATCGGAGGACGATTCAAAAATTTATTTCTTTTTGCTATTTTGCCGGGAACTGCTCTATAAGAGGATTAAAGGCCCAAGCGCATTGACAGCGGAAGCGGAACGGCAGCGGCAGCAAAAAAGCCCGATCTGAGTAAGCCTACTTGTCGGATTGAAAACTAGTTAGAACCAATTTGACTTCGGTAAGCCGTTTCCGTTCCGCTTCCGCCCACATTGCGTTTGGGCCTTAAGGATCCATAAAAATGTGCAATTTGAGAAAGATCAAAATTAAACCGTAATCATTTTCGTACAACCCCATATTCCCCTATCCTAACGATCTAGATTTAGCATTTTCCAAATGTTTTTCCTTACTTCGGTTCATTCTCAGTGGCATCTCCCTTTGGTGCATACCACCCTTCACGGATGTGCAACATGCGATTCTCCCGTTTCCAGTTCGTGGCTGAACGCAGACAAAACGTCTTGATCGGCTTCTTTCAACTTGGCGTTCACTCGTCGTGATGATGTCGGCCGAATGATGATAGTTCTTCTCCAGCTCCCATCGTCCCCTGTTGCGTTTGCCAGGGCTCTCTGTCATTCCGATATTCCGATTCAAATGGAATCGGCTCTCGATCCGATCCGAAGAAGTATGAATCAGGGAGTACTTCAATGCATAAAGAGAGTACTTACCAGAAATTTATTATTCCAATTCATTTGATTTAAATTTCATATTTATAACTAGTTTAACCACTTCTAATACTGCTCCCGGCGAAGAAGGGGCCACCGCCGCATCGCTTCGCTCCGGGAGAGTAGGAAGCGATCCCCATTTCTGTACATCTGAAGACACACTGGGAAAGGATCCCTCCGGTCGGCTGATTGGCTCACGACTTCTGGCGGTCTCCATTTGGCGTGTGATTCTTCTAGCGGAGGAGCAAAGCGGTCCGGTGCTACTTAGCATGTTGCTTTATGCGGGTTGCAGTGACAGCCCCCAGGGAACTGGATAGCCGCTAGAGACGATTTAATGAGACTGAAAATTATGGAATTAGAAGCAGGAGTAGTAATTATGATTCACATTTTTCTCTCGCTCCATCTAAGTAGGCTTTGCCGTGGTGTGATGTGCGGCTACTTGGATGCAGTTGGATGGAAAATGAGTAGGTTCGATGGGATCGCTTCTCATACAATGTCTGCAGTGTGTGGGGAAATTTGTCAGTTAATCAACCGTTCACATGGCTTATTAGATGACATGGAGCATTTCACGCACCTGACTCCGAAAAGGGAACGCCGAAAAGGCGCAAAAACTTTCAAGTCATTCCGCACAATGAAGAAGCATCCTTCCTGCCCTGCCGACCGCAGGGCTTGTATGATCATTATGAGTACATATGCAGGGAGTGCACGGGAGATCCTTGTGTCTTTTGGCTCCCGGGGCGTGTTTTTTAAACTCTCTTCGGGCTGGTATAATAATTGAGTCTTCTTTCTCCCCGGGGCTTTTTTCTTTGATCTGGAAAGTTTCGTGTGATCCGGCGATCGACGTGTTTTTTTTTTTTGGTAGCATCATCATTATCGTTCAAATTTCCGAGTCCTCCTCATGAGAAAATTAGTTTCTTTTGTGGCTTATCGTTGCTCTTTTTTTTTCCACTGTGGTCGTGGTGTCGGTGATGTATAGGGTTATTTTTCCAATTCATTCCCTGACGACCCGACTGACTGCTCCTTCTATTATCCGAAGAAGCTCTTCAGGTTTTTGTTCTGACGAGATGGGAGTAGATAGGAAGAAAATTAAAATTCGAAACGCTTATTACGATTAATTGGGAAGATTTCAGGGTCTGGAATCTAACCTTGGCTTGCTTGCTCGGTTCCGGGGCCATCGTTTGACATCGGCTTCAAAGCACCGCTCATCAACATTCAGATCACTCCGAAGTGGAACGATCCTAGGAAAATTGCAACCTCTTCAACTCTTTCGTCGTCATCGTCGTCATTACAATCGCAGTTTGCCGCGCCGCCACTAGTCGCATCAGTAGTTGTAGTAGGCGGGTTCCATCTCACTGCTTCGCTCAGTGGCCAGAACGCGGGGAAATGTAACCTGGAACAAAACTGCCGTTCAAAAGGGCAAAATCGGTTTATGAAAGTAATTGCATATTTGCTCATATTTTGCTTCGTTTCTTCATTCCGCTTCGCTCGTTACATTTTAATCTAGATAAAGAACCATTGAGGCGTGCTGGCCAGGGTCCTCAGGCCGTCTTGCCGCCGCGCAGAGAACCGTTTTGCGAGGTGCGAAAACTGCTTCCTCTCTCCGCGCGCGAGCGAGAGACAGAGGAAAAATCAATTTCAGCCTGCTTCGATCCTTGACTAATTTCCAATCGTAAACCCTGATTCGGCGCGGGGCCACCACAGGAACCCATCCGATCGTAGCACGAAAACACTTTACCGCCTACTTGGATTCCGTGTGCGGTCCCTCGCCGGCAGCAGGACCTTATGGATGGACTTCGCTCCTCATGCCATTATTTATTACAGCAATCCGAATCGAGCGCGGGAGAGAGAGAGAGAGAGAGAAAATAGCGAGATATAAAATTTACGATTTCATTAAATTTTAATTAACTTTTTTCCACGGTCCTGAGTCGAGAGCCCTCTGCCGGAGGACTGTCGAATTACAACCGATGACAGTTTGATTTTTTCCACCCGAACTCAACTCCGTTTGGAGCCAACCTGTAAATTACTCAAATTATCGATTCTTCTTCGATGGTGGCGATTGGAAATTACCAGTACATGGCTTTCGCGTGGTTTGTTCGAGGTAATTAGATTTTCTCCAGCAACACGATTCCTGAATCATGCCATTAAATGGCACTTTGCGGGCCCTGGTCTTGGGGAGCTTTGGGTTCCAATTCTGATTTTTTTTTCTTTTTTTCTGGAGTTAATAGAATTGCCTTGAAGTTCTTTCAATGTTTTGAAAATTACCCTGATGCTTACGGAACTTTTCATTAAATCTTTGTACTTCCCTGAACTTCTCAGGACTTCCCTAAAGTTCCCCCAATTTCCTTGATAATCATGAATCTTCTCTGAAGCCCAGATTTGTTTTAAATTCTGGGTAGCTCCTGCTAACATCAAATCCCTATCAAGAGCGCTCAATATTGCAACAGAAGAATGTATAACTGCATGTACACATCATTCAGTTCCCACTTATCGACCCTGCAAATCGGCTCGCCATAAAACATAAAATACTAACCACTGTTCTATACCGTCATAATCGTTTCATTGACTTAGCACATAAATAACAAACGGAAAAGGGGGCAACCGAGAGCCCTACGATCTTCTGGCTGGATCTAGCTTCGTACCACTATTAAAATGTTGTCATGGAGTGGTACGAAGCCAACGGGGTCACTTTCGTACCCAAGGACATGAACCCCCCAACGCACCGGGTCACTAAGGTCCATCGAAAAATACTGGGCTATTATGAAGCAGGCACTACGGAAGCATCCCAAAGAGGTTAAATCTGAGGAAGACATGAAGAAAAATTGGGTTTCCGTACAGAAGAAGCTGCAGCCAGATGTTGTACAGAACTTAATGAGTGGAGTTAAACGTAAAACTTTGTGCATGCATCACTCAACACTCTACAAAGTGTGTGTGGTTCTCCCATTTACTTCGCACACTCTTTTCCAACAATGAACTAGATAGTTCATTGTTCTTTGTTTGTAACAACATTCACTTAATTCTATGTCTAGTAGGAGTTGGGCCGAATACTCGCGGCTTACTCGAGGTAAGAGAGGTACATTGTCGAAGGATAAGATCAGGGGGGGAGCTTGGGGGTAAGGTTTCGTTGTCTCATCAGAGCGTTGTCACCAGTATGAACGGTAGTGCGGTTCTAGTTTCGTCTGGAGTTCGATCGGCTATGGTGACCATGGAAAACATGTTGCCGCCATATTGGATTCCAAAATAGCGTCTGGAATCTATATCTGGCCTCTACACGTCGTCCATTTTCGGAAATTCCCACATTGTAGTGTATTTGACAGTTTTTCTTAAACTGATGGCCGCCATCTTGGATTCCAAAATGGCATCTTGCGTCGATTTCCGGCCTCTACACGTCGTTCCCTCTCTGGAAATACCCGTATTATAGGGTATTTGACAGTTTTTCTTGACCCTATGGCCGCCATCTTGGATTCCAAAATGACGTCTGGCATCGATTTCCGGCCTCTACACGTCGTCCCCTTTCCAAAAATATCCATATTGTAGGCTATTTGACAGTTTTTCTTGAACCTATGGCCGCCATCTTGGATTCCAAAATGGCATCTGACATCGATTTCCAGCCTCTACACGTCATCCCTTTTCCGGTTCCTGTTCTCACATTGCACAGCAACATCTTATATGGACAAGCTTTGGAGACATAACATATTAAGAAAGTTCATGTGTACACTAGCGCCGCGTAGTGTGAGGGTTCTGAAATAATATGACGATCATCCGAAAGGACTTAGTCATCTGAACAACTTTGCTGAAGACAGTAACCTTCTATAAGGCCAGGTTCTCGAGATAAAGCTTATACAGGAAATTTACTTGCTCACTAGCGCCGCGTAGTGAGCGTGTTCTGAAATAATATGACCATCATCCGAAAGGACTTAGTGACCGAAACAAATTTTCTCAAGACAGTAACCTTCTATATGGCCAGGTTCTCGAGATACAGCTTATACAGGAAATTCACTTGCACACTAGCGCCGCGTAGTGAGCGTGTTCTGAAATAATATGACCATCATCCGAAAGGACTTAGTGACCTAAACAACTTTTCTCAAAACAGTAACCTTCTATATGGCCAGGTTCTCGAGATACAGCTTATACAGGAAATTCACTTGCACACTAGCGCCGCGTAGTGAGCGTGTTCTGAACTAATATGACCATCATCCGAAAGGACTTGCTCACCTGCACAACTTTGCTTAAAACAGCAACTTTCTATATGACCAGGCTCTCGAGATACAGTTTATATAGGAATTGCACATGCACACTAGCGCTGCGTAGTGAGAGAGTTCTGAACTAATATGGCCACCATCCACAAGGACTTGATCACCTGCACAACTTTGCTTAAAACAGCAACTTTCTATATGACCAGGCTCTCGAGATACAGTTTATAAAGGAATTGCAAATGCACACTAGCGCTGCGTAGTGAGAGAGTTCTGAACTAATATGGCCACCATCCGAAAGGACTTGGTCACCTGAACAACTTTGCTCAAGACAGTAACTTTCTATATGGCCAGGATCACGAAATATTCTATGTTGGAAATATGATCCATATATTATAGCGCCCGTCATAAGTAACATAAAAGTGAAGCGCCTCTAGCGGCGTAGTTCTCAATTTAACCCGAATCCAATGGCACAGGCTGGTTGGTACAGCAACTTTGTCGAAGACAGTATAGCTTTATGTATTGAAACAAATGAGATAATCCACTACAGCCCCCATTAGTGAAAATCCCATAAGCTGTGGGTATCCTTATTCGCGGATAGCCCGGCAATAAGGATCCGGCAATAAGAGATACCGGCAATACGGAATCCGGCAATAAGGATTCCTGACTGTAACTAGGTAATTTTCTACAGTGTTTTTTTCCGTGATGCAATTTGATGTGGGACACCCTTTATTGAGAACAAAGGGAGGGAAATTCTGGGGAATATTAAGAAAAAATCCTAAAGTTTTCGAAGTTTCCCTGAAGTTCTCGACTTCTTTTTAAGTTCTCATACCTAATCTATAGTTTGCCAATATTCATAAAGTAATCCTTAAGATCCCTTAATTTCCTGAAGTTCCTAAAAATGCCTGGAAGTTCACTTAACTTCCATAACTCTTTCTATTCTTTCGTAAATTTCTTTAGACTTTGGAAGTTCTTCAAGTCCTTTGGACTTCCCTGAACTTCTAAACACTTGTCTGAAGTCTTCATTATTTCTAAAAAGTACCACAAATGTCTTAAAGTTAATGGAACTGCCTTGATGATCTGTAATATTCCTACATGTTACTGAAATTTTCTTGATGTTTTCGAAAGTTTGATGCTCGTGGAACTTTATTAAAAACCTGTTCCTGAAGTATCCTCAATTTCCATAATGTTCATGAGCTTTACTGAATCTTCCATAATTTTTGTGGTATTCTCAGAACTAGTATTGTGGAACTTCTGTTCCTGAAGTTCTCTAAGCCTCTGTAAAATATATACAATTTCACTGTAGTTAATAAAATTGCTCTTAGGTTCATTACAAACTTCTCTAAAGCTCTCAAAACTTCCCAAAACTTCCGCGAACCAAAGTACGCCCCCGCAAACCAATACCACTTTCGGAAAAGTTAAAATCCGATGATGTTGTTGGTTTGCGTGAGCGTACTTTGGTTCGCGTGTAAAGGGCCATAGAAAGTTTGTTAACAAATGCTTTTGTGCCGTTATCAAATGTTATGCCTGATTTCCTCTCAAAACCGCCAAGCGCACTCTACAGTGATGGTGAGCCTATTCTATATATAAATATATTTTGAATATGCGTAAAGTTTCAAATCAAAACAAACAGTGTCATTTCTAGATCAACAATCGAATAGGTCTCAACTCCATTTTGTAAACAAACCGTGTAAGGTCATTTCACGATGAACAATCCAAATGATCCTATCTGCTTTGATCGATTCTCTTCATCGACTTTCTTTCTTTTCTTTTGTTTGCTATGCAAACAGATTTTACGTAATTCGCCTTTTTAATAGACACTAAACGATCGATTCAACCTCTGGTGATGAAAAGGAAAACGTCAAAAAGAGTGTTGTGAGCAGAAATTTCTACCGTTGGACAGGAAACGGAACACTTTTTTACCTTTCCTGATAAATTAATTTATCAGAGATGCTCCAAAACTTGATCTACAGTTGAAACATTTAATTCTGTAACGTTTTGGCAAAGATCCTGCTGGTGTTCAGGAATATTTTTGTTGAGAAAAATGGAAAATTAGAAAAGTGCCTTAGTGGTTATGCTCTTCCGGATTTCTTGTGTGTGAATAGTTCAGGTACAAATCAGTTCAGATCTGTGGAAAATCGTTCAATAAGACAATTACCGATGGAAATTGGCAAGATATTGAATGAAAAATGCTTTAATTTGCGTTGTGAAAAATAGTTATTCTGATGTAAACAAACAGTTTGGTTGACGTTTCTTCTCGAACTCACGTGGCGCACTCTACGTTGGTGGTGCATTAAAAAGGCCTATTCTAGCACATAGTTTGATAAAGGAGGTTCTTACCGAGCAACCAAAACGTCAAATACAACAGGGAAAGCTTTTGCAGCTGAGTTATTGACGAAAGAGAAAGTCGATGAAGAGAATCGATCAATGTAGATTCGTCTATTTGCAGTGTGACGCAAGAATTCTCCTCTAGCCGATTGTGTTTAAGGTTTGCGAATGTAGGATTCGGTTCACGAGAAAATTGTTTGTTTACAAAATCGAGTTGAGGCCTTTTCAATTGTTGGTTTTGATTTTAGGAATGATTTTCTATTGGTTTCCATAAGAATAATTTCGGAGCTATTCGATTCGAATGCCATTAGTTTTGAATTCGCTGCTCTGCCCCTCTGTAGTGGCCAAGAAAAAACAACTTCTGACGCGGAAGGTTCATTGAGTATCATCCACGAGCCATCCACCGAAAACCTGTCGTCAAGGAACCACGTTGTCGTTGTTACGTCCCCCGTTCAAAACGCTAATCTTAAACACCACAATTACATTAGCTATATTTTCTCCCCATCCGCGAGTTATCGGGTTGCTGCGATTTACGACCGACACGACCGACAGGACCCAGCTTGCTGAGACGTCGTCACTCGAGTCGTCATCTTATCTATTGTGCCATTTTACAACTAAATATTGTTTCTCCCTTCATACATTAATATTCTGTGGAGATCCTCACGTGGAGGGGGAGGGGGGGGGGAGCACGTCTCGAGATGAGGACAAACGGACACGTCGAAATGCATGAATGAAAGTATCGCGCGGGTTCTGATAAAACATCCGAGATTGGGTCGCTTTGGCAGGACTGAGAATGCGCTTCCGCGACGAATTCCTGCTTCGGTTCTTCGGTTCGTGGTCGTTCGTCGGTTGGTCGGTCGGTCGGTCGGGAAAGAAATGGAGTGAAATGTTCGTAACACAACACGATTCATATCGGATTTTCATCACGATTCACGTGTTACATGTGGTGAATATTTTATTTTTTTCTTACGGAGTCGTAGAAGCAGAATCGATGGAGGAAAAATCGGGAAGGATGCATGTTGCACCGTCGTTCTTCTGAGGTGCATCCGAAGCAGAAGCAGTGGTAATGCAGCGGTCGAAATTCGGGATCCGTTCAGAGGAGGAAAAAGATTCACGTCTGGCTGTTAGCTGGTTGTGTATTTTTTTTTTCGCCAGTCAGATTGCTTCGTTTGGGTTCCGAAGCTCTGTTATTGTGTTATGCACTTGTCTTATCTTCTTCTGTCTCTCAAAACGAGAAGGGAAACATACACGCGAACGACGAACCCAGGAGGCCTGGAGAAGCTCGACTTGTTGACGTTTGTGGTGAGGAGCGCGGCGTGGTCTCATCTAAAATGCAGTGCGCGCTTCTTTTCCTTCGCTCGAAATCACGGAAATGTGGAAATTTAGCTGAAATCGTTGACTGGTTTTTCGTTTGTTTTTGCTGACGTTTGGGGAGGCAGGAACCGGCGCCAATATGTGACGAAGCCGGTCGGTGGGGAGTGTACAGTTATCGGTGGCCGAGGTCAACACGAACTCGGTACGCGGATGGTGTCGGAAATTGCCCATCGCGATTATTCTGCGCTAGAACGTGCTTCCAGGTGCGAGATAGAGTCGGTGTGAATTTTTGGACCAGATTAGAACCCACAAAGTAGACCCTGGGAAAGCAATGCCTTTGACCTCGGTGGGGGGAAACAGAGTTCTGCTCGTCGCAGTAGGCTTCAATTAAGTTCTACCGGTGCGATGACAGTTTCAGTAGACCGGATGCAGTTGCCAGTTTTTATTCCTGCTGTTTTTTTTTATTCAGCTGGTTCTTGTTTGACGTTGTAAGTTCTTACGTCTTTTTTTTACAGCGTGGAATGCACTCGCTGATAAGTGCAGGGTTATTTTTTACTTGCTTTCCGATATATTCGCGATCGGAGTTCGATTGCAATCTACTCATGCTGCAGAGAGTCTCTTTGCTTCTTCGCAGAACCTGTGCAAAGGAGAGAATCCTAGCGACGCGAGGACGTATTAATTATTTATCATATCTTATTATTACTGCTTTTATCTTGCCCAGTTAATGCTATGGCTTGAGAGAGTGGATCAAGGCCGGTGTAATGATGGTTAATTAATGGGCTTCATTTAATCGACTTATCGAGAGTTTCCGAAGGCTAGAAATGCAATCTAGCGTCGAGAACTGAGTACCATTTGGTTTCGGTAGATTTTGGCTTGTTTAGCTTCGATCTAAGAAACTCACACACACCCAAAAATGCAAACAGCCTCCGCTGGCCTTGAACAGTAGCGTGTCCTTTCCGACACACTCACTTTCGCTCCGAGCTAAACCATCCATTCACATCCAAGTAGGCGCAGTCATGATATTTGCATATCCTTTCGTGAGACTCGCGAACACCCGAGCAAGCATGGCTACCTCGATGATGACGGACTTTCATTCAGCTCCTCGTCGATTTCATTCACAGAGCTTCGACTCCAGCTCCCAACAACGCCTAATAACCGTTCATTTCTGGGCAACTGTTTTTGATTAGTCCGCCTGGGGGGAGAAACCCTTTGCGTGATCTCTAATCGCTCTCGATATCCATCGCTTCCAGACACCACACCGGGTACCAAAAGTCAGTGGAACATCCTCTCCGTCTGTCTGGGCGTGGATCCTGCCCGGCCGGCAGCCAGACGGAAGAAAATTACTCCACTGCTGCCGCATCTTGGGTGAGTATTTTTTTTTTGCGTTATCCTAATCCCTTGGCAAAAGGTCGTAAAACGAAATCAACTCTTTCTTCAGACACAATAAACGCTCGTTCAAGCTCACCGGGAAACGAAAAAGCTCACTACTCTTCGTCTTTCGTCGAGCGCTGGAAGAACAGTTTTATCGTTATATGAGTTTACGAGGTTATACGCGTGATTTTTATGGCGGCAACGAGTCACAAAAATTTAGCATCAATCTATCTAGGGGAATCTATTGCCCACGGGATGGATGGGGAGGAGGGGGACGTGTAGGATGGGGGTTTCACTCATCTCTGAGTGGGTTTCAAGTCTATTTTTCCTCCGATTTGAGCTGCTAATTGCTGCTCTCCGTGGGCGATAGTGACGCTCTCTGTGTTTTAGGCTTTGGCAAAGTTAATAAATCACACCGAGCTAATTTTATTGGGTGTGCTTGATGGAACCTACGCCCGGTGCGGCCTCTCCCCGGCGCGCCGTGGAAATGTCAACCACGATTGTGACACACAAAAACGGAATGATGAAACCTTAGTATTAGCTTTCAAAAGGCTGAATCACAGCTTGCTACTGCGCGATGTCACTCATTGAGAGGGCGGTCGACAGCTCTCAAGCCATATGTCATACAAGAACAATTGGAACAGGAAATTTCCACCGCAAATATCGTTTACATCTGCGCACTTGTCTGTCACTGCTGGTCCAACCGAATCCACCCTCATTAAAAACTATTTCTCGCCGCGTTCCGAGGATTCATAATCCGGAAAACGGTAGCACGCGGAAAATTCGGAACATGTGCAATCGAGCTCGTCATTCATTACCGGATGAGCCGAAAGAAAAACACTAACAAAAGAGCACTTGATTACGAAGAGCCCGGAACATTATTCATATTCTTTTGTGCTTCCCCCTACCCTCTTCCGTCATACCATTTCCCAATTGACGAAAATTGAAACCGTATGCAGCTAATAAAAATGTTTGCCCATAATCCTTGTGGCAAGAGATCAAACTCCTCGGTCATTTAGGGTTACTTAGGGTGAGAGCAGCAACGGGAGCAACATCGGCGAACAAATATTTATGTTTCTAGGTCATATCCGATCCGAGCTGTAGTAGGCTTGATCAGAATCCTTTTTCGGTTCGTTCTCTCTTCTTCCGTCTTACTGCGTTCGTCGTCCCCTCCGGCAAAATGTGCAACCACCATCTGCAGCAGCAAGAGCAAGTGCCTATATCTACCACATGAGTGAGTAGGTATGTATCAATGTTGTGCAATGAGAATCGAGCGTGAGAAGGAATAATGCGCGAAGCATAGGAGGCGATGACCGTTCGTTCTTGGCATCGGTCTTTTGCGTTTTTGTGCGCGGATTGCTGATACTCGTTGCCCCGGGAGACGAAGGGTGAGTGACAATGCACCGAGTGGAAGTGTTGCCATTGTTGGGTTTAGGTTGCGCTTTGAGCTGTTGGTATGTTACAGGCAAGTGACAATATGTGGATTGTGTTTATTCAGAATGAAAAGCTTCAAATTTGTGTGAGAGATTGAACCTAGAAATTGCTTTACAAATATTGAGCTTGGAAACAAAAATTGAGTTCCAGGGAAATTAAGCTAGATCTCAGATTAAGACAATTTTTGAAGATTCACGAAGATTCATCTTCAAGATTTTTAGGCTTGGATTAGCATGTAGATATTGTCTTAATGAATCTGAAACCATCATGAATATTCAAGATCCTAGATAGCAAAAATAAAACAGGATTCAGGCTCATGGAAAACATCCAAGTCTCTTGGAAATTTCAGAATTTTAACACTATGACAAATGCTCCACAATATCCAACCCAAATGGCTGGATCTCGACAATGCAACGATCAATCGTTATGATTCAGCCACCATTCGAAAGGTATATCTAATTTCGAACGGAACAGACAAGGATTGGAACTATGATTGGCCAGTCAGAACGGGAAAACCTGTGAGAGGTGGCCCTGTGGAAATTGAGATTCACCGGAAAAATGGTAAATTCCTGAAATCAGACCTGGAGAGCCACGATATTGCATTCAATCATGAGCGTAGATGAAACATTTGCCATCAATTTTGCTACCACGTGGTGAAAAAAAAAAAGGTTCACTGGATATCCGGATTCTGATTTCACAACTACCTGAAATGAAATTTGGTTCATCAGATGATGTATAGAACGTATTTTATGAGCCAATTTATACCGTGAATAGTGTGAATACCTCATCAGCAAATCCAAAATCCTCTATTGAAAGCTTCAAAAAATCGCCGAGTGCTCTTGATGATTTCAAAACCTGTAATTGAAGTGCACAGGATCTCGATATTCTGAGTAATTAAATTCTTTTTTCTCCGTCTGTCAAGACTCATAAATCATTACATGCAGTTCTGTGACTCTGAATGTGATTGGATCCAATGATAAAATCTGCCATTAAATCACTTATTCACACCAAAAGTTGATTGAATTAGTTGTTAACGGCAGAGCCTTGCTCAAACAGTCTAGATTTCTTAAAACGACTGCTCTTGAAGAGTTTCTGAAGATTCCACCTTCAGGTTCTACAGTTCATTTCTTTAAATTTACCACACAATTTCTATTCTCGTTCGATACTAGTTGCCAACAGAGATGGCAGTAAATTTTTCGATACTCCAAAACGCGACGACTTGAAACAAAATTAAGAAATGCCTTGAATCAGGGATGAGCATGGAGGAAGCTTGGAGACAAGTTTTTGCTAACGCTGTTTCTGGGACTACAAACACTGCTAAGCGATGACGATCAAGGTAGCAGTGGAGAAAAGTCGAATCTTTGTCCAAAAGTGCGCACTGGATTATCCAATACTGGGGATCAGGCGAATTCAAAGAAGGAGGCTGACCAGAGCGAAGGAAAAGCTGATGGAACTGGAGGAGCTTCAGAACCTTCCAAAGGTTCATCAGCTGATTCTAACTCAGGTGGTCGCTCCTTCAAGAATGTCGCAAGTCTAGTTATGATTGGAATAATCGTAATAGACTACCCGAAACAATAAATGAACACAGCACAACTCGATGATGTACAGGATGCTCTGCTCTTAAAAAATGAGGAGAATATGAAATCAAGTTCCTGCAAGTGAACATCCATAATGCAAAAGGTGCTTCTGCTGTATTTAGTCGGTGGTTCAAAAAGGAGGAGCTGGACATGGTGCTTATTCAAGAGCCATCGTCCAATAGAGAAAAAAATACAAGGAATTGAAATAAACGCATGTACGTTATACTATGACGTGTTTTATTTACAATTAAATTCATAAATGTGTTCCCCGCCAAAGAATGTACACCCATGAAGAGTTACACTTGTCATACAAAAATCAATGAGTTCCCATTACGTTCAGCCAATTAATTCCATTCGACCCGAATACGTTAAAGTCCGGGGTTAGAATCCGAACCGTTCTCTCTTATAAAAGAGTCACCGAAATCATATTTGAGCAAGATAGTATATTGAAATTGCATGATAAGGAAAGAGATGGAGCATTGAACGTTTTCAGAGAAAGATGATGAGTCGTTGAATTACTTCGGTAATTTGACGTACTTCCGGCCACGATGACCGTTGAAGTTACACCTATCTGAGGGTTTTGGGAACTTCTACTCGTTGACTTTGACTTGAACCGTGGAAGAGGCGGGAGTGATTTAAAATGTGTATGTGTACTCTTCCATCATCAAAGCAATTCCTACTTTGTAGATGCATAAAGATGCATTTTATATTTTTATATCTAGTTGTAATCAGTTGGATCTCACCGCTTATGTATTGTGTCCTTGCTGCTGAATCTTTGTCATCTCGATTCTCGTTGAGTCCTGTTGAATAATAGGCATCTGTAGCGGAATACTCTTCTCTCTCTTTCTCTATCACTTTTCGATGTTTTTCGTATCTCTTATTGAATATTGTAACCGTTATCAATTGATTAATGACAATGCCAGCACTATCTATCCCGGTTATTGTTCGGGGGGGTGTGAGGTTCGGCAGAACGCCAACAACAAAAACGTAAAATTTTCTTCCGGAAGCGGAGGCGTAGCACTGAACACGCGAAAAGAAAAACCCACCGAACCACAAACCAGCTAGCACGACGCTACAGCAACAATTCTGTTTGAATAAGTTCTTGTCCAGGAGTATTCACAATATTGTTCAGAATCTTCATTTATTCACATTAATGAAAACGAATTTCTTTTTGCATCGGAACCAGCCAAAAAGCACGCGAAAAACACAAAATTTGTGACAGCAAATTTAAAACCAACCGTGCTCGGGCAGAGCCTACTGCGCACCGTACCGTGAGTAAACGAAATTCATGCAAATCTTCACACACATGAGCTCGAAGACAAGTAACAGGATAGGCTACTAATCGCTAGAACCAGTTCAGAAAACCGCACACCCGATTAGGGAGAGCTAGCAAACAAACAAACATATGGGGAAGGAACAAGTACTATGAACAAACCTAGGTTAGGAACTGTAATAAATTATATAATAATTTCCGTTATTTGCCCCTGCAATAAATGTTGTTTTTTGTAAAATTTAAGCTTTCCCTGTATTGTTAACTTTGGCTAACTAGATTTTTACATTTGGCATCGTTCTACTTTTGCGTTATTTTATACACTGCCGTAAAAAGTCCTTTCGCAGTTTCAGCTGCTTCTCACTCGGAAGACTCTGATTACAATGCTCAAGTCACTGAGCTTGGTTTATCAGGTAATTGCACGAACAGTATATGTCCTGCCAAAGCGGGAAATGATCACTACACATCCGTACATAGTCCCTCGACAATTTCAGTCATTCTCCACCATGATGACTCTAATGACAAACGTAACGCATCCAGGATTCAGGGAGCTGAAATATTGCTGTATTACTAAAACGTTGGAGGCATGAATACAACTGTAGCTGAGTACAAATTGGCCTGCTCGGATGCTTGTTACGATATGTACACCTTCACCGAAACTTGGTTGAACAGCAACACACTTTCTAAGCAAATATTGAGTTCGGATTTTACGGCCCATCGCACTGATCGTTCTCTAGCTACTAGCCCCGAAGCACAGGAGTTGAACTTTGGATCAGAAAGTGGCTACACTTGTCATTTGCGAACACTAGCGCACCTAGCGGTAGAAGGCAAAAAAAAAACACCGACTCAAGCGACTGAAGTCATCCAAACGAAATTTTATAAACTTCGAACGGATGCATCGAAGAGAAAGTACAACCTCGTTAACAAACAGTATAAGCGGCCCAACAAACAGCTTTATCAAGCCCATCAGCGCCATCTACAAACTAAACTCAAAGCAAATCCCAAGAGCTTCTAGAATCATGTGAACGATCAACGGAAGGAATCGGGCTTACCTTCTACAATGTACAATGTACATGTCACAATTCAGCAGTGTCTTCGTCAAAGAAAATTTACCTAAGGAGCACATCGTAGCCGCCGTAAGTGATGTTCCCGTACTTTCTACTGTTGGGCCGCATCCGCCTATCTCGACTAATGATGTTCGTAGAGTAGGCCTTCGTTTGAGCACTGGCCCTGACGGAATCCCTTCCGCGGTTATTAAGAACTGTATTGGAGTGCTGGCCGCACTTTTAGCATCCATCCACAAATCTCGTTCAATACACATCATCAATCATACGTGAGATGGAAAAAGGTCATGGAGGTGGATGCTATATACACCTATCTTTCTGGTGCTTTTGATAAAATCAATCACGAGATTGTAGTGGCCAAACTAGAGTGACTTGGCTTTCACGGTTCCCTTCTTGATTGGCTTCGCTCATATCTCACCGGTCGACATGTGTCAGTGAAGATTGGAGATCATTTTTCTCAACCGTTCGCTGTTTCTTCTGGTGTACCTCAAGGCAGTCATCTGGGACCGTTCATATTTTTATTGTATCTGAATGACGCTCATTTTTCAATCCGTTGCCTGAAGCTGTCTTATGTTGACGATTTCAAACTATACTTGGTCATCAAAGATCGAAGTGATGCATTGTGTCTTCAGCAGCAACTGGAAGGTTTTTGCTGTTTGGTGTGACAACCTTCTGCGTTTAGAGATCCTAGGAAAACAAGCTAGGATCAATATGCACAGTGCTTATTGAAAATGACGTAAAGATTGATTCAATCCAACAATTGGAATCATTTTCTCAAAAGGTAAACGAAAGAATTATAAATTCCTACAACAGTAGCTGCCCTATCAAACGATCGTTCTCTAACACGGATGTGCCGTGGTGGAATTCGAAATTGGAACGCCTTCGGAAAGTTTCACGTAAGATGTTCAATAAGGCGAAACTCACTTCTGATTGGACGCAATATAAGAAAACCCTATCTGAATATAATAATGAAATATGGAAATCTAATAGGCGGCCTTGGGTTCAAATGTATGAAAATATAATCATCCTATATTCGTGATATTACAGAAAACTCTTGCGAAAGGCCATACGATTGAACTTGGTAATCCTAAATGTCATGATGGAGGTTTTACCAAATCTCCCTCTGAAACTTTAAATTTAATGATGGAAACACATTTTCCAGATTCGGTATTGTGTGTGAAATCGGCTAATTCTGATTCTGTTGGTGAAAGATGTTCTATGGAGACCTTTCCAGTATCTCAGAGAAAACAGAAAACACTACACTAGGTATAGCTGACCCAATGCTAATTCCGTCTCTAACTAAGATTGTTAAGGCAAGTTTAAGATTAAACTAAATTCCATCAAAATGGAGATTGGTAAGAGTTATATTCATACCGAAAAATGGGAGGCGTGATAAAATGCAGCCCAAAGCATTAAGGCTCATTAGTTTCTCATAAATTTTACTAAAAACTGTGGAAAAGGTGTTGAAAGACTTCATCACTTCAACTTACATGTTAACACATTCATTATCTAATTTCCAGTTTGTGTATCAATCTGGAAAATCAGCAGATACTGCTCTCCATTAATTAATGACTAAAATCGAAAAATTACTTTCAGTTAAAGAAATCGCACTTTATTCTTTCTTGGATATTGAGGGAGCTTTTGACAACGCATCCTATTCTTCTATGGTTAACGCTATGAAGAAAAAGAACTTCGACACGAACTTCGTCAACTGGATTCATACCAAGGGGTTAGTCACTCAGCACAATGTGCCGAAAATAGATTCGGAACAGTTAGGGCACATTTATTACCGGCACATTTTTGTATGTACCAGATTATAATTAAAATAAACTGGTAGCACTGCCTGGATTACCATTGACAACGGTTATTGAAGTTGCGTGTACGTAAACAAACGTGGATCGAATTATTTTCGATCGAATTTTGTTTTTGCAAGCATACGGTATTTATTAATTAAAATTGGTCATTCCAATAAATATGTGGTAAGTAATTGACTAAAAATAGTATCATTCAAATAATATTCAATTCTGTGTCTCCATCGGCTTAAGATTTTTTTTCTGAAGTTAGCTGGAGTAAGCTGGAGGAAGTGTTCGGTACAATAAACTTCCACCTAAAAAATATCCTCATGATTCCAAATCTGTGCAGTTAGTCTCTTGGGAGGCTGACAAGCGACAACAATAAAAGCATGTAGGAGGACATGCGCGGTATGGTTGATTGCCTGAGAGAAGAAGCAAGCTTGTGCTGTCGGATGATACATTGTCGTATCTACGCACATATGATTAGAAATAACATACAATAAGCCATCGCAGTTAGGGAAGTTTTCTTTGTCTACTACTGAGTAATGCATACTTCTTCAATCGAAAAAAAAAAACTCCATTACCGATTGGCTCGGAAGCACTTCCTAAATTCTCAAAATCCTCCAAAATTCTCAAAATCCTCGCTAACCACTCGTTCTTCCACATTTGGATATGCCCAGAATGCCCTCGACAGGGCCAAATACCCATTCGATCTAAGGGGCTGTTCACATTCCCCTTGGACAAGTACTGAGAAGTTTAATACATACACTGATCGCTGTCAATGTGGCAGCCCCCTATTAAATTTAACGTTACCCCCGGCATGTTTTATCCTCTCCAACTCACTGGTATTTTTTCGGATTGTGATCGATCAAAAGTGCATCGAGTTTCCCGTTCATGCACGCAATCGGCTGCGAATCCTAGCATTCACACAATACAATTTATCGTTCATTACAATAACGGCAACTGCCGTCGATCCGGCTATCCGATCATTCAGCATAGCCTCGTCAATGTCCAAAAAGACACGTTGCAGAGCCATCTTCACAGCGTCCCCGTACTCCGACCGTTTCGTCACAAACGTGTGCAAGTGCTTGCCAGGCATACTGGACACCAACGTAACCATCGTACACGGCGAAAAAGGCCATGCGCAGATCACCCTGTAGAGAGAAATCCCGATTGCTTTTGTTGTCTCCGCCGTTCCTTTACAGAGGCTTTGTGTGCTGCAGCTATATGAAGAAATTCGTAAGAAAATCTAGATAAAAATTCACGGATAAGCTTATCAGAGCCAATAATCAGATTGATCAAACCGTACGTACGTACGATTATAGAAAAAAAGAACGTTTCACTTCCTTGACTAGATTCAAGGCCGACTTAGTAAATAAACAGCTGTCAGAATCATCCTTACAGAAGCACTGTTGCCAGATATACCAGATCAATTTGTACTTGACCACTCATACACTTCAAATACATAAAGGCACAAATCAGGGCACAAATATACTCGTTCGGCACGGTACCAGCACAATGCGGCACACTGTAAACAGCGTTAATACAAAAACAGGTGTGCCGAGTGACTGACCCCTTGATTCATACTATGATTGCAAAAAGACAAATCACTTCTGGGCAGGGTAGCTCATCTATAACAGTAAAGGCAACGAAAGGTTGTCCTCAAGAAGGAGTCCTCTCACCACTAATGTGGTCTTTAGTTGTAGATGATCTTCTGAAAAGCCTAGAGGCGAAAGGTTTCGAAGTTGTGGGCTTTGTGGATGATATAGAATGCAACAGGCTGTAAAGCTTACACCAATGTTGGTGTATAAACGAAAGCCTAAAAATTAAAAGTAGTAATCGTTCCTTTAACTAGAAAGAGGAAGTTCGAGCTTCGAGGAGAACAGATGCATCTTAATTAACAGGTCAAATACCTTGGAGTTATATTGGATGCCAAGTTGAATTGAAATGCTCAGATTGATTATGTGATCAACAAAGCAACCAGTGCCCTGTGGTTGTGCTCCAAAACTGTAGGTAGAAAATGGGGTTTTGAAACCAAAAATGACAATATGGATTTACACATTAGTAATCCGTCCAAAAGTAAAGGCCCAAACGCAATGTGGGCGGAAGCGGAACGGAAACGGAAAGTTTGACAGTTGTCACAAATGACATCAAGATGCCTAACCGAAGTCGATTTGGTTCTAACTAGTTTTCAATCCGACAAGTAGGCTTACTCAGATCGGGCTTTTCCGCTGCCGCTGCCGTTCCGCTTCCGCTGTCATTGCGCTTGGGCCTTAACTAATGCTTCGTTAGTGTGGTGGCCAAAAACGAAAGAGGCTACCTCATAGAGGAAGCAACGTCTAGCATGTATTGTTATAACAGGTGCGATGCGCAGTACCCCATCAAAAGCGTTAGATGCAATCCTCAAGGCCGGCGCACAATGCATACGTTTTCGGGTATTTTGACAGATAATGCATGGGCTAACTGTCAAAAAACCTGAAAACGTATCCATTGTGCGCCGGTCTTCAATCTACTGCCCTTGCATGAAATCGTGCAACTAGAAGCGAAAAAAGTGCTCTAAGGCTCAAAAGGTCTAAAAAAAAGTCATGCCAGGTGATCAGGTTGATTACCTAAGCATTTTACAATAATTCCAAAGAGGATCAGTGATGAGTATTAATGGAGACTGGATGAAACCAGAGGACTATGACACTCCCTTGAACGTATGTGAAACGTTGCATTCGGATTGAGAAGTCGGTGGTCAAGGCTCAATCAAATGTTCATCAAAGATTATCTGTGAATGTAGTCGCATGTTGCGACAGACGATCTCGCAAAATTAGGTTTCAATTCACAGTTTATTGGCCCATAACAATACTGTGGAATATCTAACGGTACGGTAAAAAAGAAATTCAAACGCTCGGAAGAACAAAGGGTGATGGCCAACTGGATGGCCGTCACAAAGTACAACCAGTCGAAAAGATGTATAACTACAAATGTAACACATGCCAAAAAGCTCTTGGAGCTCAATAAACGAGCTCTTAGTATATACACTAGCCTAGTCCGAGTAGACATGATTTGAAGAACATTGGTAGAGTTCAGAGCGATATCTGCCGTTTCTGTAGCATAGAACGTGAAACCTCGGAACATCTGCTCTGCAGCTGCGGTGCATTACACAGGCATAGATCTATATTTCTTGGTAGTGTTATATTACAATCTAGTGGAATTTGGTCTGCTAATCCTGGAAAGGTAGTTGGTTTCATTAATATCTGACTGGGAATGGCCGTTAAATGGTGGTCAGCTTGCATGATACGAACAGTAAACAGGGGTACCACAAGAGTTAAAATAATGGACGCAGTGGTTCAACTCCTCGAAAAAAAAAACTACAAGAGACAGCCCTATGGGGTTGTACGCAATGGTGACGTAGGACTACGTGGTCTTATATGATAAATCTTACTTGTTAACTGCAGCAGGAGCGTGTGTTTTGATAGATGGCCCACATCGACTCACGAAGAGCTACTGATTCCGATCAATAGCGGTGCGGCTTCTTCCTCCTTCCAGGGATGCTCATGTGGGCTGCAGCTCGCTGCATGCAGGCAGCCTTTCGTTGTGTACTAGAGAACAATGTTCAACGCCACGCGCCGAAAGCACTGGTGCTGCTGATGCCGACGACTGGACACCACCACACACGGTGATTGAAACTGAATCCAATCAGCGGTTGAGGCCAGCCTGGGTAGCTCGCTGCTTGCGGGGGAGCCTTTCGTTGGGTACTGGAGAACACCACCACTCACCACGTGGTGAGACCGGATGGCATTCAACTTTGAAATCTGTGTTAGGGAAATCGTTTTCGCAGGTAATTTGTGATAATTTTAATTATCAAAGCAACAGTTGCACATTCATGCAATTTTCAAAAGTGACATTTTGAAAAATGAGGAAGTCTGAAATTTAACAGATGCGTAGAAATATATCTGATCGATTGGTGATAAAATTATTGAAATTGGTCCAGGGGCAGCTGAGATATTAACGATCAAAATCTTTCATAATTTTGTTACATGTTCCATTTTTGGTTTTCACAAAGAAATCACAGACGTAGTCCTACGCAAAAAAACATAAACAAAATATCCGTATTTTAATTCAGGATTGACTCTTAACTAACTTGTTTTGCTGACGGGACTACGTTGTTTCCTTTCGAAAAAAGTAAGTAAAAGTGGCAAATCAATGAGCAAGTGGATGCCAAGTGTTTAAAAGGTGATTCAATGAACCAGACACTTGATTAGTGGATAATTAGCTGAGCAAGTCATTGCATTCCCCCCGAGCGATACTTTGTGTGGCAAACGTTACGATCTATGGCACCACTGTCTGCACCTTTGCAAAGAAAATCCCTTCGCCCGATCAGCGAGCAGCGCAAAGGATCAACGAGAAACGTGACTCGCTGAGAGGCATTCACACGCTCAGTCAGTCAGCAGCACAGCAATCCAGTTCCATTCACAGGTCTCGGCGTTCCACTCAGGGCACGGCCAGCTGAGATCCTGTGCAGCGTATTTTCCACTTGGCGCGCGAGGATGACTCGATTGCGCAATGCTCTTTCCACTCTCATTCGTCCATTCACTCACACGGCTCGAGTCCCCCCGGGGCAGTGGCGCTCTTTCTCTCACTCACCTGCGGCTTTCGCTCCCGACCAGTGTCGCAAAAATGGATTTTATGCTTCTGAGCGACGAGCGCGCATCTCAACATGTGTGGCGCGCGTGGTCTGGTGAGCCTCGGAGCATAGTTCCCTCTCAGCATAAACGGCTCCGCCCCTTGGCGATCTCAGCGTGCCATGCGCGCAACATGTACCCTACTCTCATTCACTCAATCAAGCGCAGACCCAGGCACTCCCGGCATGGCCGGGTTCGGAACAGAGCCAGCAGCATTGCCGCGGGTCGTTTGGAGAAACAGTTCACGTTTCAACGCTGTTCGGTCTGTATCGCGCGTGTCTATGCTCCGCGGCGTTATTTTCTGTGGTTCGCAAGATCCCAAGCAACATCCTGCTGCCAGTGTGCTACTGCAGTAGTAGCAGCAGCAGCAACAGCAACAGCAGAGTGACCCTATAGTTAAAGAACGATCCTCGCGCGGGTGACGTGTCTGTCTTTTGAGTGAGCGGGAGCGTGTGTGACAATAATCGTAATCATAATCATAGCAGGCTAATTTATTGGATATCTTCCGACTTGTTGTGTGTATTGTTGTTTTGTGCTCGGTCGCGGCATGCTGGATGGATGATACGCGCACGAGCGAGGGAGAGTGCAACGGCGACGTTTCTTATCTCGTGATTTCCGTTATTGTTGCGGCTCCCAGGCAATCAGCCCGCCAGATCCCGAGTCGGGTCGTCGTGTGTGCAAGCGAATTAAATTGTTACTCTTTTTCATCGGGCGAGCAGTGAGAAGATAGCAAGAAGGAAGAAAAGTGCCGTCGGCGATTCTGCTGCAGGTACAGCGCAGGTGATCGCATTTTGGATTGTCCTCCGCATGGAATCGCCGAAAGAAGAGTGCGCCCGTAATGACTAGTGATAAGTGATTGTCTGCCTGCCAAGTGTCTCCCGTAATTACAGTGATTTTGTGAGTTGATTGGAAAAATCAATTGAGCGAAAAAAGTGAGGTTCGGGGTAAAAGCAAAAGTTCCCATAAAAGTGTAACCGCCACCGGGAAGAGGCGAGCAGCCGAAAATGATAATAAATTCTGTGAAACCGCTCATTAGTGGGGAAGTGACGACAGTCTCCTGACAAGTGGCGTACGATCGCGCAAGTGATTTGAAGCTTTCGGAGGCGGAATCAACAAGTGCGCGGCGCAGAATTTTTGAATTGAAAAATCTGGAAATGTTTCACGTTCCCACCACCACCACCACCGCCATCATCACCATTGTGCTTGTCGTAGCCGTATCATCGTCATCGTCATCATCACCATCATCATCATCATCATCGTCGCCAATCGTTGTAATTTAGTGCGAAGAAAAGAAACCCCATGAATCGGAACCAGTGCAGCAAGAAGAGGCGGAAGAATTTTTCAGAAGAATGCGGCACAGTAGTATAATCAGAAGCAGAAGAAAAACGGGTGTTTAATAAGAGAACAAGTGATGAATATAATTTGGTCCGGAACGGCGAACTCGATTGGCACTTTGGTAGGTCTCGGAAGCAAAGGAAGAAGAAGAACAAGTGGAAAAAGTGGTAGCGGAACTCATTACCACGACGACGACAACAACAGCAGTCGCCTGCTGCAACGACTGGATTTAGATCAGGCGGAAGTAGTGTAGGAGGCGAGCAGGAGGCAACTGCTTACTCTATACTTACTTATTGTCATTAAGGAGAAGAAGTCGGGGAAAGAGTGTGCACGTGTGTGCGTGTGTGTGTGCGTGAGTGTGTACACTTGGCTGAGGATGATAAAGATGGCCATCGGTAGCCGCCGCCTGCACACGTGGACCAGCGTCTTCGTCGTACTAACGTCTGTGATCTCAATGGTGAGTTTTACAAGGGGTCACTTTTTAAAACGAGGATCAAGTTTAGGAAATTTCCAGCTTTGCATATTTAATGAGGGAATTATCGCGAATTTCCGTCCAGCGGCTACCGTAGAGTTCAAAGTTCTACCGGCAGTATTTAAATGAGTTGAATACTGAAAAAAAACTTAGTGTACATTGACGAAGTATTGAAGTATTTTTCAGGGGGCGGGACACCTTTGCTGAATTATTATTTTTATATTGTCGTTTCATTGACTGAGACGCAAAAACAAAAGTATCCGTAGAACAAACATTATTCTGCACAAAAAGCATTCTCTTTTGAATGTATTAGTTTTTGAGACACCGATTTCATAAATATGCAATTTGCAATGGGTAAAATGGGTATATGTTCAAGTATTTTTGTTTTGGAGTGTGTACGCATATCAGCTTGTATTGATAGTAGGATTTGAAATTTCATTCGTTTGCGATTTCAAGCAGCCATGGGCGTGAAAATGGAGCATGTCATAAATCTGTATAAAATCGTGTGTTATCTCTTAGAAGCTGAAATCTCTTCAAAAGAATGAAAAATCCGTTCAATATCAGAGCTTAGCCGCATCGGCAGGACTCAAAAAGTGCTGGAGCTGTGATTAATTTTCGTGACAAATGTCAGTTAAAAGGGAGAGAGATTTGATTTAAAGTATGCTAAGTTGAAGGATATAAATAGTATTTTATCTGGAATTTACTGATATCAAAAATTCATACAAGCGTTCAATCGTTATGACCATTTCTAAAAGTGACAGTTATCCCAATCACCCTGTACGGTTGATATACAAGTAGTATAAAAGTCCCCAAGTAACATTGCAAGTTTTATTGAGGTTTTACAGCATTCTACAAGTCTAAATAGTGGTCTACAGAGCCCTTATAAATCAAAATTGTTATATGGGGTGGTAGTCCAATATTAACCTTATAAAGAAAATATATTAAAGGTTATTTGGTAATCTAACTAAAATACTCGAAAGCCTTTCGCTCTCTCTTGGAGTTGACTCCTTCTTTAAAACATGAGCAGTTCTTTGACAGATGAAAGCCGATGATAATGTAACATTTCTATTTCAGATCTATTTCAATCCTTCTTCATAATATAAGCATTTTTACCCATACAAATACATAGTAGCACAATATAAAATGTATTTATTTTGCACTTCACAACACTGCAAGCTTTCGGTAAATACGAAATCTCTGTCGTATCTGTCGTATTGCATATTTTGTGAAAGCACTGGATGCGAATCCCGTTCAGATGGAAGCAACGTAGCGGATTTCGGAGAAGAAGGTATTTTTTTACTTCTAGCATAGCCACTGAACTCAAAATCCTGCATGATAAATACTAGAATTGGATTAAAAATTCCTAGAAAAACTCAAAATAAAATGAAAAAGTACGTCTTACCCCGGGGGTGCGTTATGTACTGTTCTCCCCTACACTTCGCAACGCTGCAAGTTTTCGATAAACACGATCGTTATCGTTTTTGAATCGATGAATGTTCAGTAATCAATCAATTGAATCAATCGAATCAAATTTGAAATCTTTGACCTTTTGTCCATCCTAACTTTAGGCTTTATAACCTTAATCAGTGCTTAATGGTAAATTTTGTGCTGGTTATTTACTAATTTTTAATTTGTGCGCCTCCGCTTAACTCAAATCTATGCGCTCCTTTTAGGGGTTGTAATTTACCTTTAATTAAAACTAGGGTACGGGTAAAACTTGTCTGCAATCAGCTCGTCATAAAACTTAAAAGGGTATTGGCTTTCAGTGAACGGTGGATCAAAACGCAACGACGTTTTGTGTAAGACGTTTCAGGGAATCTAATATTGGGCCATCACAAAATGCATTACGATCTAAAACTAAATCCAGCCCTGACGAAGATCCCAACCCAAGGATCGAAACGTTGGTGATGATAAAACTGTAATCAGCACTTTATCTTTAAAATTGAAAATCCCTATCAAAATTATTAACTCTCCAAAGCCTTTAAACTTCCTCGAAAATCTGTACTTTTCTGAGGTTTGCGATGCTTTACTGAAGTGGTTGGAAATGCCCTTAAGATCTCTGAACTCCAATAAAGTTCTCTAAACTTACCTGAATTTTTCAGAAATTTTTAAAAGTTCCCACGAATTTCATGAAGCAAGTTGAACTGCCCTAAAGTTATTTGATTTAAAGATAGATTTCCTACAAATTTTCTGAAGTTTTCTAAACCATGACAGGTCATGGAACTTCCCTTAAAATCTCTTAACGTCCCTGAACTTCTATGGACATGCCTGAAGTTTTTGTTCCTTTATGATAGAGTTCTTTAATTTTTCAAGAAGTTCTCGAAACTTCTTTAACGTTCGAAAAATTTCCCTGATATTTATGGAAGTTTCCTTAAGAGCTGATCTCACAATGTTCCTTTATCATTTGATTTATTTCTTCATTAAAGCTCCTGAAATCGATCAATGGACCAGCTCCAAGGTCCAAGACCAGAGTAATAATAATGAAACCACTAAAAAATTTCAGAACTTGCCTGTTATTCTTTGCATTTCCCCGAAGATCTCGAAACTGAAGAGACGAACCAGCCTAAGGCTGGGAGTCAGTGTTGGAAAAGTTCACCAAAACTCATTATGACTCGCGAACTTTTCCCTTGGTGAACTTCGTGAAATATCGCGATCTTTTCCAACGCTGCTGAGAGTCTAACCGATAAAGAAACTAACGAAAGTAAATTGAACACCTTGCGGTTATCTGATATTTCCTGATTAAAAAAAAATATCCTGCGGCTCTCCCAATTCTTCTGAGGGTTTTGATACTGTCCTGAAATTAAAGAAACTGTCCTAAACAAAATTATCTTCCCTTTGGGCTGCTGTATAGTTTCCAAAACATTTTTGAAGTTTTCTTAACTTCTAAAGAGTTCTGAACTTCTTAAAGTTCCTCGAAATTTTTCTGAAATTTATTGAGATGACTTGAATTTATCGAAACTAACCTTTACACTTCTATAAACGATTTCAAAAGTCTGGAATTTCCTGAAGCTATTGGGACTGCCCTTTGCGATCTCCGAGCTTTTTTGAAGCTTCTCTGAGCTTCTTGGAATTTCTTAAAAGTATCCCCACTTTTCCTCAAGTTCTTTACCTCAAGTTCTCTGGATATCCCTGAAGTTTTTAGACCTTTTAAAAGTTTCGCTAACGCTCATTGAACCACTTATAAGTTTTGGAAACTTCTCTGATGTGCCTGAATTTCTTAAGAAGTTATCAGAACTTCCCTAATGATACAGCAGCTTGTTCATGAAACTTCCCAGAACATCTTTAAAGTACCTACAAAATTCGTTTTCTGCACTTCCCTGATTCTTGAAGCTTCTGTGACATTTTCGAATTTTTGATTAAGTTCTCTAACTTTACCCGATGCTCTCTGGACCATTTGTAATATTTTAAGCTTCTAGAAGGTTCTTGCTGTTTTCCTGAATTCATTAGAATTACCTGAAAATGCCTTAAATTTACCTGAACTACTTCCCTTAAGTTCCCGCAACTTCCCTAATTTTCCTGGAACTTTCCCTACGATCACGTATCAATCATTTAAACTCAACTGAAGTTTTGGCAAATACTGTAAAGTTCTTGCAATATCCCTAAATTGCGTGGAACAGCCACGAAGCTCTTTGATCTTCACTAATGATCTCGATTTGTTTCTGAAATCTATGGAACCTAACCCGAAGGATCTTAAAACTTCCCTTGAATTTTTGACGTTTTTGTATCTCTAGGAGCAACTCTGAAGTTTTCGAATCTTCCTTGAAATTCTTGGAATTTTGGAGAAGTTCTCAGAACTTCTTGATGTTATTTTTTTTGATGTTTTCAAAATTTTCCTGAAGTTCTCAGAAGTTTTGGAGTTTCGAAGCTTTTAAGACTTCGTTCTTGGAATATCTGTAAAGTTCCTGTAATTCTTTAAAGTTAATCAAACGGCCCCGAAGTTATCAAATTTTTTCTAGACATTTTCGGAACTTCTCTAAAGATTTCCCAATATTTTGGATGTTCATGGAACTGTTCTGAAGTTGTCAGAACTTTCGCGAAGCTTTCTTACCTTTCCTAGGTATTCCTAAGTACATGAAGTTTCCTGGTGTCTCTCAATGTTCTAGTAAAGTTTCAAAATTGGTTTTGAGGTTTTAATGGACTTGTCATGAAGCTCTCTGATCTGCATCAAATTACACGAAACTTTATTAATGTCATGAAACTGCACTAAAACTCTCGGACATTACCCTTAAAGTCATTTAAACTTATCCAAAGTTCTGGACTTTCCTGTCAGCTTTTGGCCTTTCTATCTTTCGTCTTTCGACCTTTTGCCTTTCGACTTTTTGTCTTTGTAACTTTTGTCTTTCAATCTTTTGTCTTTCGACCTTTTATCTTTCGACCGTTTGTCTTTCAACCTTTTGTCTTTCGACCTTTTGTCTGTCGACCTTTTGTTTTTCGACCATTTGTCTTTCGACCTTTCGTCTTTCGATCTTTTGTCTGTCGACCTTTTGTCTTTCAACATTTTGTCTTTCAACCTTGTGACTTTCGACCTTTTGTGCTTTCGACATTTTGTCCCTTTCGACTTTTTGTCTTCCGACCTTTCGTCTTTCGATCTTTTGTCTTTCGACAAATTGTATTTCGACCATTTGTATTTCGACCTTTTGTCTTTAGACCTTTTGTCTTTCGACCTTTTGTCTTTAGACCTTTTGTCTTTAGACCTTTTGTCTTTAGACCTTTTGTCTTTAGACCTTTTGTCTTTAGACCTTTTGTCTTTAGACCTTTTGTCTTTCGAACTTTTATCTTTTGACCTTACGTCTCTCGACCTTTTGTCTTTCGACCTTTTGTCTTAAGACCTATTGTCTTTCGGCCTCGTGTCTCTCGACTTTTTGTCTTTCAACCTTTCATATTTCGACCTTTTGTCTTTCGACCTTTCATCTTTCAACCTTTCGTCTTTCGATCTTTTGTCTTTCAACCTATTGACTTTCAACATTTTGCTTTCAACCTTTTGTCTGTCGACCTTTTGTCTCTCGACTTTTTGTCTTTGGATCTTTCATCTTTCGATATTTTGTCTTTCGACCTATTGTCTTTCAACCTTTTGTCTTTCAACCTTTTGTCTTTCAACCTTTTGTATTTCAACATTTTGTCTTTCGACATTTTGTTCTTTCGAAATTGTGTCCCTTGCGACCTTTTGTCTCTTTCGACTTTTTGTCTGTCGACCTTTTGTCTGTCAACCTTTTGTCTTTCGATCTTTTGTCTTTCGATCTTTTGTCTTTCGACCTGTTGACTTTCAACCTTTTGCTTTCAACCTTTTGTCTGTCGACCTTTTGTCTCTCGACCTTTTGTCTCTCGACCTTTTGTTTCTCGACCTTTTGTCTCTCGACCTTTTGTCTCTCGACCTTTTGTCTCTCGACCTTTTGTCTCTCGACCTTTTGTCTCTCGACCTTTTGTCTCTCGACCTTTTGTCTCTCGACCTTTTGTCTCTCGACCTTTTGTCTCTCGACCTTTTGTCTCTCGACCTTTTGTCTCTCGACCTTTTGTCTCTCGACCTTTTGTCTCTCGACCTTTTGTCTCTCGACCTTTTGTCTCTCGACCTTTTGTCTCTCGACCTTTTGTCTCTCGACCTTTTGTCTCTCGACCTTTTGTCTCTCGACCTTTTGTCTCTCGACCTTTTGTCTCTCGACCTTTTGTCTCTCGACCTTTTGTCTCTCGACCTTTTGTCTCTCGACCTTTTGTCTCTCGACCTTTTGTCTCTCGACCTTTTGTCTCTCGACCTCTTGTCTCTCGACCTTTTGTCTCTGGACCTTTTGTCTCTCGACCTTTTGTCTCTCGACCTTTTGTCTCTCGACCTTTTGTCTCTCGACCTTTTGTCTCTCGACCTTTTGTCTCTCGACCTTTTGTCTCTCGACCTTTTGTCTCTCGACCTTTTGTCTCTCGACCTTTTGTCTCTCGACCTTTTGTCTCTCGACCTTTTGTCTCTCGACCTTTTGTCTCTCGACCTTTTGTCTCTCGACCTTTTGTCTCTCGACCTTTTGTCCTTTTGACCTTTTGTCTCTCGACCTTTTGTCTCTCGACCTTTTGTCTCTCGACCTTTTGTCTCTCGACCTTTTGTCTCTCGACCTTTTGTCTCTCGACCTTTTGTCTCTCGACCTTTTGTCCTTTCGACCTTTTGTCCTTTCGACCTTTTGTCTCTCGACCTTTTGTCTCTCGACCTTTTGTCTCTCGACCTTTTGTCTCTCGACCTTTTGTCTCTCGACCTTTTGTCTCTCGACCTTTTGTCTCTCGACCTTTTGTCTCTCGACCTTTTGTCTCTCGACCTTTTGTCTCTCGACCTTTTGTCTCTCGACCTTTTGTCTCTCGACCTTTTGTCTCTCGACCTTTTGTCTCTCGACCTTTTGTCTCTCGACCTTTCATCTTTCGATATTTTGTCTTTCGACCTATTGTCTTCAACCTTTTGTCTTTCAACCTTTTGTCTTTCAACCTTTTGTCTTTCGACCTTTTGTTCTTTCGACATTTTGTTCCTTTCGACCTTTTGTCCTTTCCACCTTTTGTCCCTAAACCAATTATTTGAGGTACTGTGATTAAAATGTGCATATAGGACTTTCAGTTTTAAAAATATATACTTTGAACTTTGGAAAATTTGTGAGTTTTAGGATTTATATTTTTATTCTTTTATACATGATCAGTTCTTTCGAAAAAATTTCATTTACTAAGATCAGGAGATTGATCAAATTTTTTTCAACGGGTTTTCCTTCTTTTATACGTGAGCAGTGCTTTAATACAATTTACTCTTCTTTAATTACACCCATTCTTAAAAAAAAACAGTTCAGATTTGAGATTTCGACCTTTTGTCCTCATCTAGATTTTTTGAATTTCCTACATTTTATTCTAGATTTTACTAAAGTTTTCGTTGATTTCTGAAAGTTGATGGAACTGTTATAAAGATCTCTAATCTTCAATAAAGTTCTCAAGACTTCCCTGAATTTATCAGAACTTTCTAAAAGTTCCACCAATTTTCCAGAAGTTAATTGAACTACCTTGAAATAATTTGGTCAATCTGCGTGAATCTCATCAAACTTCCTTAAAAATCTCTAAAATTCAATCAGCTTCTCTGGACTTGTCTGGCGTCCTTCACGAAGTTCACTAAATTTACAAGAAATTCTCGGAATTTCTCTAACGTTCCAACTATTTTCTTGATATTCATGGAACTTCTTTGAAGACCCCACAGTTTTCCAGAAATGTTTGAAACATTTAAGAATTTTTCTGGATTTTCCAGAAATTCCAGAACGTTTTATAGTTGCTCAAAACTTTCCCGAAGCTCATTGTGCTGTTCTAAATTTAAAGAATTTAACATTTACAGATTTTAGTACTACTTAGTATCCTGTCCTAAAAAGTACAGATCCTTAAACTGCCCCGAAAATTCAAATTTAAGATCTTAATATCTCTGGAGATCTTTAGATCTAGAATTCTTGAAACTTTCCACAATTTTCTAAAAATTCTGCCGACTTGTCAGATAATTTCTTGACACCTCCGAAGTTTTCTGAATGCCGCTGCGGTCATAGAACTTCTTAAAAGTTTCTGAAGTTGCCTTGAAGTCGAAGATGATATACCCAACACTTTACAGAAGTTTCCTTGTTATACCGCAGTCGGTCCATGAAACTTCCCCGAAATCCTCGGGATTTTCTTTCATTCCTCGGAACTTTTTGTACAATTTTTGTGACCCCTCTTGAAGTTCTCTAATCTTTCCTGAAGTTCTCGCTACTCTTCTGATGGTGTTTCTGGAATTGCCCGGAAATTAACGAAACTATTCTAAAGATCTCTAAGCATCCAGACGTTTCCTGAGTCTCCGTGAATTTCGCACAACTTCAGTGAAGTTTCCGAACGTTTTCCTCAAGTTCTTTGGAATTCTCCGAAGAATTTGCTTGTTTTTTTTTTTTTCCTAAATAATAGTTTGTGATTCAAGTCAGAACTCACTTGAAATTCTCGTCCAAATTCCATTCCTGGAATGTTGCTAACATTTAGTTGAAATCCTCTTTAGGATACCCTAAGTATTCTCCGGAAATTTCATTGGAAATATGATTTGGATTCCTTTTCAATGCTCCTAGAAATTTCTTGAAATTGTCATCAGAAATTTGGAATTCGTCTCAAAATTATCATCAGAATTTCCTCGAAAATAATTCCTAAGGATTTAACCTCAGCAGTTCCTTTGAATTTTCATTCAAATATGCTTTGAATCCTATTCAAGCTTACCTGAGGATTCTACTCAGAATTAACTTTGGATTCTCTTTTCACTTGGTTCACAGTTCCTCAGAACTACCTGGAAAGTAATGCTTAGATTTCACTAGCAGTTTATTTAAATTCTTCGCAAAATTCCATTTTCAAAATTTCCGTGAAATTCGCTGGAGTTCCTTGAAAATTCTCATGCAATTCATTCAGCAGAATTCAAGTCTCGAAATTGTAGAAACAAATGTAAACAATGACTGTAAGAGCAAATTTTTCGAGAATCAAAACACACCCACGTAAAATCATAAATTCTAGTCATAGATCACTAAATTGCAGCTTATTATGCATTTTTCCTGATCAATCGAAGGCATTAGATCCTTAGCATATCAGCATATATATTATTTCCAATCATGAGACCCTTAAAAACCACCAGCTTCGAACTAATTTCCCCAATCGACAATCGCTTCCAAGCAACGACCGACGACCCTATCAAATGTCATGGCCAGCTGTTTATCGAATTAAAATATATAAAAAAAAAATGATCCTAAACCACGCTCACTCCCCAGTCAGTAGCACCTCACCTGCTGGGGCGAAGTTCATCATCGTTTCCATGGAAGCAAATGATCGTGTGTTATTTTTCGGCTTTTTTTTTTTGCAGAAGCCTGCTGCGATGTTTTGCAACTATCAGCAGTAGCAGCAAAAACCCGGCAATTTATTCGAGTCTGCCTCATTTAACGATGATTGAAACGTGGTTTCGATTCAATCCGCTATCGATTTGTGAATATCAATCAATGAATGAGCGGTAGCAAATGAGCGAGAGGGAAAATGGAGCTGATTAGGAGTGACCACGATGGCGACGACGAACTCGCCGCGTGAATGGAATGACGGGTCGATACGGCGGCGGTGCTGGAGTGTGAGGTGTAATGAGTACTGGCCCGTGGAAAAAATAAAAAAATTGGGGGGCTCTTGTTTTCTTTGATGGCTTCAATTGTGTGTGATGTGGAGCCTTTTGTTTCTCTTTTCAGCTCTGTTTTTTTTTTGACTATTACTGCCTAAGTGAGCTGCAAAATGTAGCCTAAAGTGACGGGGTGGTGAACGTCTTTCTCGTTAGCAGTAAGCACCCCGTTAGGCGTTGTTAGCGGGGTAATGCAATGGTGGGTTGTAAACCTTTCGGTGATTTGGCGGAGAAAGGTGGTGTGATTTGATGAGCAATTTTGGAGCTATAAAATCGCTTAATAGATGGGTTGATTATAGGCTCTTTTCTGGGGGTGCTAAGCGGTAATTGATTATCAACCGATGGGTTTCGATAGGCTTCAAATTCAAAGCTAAACAATGGAGCTTGATAATGATAGCGGGCGCTGAGCCCACGGGGTTATTCGGGCTACTTTGATTCGTTTCATATGAAGGTATCACGAACGGATTAGGAAACAACCGAATCGAATTCCGATGTTTACAAGCGCGGTCATAAATCGAACCATGACTGCGGTCTTCCTCCCTTTTTTCTTATCTTGCTTCGGTGTTGAGGTGGTAGCATTCTTCCCAAGCGGCTCGAGAATTTTGTTTTCTATTATTTTTTAATAAAATCAAAACCAGAATTAACAAATTATGAAGCCAAAAGCCGCGGAAAAAGGAAGTCGCTACACAACAAAACCCCAAAAGGCGAAGAAGAATGTTGAAACGAAACGGTGCGCATACCAAGAGTAAAAAAAAACAGAGAAACCGATCGAAGCATGCGGTAAAACGGGGGGAGGGGGTGAAGATTCTCAAGCCCCTCGATTGAATCATCCGTAAGTGCGAGAGTGTGTGTGTTTGTGCACAAGGAACAACACGATCCAAGCAAGCCAATAATAGCCGCTCCAAGAGTGCGCTCATATAAAGATGATTTTATTAAAAAATCTCAGCTCGGCTGATCAGAAAATTTGTTGAATCATTACGTGCTCGTTCACCCTCGCAGTGCATCCCCTCTTCACCCTGTCCCCATTATCTCCATCGCATACACACACACACACACACACATACCAGTGGGCAGACTGTGAACTGACTTCCACCCGAAAATCGATCTCTGTTTCCTCTCGGGCTCATTCGGGTCCCACCGCGGCTCCACCAAAAAGCCCATCTTGCACACAGACATAACCCCAAAAACGAACTACACAGAGAAGGAAACGGAAAAAAACACGCAGCAGCCGCGCAGAGCATTACCGCAGAGCGCAGACAACAGAAATCTTTTCCTTTACCTTCAATTTTATCTTAATTAGAATCTTCGTTTTTGCCTCTCTTTCTCTGCGCCGTTTTTTACAAAAACGAAAAAAACAAAACTGGACGTGCCAGAGAGAGAGAGAGTCTTTAGGGGCCCCAAACAACGAACCCATCCATGGATTGCTTTGTGCCCGGTCGTATTGTGGATGCTGCACCAAAACGTTTCCAATTCCGCTCCCCCCCCCCTCCATTTGCCCTCCGCCGCTTCAATTTCCATCAGCAGGGGCAGGCTAAGGTCTGCTGATTTCATTATCATCTCCTCAAACAACACAAACACGCAGCAGAAAATTAAACATCCATGGGGACCAGAAAAAGAAAAGAAGTTGGCAAACGGCAGACAAAAAAAAAAAAAAAAGAGCAGAAACTGGACGGTGCACAAATCCGGCACTCAACGTCGTCGTCGTCGGTGGCGAGCGATATATGGTGCTGGAACAACCACGGAGGAACAGTTCGGCAGATAAAAATTAATCCAGTTAAAATTGATGGCAGATTGAAATGAAACTCATTAAAAATGGCTCTCCGCGGTTTGTCCGCCAGGGATCGTAAAACGCGGGAGTTTATGAAGAGTTGGGGTTGTGTGTGTGTGTGTGTGAGTGTGTGACTGCGAAAGTGCATCCCCAGTTCAAGTGGCAGCGTAGCAACCCGCTGGGATTATAACTGTTTATCCAGGCGGTCGTTGGTTGCCAGGAGCGACGGCGACGCTGGGTGCCTGACCTAATTTCGATGTCACGTCACGAGGTGATAGTCCAAGTAGGCAGTGATTTTCGGGGCGGGTTTTATTATGTGATTCTGATGTGTGCATTAACAACAACAGCAACAGCAAGTGAATGCGCTCCGATTTTTGCACTGCATTGCACAGTTAGGCCGTTCGCTGCATGAAAAGGCTTTCACTTTTGCAAATGGGTGCACATTTAGGGTGCATTTCGAGGGTGGTAGATTGAGTCATTTTTTCGATGTTTATTTTCGAACTGAAGTAGAGCGCACTGGATGGCCTGGTCATTAAGGCCGGTGAGTTTTGAGTCGTTTTCGCACCGCAGCAGGAGACACGGTGGGATTTGCGAATACACTATAGGAGATTGTCCCGATGACAATGAGCGCGGATCAGAACTACTTTCGCTGATTAAGGTGAGTAGTAAAGGTTTCTTGAAGTGGGTCTTTAAATTTTTTTGAGTGCAAGCTTATGACTGAAAGGAACGGGAAAATTGGTTTCGTAATCAATTCCGTTGAGTTTTATGCAGAAAACAATTTAAGTTTAAATATGTTTTACTGTTTATTTACGCTTAAGTAAGTTATTAAAATACGTTCAACTCACTCGGTCGATGGGAGTAACTCAGCAACAGAGCCGAATTCAGCTCAAAATTGCAAAAAAGTGGGGTTACACAGTGAGTAAAATTTTCCTCATATTTCCGGCAAAAAACTGCTTGAATCAACAAAAATTTTACTCAGTCTATGAGTATGACTGGCAATTTTCTTCACATTCAAGATGTTTTCTTTGAAAAATCGAGGAAAGTTTTATTCATTCACTGAGTAATCCAAGGGGTGGGTCATCTTTTTTGTCAGTGTGCCGTAGGTGTGCCGATTGTGCCAGGATGGGTATTTTACAAACAATCGCACCTTGCTTTATGTGCGATTGTTTGTAAAATACCCATCCCGGCACCCGGTATTTCTGAAAAGTCACAACTTGAATGTTTTGGTTTGAAATTGCAAGGATAAATGTAATTGAGGATGACGCGGGAAGTGGCGGATGTGCGAAATTTCGGTGTTTTGGGTTCGTAGGATAATAAAAGTCCTGTTTTTTTTTTGGGTTTTATAATGCCCTCAAAGGCAGACCAGAAACCTAGCCTTTCGTGATGTGAAAAGCAACGATCTATCAGCGACCGGAAAGAGTTAGAACCGGTGGAGAACATCGTTGGAGACCGACTATAGAAGATGATGAATACACTTCTGTAGTTTGTTTTGTGTGATTTGTAGTATTATGTACTAATAGGGTCTGATTGACTGTCTCTTTCTGTTGAGCCCACTCTAGAACCTATTTCGTATTTAGATCTACACTACCCGTCATAAGTGACGACTCGCGTGGAAAAGTATTGCAACACTCGTTTGAATATTGCATCACCCCCAAAAAAGTTTAGCATCACCCAAGAAAAGTTTATGTTTTCACTAAAATTTTAACAAATTCACTGTATCACTGTTAAATTATTGTAGTAAACATTCAGAAAGCCAGAATTAGACTATGAAAGTGTTGTAGAAAGTGATGGCTCCCGGTAGAGAAGTTAGATCACAGAGAACAGACATGGAGGCTCGAACAAAATTTCTCTAAAAACTTGTGTAAAGATTCCTATTTGACTTAAGCGCCACTAACGGCGACTTCCCCACTTAAAATCCCTCATTGACAACATGATGGCGCTGGCGTTGCACAAATTACAATAGAAACTAAGTGCTAGTAGCGCCAAGTGGCAATTTTCAACAGAAAATGTATCGATACTAGCGCCAAATTGGTCGAAAGTGGAAAATTTATAGAGAAAATCAGGAGATGCTAACACCACGTAACGGCGACGTTCCCACTTATTTTACACAAGTTTCTGACCAAGCTTGAACGTCTGTTCTCTGTGGTTAGATATCACTATGGATAGTACTGAATCATTTCGAGCTAGAAATCATTTCAAATTTATTGATCTAGTAGATAAGTTTGAAATCACTATGAAAAATAGTAAACCATTGAATATATATAACCCGCTATAAGAATAATATCGCTACACTGAGAATCAGACCTGAATCTCTTGAAGTCGTTCCGATTCTATACACAAAAGTTTTGTATGATTTGAATTTGAAGTGAATCAGACCTGTACAGTTTGGAATCACTTGGATTTGATGTGAATCAGAGTGGAAAGCTTTGAATCACTTTAAATGAAAAGTGATTTCAAACTTTTCAGGTCTGATTCACATTCAATTCAAGTGATTTCAAACTTTTCAGCTCTGATTCACATCAAATTTAAGGGATTTCAAACTTTTCAGGTCTGATTCACATCAAATTCAAGTGATTTCAAACTTTTCAGGTCTGATTCACATCAAATTCAAGTGATTTCAAACTTTTCAGGTCTGATTCACTTCCAATTCAAGTGATTTCAAACTTTTCAGTTCTGATTCACTTCAAATTCAAATCATACCAAACTTTTGTGTATAGAATCGCAACGACTTCACGAGATTCTAAACTTTCCAGGTCTGATTCTCCGTGGAGCGATATTATTCTTATGGCGGGTAAAATATGTTTAATGATTTACTGTTTTTTATAGTAATTTCAAACTTATCTACTAAGGATCAATAAATTTGAAATGATTTCTAGCTCGAAATGATTCAGTACTATCCATAGTGATATCTAACTTCTTTACCGGGAGCCATCACTTTCTGCAAAACTTTCCTAGTCTAATTAAGAGCTTTCTGAATGTTTACCACAATAATTTAACAGTGATACAGTGAATTTGTTCAAATTTTAGTGAAAATATAAACTTTTCTTGGGTGATGCAATATTCAAATGAGTGTTGCAATACTTTTCCACGCGAGTCGTCACTAATGACGGGTAGTGTATAAGTGAACTGCTGGTCTGAGTTCATCTGGTACATTCAATTAGAGGATGTTCCTGAATATACAGTCAAACAGAACGTAATGTTGTGAACAACTTCAATGACAGTTGTCCACCAGTGTTCCCATTTTATTTACAACAATCCAACGCCTACGAGATTGTGCCGAAGGTATGCCGATAAATGTGCCCAAGCTGTGCCGAATCTAATTTCGGCACAATGTGCTGAGTGACTTACCCCTTGGAGTAATTCCACTTTTTGCAATTTTGATTAAAATTTGCCTCAATTTTGAGCTACTTTCTTATCCGTGCATTTTTATATTTTTTTTCTTGCCGCTGGCGCAGCGAGGGTGGGTTGTTTTCAAAGCGCTTTCAGATTTTTTTTATACAAAATGTGAGTCGTTTTACATATGTATAGAATGAATCAAGTTGAGCGATGTTTGTACAACTTTTCACTCAATCTCTCGATAGCCAAAACATTTGTTGAAGATTTCCCAATGAAAATTGTCTGGATTAGCCTCTTAATGCAGGGGAAATTATTTTTCTTCATCGAAAAGATTTTGGAAAACCAATTTTTTTGACGTAGGACTAAACTGGCTTGCAAGTATTCAACCCATTGGTCCTTTTCAGGACCACAAATAACAGAGTTAAGTAAAGAGTTCAAGTAAGAGTTTTTATCCAAGACCTATCGTCTATGGAGTATTTTAAAAACAGAACTCTCAAATTTCTTCCGAATTTCAACCTATCGATCTTTTTTTCAGTGATAACAATTTAAGAAATCAATTAAATATTTACTATACTTTTGCTGTGACATCAAAACAACCTTTCGTAATCGTACGTCAAATCTACGGTCGTGTCTTGGATACATCCATCCTCTTATTTTTTTCCTTTGATTTGTTTTCCGTCCATCTATTCAGACTGTCTACTCAATTTGCTGAATAAAATTCTCGGAGATTTCGAGATTTTTCCAAGATTTCAACGGAAAATTTACAGGTTTTTGAACATTTTGTTTAATGTGAATTCTTTGAAATGGTCCTCAGAATTATCTTGTTTGAGTTCTCTAAAGATTATTACAAGAACAAACTTGAAAATCTCCATAGTATTCCTTTGAAATTTACCTCAATACATCGTTGGAAGTTTCCTTGAAGCTTTCCTCAATTATTCTTTGAAATACTCTGAACAGTAGTTTTCCAACCATCCTCAGAATTTTCATTGAATCATTTTTAGAATTCCCATTAAATTCTCCTTCGCCTCTTGGAATACTACTTTCAAGTAGCTTGGAGTTCTCCATAGAATTTACTGTCAGTTCTTCTACAAATCCCTGAAAAAAGTCACCTCATAATTACTTAGCAGTTTTGGTCAGAACTCTCTTTGAATTTTTCAAATGGAATTACCTTGGAATGTTCCACAGAATTCTCTTGGAAATTTACATTGAATCCTACTCAGTTGGAGTTCTTCAGAACAAATTTGAAAAGAATCCACAGATTTTACATTCCTAGAAAAATCATCCTCTGACATTTTCCTCTGAATTTCTTTGAAATTATTCCTAGAGAACATTGGAAATTCCTATCAAATTCATGCTTCATGAGCTTTAATAAGCTTTGAAACTTTTGCATGGCGCTTAATTAATTTGAAATCTTGGTTCTTGGAGTGTCTTCAACATTATCCATTTCCCCTATCAGATATTTTTCAGTTCATTTTTGAATTGCGAAAACTAAAATGTTAGTACTTGTTGCTCAGTGTTGAGTAAAATGTATTCTCACTTTTGAGAAAGTCCCATTTTAACGAAAATTATTAAAATCCTATTCAAAATTTGATTTGTATTTTAGCTGACTGAATGGTGCCACATTTTGCCAGATATTCACCAGCTAGGCAGCATCAATTTGGATATGAATTTCATAAAACTTTACTCGAGATCTCAAAAATCTTGAATTTTCTGCAAGTAATGTTTTACAGGGTTTTTGAATTGCGGAACTGTTCGTGAACTGTGTGGAAAAATCAAACGTTAAACAATTTATCCCAAACTTGTACAGAATTAGTTATGTTAACCCCATTTATTGAAAGAAAAAAACCGTTCCTTTGAATTGTTACCGATTTTTTCAGCAATTAAAACACCCAGTAAAAAATCACCGACTCCTGTAAAATAATCTGAGTACAGTTATGAATTTACTTGCTATTCCGATTTTGCTCCACCCAAGTCAATGGATTTAAAATCAGGTCCTGATAATTCTCCTAAAATTTGAGCTCATTTGGTTGCGATCTCTTTACAGCACTGACGTTTATTCATAAATCACTATGGAGTGAACTTTTCGTTCTCCTCATTCTAGCTTGCCATCTGTTTTTAGAAACTGTTCATAAATGGTTAGTTTAGCTCAAAATTTACTCGCTACGGAGCGTTAGTTAGAACTAAGTTGAGCTTCCAAAACATGTTTTCTCATAGTTCTTGTTAGAAATGTTCAATCATAAGAATTCTTTGGGGAATTTATCTCCATGACGCTTATGAAATTTTCTTCGGAAAACTCTTGGAATTAGCTTTATCCCTTTTTATATAATTTTCTTTAATATTCCCTTGGAGCCTTTGATATAATTGTTCAAATTGGAATCAATGTTTACTCTCCTGCATTATTCCTGAAAGCAGTCAAAATTTCAAAAGAGACGTGAGTGTCACTTGTATCCAACCTACGATTTATACCGTAAACGCTGATGCTACGTTAACGCTAAATCAGATTTGTTTCTTAATATGAGATAAAGCGAATTTCGGTTGAAGGAATGAATATTATTATATTCGAGTTTTAGGAAAGACGTGTTGATCGAAAATCTATAACAAATCCTTCTCAAGCGTAGTAGTTATCGTCTTCAGTGAGGTCACCGCCGGGATCGAATTCTAGTAACAGCAAGTTGAACAGGAACTTGGTCGTAATTTTTTGTCAAATGAGTAGCTCGGTGGCCTTGTGGTGACCGGTTTTGCTTACGGAGCAGAAAATCATGGGTTCAATCCCAAGGTCCTTCTGATTATATAGCTATACTTTAAATCGGCTTTCTTCAATAATATGATACAAAGCGTAATCAAATTCAGTTGAAGGGAGGGGTACGTAAAAGAAATAATATTTCAGTTTTAGAAAAGACGTGTTGATCGGAAATCCATGTCGAATCCTTCTCAAGAGCAATTGTTGTCTTCGTCGGTCAGGTTACCATCGGGTTCAAAATTTAGTAACAAGTTTAACGGAAACTTGATCGTAATTGTTTTGTGATATTAGGAGCTCGGTAGCGTAGTAGTGACCGATTTTACTTACTGAGTGGAAGACGGTGAGTTCAAACCCATGATCCATCAGGACATCAATTCAGCATACCGTTTACCAAAACGACTCCTGCTGCAATCCCAACACTTTTATCCAACATCCCAGTGATATCTCATGGAAGTGCAGAGGTGTTCTTGGCTTTCATCAATGTGGCCGGCGCTGGCATTGCCTAGGTTTAGATCATCAGTATTTACTCATTGAGGGTGATTGCTAGTTCCAAGCAACGTCTAATGGATCTCTGTGTACTTACAGCTGATCTGGCAATAACAGAGTTGCATCCTCCGATGGTCAATCGTGCTCATGCTCGTAATTGTCTTTAATATCCCCTTGGAATAATTCTTAGAATCCCTTCATAAACCCTTTGGAATGTCCATGGAATTTTCTGCTCAGAAGTATCTTGTAATTTTCCTACTAATTCTCCTGTTAATTCCCAACGAGTTCACCTCGGCATTTCCTCAGTATTCTTCCAAAATTCGCTTGGAATTCTATAACATACTATAGATCCTTGGAATGCTCTCAGTAGTAAATTTCTTTGGAGAAAGGAAGACATCGTAATCGATCCACTGAGTTGTAGTGCACCTTAGAATTCTTTAGGAACCTATCAGATTTACTTTAAATTGTTATTGGAACTCCGTTGATACTCTTGTCAGCACTTTGAGAATTTTTGACAGAATTCCTCTGGATTTATGGATGGATTTCAATTACTTTTACAATACCAAACATTTGGTATAAAAGATTATAGTTGCATAGTTATGCAAGTAGATTGGCATTGTAAGTCTCTCCTTACAATGCCAATCTAAAAGCATAAATTGAGGTACCGCCTGATAGTTTTAGTGCTTGGTACTGAAATTTGTAATTCGTGACACTTTTCGCACCATAGAAACACCGCGTTTTCTTATGCAAAATCGATGGATGTGCGTTCACAAAACGCACAAAATCTTTTGAAAAAAAAATGCAATATTTAATGGATGTACCGAGAATTGATTAGAGGGATTTGAAGCTAAATATTCTGATTGATTACGAAATTTCGCATAAAATAGGTGCAAAATTGTTCGCCCCGTTTTTGTGTGTACTTTTTTAAGCGTTCTGAACTTCTAAAGCATTTCCTTTGGAATCATTTTCCTTCATAGAGATTGTTTGAGATTTCTTCTAAAATAAGTTTAAGATTCTCTCTGGGAGTCATTAAAAATGTAACTACTGCAGTATAGAAATTCTCTGCAGATCAATCCAAAAAAAAAAAAAAACATTAAATTCACCTTCGATTTACCCGCTTTAGCTTCCTTCCATAATTCTATTTAAAATTCTCTTGATTTCTCGTTAGAATTGTCAAGCAATTTACCTCAGAATTGTCTTGAAATTTTGATCAGAGTTGAAATTCCCTTCTAAATTCTTCTAAAATTTTGCTTAGAAATTTCCTTATTATTCTCTTGAAATTAGCTTCGTGATGCATTTGAAATTCTCTTTAAATTATTCCTTAGCAATTGCACCCTCAAAATTCGATTCCCTTGGTATTTTTCACGGATCCTGGAATTATCACATTCGACTTGGAATTTTCCACATAGCTACTCTGAATCTGAACTCACACAAGTGACTTGGTGTGAAAGTCTAAAGTTCTTTCTAAAACTCCCTTTAATTTTCTAGGAAATAGCTTGGTGTTATCCCTGACATTCATCTTAAAATCTAAAATCGTCTCAAAATTCCTTCGAAATGAAGAATGAATACTGAAATCTCAAAGCTACAACCATTTCTTTCGAAAACTGACGACGCTGAGCTAAGCGTCACATTCGATCTATTGACTAGTATGGTGGATGCTAAAACCGTCAATGCCATAACACACACTACATCTGCCCAAAGATGCGACTTGTACAATTCAAGATCTGTAGAACTCAATGATGTTGACAAAATGTAGAACAAACCTATCGATACCAACTTCTTTGAACTGGCTCTAAGCAGCCTACATTGCTGGATACGATGTTTTGATTGCCTATTGCACATCGCTTATAGACTCAGCTTCTGCAAATGAGTGAAAACATCTCATATCGAACAGTTCAGACGCACAAAAAAAAAAAGATGAATTCCTCAACAATCTGGGACTACACATCGACAAGCCGCTTTCTGGACTTGGCACGAGCAATAATGGCAGTACGGCTAGGCTATTTTTTGCCAATCCAGAAGTGTCTTCGGAGCTGATCGAAGAAGGCCGCGCTGCGAAAATGACGTGTTTTTGTTTTGCTGCGTCGTTTTCGTTCTAGTGAAAATGTTATAAATTTACAATTTCATTTTTAAAAAGTGTTAATTTGAAAGTACAGAAGTGATGTTGAAAAGTGCATTAAGTGAAAATTTTCAAATTCCTATCCGTTGCATGTGGAGCCGGCCGGCTGTTCTAACCTACGTGTAGCTACGCTCAGTTTATTTACCTTTTCGTTCCTCTGTCCTCGATAGGAAATATCCATCTAATTCAAGACGATTATTTCAAAGCTTACTAAATACGTGTCAATCAAGTATTGCAGTACTGCTTGATTGGAAGTTTCACTACATTATCAATGGTGTATATTTGCATCGATAATGGATTGCAGTAGGGCTTATCATGTGGGAAAATAGCTTCGGAATGCTTGCGTTCTTGAAATGGGCTATTGAAGCTGCGGTAGGGCTGTCACCTTCTAACTCCCGGGTTCAAGCTTCTTTGCATTCATAAGAAATTATCCATAATTCCACTGCCAGACAGTGGGAGTTAGGCCAAGGGTGAATCTTCATTCTAATCTAAGATTCCATACTATTAATAACCTTTGGCACATCAGAATGAATTGTGCATATGTTTAGGATGAACAAGCATTTTCAGGCGCAAAGGAGCAACAGGATCGAGCTGATAACGTTTCATAATTAAAAAATCTGAAGACTGTTTTGCCGTGACATTTATGAGACTGTTTTGAATAATATGTTTAGGTAATGGGCAGCAGCAACGGACAGATGAACTACTTACAGCTTATATTTATTAAATGCTTGATATAACGATTGCCAGCACCGCCGGCTGGACGTATGCTATGGCTTACCCTCCCTACAAATAAAAATACACCCTTCCCGTATCACTTATGAGGGGTCGTAGAGTTCACTGCATCTCTCTTAAGTAAGTGTTGGACTAAAATTCCTCCCCTTTCCCCACCAGATGCAAGGAGGTGGCCAGGACAGCTCTGGTCTGTTGGAGGAAGACACATCCTTTATCTAAGAGGTAGTAATTAATCACAAATTACTATCTAACAGCAACGGATGAAGGTGGGTCTCCTTCTTAACAACAGTTTGGTGCTCGTACCACCTACGACTTTGTGCAGCCTGGTTTATGATATGCTATGCTATGCTATCCAGAAGTGTCTTCAGAGCTTACCGGAATTGACATGGACTTAATTCTACGTTTTCGGACATTACTTAGTGCAGCTTCTAGCGGCGAAGGTATTGATGTGGGAAAATTCAAGACATATGCCAAAAACTGTACATACATTAATGATTCATCTACTGATCTTCGATTCCCATCGGTAAGCTTTCAGAGAAAACCCAAGAAACCATGAATAAGGGGATTAGAAGAATTCGAGAAAGAAATTATTGGAAAGGATCCCGTGAAAGGACAATGAGTGACATATTTCATGGATTGTTATGAAGTAATGAAATTGGGTTGTTAGCGGAATGCTAAATAAAACAGCAAAAAGGGTTATCTTCCATTTAATTCCACTTAATTTTGGTATCCATGACAGATACGTATTTCGACTACAATGTGCAGTCTTCATCAGTGTCATTCCCACTAAAATTAGTGGGAATGACACTGATGAAGACTGCACATTGTAGTCGAAATACGTATCTGTCATGGATACCAAAATTAAGTGGAATTAAATGGAAGATAACCCTTTTTGCTGTTTTATGGATTGTTAGTTGCACCAGATCCGGCACTATCTTGTTTCCGGCACAACAATCCAATACCAAAAAGTGATTTCCCAACAGAAGTGCAGGATTTGTTAGTCTCCGATGAAGATGATGATTAGGTGAAATTGAGAATTTTACTGTATTTCACAATATAACGAATAAAGATTTTGTTTTTGAACAGACCAATATTTTCATCAAATTCTTTTTACGTTAAACCAAAAGGATAATCCTTGAAAAACACAATGATAAAAAAATTCACCAAACTCCTTTTTATCAATTCTAGGCTTTAAAATTACTAAAACCATGCTCCTCCATGTCATTTTCTAAAAAAAAAAAATGTGTTTAGCCCCTTGGGGATATGAGGGGCAGCCGATGTCAAAATATTTGAAAAGTAGAATAAATTTCCCCTCGAATTTGATCTTTTTGAACTGTTTCAGCAGATTGCACAGTATGCGTTTGTGAACAGAAGGTGATGTTTGTACTATTTAACACAACACATAAGCATTTTTATCATTGTTTGGAAAAAGATATGTTGAGTGTAAAAATAAGTTCTTTTAATTTCCTTCAAAATGAGACTTGTTGCGCTCAAATCGGTTCTAAATTCGAAAAATAACGATCATTTGAAATGAGGCCTAAAATTTTGGTTTTCCTACATGAAAATCATCAAAAAGAGCTGACCCTCCGGTGGCAAGTGCTGTCAAAAACTTATAACATGTCCAATTACCACGAAATTTTGAGGAAACGTTATTCAATGTATGAGAAAGCTAATAAAAATATAAAATATTGCTGCTGGTACCTTGAGCGATCCGCTCACCACGTTGACCGACGCGAACACGAGTGGAGGTGGAGTGGAGTACAGATTCAGGCAGAATGATGCGCAACCAAGTACTCGATTATGACGACTGCGTTAGGGAAAACTTTTTTTCAGCAATACAGTCATACAATTATCAATGGGAAAAGTATTTATTTCAGCATATACGTAGCGTTATTTCCTACCGATTGGTGTATTTGGATTTTAATTTCATCTATAAATGACAGTGTTATAAGCGTTCAAAACCTAACACCTTCTCGTGACGGTCGTAATTTTAGATTTTCGATTAACCCCCTGTACCTTCCCGTAAGACGTAGTCTACGTCAAAATGTGGCAACACTGCTGGTCGGCCTGTCATTTTTTAGGATGATCGCATAAAACTGAGCGAAGATTTCTCAGCTGGAAAAAGCGCTCATATTAATCGAGTCGCCATGTGCTGGCAAGTTGAAATTAACTCGACAGCACCTTGGTTCACTCGTTTATGAGCAATATTTCCTGCTGGGAAAGAGTCTGTGGATGATCACTCGGCTATGTTTGTGATGGTAATGTGGTGTTAACATCTGTGCGGATTGGCTAGCGCTAGTGTACTAGCACTGTACAGAAAAGTAGCCAGCATAATGTAAACAGGGCATCAGCGTTAGCTAGTGAACTAGCATAAGTGTAAACAGCCCATAAGGGAGCTGTCAGCAATTTCTCTACAGTTTTAAATATGCTCAATACTGTTGGTTTAGACCTCTACTTAATAAAACAAATAAAGTCGAAACTCAAGTCTCAATTCTTGAAATCACTTCTCTTGTAGCAATAAGTGACGAACCTTGCATCGAAATTAGCTTAAGAACAAGGTTGATACAATCCACAAATGACCGCAAATGTTACAACGCAAATCAGCCATTGTGGACTCTATCAATCTTGTCCATAATGGAAAAAATACCTATCTCAAAGTGACGAATCATCTAATAAATTCGAAGGGTGATTAACACTGTTTAAAAGTGATTTTTGACTCGTTCATAATGTAGATCCTCATTGGACTTGCATACTACGAACTGTCATTGGCGCGCCAAGCCTACTGCGATTGCAACAGCCTACGAACATGACGCGACGATGACACCACTCGATCGCGGCGCGGCGGCTCAACATAAATATTTCGCAGCCCATTCTCGCCTCGTCATTCTTTTATTCAAATAAAACACAAAAGTTTCACCAACAACCAAACCCCCACACTCGATCCCGTATCGATGATGATGGCTTTCGTCAGTGTCGGTGGCGGCGGCTGCGGCGGCGGCGTGGCAGCGATTGTTATTAAGATATAAAATTTCATTTAATTAGATACGATTTAGTATCGTGGTAGGCCCCGTGAGTCGTCGCCGTCGTCACTGGATCGAATGTCGTCGAAAAGATGGCGACACTGACGGCTGGTTGGCTTTCGGTGATGCATTGCTATCGAAAAGATATGCTAACTAGATTTCGCTGTTCGCGCAAGTTTTTTTTTTCTTCTTCTTTCGATTTGTTTGAGTGGGTGGTGCAAGATTGGATCGCGCCAGACCCCTTTAGATATGCAAAGTAGCGGCAGTTCTGTTTCCCGTTGACCTTTGCTAACCTCGCCCGCCGCTGGTGGGGAAATTCCAATCGTTCACACTTTCTTTCCACACGGTCGGAACCGGATAATAAATGGCAAAGATTAGCTCTTATCTATCCGAGTGGAAAATCAGCTGCTGAAGTCTCTTATCCGGAGCGGTGCCGAGCTGCCGTCGATTTAGCACTGGGTTGCGTCTTCCAGTTAGTGTATGATTAAAATAAAACAGGAAACGATGTGATAAACGTTTGTGCTTCTTCGAGTAAAAAGTGTGTGTGTGTATGGCCTCCTTAGTCAACTGACAAATTATGTCTAATCACACACCCAGAGCTCCACCGGGGTGGTAAACCGAGGGACCCGCTTTAAATCCACATCAGTATACGGTGCAGATTTTTGATTTATCGCTTGCTATTACGGTGAAAATAATAATAAAAAAAAAAAACGAAGAAGCAGCAATCCCAAAGGGGATTATTGAAGATGTGTATACACATTATTGCGCTTAGCCACCGACCAGCAAAACAGGTGGATGAATCTTCGCCGCCGCCGCCGCCGCAGCTACAGCCGCTGGCTGTGGGTCGTAAATTTAATCCGCAATACACGCCGCGTACGGCCGATGCGAGCGAGTGTGCGTGTACATACAACCTAGAGCATCATCGTTTTGCTTACTTCAAGCCGGTTTTTGCTGCACGGCTGCGATAGGCGGCCGAACGGACTTAACTGTTCCGGGGTGATCCAGAGGTTAGACGCTTCCAGGCCCTGAGAAAATGTGCGGTGGGTCATCGGGGAATGAATCCGGATCACGTAGTGGGATTCTGACCTTCTTCTTTGACCACGCGGCTCAATGGAGTTTATAAACAAATATGGAATTGAATCGGAATCGGAGTTGACAACAGCGACAAACCTTTCTCCTGCCTCTGATGATGACAGCCCAAGTTGCGGATCAAACAAAGTAGACATTGAACGATGGGTATACATAGCGCAAAAAGCATGACAGATTTATGCATGCAAAAACAACAGCAACAACAACCGCAGGGGAACGACACTTGCTGTATAGAGGCATAATATGCACCGCTCGATCGAAACTGGTTTGTCATCTGACGATGATCCGACGAGGACGAGAAGAGCAAAACAAACCACAACCGCTGACGTTTAATTGTTGTTCCTTCTTTCCTGTGCATAGTCGTCACATATGTCGTCGTCGTCGTCGCTATCGGAGATACTGCCGTCGTCATCTCCCTTTTATGAGACGAACTAGAACAGAAATTGATAGCGGCTGGCGTGGTGGGTGCGACAGGAGCGGGGAAATAACAGGTTTATCCGCTCAACCCCTTCGTCCCTTCCACCTTCCAGAGCCGAGGAGATGATCGATTCAGCATTTTTTCTCACGTGCTGTGAGGAGTTCGATCGGTAGATCGTTTAATTCGAGCGAAGGTTTGACGAGAGACCGATGGTGATCTGACAGCTACACAGATAGCGCCACAATCGCGCGCAGCTGTTTGTCGCCCGCCATGTTCGAGTAGGTCGTCGTTGTCATGGTGACGATGGGAAAAGAGACCCACTTTTACGACTGCTGCGATTCGATCGATTGATGGTTCTTTATTTTTATTTTCTGAATTTACTCGTGTTGCGATCGAATTTTGTCGCCTTTAACCTCTGTTTGGAAGGAATGGGTTTCGAAAGAACTTTATCGCCTTCAATAAATTCAGACCACGGGCAATTAATTTCGAACTGTTCGGGGGCCGGAGAACTGAATCACGAGGAATCAATTGACAGGTTGTTGATCTTCTAGCAGGGCAGGGGGAGTTGTAGTTCCGAGAACCCACGGCCAGCCAAGTCGATCGATAATGCTTTGATTGTGTGTCCGACCGTCGATCGCACTCGCTTGCTTGCTCCATTCGTGTGAACGTGTGGGAAAGACCCCCGGATGATTAGTATTCCGTGCTGGTGTCTGGTGTGTGGTGCGCCGGTTCGCGGACAGACCCCGTCTCATTAGAGCTGCAATTCAAGTTCAATAGGAAAAATGTCTCGCGCGATACGACACATCTCTCAACACACAATGTCATTTGCATTTAAATTGTTACTTCACACTTGCACCTAGGAATTGGTAAGCAGTAGCCTGGACACGATTTCCCAATCCGAACGAGTGGATTTACTTATTTTTTCGGTCATAAATTTTCATTGCCCGCCACCGTTTGCAGCGCCCTCTTTTTCTGTGTGTACATGGTAATTGACGGAAATTGAGCATGTCTGGAAGTGGCGAGGCGATTTAAATTCTGGCACACCTGATTTGAATAATTTGAACAGGCGACCGGTTTCAGGAATGGGGCTTTCGTTTCAAAATGTACTCTAAATAATTTCGTGAGGTCCAAACGCGCCGTAGATTTAGCACTGGGTCACATCCATTCGTCAAATCGTTGCAGCAACGGTCAACGTTTCCGGCCTTGGGACCAATGCCTCGTGGCAATTTCTCACGACCGTTTCGCGCTCCGCCTGTGGCACCTGCTCAACTTGCGAAAATACCATCTTGATGATTCGACAGAAGTCATCGCTCAAGATCATTATCGCACCTGGTCGATACCGCCGCGCTGCCGTCATCGTGTGAAAATTGGTGGTCTCATATATGACAAACCTCTCCGAATTGATGGGACGGGCTTTTAGCACCGTCGCAACCGTCGAAGCCCCCCTGGTCACAAAGTTTGTGTTAATTCGACGAAAATTGAATTAAATGAATCATAAATTCCCGGTCGTCCCGGCGGCCGCCGACCGGATTCGTCCGGTTCGTCCAATTTACCCAATTAAGTCGCCTGCTTCGATGTCCAAATATTGATCATTCCTCTCGATTCTATCGATCGATCCATTTGATTTCGAAGCAGATCGTCGTAGAGAATAATTTCCTAATTAGCGATCGCAGTGGCTGCGAGAAACTCCAATCGGATGTTAGTGGACGATCAACTCACTCGGGGCGGCACTCGGATCGGCAACAATGACACAAACGGCAGCTGCTCAATGGGAGCGAGAGAAACAAGAGTATCGAAATTTCCAATTAAAAGCGGACCACCGAGAAGAGATTGGTTCGAACGCAGACAGTCAAGAATTTCCTGGAAAAGGTGACATCACCACCCCACCGGTAACGAGACGGCGGTGCTCGCCGTCCGTGGGATGCGTTGTTGTGTGTGTGTGTGTGCGGGTGCGGATGCGGGTGCAAGCGCGGGGAGATGCAAAACATAAAATGCGACAGTCCAAGCAACCGGAGGATCGTAAAACAGCTCAATTAATTGTGTGGGGTGCTTTGGTGTGGTTTTCGGTGACGGGTGGGATCGATTTTTCACCGGGGTGGCTGTGGAATGTCGTTTTTTGGGAATTCATTTTAGGGCTTTTTTGGGGTATCAGTCAGTTACGTCAGTTTGAAAATTTTCTCGACTTCTTAGGGACATAGTGCTTGCCACACGATATTAAAATTCATGCATTGGTTGGCATCAGGGTTACCAGGTATCCTGATATTTTGTCTTCATCCTGATAAAATGATAATGGCCTTATTTTTGATGGTGAGAAAACCTGATTTATCTTTATTTTAAATAATCCAGCCCAGTGTCGACTTTTCCCTTGATTTAAAAACTTTCCTCACAACACCCTGAACCATAATCAACATAGTGATTAATTCTGACTTCATTCGTAAAGGCCCAAGCGCAATGACAGCGGTAGCGGAAAAGCCCAATCTGAGTAAGCCTACTTGTAGCATTGAAAACTATTTAGAACCAAATCGATTTCGATTAGGCATCCTCAGCTAAAAACGCTCCCACATGAGAAATCTCGAGACACTTGCCAAATCTTTTATCTTAAATCATTTTCTACGCCCTTGATCTCTTAATTTATCAGAGTCCCAAAACCATGGAAAGTTTTCCATGCCGGCAATTGTCTAGGGATCCTAAGTCCTAATTTGTTTATAGATGCGATTATAAAATATTTTCAAAGCTACAACCCCTCTACAATCAAAGATCTACAAGTTCAAGATGCTGTAATGTCTTCAATATAGGGGGACAGAAATTTTAAGAAATCCCGGAGTGTTGAAAATTGTTCCAATGAATTGTCTAAGTTCATTGTGGCACTTTTCGAAATTCGGGCTAACGACCCATTCGGCCTGATTGCATTCAGCCTAGTGGCTTTACCCCATACAATACTATACACGTCTGTAATTTCTAAATGGGGGTACACTTTGTGAAACCAAAAATGGAACATGTAACGAAATTATGATAGATTTTGAACGTTAATAACTCAGCTGCCCCTGGACTAATTTCAATAATTTTATCACCAATCGATCAGAAATATTTCTACGCATCGATAACAATGCTTCCGACTGTTGATTTTCAACAAAAATATTGAAAAAGTGGTAAATGTCAAGCATTGTAAAATCCACCAATTACGAACATGCATATGCTGCTTCCCCAACACAGTCATCAGAGAATCTTCGCCAACACAGTCATCAGAGAGTCGTTAGTAGACGAAACAAGACGAAGTGGCATTCACCTCCGATCTTCGGGCGTGTGCGAATAGGGAGGATGCAATTGCGTAACATTTTGCACACTCATCGCCATATTCAGAACCACACGCCCCCAACGACCACACAAAATGCTCTCCAGAGTTGTAATCTTGTAACCAAACTTGGAAGCAGTGATTTTGATCGATTCTCTTCATCGACTTTCTGTTTCGTTAGTAACTCGACGGCAAACACATTCATTGCCACGTTTGTTGTTCTGGATGATAGAAGAGCATAGCAGAAATAGTGCGAAATAGGTTAGTGAAGCCATGGTCATCAAAAGAGGAAATCGATGGCGAGAATTGACTTTCGCCCCTCTGCTTGAGAGAAGGAGTTTAACGAGAAAAAACTTAAAAAGGGGAGGAGCTTTAGCTTAGTGGACAGTGATATTCTGCGGCCTTCCAACCTGTTGCAGACACCAGTTCAATCCCTGTACAGCAGCAGACGGGCTGAGACTCTCGCAAGTGCCCAATCATTTAACCGAATAATATGGGATTGTCCGGTCTGATTTCCTGATCCAGCTGCCTACACGTTATCATCATCTTCCAAAGGCTTTAAGCCTTTTCAGGGCTACCAAGATTTTCCAAAAGAGTTAAATATCTGAACATATCCCAACTAAAATTCATATCAAAAGGTTGTTTTTTTTTCAGGGAAATCATACTCATACTAAAGAGTATAAATAGAGAGAACCCCGCTCAAATTCCTATTCCTAAACAAACGCAAGCTCCTGCTGCAGTTAACAAATAAGATTTATTATGTAAGACTACGTAGTCCTACGTCACCATTGCGTACAACCCCATAGGGCTGTTCCTGGTAGTTTTTTTTTTATATTGGAGTAGATAGTATCCAATGAATATTGGAGGAGCCAGCAAAAAACAGTTAATAGAAAATAACCGGGAAAAGCCCATGAATTTGGATGCCAAATGGGATAAAAATATACTTCGTCCTCTCTCCGGGCAAAAATAAGATTCTGAACCTTGGAATGTTTGCAAATTCTAGACTGATTTAGTCACTTTGACGAATTAGGAGCTTTAAGAAAGAATTCTAGGGTTAATAGCAACGTATTTCAGAATTGGCTCCTATCAGGACTCCGTGGTAAATGCGAAAAAGAAAATCAAGATGATTGTGAGAAGAGCTCCTAGTGAAATTTAAGGAGAGTTTTGAGCAGAATTCGTATGTGGTTCCGGGTAGAATTTAATGGCGGGAATTCGAGAAGAACTTTTGTTGAATTTCTTAAAAAATTCAAGGACACACTCCATGGCAATTTTGAGGATAATTTCTAGTGGATAGTAAGGAAAATTCCAAGGGAATTCTGAGAAAAGTTTCACTGAATTCGAATAATTTTACGAGTCCAAAGGAATTAATCATGCTTCTACGTTAAATTTCCTTCAGATGTCACTGCTGTTCTTAATGGTGACATCTACAGGGAATTACGCATACACTTAGTTCCGTTAATTGTTAACAGAGGGCTATGTATGCAATTAGATTAACATCCGAAATCCCTCCTTTCTTACATATTCGACGACAAAAATGCTTGCCACGCTCCGCCTTTGGATGGGAAATCTAATTGCGTAAATAACGATTGCAAAATTTGTTCAGGGCTAGGTACTATATTTTGAAGTCTGTGAAAGGGAAGTAACATATCGTGTGGCGTCAATATACATGGCATGTTGAGAGATAGAGCTCACGAGAGAAAATTTTCGATCTTGAATTTGAAGTGTTTGGCTCTCTTGGGACTGGTAGTAAAGCTGATAAAAAACTACAAGGGACAGCCCTATGGTGACGTAGGACTACGTTGCCTTATAATAAATCTTATTTGTTAACTGCAACATGAGCTTGTATTTTGTGAAGGAATAGGAATTTGAGTGGGGTTCTCTCTGTTTATACTCTTTAGTATGACGCGCTTGACATAAATGGTCCACAGCTACTCACGAAGAGCTACTGATTCCGATCAATAACGGTGCGGCTGCTTCCTCCTTCTATGGATTCTCATGTGGGCAGCAGCTCGCTGCTAGCAGGCAGTCTTTTGTTGTGTACTGGAGAACACTACCACTCACCACGTGGTGTTTTAATAAACGTGAGACCGGATGGAATTCAACTTTGAAATCTGTGTTAGGGAAATCGCTTTTCGCAGGAAATCGGTGTTAATTTCAATAATCAATTTCAATTTCACATTCGTGCAATTTTCAATAGTGAAATTTTGAACAATGATAAAGTCTTAAATTTATCAAATGCGTAGAAATATTTCTGATCGATTGGTGATAAAATTATTGGAATTGATCCAGGGACAGCGGAGTTATTAACGTTTAAAATCTTTCATAATTTTGTTACATGTTCCATTTTCGGTTTTCACAAAGTGTACCCCCATATAGAAATCACAGACGTAGTCCTACGTCAAAATGTATGGGAAAATACTGTTTTTATTTAACTGTAGCTTGTTTAACAATAATATCCGAGAAAAACTGAACGACAAAGTCCCTGATTTATGTATTTAGGTTGTCGTTCAATTTTAGTACCTGAATATGCAACGAAAGCGAATTATTCCCATAGTACCAAAAGCATTCGCTGTAGAGAAGAATTCCAAGAGAATTATCAGAAGAATTCAGAGGTTTACTCCACGATAAATCTGCGCAGAATGTCATGACATTTAAGGGGTGAATTGAATTCAGTGCATAATTAACTAAAATTTTGAAAAACATCGTAGGATGAACTCCAAACATTTTATGGAGTATTTTGGGGAGAATGTTGCTTCTGTTATATAGAAAAGAGCTGAGAAGTATCCGAGAGCATAATTTAAAAAATCCTGTCATGAGTTTGGAGGGAATTACAAAGGTACATCCACTGGTAAATTTTAGCTTTCTTTTTTTCTTTAATGTTCTGCAAATAAAATCAAAATGCAATTGGTTTAAAAAAAATCATAGAAAAATATTATACCTAAAACACTTTTCCAAGTTCACCACAGAAAAAGAAAAAAGAAAAAAAAGCCCTCGAAAATTTAGAGTTGGATGTAGGAAATGCTATGCCCCACCTATTCATAAAACGGCGAAAAATCATGTTAGGGGTGGGGCTTCGAAAGAATTTGTTGTGCCGAGTATGCATAAAAGAAGGGACTTCGGATGTTAATCTAAATGCCCACCTGACATGTTTTGCAGTGTCAGGTACTCTATTTTGTAGTCTGTGAAAGGGATTTCTAGGCTTATTAACTGCACTGTAACAGTTAAAAAAAAATATGTGAAATTACCGAAAGCAGTGCTATCTGATGGAAAGTCAATACAGAAGCTTGACTAAATGGTTAATTCAATCGTCAAACTGGGCTTTATAGATCTTGCCTGTTTGTACGACTCCTTCAAAGTTCTTGCATCTTACTTCTGTCTCCACCGAAGCAACATAGCAAGCTTTAATTCTACAAGTCTAAATCATGCTCTACAGAACCCTCACAAAACCAAAATTGTAACTAGGGGCAGGGCTTAATGCAGTCAGCCGGTCAATCAGACCGTATACCGTTGAATTGATTTCAACTGCCCCGGCGTCCAACCAATGCAATAGCCGTTCGGTAATCGATTTAGCCACACCAAAGTCGTTCACCATGACGTAATGGAGCCGGCTCGTCTTGAAGCGCATTTCTCACCTCTCACCAACCAGACCGGGACCGACTTCTGCGGAACCTTTCGCCGTCGTGTGTGGCAATCCGAACCAATTCTCAGCTCCATCATCATCATCATCATCAGCAGCGCCCATCGTAGTAGTCCCTGCCGTTTAATCCGCTCGATCGGCTTACTTTTGCTTTATTGACTCTTGAAAAATCACACATACTTAAAGCGCATATACCTGTAAGTTAATTAATAATAAATAAATAACTGTTTGTTTATTTAAATTACGTTACCGTCTCGCGCTCGATGCTGAATGTACCTCCGTATACGTTTGGTCCCGACGGGCTAAGGCGCAAAAACCGGTTCCTGGCTTCTTTCTCCCTGTCACTTTGCCGCTGCCGGTGCCGTCGCCACCGTCGCATGGCCATGGGACCTGCTGCAACGACGGACGGTGGGAATTTTTGTGCGCGCGACACACCACCACCTCGCCCGACACGTCCGATCAAGTTTTCGCTCTCACACCCAAGCAGCACGATCGACGGCGCGGCGGTTGCACTTGTACCTTTGGTTTGCGGGGCTGCTACAAACCCAATTTGCATACATATATCGAGGGATTAAATCATTGCCCGGCTTACTGCGATCGAGCAAATTTCGGAGGAACGGAATCGCCCGCAGAAATCGCAGTAACCCAGTTTTGGTTTTTTTCCGGATGCGAAAAATTCGCAGTGGGCTGATGCGATGCGATGCCATGGTGACGCCCAATCGTAAAACAAAAAGCCGCTGTAAACCGTTCTTCACATCATAAATCGGTGCGCGATTCAGTTTTAATTAGCGCTGTGAATAAATTTGACGGCTGGCAGTTTGACGCAATTTTGTAATCGCCAGCAGGCGGTTTTATGATGGCTCAGCAATTTCCGGGGCAGATTTATGAACACGCGCGCCCCTTGCGCTGGCCGCGGCGGTAGCCAAGACCGGATTCCCACGGACTCCTCTCGGCGATCCGGAACGGTTTATGGGGTGATGACAGGGTTTATATTTCATTCAGTAGCGCTACTTCCATCCGATGTGGGATGAGCCTGCTAAAAATAGCGCCACTGCGAGTAGGAGCACGTGCTGATAAGGATGCGATTCTTGCGGGTTTTTTTTTCTTGCGGCAAAGAACCGCTTATCAGACCGAACAATTTCAATTCACAAACTTTAGTGGAAGACTTTTTGGACGTTGACAGAGAACGAATCACTTTCGCAGCCGTTGATGGTCGAAAAGTCACACCTACACGTCACAACCAAACGCATTACAACGACTTACATTGTAGTGCGGCTTTTATTACCTCGGGCACAATAAATTCCTCAACCAGACTGTGATTTTCACAGTTTTATCTCATCTTTGTGTTTTGTTTTCGTTCGCTTGACCTCCCGTTACCAAGAGCGACGACGACGACAACTCTATCGCGCCGCTTGTGCCCAGCCTACTGCGATCATCCACTGCAAGCGAACGCAAAATGAAATTACCTACCGACGATTGGTCGGGGAAGCGGGAATGTACTTACCCGGTCTGGTCCGGGTGGTCAGTCATTTCCCACAATGGCAATTAAAGTGAATCGAAGGAGCGAAAATTAAGAACTGGTCGCACTGTGCGCGAAAGCCTCTCCTCATAATGCGACAATAAAGTAAAGCAAGCGTTAAATTACTTCTCTCCTCGTGCGTCTGTCTGTCAGTCGTTCGGTTCGGTTTCCAGTCCAGCCCAGACGGACTGCAGCAGGTCCATATTCTCCGCACAGACATTCTCGAAGAAGGGAACTTGCTTCCTGCACCGTGTCTTCATCGTCGGAAGAAGTCCCGCAGTGTCACACAAATTATAAATTCTCCTGGAAATGAGCTATGTATGGCCATTTGGAGAATGAAAGAGGGACTCAATTGTTGCGCAATGATGCGCGACCAAACGGTTCCACCGTTCCACCATCACCATCGGCGGGAGGACGGGTTCATAAGTGTGTGAATATAACACACAGGTATCACATTCCTCGGACCCCTCGGTGGTGACTGGTCTGGTCGTAGTCGTTGTTGTCATGGTCGCCATGTGCTGAGACCTGCAATCTCAGAGCAGTCCTAACATGTTCGGGCGAAGCAGAACATAAACATTGGACATATACGAACATGGATGCAACGCGAGATGAGGGTAGAGGGAAAGAATACGCCCTTTTCGCCTTGAGCGCTCGATCGAGTTACCCACTCGCTGCGGGTCCGAATTTTTAGCAACTTTTTCGTTAATCTACGCGCGTCGAGGTGCTTGAGGGGGACGACAATAAAAGAGATTTGTGTAATCGCTCTTTGAGCAGCGGAGTCGGGTTTCACGAGTGCGATTTTCGTTGTCTCGTGACGAAGGCGGCCGTCACCCGTCTCCCTCGTGTGGATGGGTTGGGGTGGGGTGGATCGGATTTCGTCCAACTTTTTTATTGCACTGTCGACGACGACGGTCACAATTCGAGGTGAGAAAGAGTTTCGAGAATCCCGGCCGGCGAGGTATCTAATTGGAGATTTATGACACAGTTTTTCCCCAATTTCAGAGCTTTCTAGCTTTAGAACACCACCGCGCGCGAACAGCATCATCCAAGTAGGCTGCCGGGGGATTGTCATCGCAATCGTAAACATTATTGGGACGATAGAGCAATAAAATCCATCAATCGTGCAGGCGAGGGAATAAGGCATCATTAGAAAGTGTGGGTGTGAGCGGGCGGTGCGCTGCTACAAGACGTTTTGGCATTTTTAGAGAGCTCGTCACACATCAATCACCCGGTGAGGAGAGGGAGGGGGTAGCAACATTAGTGGGAGTTAAGGAATTTGGAGATTTGGATGGAGCTTCAGCTGAGATTGATGGGTGTGATAAGAAAGCGCACAGCATCTCTCAACATTGATACATCATTAAGTGAGGGTTGCATGAGAGGGAACGGAGTTGATTTCCATCTCTGGTGACAGAGTTTTGAACAACCGTTAGCTTTTTTGCATAGGTATCCTATTTTCAATTACTAGGTGCCGTGGTCTACTCAAAAACAAAATCCAGAGCTGTGGCGTCGGAGTTAAATTGACTGATTCCGACTCATCTGAGTTGAAAATCACCGATTCCGACATCGATTCCTCGACTTCGAGTTTAGCAGAATTCATTGAAATTCAAACAAAGTGAATGTGTTAAGTTTCCAAATAAATCAGTCCAGATATTTTCGAAGCGATACACTGAAGTGTAAAATTTACCACATACTTCTTACTAATGGGTTTAAAATTAATTCGATAAATTACGCTATATTTTTCTCTCTAAATAACCGTTGTTTAGTGTAGTGGCGTCGCATGTTAATTAAAATCGTCACTTATTACAACCAATGTTGAGAGTAAAAAAATTTACTTTAAAAACCCTCATCAAATCACAGCCTGATTTGGTGAAAAATTTGTGTTAGAAAGCTTCATTAAAAATCCGTGCGTAAAGTCTGACAAGAATAGTTTCGAACAGACAGAAACGTTAACCGTCTGATGAATGTTGACGGAATCACAAATATTTTAATTTAGCGGCGCCGGTGGTGTAGTGGTAAGCGTGATTATCTCTTACCTCAGCAGGCCTGGGTTCAATCCCAGTCGGCGCCGCCGGGATTTTCTTTGGCATTAAATCTCTGATCACGCCAGAAGGGAAGTAAAGCCGTTAGTCCCCGGTTCATGAGTTGATGGGTCCAGGTCCAGGTGTGGGAGCTGCCTCTCTGGCGTCGGTAGCATTGGTGCTCCGCACGGAAAACAAGATTGAAGGAAAACGAATCAAGGAAAAAAAAATATACATTTTTTATTTTTTCCAAAATTTTCCAGCTCTCGACATTTTTTTTTCAAAGGCTAGGAATTTGAAAAAATCTTTGATACCCGGTAGCTTTAGTATTAGTAAAACATCGAGAAATCATGTCGCAGAATCTTGAGTTCCCTTTTAAATCCATTAAATTGCATTCTATTTTGTTCTTAGTAATAATTATCGGATTATTAATTTCGGAAACAAATTTTAAGGTCCGAGTTTTAGAAGAAAAAATATGTCCATGATCATAACATGTTTTCTATGTTTCAGGAGCATTTAAATTGTTCAAGGACTGTGAACTTTCATTCTAAATGTTCAAAAAAATACAAAAAATATTTCAGACCGGACAATTTTCTCAATTTGTTAGTCTTAGAGATCTCGAATCGTTGCAATAAATAAAAATAGTCCAAACTGTAAAATATATCCCTAATTTTACACGATCGAGATGTTAAGTCCTAGACGCATTCCATCTGAAAAAATTTGCTCATTCCAAAATAATGAGATCTTTTCTAAGATTGTGATCTAGAAAAGTTTTCTAGATCCCAGAGTTATGATTTTTTTCTATGTATAAGAGAGGAACGAAAGAAGATTCTTGGGAGGAATGGAGCAAAGCAAAACTAGTCCGTTATAGCGACAGCAAAGAAGAGTTTAATAAATTATTAAAATACTCATGGCTAACTTAGATGTACATTTAATTCTTGACTACAATTCTTCACATTACTAAATGCATCGCTTCATGTATATCCGAGGGGCGATCAACTTCATAAATCTACTGAAATCTTCGGAAAATACACAAAAAAATGCGTCAATGTGTACACGTTGAAACTAAAACACTCGAAAAATACATTTCATAATGAATTGAATACACTTTAATACAAAAATACACCAAACTTAAAATAACAAGAATACGAAAAAATACAAAATACACCTTTTGAAGTCGGGTAGATGAATCGAAGACAGCCCCTCGTCTAAATCCTAGATCTTTAAAATAGACTGTCTTAAAATTGTCATTTTTTTTAATCCTCGAATTTGAACATTTTTCTCTGTGCCGCAATTTTGCGATCTACCGTACCAGCTCCATATTTGACGTGGTTTCTAATGGTGACGCAGTTGTCGACACAGTCAAGCAGGACCAGGCTTACTGAAACTCTTCAAACTCACTGGAGGTTTTAAAACACTCTTGTCCTGCGAGTTTAGCCAGCCCATCATCTCGAATGAGTGGCGGCAGGAATATGGAAGAAGTAAACAAGAACTCCTCGAGAGAGAGGGAGAGTGAACTTCAGCGAGAGGATGATTTGACATGAGGTGCGCTTTTCGAGACTCCGGATGACTTTTTTGCTCGACGCAAGAAGCTCAGAGTTCACCCGGAGTGAGAGTAAGAGCGTGTGATAGAAAACATGATCATGAATGGCAGCTAACCTCACTCTCATTTTATCCCCCTTCGCTCACAAGCTCTGAAGCTCAGCGGAATGATTTGGCTGTAGGCATTCTACTCTTCAGAAAAATGCTACGCTCGGCTCATTCCAAACTCGCGAGTGAGGCTCTATCAAGCCTGAGCAGGACAACTCGTAACAACGAACAAGTTTTACTAACGATACAAATATGACTGCTCTCTTCAATGTCTTGATGTGGAATAACGCTAGGAAAATGATTCAACTGTTCAAGACAGCAATCCAATTACTACTTTGATAACACCCTCTCTCGCTTGGATACTCCTAGCTTCGTCCTTAGTTCCTCGAATTGGCCAGCGTCCAAAGGCTTTGTGAACAAGTCATCTACCAACAATTTTACAGAGGTGACAAATGATGCTATCAATATGCTTCACTCTCTTGCTCTCCACATTCTTAGGCTCTGAACCATTTGGTGGATTATTTTAACTTTTGGTTAAAATTTGACAGATGGAAAGTTATCGATTAACCCTGCTATCCGAGCGTGGTTACTTCTGACAGACAAGAAGTTAAATTTTGACAACCTTGGCTAAGTTCTTCTCAAAAACCGGTCGATCGATAGCACAGGGATTTTCGAACATAGAAAATAACTTTCGAAATGTCACTTTTAACCACGAGTTAAATTTAACTCGGCAAATGGTTCACAGCCTTAGCCGGCATGCATCCACGATTGTCTTTATATATGACTATCGGCTCAATCTTCTTTTCACCCAAATCGCCTAGAACACCAGTCAGTCATTGCCGGCGCCGGTGGTGTAGTGGTAAGCGTGACTGCTTTCTCACTCCAATGGGTCTGGGTTCAATCCCAGTCGAGGTCATACAAATCTCTGGTCACGTCTTCCTTCGCAAGGTAAGTAAAGTCGTTGGTCCCGGCCCATGTATGTTGAAAGGGTGCGATATCCTACGCAGGTGTGGAAGCTGCCTTCCTGCACATTCAATTGCCGTCAATGGATGGCAATCGATGTCCGTCGGTGATTGGCACTAGATTGCGGAATAGAGTCCGATGTTAAATAAAGGAATGATCAGTCAGACAAATAGCATCCAATGCTGCAACACCTAATGGCACATACTCTGCTTTACTTGATGAAGTGGCCACCATCGTTTGGTTTATACTGGACCAGTCAATAGTCGATCCAAACACCTGGAAGACAGATCCGCTCAATGGCTTCCTGTCCTCGGTATCGGTAGCCCAGTCTGCATCAGCGAATCCAACTAGTGGTTGGAACGTGAGTGTTATCCAGTGCTACTGCCCGGGTTGTGCTTGGAATCTGCCCAAGTATCCGCCAGGATAGCAAATGTCTGATCGCGTGAATACTATCACATATATCAGGCTTCCCAGTAGTTCACGATACGGTACTTCAATAGCTTCGGAAACATGACGATCAAGCTGCAATTCTTTCTCCATTGGGGTCCTTGAAGGGTTGCATTCCAACACGTGACTAGCTTCTTGAAACAGCATCTTCTTTCTTCTTCTTCTTCCTCGCATTTCAAGCTTATTGCGTATGGCATATTAGCTTATTGCGTGCTCTCAACTTAGTGTTCTAGATGCACTTCCACAGTTATTAGTTGAGAGCTTTCGATGCCTGTACCATTTTTGCATTAGTATAATTGTGTGGCAAGTCCAATCATACTTCTATGCCCAGGGAAGTCGAGAAATTTTCCAACCCGAAAAATTCCTAGACCGAACCGGGAATCGAACCCAGCCACCTCCAGCATGGTCTTGCTTTGTAGCTGCGCCTTTACCGACTGAGCTAAGGGAGGTCCCTGAAACAGCATCTTGTCGGTTATATTTTATCTTCATACCAAGGAAATGGCTTAGCTCTCTACAGTCGGTCATGGCGAACATTAGGGACAGGTCGTTTTTTTAAATTTGATGATTTTTGACAGCTTCATTCCAGCTATGAGATAGTACGATGAAAATAGCATCTTTCCCGCCGTTTTCTCATCCATTTGGTGGAAATGGAACACCGACAGCCAACGCAATACGGATTGTCGTTAGCTTCGCAACAGGTGCATAAGTTTCGTTGTAGTCCAAACCGGCTTTCCTTTGACGACCAATCTTGATTTAAAGCGCACAGGATTTCCTTCTTCATCTTCTTTTATACGGAAGATCCACTTCGACTGCAAGGGTTTGACACCGGTTGGACACGGCACCAGTTGGCCTTCAGGGATTTTTGTTCTCCATCAACTGCATCCTACCACATTTTCGATCATTCCGCGCCCTGATTTCACCGTAGGACTCCGGGGAATCTCGTGGAAATTTTAAAAGTCGATAAACTTACCTGGGAGCAAGCATGGGCAATTCATTTATTCGCGCGAGCACCACAGAAACAAAATAGACATCCTCACCCACAAACAGATTGCTGAACGAGTGTAAATTTTTCTAGCCAAGTGACTCGACAGGTAGACTTTGAACTTCCAGCAGTAGAAGAAATGAAGGATAAATTGAAAGGCAGTCGAATAATTTTCACTACCGAGGGAGAACCAGATTGAATGCGTAAAATCCGAATGCTAACGATTTAAATGACCGAGTTAGATATGTTTTGGCTTAGCGATTTTAATCAGTAGAATTGGCCCCAGCAGTTTTACAGTATTTGCGTGAGTGCAAGAGTATAACATACACACTTATTTAGAAAAAAAATCGTGTAAATTTAGGTGCTCTGAGACTGACATACACTTACCTTACCTTACCAATCAGACTAAGGCCTTGTTGTTCTCTGCTGTCCGAAGAAGTCGTCTCCACTCTACTCGATCCATGGCCACATTTCGCCAGCCTCGTAGTCTGCGAAGGGTCCGCAGGTCGCCTTCTACTTGGTCGATTCACCTTGCCCGCTGCGCGCCTCTTCTTCTTGTTCCTGTTGAGTCACTTTCTAGAACCATTTTCGCTGGGTTGTCGTGCGGCATTCTTACGACGTGCCCAGCCCACCGTAGTCGCCTAAGTTTTGCAATGTGGAATTGCAAAGAGCTCGCGTTATTCTAAGTATTCTTTATCCTATTTTACACAAAATGACCCGACCTTTTTGCAATCTGAAATGATGCGTCGAAAAAAAAAAACTTGGTTTGATTTTTTCGAAAATGCATCAAAGTAAATTGAACCGTTAACATGTTATAAATCATGGATCAAAAACGGACAAATGAAATCATGTTGTATATAAGCGAAGACAACATATCAAGAAGACTGGCAACTCTTCCATTTTCTCATACAAACGCTATGAGACAGGTACGCTCAAAGGTAAATGCTTTGAACGAATTTGATAGCAAAGATTACATCCTCAAAAGGAAGGTTTGAGTATTTGCTCATTTTTCCATGTATTGCTTCCACCTTCACTCAAGCGCAGCGCTATTGTATCTGTCGCTTTGATTCCGGCAAAATTTCCAGTCTTCTTGATATGATGTCGTTGATATAAGGTTAGCAATTTTCATCAAATACAATTGAGTCATGCAATACCGGATTATAAATGTAAGTTAACAAGTTCCTGCCAAAAAGGATTAATACTTCACAAACAACAATACACCGGGTTTAAAACAAGATGTTTTCGAAGCAATTAATATATAACATATTTACAACTGGAATTTGTTTCATTATTCATAAACGATGTTGCAAGTGTTACTTAGGCCTCTAAAGGAAGTCAAGACCGTGCTTCATAATAAGTCGGTCCTGAACAGCTTCCAGAAGAGGCATCTAAACAAGTCTCGGTGCAGCCTCCAGAAGAGATCAAAAATGGCTTATAGATGAAGCTTAGAACGGTCTTCAGAAGAGGTCAAGATCGATCTTCCAAAGAAGCCTAGAACAGACCTCAGAAAAGATCTTGAGCGGCCTCCATAATAAATCTAACGTGTAATTTGGAAAAGATCTATAGCAGAGAAAAAAAACAGTCTTCAGAAAATGCTATGAGACGCTTCCGGTAGAGGCCTACAGTAGCTTTTTGAAGGGCCTCAGAACGGCCTACAGAAGAAACCAAGAATTTTATTCAGAACAGGTCTAGAAGATGCTCCAAATGGTCAACAAAAAAAGTTTTTTCCGGCCTCTACAAACTAAGACAAAATCATGTAAATTTAGGTGCTCTGAGACTGACATATACGAGCGTCAATTTTGATGCAAAATTCAGCTCAATCAATCGTACTTCGTGTACTAATGAACTTTTCAGTTTTGGAGCACTTAATATTACACGACATGTAAAATTTGTTATTTCTAAGTGTGTAGGAGAAGCGTTCAGAACAAACCAATAACTCCTTCCAGAATTAATCCTACAAGCAGAAGAAGAAAAATCTAGAAGGGACTGTATTGAGAGTTTTCGACGTTTCCAGTCACTACTTCACTATCGTCAGGAATTGATCTAATCAGAGTTGAGGCAATGCAACGTTTTTACACCTTCTCAACGACTCCTCGTTCCCAGCTATTCCTCCTTGCCTCGTTCACGACTCGGATCGGTTTCACTTCCTGGAACCACTTCGACTGTCGTGAGATGACTGGAATATAGTCTTTTATCCACCGATTCCAAAAGCGGTGAAGCATGACTTGAACGTGGTTCCAATTCGAACAATGTAATATCTAACGGAGCGACGGTTGGTTGACATACTTCGTTGGAGCTTAGAAGTAAGAAGTGGTTCGGGATAAGTGCTTCACTTTCCTTCGAATCCAGCGGAAGTCAGGTAAGAGGACGAGTGTTTACCATCGACTCTGCTTCCGCCAACGCCGTGATGAAGGTTTCTTCGTTTGGATTCCTTGGCATCTCCATGGCGGCCAAACCAGCCTTCACCGAACGCACCAATCTTTCCCAGATGCCGCCCATATGCGGAGCATACGGAGGATTCAGCTTCCACTGCGTTGCTGCATTCGTGAACGTTGCGGCCAATTCATGATTTCTTGCTGCAGTTCCTTCCGAGCTCCTTGGAAATTTGTTCCCTGATCCGAATAGATCTCGAGAGGTGCACCACGCCGAGCGATGAATCTTCGCACGGCTAACTTGCATGATTCCGTAGACAAAGTGAACGCAACCTCCAAATGAACTGCCACCCAGCGTTTCACGGTACCACGCCCAAATCTGACAGTAATTGGTCCAAAATAGTCCAAACCAGTAAAGGTGAACGGCCTGACGTATGGAGTTAGACGTGCTTCCGGAAGTTGGCTCATACGGGAAGACCGCGGAATCGTCTTGCGCACTTAGCACCTGCAACACTCCTTTACCACCTTTCATACCGCAGCTCTGAGCTCGGACACATGGAACTGTTGCCTGATCTCGTTTACGATCGTCTGCCCGAATTTTCGAAGAAAGCTGTCGATGATCAATGCGATCACGTAGTGGGTTTTGGGTAAAATTCCAGGATACTTTGCTTCGAAGGTCAGCCAGGGAGCAGCACCGATCCTTCCATCCTTTCGGATTACGCCATCAGTCATCCGACGAGTGGACACAACTTGTAGATCCGGCTACTCTTCGCCACTGCCTTACATTGGATTAGTGGGACTTTTTTGTTGGATTCCAATGAGGCATACTCATCGGCGAATACTTCACGTTGAATCACTCTCAGCACCGTATGTTCAGTTTCCCGTGGCTCTTCGCTGCTCAGAATCTCGGGATTCGGCAGCTTGTTCTTCTTCCTCAAGCAGATGTCTCGGAATCGCCGCACGTACCCTACAGTCCTAAGCAATCTTTACCATTTCGAGAATCGGTCAAACCCAATTGTTTCACTTACTACTGCTGTGCGATGGATGTTGACTGCCCGTGTCTCCTCAGAAGTTGTACATTCCATTTCCTGTTCTGGCCGCTCTAGCTCATCCTTGTAAAGGAATTCCGAGCCTCTGAGGCACCTAATATTTACGGTAGCATTCGGGCCGTTTCCCCACTTCGTGGCTTCGTTCGACACGTGCCACCTCGTAGGCACCTTTCTCCATTTGGATACGTCAGTAATTTACAGAATGTCACCGACCCTAAAGGCTACAAATTGATGAAACTTCCGTTGAACAGATCGAAGCCAAGCCAGGAAAGTTTCCTGGTGATCGGAAGGGTGTGGCTGGCAATGATGGTTCTCATCAGCCTTGCACCGATGACAGCAGCTTGCAGCTCTAGTCTCGGTACAGAGAGTTGCTTGAGTGGTGTAACCTTGGTTTTGGACGCTACCAGACTGCATCGGATAGTTCCACGATCGACAATCCGGATGTAGGCAGATAGACTTGCATCCACAAAAACGTGTAGCTCCAGAGTCTCGAAGGCTTCTGGACCATATCCCGGGAAATAGCAGCGTTCTATTCGCAGATGTCTCAGATCTTGGAGTGCTAGAACCCACCGTTGCCACAATGGGAAAATTTCTCATCCCATCCTCTACCCGATCTCCACACATCTTGCACCAACACTTTGCCGTGGATTACGAAGTTTGCCACCAGCCCAAGTGGGTCGAATACGGTCATGACTAGGCTGAGAAGTTCCCTTTTGGTAGGATAGGATATTCCATTCAACAACCTCTCGAGGTCACTTCGAAAGTGTATCGCAAAGGAAAATAAGTCTTCTTGGGGTAGCCAGATCATGCCCAAAACTCGTTCTGAGCCGCTACCTTTCCCCATGACGAAGTTCTTCGTCGATTCGGTTGGTTCTTCACCAATCTTCTTGAGTACTTCTGCAGTACTAGACAGCTAATTCGAAGTTTGAAAGAGCCGAAAATCCCCAAGACAGTCATTTATGAGGCCAAGAAAAGCCTCCAAAAAGACCTACGGTGGCTAGCAGAAGATGCTCAGAGTGACGAAACTTATAAAATGGCCTCTGTAATAGGTCCTGAGCAGTTTCAGTATAGAGAGGCTTCTAGAAGTAGCCCAGAATGGCCTTCAGAAATATTCCATGAAGAAGGCAGTTTCCACAAGTGACAAGCTTCGAGCATTAGCTTCGAGAAGAAGCCTAGTGCGAGTTTTAGCTGGTTGCCTAAAATGCGCATTTTTCAAAACAAAACTGTTATAATCTGAAATTTTCCGGTTGAAGCATGACGTTATCATTGAAAGCCACTGGCCATACATTATATAATTTAGTTTATTTCTCGATGTGACGGCATTAAAGTCATACAATTCGCCTAATGTAGCATTGTTGTTACGTATATCACACATTCTAATATGATAATTCGATTGTTCAATATTATTTTCTGCCAAAACAGAAAAACACTTATCGCATCGCGGAGCTAATAAATTCCGTTCCAATTTTCTTTCCCCCAAAACCCATCGATCACGTTTTCGTCTCTCACTGACTAAATATTACGCAACACCCCGTTTCCATAACGAGACGTCAAGAGACGTTCGCATCTCAAAGTTCGTCCTCAATTGGTCTTATCCTGAAGCGCCCTCTAATCCATCTGCCAGGCACGGGGTCGCATCCATCGAAGCAATCCAGTTTCCATTCCATTCCGAGCCATTAAAATTGCAAATGCCTACTGCGCGCTTGCATGGATCTTCGCACCGTTCGAACCGTGAGAGTAAACAAATGTAAAAATCTAAATCTTCGAATCCAAATCAGCTGCCCAAATTGGGTTAGCCGCCGACCCCCGCCTGCAAAAAAAAACCCATCATCATCGAGAGCGCAACGAGAGGGAAACAATATCCGAAACTGAAAGCGAAAACCACTCATGTTACTTATTTGAATAATGAAATCATCACACCTCATCATTACTGTTGCGCTCACCGCGGTTCAATTCTCAGATTCTTCGGTTCGTCTGTCAGAAGTGTGTATGGGAAGATTTTTCGTTTTCTTGTGTGGCGGTTCGAATCCGCGCAAAGGCTCTTAACCTTGACTAATTGATACTTGTGGTGAGCGTCGTCGTCGTCGTCGTCTGACTACTGAATTATATGCACCTTCAGGGCAGCTGTGCCGAAAATAAAATAATAACCGTAGCAGGCCTGGGACAAGCAGAGACAAAAGCATGCAATCATCCGGGTCCCGAAAGGGGCGTAAGTTTTTGGCTCGCGCTCGGGGACCGTGAAAACCACGATGTCGCCAAATCACAGGGTTCGATCGATCGCAGCAGCCGTCTGTCGCTGAGATGACACAAATTTCCCCAATTGCCATGGTGACGAAACAATGAGAAAACAAGCAAACAAGCATAGTTGATTAAGGTTAATGCCCGTAATTATTGGCTAATTAATTGCGGTGTAATAAATAACGATTTCTGCCTTTTGAATTGGTAGGAGTTTTCAGCGATACCAATCTTTATCGTCGTCTCATAAATAATCACCACTTTCTGCTGCGCGTTTGTTCCCGAATGCGGAAGAAATGCGGTAATCGTCTTAGGTGGAGATAAAAAATTAAAACCATTTTTTGTTTTGTTTCACTGAACTGTCTTTCCCCTTTCTTTCACGTCACTAATCGTTATCGTTTTCTTTGTTTTCAGGTTTCCTCGTCGGGCTTCTTCGAGATGCAAATTCTGGAGATAGCCAACACCAATAGCCATCTACTGTCCGGATATTGCTGCGGTCTGCCGGTGGAGAAGCAGCGAACACAAACGACCGGTAATCCAAGAGCCCCCCCCCCCCCCTTTGAACCCACCTCTGCGGTTTGTCATTCTAACCTCATTTTTTTTTCTGCGTCGTTTACCCGATATAGGATGTCCGGCATGTGCAACGGCGTTCAGGCTGTGTCTGAAGGAGTACCAGGGCACGACATCCAGTGGCCAGCAGCTGAAGGCAGCAGCGGCGGCTGCGGCTGCTGCTGCTGCCGCCCAGCAGCAACCAGGGGAAGCCCTTTTGGCAGACGAACCGCAAACGGCGTCGTCGGCCATGTACGGGTGTGCATTCGGCAACGCCAGCACACCGACGCTGGGTGGTTCGAGCTTCGTCCTGTCCGACTCGGAAGTCGGCCGCGTCACGCTGCCCTTCACGTTCCGGTGGACGGTGAGTCATTGCTGCTTTGTTATTGTTGTTGTCGTAGTAGGCCGAATAGGGGAGGGCGCCGAAAACATCAGGAATTTTGGGGGTTCGTCGCTTGCAGTTTTGTGGCCCGGAGGGGGCGTTGCTGTCTCTTATAATATTTTTACGTTTATCGGCATTTTAATAGCTCATTGATGATTAAGTTGGATCATCTTAGCAAAGCCATCAGCATAGCAACATTGTTAACCGTGAAATTTCCACTTGAGCTCACAATAAACAAACTAAGCATCCAATCGGGTTCGTTCCACCAGCCCGAGCACGTCATCTCGTGCAGCAAGCGATTGTTCTCAGCTCACCCGACAGATGTTGTTCTGCACCAGTCCACTCTCTTCCAACACCGGGCATCCCACGGGGAAAAGCGCTGAAAAATTGTGTGAATCAAACTTTTCGTGTAAAGAGGCCTTCTTCGTGTTCTCTCGCACTGCCATGGCAACCCCACGGTTTGCTGTTAAGCCTGGTGCTTTCGTGCTGCTGCCCTGCACCACCAGCAGGAATAAAGAGATGAAATATAAAATATAGTTGCATAAAACTGCATCCAACAACGCCACACCGTCCCTGGGCTTCTTTCGGTTTTGTTCTTCTGCTGGTGCGGGAAACGATGCGATCATCTTCGCCTCGACAACGGCGACGGGATTGGAAAATTAGTTCGCGCTGTTGCTTAGGAACGGAACGACGGCTGCTGCCATGATAACAGCCATGCGATGCAGTTTTAATTCACTTTGGTGGTGGACGATGCAGAAATTAATAAGGCCACCACTCACCTTACTTTCGATTGCATGTTGGCAGCTCAGCTCAGCCCAGCCGCCCGTTCGTTCGCTCGCTGATGAGCCGAAATTGATTGCGCCCTCCGTCGACTCTGCTTGGGTGACTTTACCGAAGTAGGCGAATTAATTTTGCCATTTTTCCCTTTGGGTTTGCGAAATCGAGTTGTTGTTGCTGTTGGGTGAACTCTCAAAAGTTCAAGCCCATTTAGCTGGGGCTGATAGGATGGCGTAGTTGGCTGTGTTTGGGGGGTTTTGAAATTTGTTTCGCTAGAGCGGCAAGGGGTCACCCTGCAACGATCCTAGGGGTCAGCTCTGTTGGTTTTGTGATGGATGCGATTGGACACAACCGGGGTGAAGCGTGATCTCTTTTTGGCGAAAGTTTTCAGTAAGTCTTTGAAGTGGTTTGGGATGGTGGGAATATTGTTGCTTCGAGGGGGGATTTGATACTATGCGGACCATCGAGCTTAGAGCACCCAAGTAACATTTTGACTTTTATGAAATACTACACTCATTAAGACCAGAACCTGCCTAGTTGGTCTATCCTGGAGAAGGTTCGATGCTTTTTAAACTTGATTTACTGCAAACAAATTGTATGACGAACGCATTGCGAACATTTTTTTTACATTAAATTTATTTTTATTCAGTTGTTTTGTTTTACCATAGTTTTACATTGTAAGTGATCAACATTTGTTTTTCATTCTTTACTAAAATTACTGAAAGCAATTGGCTAATTTTTGCTAATTCAAGCATAACTTTTCGAAAGGACGTATGTAACATTTGACAGCAAATGAGAAAAATGGGGTAGCAATATTCAGACTATATTATTAAATCCTATTTAAAAGTTTTTGATATTTTTCACGATCTGTTGCTGCCAAAAGTTACATACAGGATTGTAGTTTATGATTTTTATGAAAAATGCTGGGTTTTTGCATACATTAACAGCAATTTTGATTAAATTAAAAGATACACCCTTTTGGTTCTGAACTTCCCACATACACCTTGATTGATTCGTCGTTATAATACCTAGGTTGTTATATACACCTTGTGAGATGCGTCGATTTGACAGATCGTTTTACACTTGCGTCAGATCAGATACACCAGTTTTTATTTGGAAGCAGAAATACGTCGGTCTGCTAACTCTCACAAAGAAATTCGTCATTTTGAGGAACGGAGAAGGAGATCCTTAGTCAAGAGCAGGTTATCTGGAACAAGAGGATAACTGAGGATTAAAATAACGGGATCCAGTAACAGGTAGTAAGAAGTCCCGGACAAGACGATTTTCCTGTCACCTCAGAAAGTCCTGTCAGAAACAAACATGCAGAGCCAAAACGGGTTTCCTTCCGCTGCTGGATGCGGAACAGCGAGCGCTGGTGTACGTGGATTCGAAGCTGTTTGAGACGGCAGCCACGAAGACAACGACCGGCGAGACGAAAGATTTTTTGGCGACCAGCATCTTGGCGTGCGCACCGGTTCGAATTATACCTTTCAGGTTAGTCTAATGGAAATTATGCTGAACCACCATGGTCATGATGATGACAATTCTCGCGCAACACGAGAAAAGGGCCTATCATTGTTGATCGATTCTCTTAATCGATTTTCTCTTTCGCGAATAACCCGACTGCAAATGAATTTTCCATTGAGTGTGTTGTTTTAGGCGCAAGCTAACATCATCTGCTGCCGAACTGTGCTGCGAGCTCAGCGAGAAATTCGTTTATTTAGCCGTGGTAAACCAAAGAGAAAGTCGATGAAGAGAATCGATCAACGAGGATAGGCCCTTTTCAAATGTTACGCGAGAATTATCATGGTTGAAATATTATCTGTTTCATTGGAAGCAAAATGCACCGAAATTGTCACCATAGGAATTCCTATCACGACGGGTTGGGCGCGTTTTGCGTTCAATGAAACGGATGATGTTGAATAGATTTGAACTGCTAATGGAAATTTTCTCCGCAGTAAAAGTCAACCAACGTGGTTCTGATGGTGGAACAATAGGTCGCAGACGCACCCTCTTTTGGCAGGCACCAAGTTTTTGAGGAACGCTTGATAATATTCCTTTTGACGGACGAAAGGAAGTAGTCCTCGAAGGTCCGAAAGCTTTGCATCCGGCAATAGCAGAGGTTCGATGTTCAACGGCTTCAAGTTAACTGCTTTGATATTGATCGCTGACTGGAACAGTCGAATAGTTTCAAAATTTTCTTGTGTCGGTTCATATTTGAAGAAGACTTCTCCTGGGGAATCCGTGGTGTATTTAAAAACCATGATCAGAATTCTGGGGACGAGAAGCATTGTGTATGTTCAGATCCTGTTCTGGGGGCACTTCATTTGCCGACGAGTTTAGCGAAACGGTTTCAACTTCTTCGTAGTACCCGACGCTGGGTAATTGGGCCATAATCGCCGAAGAAACAGCAATCTGTTGTGACCATGGTTGTGGATCGTCAAGCTGAGTGGCTGCGTCTAAAAAAATATTTTCAACTATGTTTTTATCATGAATATTAATAAAAACATACCTAGCAGCAGCTGAATTGCATCAAAATCCATTTTGAATCTATTCGGAAGCAGCAGGACGCAACTGCTGATTCAAATTTTCGATTTTCGTTTACACATGTGACGTTTCACTGTTAGCGTATCTGCGGTTTGCGTGTTATTTTCAATTTTTGAAAGTTGCGTCATATTGACGGCAATAGGGTGTATCTAAACTTTTTTTAAACATTGAAAGAAGAACACATAGGGCGGTAATTAAATTTATTTTTTCTTCAATGATTAAGTTTTTAAACTTTGTTTCGCAATTACTATAGAGTAAAGCATGAAATTTACAACCGGATAGAGGGAAAAACTCGATTTGTTTGTTTTTGCGACTTACGTCCTTTTGAAAAGTTATGCTTGAATTGGTATTTATCATTTTACAGTGTGAACATTTGTTCTATTTTAAATTTTTGAATTATAAATTTCCTATCTAACTACATTAAATCCTAACTAAACCTACTATTTACAAAGTTATGGGTAAAGATTTCTATTTTTATCGTACTCTGAATTTAGAGTCCTAGTTTGGTGCCAACTGGCGAGCGCAGTCATTCTCTGGTCGATTTGATCGAGATTTGCCAGCCGATGAACGTCCGCTATCCGTGTGTGCGGAGGCAGATTCAGAATCATCTTCAGGAACTTGTTCTGCAGGACTTGGAGCTTCTTCCGATGTGTTTTAGTACAACCCTTCCATACCGGAGACCCATACTCCAGCATAGGTGCAACAATCTGCCTGTAGACAGCCAGCTTGTGGACGGTGGATACTTTCGAGCGACGGTTGATGATCGGATACAGACGTTTCAGCATTATGGTGCCTTTTTTGACTCGGTCTTCCACGAGCGACCGGAAGAGGGACTTACTGTCGAGAATCAGGCCAAGGTAGCGTACCTCGGGTGACCACTCAGTTTCAGCGTTCAGAACCTTTATCTTTGATGACGGTTTGAGCCGGTCGGTGTTGCTATGCGGAAACACAATGGTTAACGTTTTGGCCGCGTTCACACATATCTTCCAGTCGGTGAGATATATGATGTAGGCATCCAATCCGTTTTGGAGCTTCGATACGAGAGTGTCCCTTGTAGCTGATTGCCGAATCGTCAGCAAACAGCGACAGTGTTCCACCTTGCGGCAGTGTCGGTATGTCCGATGTGTACAGATTGGACAATATGGGCCCCAGGATGCTTCCTTGAGGGACAACAACGGGTACATCATACGGTTCCGAGAGAGCACTGCCTACGCATACTTGAGACGTCCTGCCGTCGAGGTAGTCCGAGAAGATCTTCACCAGGTAGCTGGGGAAACGAAATTGCAGAAGCTTGTGCACCGTTATCGAATGCTTTTTCGATGTCCAGTATCGCCATGACCGTTGTCTTCAAGACCGACTTCGCCTGATTGATGAGGTTTGAGACCCGCTTGAGTTGGTCCACCGTCGAGTGACCTCGTTGCTAAGCGAGGAAAGCAAACTGATCGGACGATAGCTTGACGGGTTGGTAGGATCCTTTCCCGGCTTCGGTATCGGTACCACCTTGGACCGCTTCCAGGTAGCTGGGAAGTGTCCGAGCTACAGACAGCTATTGATGACGTTCACCAGAAGAGCATGTGCTTTCGGTCCCAAATTCTTCAGGACAATGTTGAAGAGTCCGTCGAAACCCGGTGCCTTCATGTTCTTCGTCGACTTGATGGTGTTCACCAGCTCATCAAGTGTGATTTTCCGGTCCGCCGGAAGCACGCTCTCAAGCACCGGACCCTCCATCGGGCTGACAATATCTCGACCCAGATTATGCGAAGCCATAAAATGTTGAGAAATGGAGTTCGCCTTTTGGGTGGCTGTTATGTGAACCTCATTATCAAGTTTAAGAGGCGGCATGGGCTTTGGTTTGTTTTAAAGCACTTTTGTTAAACGCCAGAAGGGCCTAGAGTAATTTGGTAAACTACTAAGGTCTTTTGCAAAATGCCTGTCCCTAAGTTTTTCCACCCTAATGGCAATAATTTAGTTTAATGTGTTATATAAAACTTTCCTACTAACGTTTTGCATTCTTTGGAACTGCCTCCTAACACAATTCCTAAGAGATACGCTTGGTCTCATCATCAAGGTTGGTAAACTTACATGTCACCGGGGTTGTCGGGATGAACCGTTGTTCCGCTTCGCCTATGGAGAGCGCTTGCAGCACGCCGTCGATTTCTTCCGTCGTCGTTAACGCAGGATTTTCGACCACTCTATCCTCCATAAATCGCTAGAGTTGAGGCCAGTTCGCTCGATGATAGTTTCGCCTACGATGCTGCTGACGTTGGTTGATGGTTTGATTCATCTCGAAAACCACCGGTAGGTGGTCGGATGACAGATCGGTAATGGCACGGGGCTCAGAGCAACCATCCGCCATGTTGGTGAGAACGATGTCGAGGGTGGATCCGACACCGCCTGCAGGATAGGATAAACTTACCCTTCCGACGAGTCAACTTCTGGATGTCATTATTGAGATGATCGATTGTTCCATCCGACTCCTTACATTGGGCAGGACAGTAGATGGCAATGAGTGTGATGAGACCATCCGGTGACGCATTGAGAACCATTTGAAAACTGTATTTAAGCTACAATAAAAGCTATTTGGCAAAAGCCAAAAAAGCACTCATTTAAATCCGAATGGTTTTACGGAATGCTGTATATGAATTGAATGACTATAACCTTTATAAAACCATCATGAATCAGAGTGAATGTCAAATGGCTGCTGAATTTTTAATTGGGGAGGGAGGTCGGGTGTTCTTGGGAAAAGTCTTCCAACCAATTCAAACAAGTATTGTCAGGCCTTCAACATTTTCTGAACAATTAATCGAATCATATAAATGTGAGGGTCCAGAATAGGGTTTATCGACGTTCAGTAAATATATTATCGATTTCATAATTTATATCCATGAATCTTGAATCTACACGTGTACGTGATCTTGAATAATTGTCTGAATTAATTGAATCATTGTTTTGGAACTTCCTACACAGATACAAACGTTTAATGTTGAGCTATAGTTGGCATAAACAATGAAATTGATTACAAGCTTGTATACAATATTGCTGATTTATGCAGGGATGTCAGATTTGAAGACATCTCTTCATTTTGAATACATTTTAAATTTTAAGAAGACATTTTTATCCCACAGATATTTTGAAGACATTTGTGTTTTGAGAAGATTTGAATGATCGCAGTAGGCCACGCTTGAAAGCTGACGTGTTTTTCTTTTGCTGCGTATTTTTCGTCAGCGAATTAAACATTTTTTGCTTTAAATTTTTCAATTTGTGTACTCAAATTTAGTTTCAAGTGTTCATAAAGTTATCATTTAGTGATATATCGTGTTTTGCCTGTGTTTGCCTTGAGTGACTCGGTTGACATTGAATCTAACCTCCAAAATCTACGATGCAGCATCAGTTTCATTGTTCGGTGTTGGTTTTCATTGAACGTGTAGTTCTGTTCAATTGAGAGATTCGTCACCATGGACGAGTTTGAACCCGGGCCGGTTGGTGTAGTAACCTAGGAACGTGCTGATAATTTGTCCGTCGCGAGTTTTAATGGTGATTCGTTGCCGTTAATCAGTAAGTTTTCCGCTTGCAAAAGTGCTCGGCTGCTGGTCTCTCGCCGGTGTCGGAGATTACGACTAAACTGAAAAATGTCTCGCTGGATACGCCCAAGACTGGACGGGTGGTAGCTGGTGGCCGCGAAAGGTTCCTGGAGAATGTACTAGACGCGAACCTACTCCAAGATGACATTGACAATGCAAGAAAATTTGTGTAACTATTACGACAGTTTGAAGTAACTGTTAGGACAAAGGTGAATCACGAAATGAGATGCAAAACGTAGAGAAAACTGCGGAACCCATGAATTGGAGGAGCGAATCAACACGATGAGACCAGTCCAAATACTTTTTATCATTAAAAAAAAAAAACAAAGACGTGCCAGGATTCAAAAGAACATTTTGAAACTGCAAGTGTGTGTGTAATGCTAATATCCAATTGATAGAGGTAATACATACATGCGGGGCTTATTGTAAGTGAAAGTAACCTCGGAATGGGCGTGACTCTCCAGACATTTGAATTGTGTTTTGTTAAGATTTTTGAAGACATGTTGAAATTGAAGAATTGCAATTGAAGCCATTTTCTAATTTTAAGCAGTAAAAGGTGATGGTTTTTGCTATAGAAATGAAGATTTTGACTTTTTATTTGAAGCTCCTTTTTGAAATTGTTGTTTATGAATAATGTAATCAAGTCTTGAAATAAAAATTCACTAGACTTTACCGAAATTTTCTGATTTTCTGATTGCCTGATCAATCTGCCGTCTGTGAATAGTATTTAAGAGACACCAATTGATTTTTTTTTAAAGAGTTTCAAAATAATACTTGTTCAACCTAAAGTCTTGACCCCAGAAGAATTTAGTGAAATCTTCGATCAACTGTAAATCCTTCTAATAATTTCTGACCATCCTGCCATCTTTACAAAATTTCTGAGTGGCGCCATTTGAATGTTTGAACAGATGAAGATCTTCAGATCTTCATCTTGATTAACCTGAAGTCTTGTACCTTATTGCCGTTTTTTTATCAGCTGCATATCTTTGAATAAAGAAATTTTTCGCTTAATAAGATAAAATATGGTTAACCAGCAATCGTGGGAGAACAGCTGAGTAACGCAATTTGAATTGTTTTGAGCAGTTGATGATCTTCAGGATAAAACTGTCGTGACTGGACCGAGGTTTCCAGCCTCGATCACGGTTCCACGAATCTGCCGCTCAGCTGGTGGTCCGATATAGTAACCGGACCGAGGTTTCCAGCCTCAGTAAAGGTTCCACGAATCTGCTGCTCCCTCTGTTGGTCCGCTAGTGCCGCTATCCCTTCTGCTGGTGGTTCTTTGCTGGTCGTCCGCTCTCTCCACAGTCTGTCATAAGAATGCCGTCAACGAGCTTAGGTACCTCATATTTATACCTCTAGCTGTATCAACATTTCTGAACCGATCGGATTCCGTTTACATACGGTCTATCACGCTTCACGCTCACTCGATTCTACTCATTTCTATTCCACACTAGCTCTATCTACTGCATTCTTCCCTTTTCCTACTCTCCTTATTTGAGGATCGGGGGCAATTTATCAACCCTCTCGGGGCATTTTATCAACCCTCTCGGGGCATTTTATCAACCCTCTCGGGGCATTTTATCAACCCTCTCGAGGGACTGTCTTCTACCTTCTCGGATGAATTTCTTCTACCTTCTCGGAGGAATTTCTTCTACCTTCTCGAAGGAATTTCTTCTACTTTCTCGGAGGAATTTCTTCTACCTTCTCGGAGGAATGTCTACGACCTTTTCGGAGGAATTTCTTCTACCTTTTCTGAAGAATGTCTACTATCCTCTCGGAGGAATGTCTACTACCCTCTCGGAGGAATTTCTTCTACTTTCTCGGAGGAATTTCTTCTACCTTCTCGGAGGAATGTCTACGACCTTTTCGGAGGAATTTCTTCTACCTTGTCGGAGGAATTTCTTCTACCTTTTCTGAAGAATGTCTACTATCCTCTCGGAGGAATGTCTACTACCCTCTCGGAGGAATTTCTTCTACTTTCTCGGAGGAATTTCTTCTACCTTCTCGGAGGAATTTCTTCTACCTTCTCGGAGGAATTTCATCTACCTTCTCTGAGGAATGTCTACTACCCTCTCGGAGAAATGTCTACTACCCTCTCGAAAGAATGTCTACTACCTTCTCGGAGGAATATCTTCTACCTTGTCGGAGAAATTTCTTCTACCCTCTCGGAGGAATTTCTTCTACCCTCTCGGAGGAATTTCTTCTACCTTCTCGGAGGAATGTCTACGACCTTCTCGGAGGAATTTCTTTTACCTTCTCGGAGGAATTTCTTCTACCCTCTCGGAGGAATTTCTTCTACCTTCTCGGAGAAATTTCTTCTACCTTCTCGGATAAATTTTTTCCACCTTCTCGGATGAATTTCTTCTACCTTCTCAGAGGAATATCTTCTACCTTCTCGGAGAAATTTCTTCTACCCTCTCGGAGGAATTTCTTCTACCTTCTTGGAGGAATGTCTACTACCCTCTCGGAGAAATGTCTACTACCCTCTCGAAAGAATGTCTACTACCTTCTCGGAGGAATATCTTCTACCTTGTCGGAGAAATTTCTTCTACCCTCTCGGAGGAATTTTTTCTACCTTCTCGGAGGAATTTCTTCTACCTTCTCGGAGGAATTTCTTCTACCTTCTCGGAGGAATTCATTCTACCTTCTCAGAGAAATTTCTTTTACCCTCTTGGAGGAATTTCTTCTACCTTCTCGGAGGAATTTCATCTACCCTCTCGGAGGAATTTTTTCTACCTTCTCGGAGGAATTTCTTCTACCTTCTCGGAGGAATTTCTTCTACCTTCTCGGAGGAATTTCTTCTACTCTTCCGGAGGAATTTCTGCGACCTTCTCGGAGGAATTTCTTCTACCTTCTCGGAGGAATTTCTTCTACCTTCTCGGAGGAATTTCTTCTACTCTCTCGGAGGAATCACCATTTGGTGAGACCGGATGGGATTCAACTTTGAAATCTATGTTAGGGAAATCGCTTTTCGCAGGCAATCTGTTATAATTTTAACTATCATAGCAACAGTTGCTCATTCGTGCATTTTTCAATGGTGACATTTTTAAAATGAAAGTCCTCTAATTTACCCAGATGCGTAGGAATATTTCTGATTGATTGGTGATAAAAATTTTGAAATTGGTCCAGGGGCAGCTGAGTTATTAACGTTCAAAATCTTTCATAATTTTGTTACATGTTCCATTTTCGGTTTTCACAAAGTGTACCCCCATATAGAAATCATAGACGTAGTCCTACGATTCCTTTTCGCTTCAAAAGGGTCTCCCTTAGCAGCTGAACTTGTGGGAAGTTGTGTCAACTTATGCGAAGCTCTTTGAACTTCTAAGATTTTTCCATAGCACATTCAGAGCTTCTCAAACTTTTAGGATGTTCACTGGATTTATGCCGAAGTTTTTTTTTTGACTTGTACGAGTTTCCTATAATTTAATACAATGTTTCCAAAACATATACAATATTCTCTTTGCTTCTAGCACATGTCAATAACTTCAACAAAGTTCCCTGAACATCCTCAAAATTTCCTTTTTGTTTTCAAGGTCTCTTAATTCTCTAAGATGTTTAGGGAAAGTATTAACTACTCCGAACTTCATAAAAAACCCTCATGCTTTTCTAGGTATATTCCTGGAAATCTTGGAAATTGGAGTTTTTAAAAATTTGCTGATCTTTACGATTTTTTTTATTTTCTTCAAATTTCCTGTACTTCTAAAAAGTTCGTTGGGCTTTAACAATGTTTGCCGATCTTCTGCGAAGTTTCTTGAAATTTTACATAATTATATACACTTCTATGAAGTTTTATGAAGTTCCTACGCAATTCTCCTTTTACAAAGTTTGCTGATCTGCTACGAAGCTCGCTGCATTTCTACAAAGTTCACTGCTCTTCTACGTTTCTCGATGATTTTATGCAAAGTTCGGGAACATGTACGGAATTCCAAAAAAAAAATTCCAAGTTCAATGAAGTGGCCTGAAAGTTAAACAATGTCCCAAAAAGGTTCCCTGTAATTAAACAGTGTTTCCTTATGTTCTACGAAGTTCCCGGAACTTGTAAATAGTTTCCTTTTCTAAAGGGTCCAGAATTTTTCAAAGTTCCCTGATTTTCGACAAACTTATCAGTAACTCTACGAAGTTCCCATAATTTAAACGAAGTTTCCCTACTTTCTAAGAAGTTCTACCAAGCTCCCTAAATTTAAGGAAAAAGCCCTGCACTTTAACGAACTCCTCCGAATTTCTACAAATCTCGTTAAATTTCTCTAATGTTCGCAATACTTCTACTAAGTTCACTGAACTTCTACAATTTTGTTTGCACTTCTATGAAGATCACTGAAGTTCTACCATAGAGGTAACTCTAAGACCAGAAGGTCCCGAAGAAACGTGCTCAACTTTTTGGCTCAGCTCGGGTACTCTCTTCGGTCCCAAGCTAATCGATGCACCCCTCGAAACATAGGAGAATCCACGAACCCCTCATGTTATCTGTCAAACTTTCATAGCTAATCAAATAAAACATAGTGTAGTACTAGAATTTCGACTAGCATGGGGAACGTTACTCGATTTGCTTGGGACCAATAGGCTAGTCAAGTAGTAAGCCAATTTAAAATCGTTAATTTCCACCGGTTATACGCCACGTTCTCGAGATACAGTTTATATAGGAAGTTCACATGCACACTAGTGCTACGTAGTGAGAGAGTTCTGAACTAGTATGAACACCATACAAAAGGACATGATCACCTGAACAACTTTGCTCAAGACAGTAACCTTCTATATGGCCAGGATTTTGATATACAGCTTATATAGCAAGCTCATATGCACACTAGCGCTGCATAGTGAGAGAGTTCTGAACTAATATGGCCACAATCCGAAAGGACTTGGTCACTTGAACAACTTTGCTCAAGACAGTAACTTTCTATATGGCCAGGATCACGAAATATTCTATGTTGGACCTATGATCCGGGCGCTATACATAAGTAACATAAAAGTGTCCCAATTAAACCTGAATCCAATGACACAGGCTTGTTGGTCTATCCCAGTACAACAACATTGTCGAAGACAGTATAGCTCTATATATTGAAACAAATGAGATTAGTGAAAATCCCATGAGCTGTGGGTATCCTTATTTGCGGTTCCTTATTCACGCCCCTGTTACCCGGGCAATAAGGACTCCTGACTGTAATTTCATGTTTTTTGGTGGTCCTTCGAAAATGTCAAACAGCAGAATTGCAACCAGCAAGTGTAGAACTAAAAGCGGTGCGATGATCGTTTTCATAGCTATGACGACGACTGAATTAAGGAACTTAGAAACAGAGGGGTGGAAGTCAATTCTCTTCGTCGATTTCCTCTTTTGATGACCATGGTTTCACTAACCTATTTCGCACTATTTCTGCTATGCTTTTCTATCATCCAGAACAACAAACGTATGTTTGCCGTCGAGTTATTAACGAAACAGCAAGTCGATGAAGAGAATCGATCAAAATCACTTGCACCCCTGCTTCCAGGTTTGGTTACAAGATTACAACTCTGGAGAGCATTTTGTGTGGTCGTTGGGGGTGTGTGGTTCTGAATATGGCGATGAGTGTGCAAAATGTAACGCAATTGCATCCTCCCTATTCGCACACACCCGAAGATTGGAGGCGAATGCCACTTCGTCTTGTTTCGTCTACTAACGACTCTCTGATGACTGTGTTGGGGAAGCAGCATATGCATGTACGTAATTGGTGGATTTGTTAGTTATTTCGACGTTTTTGACAATGCTTGACATTTACCACTTTTTCAATAATTTCTTTTTGAAAATTGTTATCGATGCGTAGAAATATTTCTGATCGATTGGTGATACAATTATTGAAATTGGTCCAGGGGCAGCTGAGTTATTAACGTTCAAAATCTTTCATAATTTCGTTACATGTTCCATTTTTGGTGTAGCCCATATGGAAATCACAGACGTAGTCCTACGTCAAAAATGTTGAGCGGTATTACTTAAGTTTAAAATTGAGTGCGCTGAAAAAGGAATTTCAAGTTAAATCTGCATCAATCCATCCATTACGGATAGTGATCTACCACTATATTTTTTTCATTAATCATGAAAGTCAGCCTACTTCGATGGGTAAAAACCCCTCTAAAACCCTCCAAACGCTCATAAAATTGACAGATTGCATCGTAAAATCGAGCACACAAATGGCCGACAAAGTATGTCAGCGAGTTGCCCAAAAATAAACACAACAGTGGTAGAAATTGGCTTCTCTGCCCAAAAACATCCACCGAAAACCGAACTTGGGGCGATTGCGTTGAAAGCCCAAATTGCCGCTGATGAGATGACCTATGAGTGAAGACGAGTCACGAACCGGTTCATCTCTATGTTTATTTTTTTTTGCGATCGTTTTCGCGCTTTCGGGCTCATCCCTCGAGCAGCGATTAATCATCTGTTGGTGGTTCTTTCTCCTTATACCTAACCTATCCGGTGTGTGGATATTTATTTACAATCGCTCACAAATGTCATTCTCCCTTTCAAGCGGGCCAAACACACGAACGGATGGGATTTTTATTATAATTTTCTCCCAAATATAGTCGAATTTTAAGCTTTCGTCATAAAATTATACACGCATTTATCTGCATAATTGGATTCCGATTTTATCGCACCCGCACGGAGGATGACAGCTCAAATTTGTACACCCAGTGTCTGGAGACATCGCTGACGGGCCCGAGAAGGCCATGCAAATTTCAAAATGGCAATCCACTCGATCGCATAGAGAAAGTGATTTAAGGATGCAGCTGGGAATTTTTTCCCTACTTCTTCTTCTTGCTTTTATCATGTTGATTCGAATATTAAAGCATGCGACATATTCCCATGGCAACGGCGTAATCGAGCGGCTTCGATTGCGACAGCTGTCACTCTTCTCTCCCCAGTCAGTGCTGACTTTCAAGCCGATCGAACGCGCTCACCGTTAGGCATAGAGGCCGGCCGACAGATCGCAGCGAGGTAATTGACTTCAATTACCCATTAGCAAACTCTCCCGAGAAAAGCCGATCAATTAGAAATATTTCGTCATCGTGTACCGACCGGGGTTTTGCGATCGGAGAATTTTAATGAGCATTTTTCCCACTTTCGCGTTGTTTCGGGAACATGGGGACAGGGAATTTGAAATATTTTCGTTTTTTTCGGACCCGGGTGAGCCTTGTTGAATGGTTGTTTCCCTCGCCTTTCTGATTCATTCAGCCAGCTCAGGAGTGATTGAAACTGCCATCCTAGTAGCCTCGAGACGACACAGGATGTCGGTCGTCGTAAGACCGGAAAAATTTGACCCTCACCATCGGAAACCGAAAAACAACGCAAGGCCTGCTCCGATCGCCAGGAGCAAAATGAGGAGGCGGAGGAGGAGGAGTAGGTCGAAAAAATGAATTCATTTGTATTTCGCCTGCTGAGGAATTTTAATGAGACGAAAAGTTTTTTCCCGTTCTTCCTTTGGACGTTCTTTCTCCGTCGTCGGCTGGCAGTAGGCATGGGAATCTTCTCCTTACAAAACGCGCGCGTGAAAGGATAAACCGGGTGGTGTACACGGATCCGACAAAAAGCTGCATTTGTTTCGGTGGTTTAAGTACATAAATATGCACGCAGAGACGCAGAATGTGGACCGAGAACGAAAGCCAAGCCACCACCACCGCATTTTTTGTTTTCGTCTGTTTTTTTTCGGAAGGTGGGGATAAGTGAAGCGAAAATAAAATCTGCTTCCTTGCAGCATGGGCCGGGGTCAGAGGCAGTTTTTTAAACACCCATTATATGGAAATGAAGTTGCAATTTGCAAAACGGCCCTCTGAGAGCGGGAAGCAAGACGACCACGACCGGCCGTTAAAAAGCCGTATCAATATCAATAAAAATCTTATTAAAAACTATTTGGGGACCCATTGTTTTCGCTTCGGGTTTGAGAACAAGTGCAACAATAAAAATGCAATCCGGGCCCAAGGGCCATTCAACGACAATGGAAATGAATTGTTAAAAGGCGTGAATTTAGCGCGATCTTGTCTCAGTTGGCTGGAAAAGGGCTTTGCGGTTTGTTTTCGGTCGTGGGAAGCTTGATTGATGTACGTTTGTTATTTTGACAGTTATGAAAGGGCGGATGTGTGTTCTGTGGAGAACCTTGTTAAGGTTCCCAGATAATTACCCGGAGAATTTCCACCGAGAGGTTCTTCAGTGTACCGTAAGGCCTTTCGTCACCGCGCGACCGCTCCAGAAAATCCTTTCGTACGTCAGTCAATCCGTCACACACAGTCAGTCGTCGTCGTCGTCGTCGATTGCCAATTCGTCGACAGACGATGGACAGACAGACCGACAGACCGGGTTGCTACGATTGAATACCTCGGCGAGTCAACAAACAGACAAGCGGGGCTATTGGATTTGGCGACCCCCTCGTCTAATTAAAGTTGAACCAAAACTAACAGCTGAATGCGATTCGATAAAAATCGGGTGACAGCTCCCTTCTCGGTCAGCGGGAGCGCGGTGGGGTTCCGAAAAATTTAAATTAAACCAGGAGTGGTGATTGACGTGTGAGATATGAGGAAACCTCGACGAGTCGACGAGTCGACAACGACGACGACGACGACCGACCATAAACGGAGCAAGCGTTGATCGCTTGCTTCACTCTGGCCTGCTTGCTGAACTTGTTATCGCTAGCGAGCGCGCGCGTGTGTGTGTGTGTTGATTGATTTCTGTCGGTTGCTGTGGGGGAACCCTACAAGTGTCGCGTCTCGTTCGGCCGTCCGTCTGTCCGTCGATAATGGAACAATCATCGTGTACGGCACATCGATTTATGTAGCATTTTTTCGCGCACAGCCGACCTGGAAAGCAATTATCATTTTTCTCTTCCTTCGGCCGTCCATTCGTATGAGCGCTGATCGGTTCGTGATTTCATTTCTAAGACTGCTCCGTTGGGCTCGCGCGTACCTACCGAAGAAAGTTCATCTTTAATTTATCTCTGGTGGTTTACATTCTTTCAGCGGCGGCTCCTTACACAACATGACCGACGACGACGACGACGGCGGCGGCGGGATGGCGTCTGGTGGCTCGCAATTATATCTCGCTGATGTGATAAAATTATACTTTTCCTCATCGGTGCACTTCTAATTCGAGTTTCTGCGGTGGCTCGCGGACAATTATACCCATCCACGTAGCCAGACGAGCGCGAGGTGAGGCGAGTGTAGACTGCTGCACTGCAACTGCAACGCCTGCAACAGATGTAATAATACCTGAATCGAGACTCGATCAAATGCATCATGCTTCACCCCCCGCCCCTCCTTAGGAATCGCTTATCGTGGGACCCCCCATCGGGATCGATTGCAACGGCTTCAGCAGAAGCACCATAAACCGGGCTGACCAGACCCCCGTGCCCCTCTCAAAGCCACAAACATCTCATATTCTTACAGCTCGCTTGCATCGCGGCAACACACGCGGCAATAAATTTTGTATTTTTGTGAAAATCATTTTATGTGTGTACTCGCGAACTCGCGCGCCGCTCATAGTAGGCCAAAGCAGGCGAAAGAAAGCGATCAGCAAGCGACGACGACGACGACTACGACGACGACGACGGCGAAGACGTCGCGACTCACAGAGGTTACTTTATACATTTGTAAAATATCGATTTTCTTTCCTTCCGCTCTCGCTCGATGACGATGGCGCGGTGGCTGCGGTGCGACCTGAACCTGAATCGATGATTTATCCAAAGCATCTCCCTTATTTCCGTCCTCACCCCTCCCAGTCCGCGATCGCATTTACCTCGTTCGTGACGACTTCTGCTGCCCGAGAGTTTTGAGATTGCGATCATCGCGCGCACTCGCGGTCCATTTTGTAAAAATCATAAATAATGGAAGATATAATGCAATGTAATAGGCATCGCAGCAAGCGGGTGGAAGAAGGGCGTCGTGCGGATTTTTTGCTTTTCTTTTCGGTTCTGTAGCTTCCATAGTTTGGTGGGGGGAATGAGGGGGGGGGGAGAGGGTAACCAAAGCAACCAACCATGGCATACTCTTACGGTCGGGCGTACGTTGAGGGGATAATGTTATTGATCTAAAAGTGGCTCTTTAATATTGGTTTCTCGGTGAAGTGGATTTTCGTGATTCAGTTATTACAGTTCTCGACTTGCCTCGGTTTACTGGTGCGAGGGGAGGTGCGGTTTTGGAATTTTGCGGTATTCGAAAGAGATATTTGTTGAAAGGAAATGAAATTTTGTTTACAAGAATTTACTGCAACGAAATGGTATTTTGGGGGAAAGGTTCGTCGCTCGATTTTCATATTTGAGCGTTAAAGTCTTTTGTATAGAAAATGGGAAAACGGTTCTACTGCTACATTGTGTGACGCAGTAATGGCTCGTTGGTGTGGATTTCAATAAAACTCGATCAATTATTCGGTGTTTCGATGTAAACAAACCAGCCTTTTGATGTGTTGTGGAAGTTCTGCCTTGAACGTGTCTAATGTGCTCTATTGGAATTACGCGTGAAGTACCATGCGTCACCTTTATTCCATTTACAGGTTTTTATCTGCCCAACATTGGTGCCAGAATTGCCATTTGCCCGATTTGTCGATATTTGTACCGATTTTAGAAATTGATACAGATATACAGATAAGGTTCCTCAGAATACCGATTTTGAGATTTTTAATAATAAAATTGATTTCCCACGCTCAAATGTCAGAGAAAACTATTGTAAGAGACTTTTATCTTTTTGAATATGTCACATATTTTTATTTATCTGTTTAGTTAATCTGTTTATTTAATCTGTCCTTCCAATTTTCCCCAAGAAGTTTCTTCCACCTTACCCCGTCACTTATTTTCCGATTCCACCGGAAAAATTATTTCGACTTCCCACGAAAGCTTCTTCTGGCTTCGCCCTAAAGGTTCTTTCGTCTTCACTTCTCACTTCACCTTTTACGCCTCCATCATTTCGTTCCTCTCTTCTTTGTTTTTAGTGTTTATTTGGTAGGCTCAATTCCCTTTAAAGCTCTACGGTGCCAAGGGAGTAATTCAGTTCCAAAATCTTCTATCCCGCCTACAGCGTTTCGAATTTTGCTTGATCCGCAAACCGTTTCTGCCATTGCAAGAAGTAAGTCAGTGACTGCTGGGCTTCATTTTCGCATGCATATCCAGTCTCCGGGCATCATGCGTCCATTTTCACCACCTCTTTATCCAGCACCTCTATCACTTTCACTCAGGGCCATGCATTTTCGAAACAAAGAAAAGAAAATGAACTCTCCACCGAATCCCTTCATTTCGAGCAATATCATTTTCGTGTAAGTCATTGTGTTTCTTGTTATCGAGTCACGATGAACATTGCTCTTTTCAAACATGACTTGAATTTCGCTTGTTTCGCTCGTCAAGTGCTTCAGTTCATTTCATTTGAGCAAAGACTTGTTTCAATTGACGCAATGAATGACTCGAAAACTGCTTCCTTCGTTTTTTTTTCACTTTCACTTCAATTCGGGCTCATTTGACTTGTCACGCATCGCGTCGTCAAGCATCAAAATATAGTATCCGCACGATATCGGTTGCCGATAGAGATGGCATCCGGATTATATATGGTAATAATATATTATTTTATGTTAAACGAAAATTATACTTACGAGGCCATTCTGGACTCCAAAATGGCGGCCATCGGGTTTCAGAAAAAGTGTCAAATACCCTACAATGGAATATTTTCGGAGCGGGGATGGCACGTAGATGCTGAAAATCGATATCCAACGCCATTTTGGAATTCAAAATAGTGACAATTGGTTTTCGGAAGTGTCAAATACCTTAAGATATGGATATTTTAGGAATGGGAAAAATGCGTAGATGTCAAAAATCGATATCCGACACTATGTTAGACTCCAATATGGCGGCCATTGGGTTTCAGAAAAAAGTGTCAAATACTTAATCTTACACGTGACGGAATCCATCTTTGACATAAAGGATGAGACGTAAACAAACATGTCATGTAAAAGTAAGTGCTCCGAGACTGAAAAGTTCGAAAGTACGTTTGATTGAGCCGAATTTCGCGTCTATTATGACTCAATTTTATGTCAAAATTGACGCTCGTATATGTCAGTCTCAGAGCACCTAAATTTACTTCAATTTTTTTAAGTGTGTATTGTTATTCTCGGAACGGGGACAACGCGTAGATGCCGAAAATCGGTATCAGATACCATTTTAAAATCCAATATGGTGGCCACCAGGGTTCAGAAAGCGTCAAATACCCTACAATATGGGTACTGGAACTGGAACAACGTGTAGATGCTGAAAATCGATATCCGACGCTATGTTGGAATCTAAAATGGCGGCCATCGGATTTCATAAAAGTGTCAAATACCCTAATATCAGGGTCTTTTTTCCGATTCCCACGACGCGTAGATGCTGAAAATCGATATTCGATGCCATTTGCAGGCCATTTGACCCTCCTTCTGAAATTGGAAGCCACTATCTTGAATTTCAAGATGGCGTTGGACATCGATTTCTGGCTTCTAGAATAAACCCACATTGATCGGTATTTAACAGTATTTCACAGTTTTTCTGAACCAAAGCCGCCATTTTGGATTTAAAGACGGCGTGACATCAATTTTCGGCATCTACGTCTCATCCCCATTCTGAAAACAACCATATATTAGGGTATTTGACACTTTTCCGCAAATTGAAAGTCGCCGTCTTGGATTTCAAAATGGCGTCGGATATCGATTTCCGGCCTCTAGACGCCACCCCGATTCCAAAAATACCTTATTGATGGGTATTTGACAATATTTCCCATTTGTTTTGAAATCGGAAGCCGCCATCTTGGATTTCTAAATGGCGTCGCATATCGATTTTCGATCTGTAGACTTCATACTGATTACAATTATATCGATATTGATGTGTATTTGACTGTATTTCCACTTTTTATTAAGCCGGAAGCCGCCATCTTCGATTTCAAAATGGTGTCTGATATCGATTTTCATCTTCTAGACATCATCCCGATTCCAAAAATACCTTTATTGATCTGATTTTGATAGTATTTCCTACTTATTATTAAACTGGAAGTTGCCACCTTGGATTTAAAAATGGCGTCGAATATAAATTTTCGATCTCTAGAAAATACCCATATTGATGGGTAAACAAACCACGCGACAATGATAAATTTGACATCCACATCATAAAAAACTACAAGGGACAGCCCTATGGGGTTGTACGCAATGGTGACGTAGGATAACGTGGTCTTATATAATAGGTAATTTTTTTTTAACTGCAGCAGAAGCTTGGGTTTTGTGTAGGAATAGGATCTTGAGCGGGGTTCTCTCTGTTTATACTCTTTATTATGACGCGCTTGACATAGATGGCCCAGGGCGACTCACGAAGAGCTACTGATTCCGATCAATAGCGGTGCGGCTTCTTCTTACTTCTATGGATGCTCATGTGGGCTGCAGTTTGCTGCTTGCAGGCAGCCTTTCGTTGTGTATTGGAGAAAACCACCACTCACCGGTGATTGAATAAACACCGTTTGGTGAAACCGGATGGAACTCAACTTTGAAATCTGTGTTAGGGAAATCATTTTTCGCAGGCAATCGGTGATCATTTTAGATATCAAAGCAACAGTTGCAACTTCGTGCAATTTTCAACAGTGACACTTTGAAAAATGATAAAGTCTTAAATTTAACAGATGCGTACAAATATTTCTGATCGATTGGTCATAAAATTGTTGAAATTGGTTCAGAGGCAGCTGAGTAATTAACGTTCAAAGTCTTTCATAATTTTGTTACATATTCCATTTTTGGTTTTCACAAAGTGTACCCCCATGTAGAAATCACAGACGTAGTCCTACGTCAAAACTGCGCGAATTTGGATCGAACAGCTTCGCTTCAATGCAAAATTAAGTTCATTTGACAATGAAAGAAGAAATGAACACGATTCAAGCCAAAACAAACAGCATGAAAACTGATCGAAAGTGGTTCTGTTGATGTAGACGAGGATCTCCTCCAAGAGAAGACAGAATGACTTTCAAAATTGAAAGTGATGGTTTACAGCTTCATCGTCACTTGATGATTTTCGATTGAAAGTGACTTTGTGGGGCCCTGCTTTCACTATTGTCATGCGGTTTCTGACCAAAAGAGAAGTTCCAGAATTCGATCGGAAGCACCGTTTCCGTGCTACAATATTTTGAAAAATTTCAAAGTCATCATTTTGAAAAATATACATGATCCGAAATGGCCAAATTTTAGTACAAATGTGAATCATTGCCCATAACAAACATGCATGCAAATTGGAGACGGTTGAGCTTTTCCAATTCGTCATTCGTACTGCTATCTGCACCGGTCTGTTTTTCGTTCTGTTAATATTGTTCCGTTTGGTGCAGGAATTCATTCGGTCTTGCATGCGGAGCATTTATTTTTATTCCCGTCATAGCATATATTCGCCTTTCGTTTGAGCAAAATAATGCGAGTAGAGAATTTTCTTTTTCATGTCCATTAGACTGATGCAAAATTTGACTTTTTCGCTCCACAGTGCTTAAATGGTTTCAAATCAGGTCCTGATTAGCCTCCCAAAGTTACAACTCATTTGGTTAGAAACATACTTCGCACAAGCCATTTGAAGTTTACTTGTGAATTACTATGGGAAATCTCAACTTTTTGTTCATTGCCTTCTAGTCTTTTTCCATATTGAGCTGCAAAATAGTTCGATAGCCAGTCTTATAGATAATTTTCTCAACTACAAGCTCAGCTGAAGATGGTTTCTATGTAGAACGAGACAGGAAAAAGTTATTAATTATTTAAGAGGTTGGTAAACTTATGACTTGATCAAGCAGCTGCTCTGTTGGCAACACTGTATTTTGCAGTGTGACATAGTAGCCATGATTTTTGTGTCCTTTTCAACGCCCCAGAAACACCAATGTTGCCTGCTGAGCAGTTGGTTAAGCATGATCATAAGACATCAGCGCATTGAATCATTGATAACTTTCGATCCTTGCATTTAATCAAAAAGTGGTATTCAGCAAAGTTGTAGCTGGAAAAATTTCCTACAAGTATAGTTGAAAGCTTTTGAAGCAGACCGATATGGTGAATTATTAGATAGACATGGACAAAAATCTTGGTTTTACCATAGTAATTTCCATACAAACTTCAAATGGTTTGTGCCATCTCAGTCTCTCACCAAATGGGTTCAAATTTTGAGAGGTTAGTCAGGATCCGATTTGGAATCGTTTAAGTATCGTGGAGCGAAAATTTCAAATTTTGCATCACTTTAATGTCCATGTGTACACCTCGTACACCTGTGATAATGTTGAGGCCCAACTGTGCAGGGAATTTGCATACGCACTTCTACCGGGCGAAAGACACCCTTAAACGGTACATTTCCCCGACCGGCGATGATGAAGATGAGAACAGCAGCTCTACAATGGGTTCCGTCGATAGCTACAAATCAACAGCCGGTTCCAACAGGGATCTCCGGGAAGCGATGCAGATGCTATTGGAAACCCAACGTCATTGAGCGGCGGAAGAAATGTAAGCAGTGGTAGTATGGAACCTGCAGGAGAAGAACAGGTGCTGAATCATGCACCCTTCGTGAACGTACGGCTTCCTGCGACTGATGTGCCAACTTTCGATGGTGATCGGAAAAACTGGAGATCCTTTGAGGATATTTTCAGTCAAACAATCCAGGCAAGGCTAGGATTCGGTCAAAATGTAATACCTGGTGTCATACCTTGAGGGTAGTGCAAAGCAGTTTGTGAGTTCCTTTCCGATTTCGGATGCCAACTACCAAGGAAGCTGTTTTTGCTCTTTTGCGTGAGTTTGTGGACCAACCAGTGGTCACCACTGCAACATCCGGAAATCTTCGTAAGCTCGTAAGTATTTCTGATGATGTGGTGCGTCAATTGAATGCGCTTGTAGAGGAATATAACACACGCGATCCGTGGCTCATCCATATCCTGGACATGGAATCGATTTTCTGAAGCTTCTGCACAACCGGTGCGATGCGCTGGAATCTTACACGGCGTTCGCGAAGAAGACAACAACGGAAGTCTCCAAGAAGGAAGCCATGAAGAAATCAGTTATCGAGAAGAAAATTCAGTCGCTCTATTCAGCTGCAGCAGAAGAAAAGTGCGCGAAATGCTCCAAGGAGCATCCGTTATCCTAATGTGATGAGTTCAAGAAAATGCACACTCAAAGCAACCGTGAACTAGTGAAGAAAGCGAAGTTGTGCTACAACTGTCAACGATCCTCGCCCACAGCGAAGTTTTGCCTGTAAGCAGCGACATCACACACTGTTGTGTGAATCGAAGAAAAAGCAGTGCATAACAATGATACGGAACAACAACAAGTGAGTGAAGCTGTCATTAACTCGATGGTGGCACAGGTTCCTGTGGAAGCGCAGCAGAAGGCCAACTGCTGTCATCCGTGTGCAGGGATCCGATGGCGAGCTCTGCTTCGTTCAAATGGAAAGGTATTAGTCTCCGGACTGGGACAGCTATCAGCAGGAACAACTCGTGGTCTTGTGAAGCTAGTGATTGCCAACGCGGTTCGTTGACACAACTTTTTTACAGACAAGTGCCTACGTCATGGGGAAGCACACATTGACACTACTTACTTAGTACAGTCTCCTGGACAAGCAGATACACGAAAACCTTTCTGATCCGGCATATCAGCGGCCGGGACCGCTTGACATAATCTTAAAGTCAGATGTCTTTCTCGTTCTACTCAAGCCAGGGCAAGTCAAGGACAACGGTGGTGTTCTCGTGGCGCAGAACACGATCTTTGGGTGGATTGTATTGGGGAATCAAGCCATCTACTCGTCAAGTATTCAAGCCAACGTTTCGATAGTCAATCTTCATGCAGATGTAGACGTTAACCGCACCTTGCGGATGTTTTGGGAGCAGGAGGAGGCTCCGAAGCTACCACAGCTTACCCCTCTGAACAAGCAGCCAACGAGCTCTAGGTCTACTCTCACACGGGACAAAAATGGGCGCTTTATCGTGCGACTACCGTTCGAAGATTCGAAGCCAGCGCTGGTCAAGTCTCTCACTACGGCGTTCAATCGATTGCAATCAATGGAGAGACGTTTTCGGAAGGACAAGGATTTTCATAAGCTGTACTTGGAGTTCATCAGTGAATGCCGTTGTCAAGACCGAGGGCACGACTACGAAACTTAGGGTGGTCTTCGACGCCTCGTGTGCGTCGTTGACCTGCGTGTCGCTCAACGACAGACTCCTGGCGGCACCCAACGTCAACCAGGATCTTTTCTCGGTGTTTCTACGTTTCCTAACCCACCCGGTGGCGTTTTCAGCGGACGTAGATAAGATGTATCGCCAGGTAATGGTACACCCGGCGGATCGTGTTTCGTGAATCTGAGGATCAACCAATCAAACACTATCGGCTGTGCACCGGAACCAAGTGCCGCTCCGTACTTAGCGATCGAAACTATGAAGCAAGCAGCCCGTGAGTACAATCAAGTGTACCCAGAAGCCGCTCAGAGGATTGAGCTCGACACCTACGTCGGCGATTGTCTGTCAGGTGCGCAGAGCGTTCAGCTAGCAAGGAAACTAAAGGAGCAGGTTGGGGAGATATTGGGGTCCGCTGGCTACCACCTGCGGAAATGGACCACGAATTGCTTGGAATTACTACAGGAAGCGCCGGAGGACGATCAAGCACCGGTCGATGTGAAGCTAACAGAGCAACCAAACGCAGTCAAGGCACTCGGCATTCGGTGGTTTCTCATGGAGGACTCATTCTCGTTCAAGGCTAGCCTCAATTTGAACAACGTGAACACCAAGCGACAATTACTTTCGGATGCCTACAAGTTGTTCGATCCTTTTGGATGGTTGTTACCCGTGACCGTCAAGATCAAGGTTCTATTCGAGCAAATATGACTATGCGATCTCTCGTGGGACGATCGGCTACCTCCAACAGTCAAACCAGCGTGGATTGAGATCAAGGAAACACTACACCAGGTCGGAACTGGCTCCCATCAAACAAGTGTCCCTGCCAAGGTTGGAGCTGAACGCAGCAGTTTTATTAGCAACACTGATTAAACCGATAATGCAAGCACTAAACCACTTGGAAGTGGAGCCTTGGGCATGACTTGGTGATTGAATAAACACCGTTTGGTGAGACCGGATGGAACTCAACTTTGAAGTCTGTGTTAGGGGAATCGCTTTTCGCAGGCAATCGGTGCTAATTTTAACTATCAATACAACAGTTACACATTCGTGCAACTTTCAATAGTGACATATTGAAAAATGATAAAGTCTTAAATTCAACAGATGCGTAGAAATATTTCTGATCGATTGGTAACAACAATTATTGAAATTGGTCCAGGGGCAGCTGAGTTATTAACGATCAAAATCTTTCATAATTTTGTTGCATTTTCCATTTTCGGTTTTCACAAAGTGTATCCCCGTTTATAAATCACAGCCGTAGTCCTACGTCAAAAAAAAAAATTCTTCTCGTCGATGATAAAAACCCATCGACGCAGCTAGGACCCTCTCGATCTGCCACATTCCCGAACAAAGCCTACCTTGCGACCCCTTTTTCATCAAACGAACTTTTGATTAAAAGCTTCCACTTAAATAGGAAAACATTCCGCCGCACACTCACTTCAGTTTCCACTTGTTACAATTTCAACTCCTTCTCCGCACTCACCTTACGGGAGATGCCTCTCGAGCGAAATGTAAACAAACTGAAGTTCTACCATCGCGCGAGCTCACTTGCCAGCAACTCCCGAAATATGAAAGGAAAATGATTCTCATTCTTCCCCATTTTTCAGCACAATCAGTCAGTCAGTGCTGAGAACATGAGAGCACGCCAAGTGGGAGGCTTAACTCAACAGCACTTCAGTTTTAGAGTGTGTGTGTGTGTGTTTGTGATTTTTAAACTTGATCCCATTCCGGGAAATTAAATCGTGGGAAATCACCGTGAATTGGCTTGCATTTTGGCATAATACAGGAAAACCTAGCCTACTGTGATTTGACGTGTCACTGTCAAAATAGCGAGGGGTGATTCACTGCCGCGCACCGCCTTCTATGAAGTAACGGAAATCCGACCGCGACCCAACACAAGAAGCCAATTGTGAGTGATGATGAATAATGAATTAAACGTACTTAATCGAGCATTCACATTTTTCATCGTAGTTTTTTTTTCGGGCCTGTGGCCCAAAAGCCCCACCGAATGCGGCGTGTGAACTCGCTCTATAATGATCCGAGTGAATTGAATCTTACGGTCATAATTTCGCACCATCATCGTCGTCGTCGTCGTCGTCGACAGCGACGTCGATTCGGACACCCCGGCTGAAACGAGTCATTTCTTCAAATGGAGGGCATTTTGTGAGGGAATTGTTATTGTTACACTTTCAATGGAACTCTGACTGACAGGGCTGGGCACCGCGCGCCGCCACCGCCGGTGTATGAATAACAAATGAGGTAGCCGTGGGCTTCTGGATTCCGGCTTTTATTCCATTTCGGATGTTTTGAGGGTCACTGACTGCGCGCGATCAGGACCGGGAAAGCCATTTTGGTTCTAACCTATATATTTTTCTCAGGCCACGTCAATCTCCTGGACCGGACCGACCGGGTAGGCAGTAATATCTCGGCAACACGATCTCCGTAGCGTGAATTAATTGAAGTGAAATCTAAACCTCAAATGATCTGTCAAAGGAGAAGGAATCCTACGGGTGTTAATGCTCCGGGAGAGTGCTCGGGCTTTTAAATAAATCAACAAATTGACGAACAAGCGAGCGATAAAAATCTTCTCCTTTCAATTCTTCCAACTGTCTGACGGACGGCGACGGCGACGACTACGACGACGACGACGGACGTACAAGCAGGGTTGGGACGGATCGAGCGGACACAGCTTATGATCATAAAAATTCATTCATAATTTTCTGAATACACTCGGCGAGAGATGGCACCGTCGCCAGCCAGCGGAAGGGGTCAATCGTTGGAGCCGCACTTGGAGCTGTCATTTTCGTTACACACAGCAGCCCTGCGCGCGCGCGGAAAATGGCGATTAGCACGTCGTGTCGCCCCCCCTTGTTGCCGTCCGGGGGCGCAGCAGGCTGGGGGCCAATAAATTTAATAGTTTTGACGAGGTTATCGTTAATTTTTACCCATTTTTGCGTCTCCCCGTGTGTCTATTTTTTTTTCGGGTCGCACGTGTGTCGATGTCCCTTGATGACGGAATGAAGAGAGACAGCTCGAGACGTCCGTTGTTGTCGTTGTCCATCTTGCGTGTCTGTGTATGCTTTTATGTCTTGTTTTGTGATCTCTTAATATGTTTCCACCTTCCCAAGCAAGCCATGAAGACGGCTGGCATGACGAGGGCCTCTTCTGTTACATGACAGCGAATTTACATTTTTTTTTTCTTCTACGGGCTCACGCGCGCAGGGTTCGGAAAAGAATGTAATTCGATTTGAATATAATATCTACCTGGCGGTGGTGGCACGGCAACCGAAAGCAGGAGCTGTTGGCCCCGGGAATGGTTTTATTATGATTGAATTAAATAGTTGATTACAGTAACACAATAATACACTGCCGTCTTCGTCAAGTCAAGATGATTCACAGTCCACCCTGTAAAACAAAATAGGCCAATGCTATGACAGGTCGGTTTCCTTAGCAACAGAAGGTAGACGTTCGAATGCATCCGATTTCCGAACATCCGCCTTCAGGTCGCTTAGTTTCACAGATCTGGACTTCCTCTCGAGAAAGGGAAATCGCGACCGGATGCACTTGAGACCCCACGCAAGTGGTGCTCCAGCCCGAGATGGCCCCTTAATTCATCCTCTCCTTCGAAACTAGCCCGGCTAAAAACATCCCATATTTCACTCACGAAAGCAATTGACTTTCGCCTTAAAACCATCTCACTTTTGGTTACACACGCGCTCACGTAAATTCCCATGGTCCGTCGTACTGCTCCAGCTTCAGGAACTGCTTCATGGCAGCAGCAGCAACGGCAGCAACAGCAATTAGGTGCGGGATTGATGCTGGGCTAATTATTGGCACTATTTCCGCCACTTTATTGCGCTCCTGTAGTGTGCTCTGTGGCGTGCTTAGTCTGGCTTAAGTACGCGATCGAACGCCCCGTAAAGATTCACATTTTTATTGCACCACCAGTTCCATTGCCATTTTTCATATCCCACCCGCAACCGCCGCCTGCTCTGCCCCATGGGAGTCAAAACAGAAAAATGGTAATTGCGAAAAAAGTAAAACACCAGCAGCCGCCAACTGCATATAAAACGTAGCTTAATACCTCGCCTGTATGCATAAATGAGCGAAGAAATCATCAAGCGAAAAATATGGCAGGGCAGAAGGAAAACAAGAAGCAGCCGCATATTAAGATGCCAGTGGCGGCTCGAAACACTCTCCCATCGCACCATTTGACACTGACAATCGTAGTAGGCGACGACGGATTCGGTCGGTGCTGCGGTCGTTGGTGCCGCGGAGTGATATTTATTTGAAAAATGATAGTTTCCAACCCCCGCGTTTCCTCGCCGGATGCGCACCGCCGATCATTGCTTCATTTCGCGCAAAATTAACAGTGTTTCCAGAGCAATTACAAGCGATTCACGACTTTTGGCTCGTTTATTATTGGTTGAAGTTCCCCCGCACACACAAACGCCTTCAGCTCAATTCCGGACCGCGGCCCCGGGAGGTTATGAATATTCATCTCGCATTTCTCCAACTCGTCGCTGCAGCAGTCGCTACTAGGTTCCCTTGGCAACGTCTGCCCCAATCAATCCGGACTGATGCGCAGCAGGCTGCTGCGGAAATTTCCCTCCAAAGCTCAACGCCTCCCTAAGTTCATGGTACACGATCTGCTGCAGTTTGCATGCAAATCCTCCGTACATCATCTAACTGCACGGCGGCGGCTTCTGCCCATCATCGTCTTCGCCGAGGTATCGCGTGTTGGCTCCGAAAAAAAAAATACATAAATGGAAAACGGCAGCCTACTCTGATCGCTGCATTGCAGTAATCAACCATCGAGGTACACGCTCTCGCTCTCAGGTGGCGTGCATACAGAATTTTGATATGAGGCGATCAAGGAAGGACGTATTAATTACGGAAATTCAATAGAAAATATGATACTCTTACACTCTCCTGGTCAGGATCGGGGCAACAGTCTAATGTCGAAGGAGTGAAAAAAAAAATGAAAATTGCCCGAAAGTGATCCTCCTGTTGCTGCTGATGATGATGCACATCAGGTCGAAACGATCGAGATCAAGATCACGAACGATCGATTGCTGGTGTTGCTGCTGCTGATGCTCGACTGACGAGCAGATGCCGCCATCGCCGCCGCCGCCGTCGATGAGTCAGTTGGTGCACAAGGAGTAACAGCAGCTGAACATGCCTCATCACTCATTCCGGTGTGCGGAGGTGCAGCGTGGTGAATACGTAATGATCCTTACCGGATCGTGAGAACTTTGCGCACTCTCTTCTCGTTCCTGTACGCATCTCCATCGCCGTCGTCGTCATCGTCGTCGTCTTCGTCGTCGTCGTCCATCTGGTGGTGGTGGGACGAAGAATAATTGGTTAATTTGTGTGCGGTGGTCTACTGCGATTTCGGCAGACCGGAACGGTACAAATGTTGACTTTAACGATCGCTAGAGTACGACTCCGATTGCATGAATATTTATCGAGCGCGACACGGTGGGGTCAGAGGTTGGATCGGAACTCGTGACCGGCTCGCTAGGTGTCTTGTATTCCAGCCTTGCACACAGGACGAAGCCGCTAATTAAATTTAAGGGAAACATTGTCGGGAAGAAGCGCATTAATTAAAATTCCTACTCTCCCTACTGGCAGCAGTGTGACATTTGCATAAGCCAATAGGGAACCGCCGCACAAAACGCAGCAAATCTTATCGCCACTTGCCGATCTTCGTCGGATTGCGGTTTGTGCGCGCTCGAAGATTTTTGGATGGGATCTGCTTAATTTTTGGTGCATAAATTACCCCGCGCTGGCGCGCGCTTTATTGTGGATAAATTTCACGTTGCGAAAAAGAAGACGACAAACGGGTTCTGGTTTCCATCAGAGCAGGCACTGGATGGTTTGGCTGCGGGAGGCACAAGGACAAAGGAGCACTTTCTTTGACAAATTGTTTGGTGATTTTCTTTTGATTGTTGTCTTGATTAAAATTTGACTAACTTTGAGTTTGAAAAATACAATTAATTCAATTCACTGTGGTCCGAAATGGGAAAATTAGAAACGTCATTTAATCCACTAAAAGTGTGTTTATGTTACTTCATACGTGAAGATTGAAATTTTCAGAGTTGATTGGAAATGCTATCTAACATGAAGCTTTAGTGTGATAATTTATTAGGTGGAGAATGATCTTAGAAGAGGGTAGGTAGATAGTTCCGTTCGATTACGGCAGTATGAACATTGAATAGAAGTTGAAAATGACCGAAGGGCCATTCGAATCATATGGAAAATTCGGTAGATTTGTTCTTATTAGCTGGTGCCAGCGGAAAGGTTGCTTCAGAGTAATCCGTTATCGGCACTCCTCGAAGAAGCAGATGTAGCTCCAGTTGAGAAACGGGAAAAAGTTCCCCCACTGTTCACCTCGACGAAGGAACTCGCGTTGCTCAGGAATGAGCTGGCTGTTCAAGCTGTGCAGCACGGGGATCAAAATCTTGTGCTCAACGCTGGCGGACTACAACGCTGTTGGCACTTTTCTTGAGCTGAACCGGGTTGAGTTCTACACTCACGACGTGTTCACGCCCAAACGCGAACGACAGTCAGTGCCCGTCGTAAGCCCCACCCATTTGTTAAATTTCTCTCAACCAACGATCGAGCAAGGCGAAAACCAGAAGATGAAGAAGAAGCAGCACGATAGTATAAAAGCAGCGCAGCTAGTGGCATTAGTATTAGTATGGTTTTAGATGTCAAACTGTATACAACAAGAGGAAAATAAATAATTGAAGCGATCCTAGTTTTTTTACAACATCCTCTGATCCGGCATTGTGTTCAACTGAGGAGGAGCAGTACAGCGTTTTTAAATACAGTCCACCGCTGGTTGAGTGCTTGCTGTCGACGGGCTTGCGGAATCCCAACCGTCCTTATCAGGACAAGAAGAGTTTTTCGTTATCCCAAGCGCCTGAGCAGAACACTCATTTTACAAAGACTTCCTGTTTGAGCGGCACCCTTTCCCTTCCTGTCTTCTCAGGACACAATTAGTTTTGCCGCAAGAGAACTAGGAAGTCCCACCATTCCCATCATTGGAGTCTGGTACGGCTCCGACACGACGTCCCTGGAAGAAAACCACTGAAAATAGTGATCCGTGGTCTTCCAAATCTCCCTGTTGCGGAGATTAAAGCGGAATTGGAGCACCTTCATCGGCAACCAATCAACATTTTTCCCATTGCGAGACGTGGCTGCTCTGCGGCAGATTCGCGCGCTGTTCAACATCGTGATTCAGTGGGAGCAGTATCGCCCTCGGCACCGTCACGTGACACAGTGCACTAACTGTCTGGCATTTGGGCACGGTACGAAGAATTGTCACATGAAAGCTCGTTGTGGCAAATGTGCTGGGGCTCACAATACTACCGCCTGCAAGAAGGAAGAAGAAGCTGAACCTAAGTGCGTGAACTGTGATTCCAACCATCTGGGCGAGCCAAGCGAGCGGCCTTCATCCAGATCCGTCAACAGGCTTCCACGAGGAACCAACCTGGTCGACACCACAATAATCGTGCTCCTATTGTCAACATGGACACGTTTCCAGTACTTCAGGCTCGTCGTATGGTCCCGAACCTAGCACCGCTTTCACTAAACCAGCGCCCCCCGTTGCGAATCCAACGTCAGATCAAGCGGGTCCCAGCCACCGTTCATTTCAGCATCGCCTCACTGCCGCTGCGGCCCAGCCGAGCCATGGCTCTACTGCCCCGGGATTATCGTACGCCCGTGCTGTGTCAGGTGAGACAGAAGAAAATTCTCCACTCACAAGCGACGAACTAGTGACCCTCGTGACTGAGGTGATCATAATCTTACGCACCACCAAGACACTACCTGAACAAATTCGTGCAGTTATGACCTTCGTGCAAAAGTATGGACCGTGAAGTCATTAAAATAGCCAACTGGAACGCTTGCTCGCTCAAGAGCAAAATCATTGAGTTCGTTTCGTCATCACCGAAACACACCTGAAGTCGGAGATAAATGTTCAACTCCCCGATTATCGGCTCGTAAGACTAGACCGGACCAGCTCCTGCGGAGGAGGAGTGGCTATCGCATTAAGGAGAAATATTGGCTGTCGACTGCTACCGAGTTTCCAGCTGACGATGATCGAAGCGGTGGGTGTGGAAGTCTCCACTTCTGTCGGCACTATTACCATCATTGTGGCCTACTGTCCCAAACAAGCCACCATCAGGGACGGGTCGGCAGCAGACCTGCGGAGAGACATCATCAGACTGACTCGACGCCGATGATGTACTTCTCATCGCTGGCGACCTGAACGCCAAACACCAGGCTTGGAGCAACAGTCGACGCTACCAAAACGGCTAAATCCTGAACGACGACCTGCAAGAGGCTCACCCGCTTGAGCCGGTCTGGCGTACACTTCGCCATCGACATCTTCGTCAGCAATGTGGGAGGCAACATCTCGCAACCTGTGACCCACCAGGAGCTAAGTTCAGACCACTATCCGGTGGTGGCCGATGTGGGCTCATCCATCAACCGATTTCAAGCTTCCCGACGCAACTACCATCGCGTCAGATGGGATCAGTTCCAACACTGTAACGACTCCACTTTCTACTACGGTGTTGTTCCGGAGACGCCCGAAGACGTTGACCGGTGTCTGCATTCCATCGAGGAGGCGATATCCCGGGCCAGGGAACAACACGTGCCAGTATCCAGGCAGATGAGCAATACTCTGAACCTTGACAAATCTACCAAAGACCTTATAAGACTCCGTAACACCATCCGAAGGCAGTACCAACGCTCTGGTCTACCTGTCCTTAAGACCCACTGTAATCGCCTGACAAAAACCATCCAAGCCAGGATGGTGGACCTCAGAAGTCAGGTCTTTGCTAACAGGATCCGCTCTCTCCCAGATTGTGCAAAGCCCTTTTGGACACTAACCAAAATTCTTAAAAATAAGCCAAGACCCATTCCACCACTGACCCCACTGGATAGTCCCGGCGACCCAGTGGTTCATCTGATAACTCCTGAAGAGAAGGCTGCCGCGATAGGTCAACACTTTGTCAGCTCTCATAATCTCGGACAAAACATCGTCAGCCCTCACGAAGCTGAGGTTGCTGAAAACGCAACCAGCCTCCATCAGATTCCCAATATTTTTTTCCGAGGAATCCGAGATTAAGGCTGACGAACTGTTGGCCTATATCAAATCATCTAAAAACATGAAGGCCCTAAAAAATTCGGAATTTAGGGACACTCACTGAGTAAAGTTTTACATGAGTAAAAATTTTACTCAGTCCATGAGAAACCGTGTTTTTTCGAATTTTAGTGAGTCATATTGAAGATCAGCCACCGGTAAATTTTAAACTTCTAAAAAATATCGTAACATATCTTGATAATTTGAAACCTTTTAAATCCTCAAAATCCTAAAAATATTTTTTTATCACAAAATTGAGGTGAAAAGGTTTTTTTTTATCTAGACAGCTGCATTTAAAATAAAATGCCGTAGCTTTTCCAGTAACATCAATTTCTGCTGATATACACTTTCTTACCATATTTAGCTGTTTATAAATAGCCGGGAAAAATATGTTGAGCAACCGAGAAAAACCTGCAAAAACCCGGGAATTCATTTCATAAATTCAGGAGCGGGACGTTTCGCCGAATGGGTAATTTCACCGAAGGTCATTTTGCCGAATGGGTCATTTCGCCGAAGAGCAAGCCATTTTCTACGGTTTTGAACTTTTCTCAAAGCTCAGTATATGAAATCAGTGTCGAAAAAAGAAAAAGAAGGTTGGATTTTTTCAACCTGGCAGGCAAGATTTTAATGTAATGCTTCCTTCTTTTGAATATGGAAGTTCTTTAGAGTTGCACTGCATTATCAATGTTTTACATTTTTAGAAATGTTTCCTTTTTTTGAACATGATTGTTTTCTAAATGATGAATATTGAATTGATTTATTGGAATGCTTCCAATGAATCATTTGGCGAAACGTCTTTCGGCGAAATGACACAGCCCCCTTAAATTCAGAGGGCACCCTGAACTCGCTTATTTTTAGCTATTATCTGGTAGAACTAGAAGTAATCTGAACAGATTTTCAATCAAATAATTGACCTTACATTCTAAGGTTTTCTCATGACTCTTTCAATATGATGCTGGACCTGGAATTGAAGTTCTTGAAATTCTATAAACTGAGAACCAAAGATCTGTTTTTGATTGATTATTGATTGCTATTGATGGACCTTAGAAATCGTCTAGATCATCCCGTTGACATCTCTTGACTATCCATGCCTTTGTTGAACTCTCCGTACTTGGCCTGACCCTTAACCTGTGGATTTGACTTTAATAACCTCTGGAACTGCCTTGTGATGCCTCTTGGACTATGGGAAAGGATAATACTTGTACGGACTAATCGAAAATCTCCTACTTATCTTTAATTCCTCTGGATATTGATTACTTTGGAGCACATCATCATCGGCAAATTGCCAAGAACCTGACATAAACCATCGAGAAACCTTGAACAATTCCCGTTTTCACGACCTCGAATTTTTCAACACCGACGCCACCACGCAAAACCAAAGTAGGCCATCGCGATTAAACGACCTGCGATGTTTTCCTTCCGTGGTTATCGCTGAGTGAGAACACACAAAATTAGGGGTTTCCCCGGGCAACCGTTGCTGGATCGCATTTCGGCCGTTGTCTCATTAATTCACCCACGCGGGAGCACGACGTGGGTGGCTCTCGACTAGTGATCCCGCGGGAACATGGCAGCATGTTCCTCCCTGATTAGATATCATGCCTCCGGAGTTCCGAAACAATGGGAAATTAATTAAATACCTAACGCGCCACCGAGCCGTGCTAGGCTTCTATTGAGTTTTAATTAATTGCTCTTGTTTCTAAACGGTGTGTTCTTTTTCTTCTCTCTCCGTCCGTTTTCTTCCAGAAATCGTTCACGCTCATTCTGCAAGCCCTGGACACGTTCAACGAGTCCTATCCAAGTAAGTATGACGATCAGCAGGCAGCAACGGCAGTGGCGGCAGGGGTGTGAAAAAACACATGCTCTCATTTCATCCAACATGGAGTTTTCGAGTCGCGAAAAATCGCACCACCATCGATTTCGTGAGCTGTAATTCGTCATTTTCCTCGCGGCGAGCGCGTTTCCCACCGCGCGTTAACAGCAAAATTAGCATAACGATCTTGTTACAGCACTGCCGCCGCCACTGCTCTAATTTGTATGCTCCTGCTAAAGAGGCGATCACCTCCCGTTAATCGAAAAAAAAAAAAACATGGACGCTAATTAAAATTTTCCCTCATCCACAGTAACGGATCGGTTGATCGAGGAGACCTCGTTTTCCGGTGTCATTCTGCCCTCGCACGAATGGAATACATTAGATCACACGGGGAAGAACGCCCGGATCACGTATCGGTAAGTTCTGGAGTTCATGGCTTGCTTTGGCCAGTGTTTTTATTTTTTTCGGATAAATTTATTGTTTTGAATTTTCTGTTCCTTTCTTCACGATGCAGGGTCCGAGTGCAGTGCGCAGACAACTACTACAACACGACCTGTACGACGTTCTGCCGGCCCCGGAACGACCAGTTTGGGCACTATACCTGCGGCGAGCAGGGCAACAAGGTGTGCCTACCGGGCTGGCAGGGCGCCAACTGTGAGAAAGGTAAGCATAAGGTCCATTTCATAACAACAACAACAACAACAACAACAACCAGAAACTGACGCGGCTGTCCGATAAAGTAATCGCATGCGGTGATCGATTAGCCGCCGTCGTAGCAAACAGCAGTAGGCTTTGGCTCGTCACAAATCAAAAATCTAGAGACGCGCGCTTGATTCCGAATGTGTGTGTGTGTGTGTGTGTGACTTATGACGAGAGAAAGCCGCGTTGCGCCGTCGCCTTATGTAAAATCGAGAAACGAAAGCGCCATGCCTAATGTCCCACGATTTGATTGAGCCTCCGCCGATCGCTGTTGTTTTCCTTTTATTTCTCTAATTCCCTAATTTTATTGCATCTTATCGCGGAGACATTTTGATGGCGATGGGGTGATTTGTTTTTTTTTTGCGTAAGCGCTATTTCGTTGTCTCTTCTTCGAATATGGCGTCGGGGGGGTCAGAGGTTCACCCGCCGAGCTGACCTCGATCGATTGTCGATGACGACGATCCCTCTGAATTCGAAAAAATTAAAACTAACACGACTTTCTCTTTTGTTATTTTTTTTTAACAGCAATCTGCAAGCCAGGATGCGACCAGATACACGGCAAATGTGACCAACCCGGGGGATGCGAGTAAGTACAGCCATTATCTAAATTTAATTAGCCTCCCCCACCCCACCCCTCGCTTCTTCCGAAACAATTGCAACGTGACAACAAGCATTAGAAAAATCGCTACACAACAAACAAACGGGGAATCGAATCGAAGCAACTCCGCCTCGCTCTGCTGAATCCCAACCAATCGCAGTTGGCCACGGTTGCCATTGGAGCTGCTGCAGCGAACCAAAAAAAAAAACCCCAGTAGCCGGAAAACTCCAGACAATCGCGCTTCGGTCGTGTCGTGATCTGGAGCGCTATTGGGAAATATTTGTCCACCGCCTGCTTCGCGATTCGCCTTACCGTCTTCTAATTAGCTCTTTCTTCTATTTTACGACCCCGCGACGAAAAACCGCCTCACGTTGCACATATTTGCATCTGTTTTCCCGTTTTTCTCTCGAATGTAGTTCGCTCGTGTAGTTTCGATTTAAGTTCGCACAAAGCGGCAACGGCGGCGGCGGCTTCCGTGTCGTGGACGTACCTTACCAATAATATTTGAGCGAACTATTCCAAGAGCGAGCCAATCCGTGACTTGGAGGCCCCTCCTCCTCCATGAGCGCGCGCAACCCGCGATGATGAGAGGACGAACCCGTTAAATGGTTTTTCCTAGAGTAGCTCCCTGTGAGGGAAAGGGGGGGGGGGGGGACTGAGTAGGGGGAAGAACACCATAAATTACAACCACTTTTCCTTCTGTTTGTGCTTATGTTTTTTTTCTCTCTGTGGTTTTCGAACGCCGCCGTGTACAACATACAAACAGTACATATATTAGTAGAAACAAATAGCATTGTAAAATTACATGGCGTTTGATGTTTTGGGTTTTCTAGGGTTAGCGGAGGTGCGGGGAGTGGAGTTTGAAGAAGAATGAGAGTAATTTATCACGACTCTCAAATGGTCACAGTTGTAGACAATGGAGGTTTTCGTGTGGTGCGGTTTTTGTTTGAAAACACACACAGAAGTCATGGCATTCTGTGGTAGGATTTTGCTTTAGTGAGCAAATTATGGTATGTCGTAGAAAATGGGCCGTTTTTTAAAGAATTTCTATGAGAAAATAATGGTCTACATAAAACGTGATTTTTGTTTATATTTCACGATGGAAAACTTTGAGATTAGAGGCAGTCAGATAAGTTGAGGCAATATTCAAATTGTGTTGAATAAAGCAACCCTAAAATGCAGAAATCGCCGGTCGAAGCAAGCTTGGAAAATCATTTTGCAAAAAATGCTTTACTGGTGGTTGGTAAGGGCAACTTCAGCGGTGGTATATTTTTAGATTTAAAACAGCGATTCAGTTTCACCATTGCAGTCATAATTCGCTCGTTGGCAGCGGTTTTCAGCGACCGCTCTGTAGTTTTTCATGTTGAACAGTTCACTAGATTATTTCGAAGTGTCAATGGAAATTTCAAGACTAGTTTGACACAATTTTCTAACGGGATAGCTGATTTTGAGCTGGGACGTCACCCAATTTCAAAAACTGTACGGTTGATAAAAATCAGTCGGCTTTCTTTTGGCATTTTCGGACCGATTAACTTGAATTCTTCCCTTTTTGTCGGGACAATTCTGACTAAATGGGCTTCCCACACCAAGAAGTTATTCGTATGAAATTTACACAGAGAGTGATCATTTTGATCAGAAGTGTCGCCATTTTGAAAATTATACAAGATTCAAAACGGCCGAATTTTAGCAAAAATATGAATCATTCCTTATAACAAAATAATTATGCCAAATTTCATGGAAATTGGAGAACGTCAAATTTTTCCGATTCATCATTTCTAGATAGAGCTGGAATTAGGGCGTAACAGCTTTTGTAAACAATGACTTCTCTCGATGATTTCTATGAATTCAAGGCACGCCCACGTAAATCAACATAACCATTGGATAGGGGAGGTCTTCCCCTATCCGATGGTGATGTTGATTTGCGTTGGCGAGCCTTGACTTTCTAGAAATCATCGAAAGAAATAATTTTTTACAAAAGTTGTTACGAAAAGTTGTTACGAACTAATTTCAACTCTATCTAGAATTAGCGTGAACTACTTTTTTATCCATTCGAACTTTTGTTAACGTTTGGAATTTAATTCGACGTTTTGTCCTTCGACCTTTTATACATTTCGACATTTTGTCTCATTAAATTTCAATGGACATTACACTGAAAAAAGTTTTCACTTAGTTTCGCACACAGTATTTTTCCAAAAACAAAAACAATAATTTTTACCTGAATATCACATAGCATTAGAAATTCTATATGAGATATCATATAGATTTCATTGGCCACATAACGTTTATGTGATTTAGTGGTGCAATTTCCAATTATTGGATCACATGAAAGTTATGTGAAATTCACATGGATATTTTCCACTGGTTATGTGATTTATTTTATGAGTGTATGTCCATTCGACCTATTGTCAATTCGAACTTTTGTGCTTCGATCTTTTGTTCTTCGACCTTTTGTACTTCGACCTTTTGTACTTCGACCTTTTGTACTACATCCGTCCGGGATAAGTCAAAACTATCTTCAGAACAAAATCTGAGGATACCTCCGATTTAAATTGGTGGTTTAGACTATTAACTTCTTTATTGGTCGATCAGCAAAACATATAAGAGGAACAAACTGTTGAATGCCATGAGACAACGAAACCTTTTTTCCAAGCTTCTCCCCTGATTCTTTCCTCAAAACTCAAACCTCGAGTTAACCGCAAGTAATTGATCCCATCCATACTAGACGTAGACTTAGGCAAAACTTGTAAGTTACAAAGATGAATTATTGGCTCCGTGAAGCTAGCGCTATTAAGCCTTCAAAATAAACGAATTAGATTAAAAAAGTGTTATATATATGTACATCTTAAATTTATGTAATTATCTATATGTTCACCAGATTATATAATATCCAGATTCCAGGGAATTCCCGGGTAGAGCCATAAGCTGTAACACAATTTTTAGGTATCCAAAAAATGCCGGCGCCGGTGGTGTAGTGGTAAGCGTGACTGCTTTCTAACACCCCAGTGGGTCTGGGTTCAATCCCAGCCGAGGTCGGTGGGATTTTTCTGAGGCATAAAAATCTCTGGTCACGTCTTCCTTCGGAAGGGAAGTAAAGCCGTTGGTCCCGGCCCATGTATGTTGTGAATGGGTGAGATATCCTACGCAGGTGTGGAAGCTGCCTTCCTGCACATTCGGTTGCCGTCAATGGATGGCAATCGATGTCCGTCGGTGATTGGCACTAGATTGCGGAACAGAGACCGACGTTAAATAAAGGAAAAAAAAAAAAAAAGGTATCCAAAAATGGCCGGGAAATAGAAATACAGTGAACTCTCCTTTACTCGATCTCTCGCTTACTCAATATTCACCCTGACTCGATACAATTTTCTAAAACTTGCCATCATAACTCGTTATTCTCCCTCACTCGATGGTCCTTTTAGTATCGAGTTAGGAAGAATTGAAATTCTCCTCAGATCTACCTTCAAATTCTTCGCACAACTCCCTTGGAATTATTCTCAACTTTCACCAGGAATCAGAAGGTCCTCTGGATAACCTTGAAGTAATCATTTCTTTTGATTCCACAATCGTCTTGAATTCTCTTCACAACTAAAATGGAATTCTTGTCCGAACCAGTCTTGTAAGGGGTAGTCGACACATTTTCTGTGATAATTGACTGCCTTTGCCTCCGACACTTGCAAAACAAGCTACACAGCAAAAAAAAGTTGTTGAATATTACATCGAAACCGCTGCAACCAGGTCAATCCATCGGTTGTGTAATATCACATTGTACGATGTACATCGATTTTGCGAACAAAATTACATCCATTGATATAATATTGTATCTGCTTTTTGCTATTACATCATGATTTCATACATCAGCTTGAATTACGTTGATCGATATTACATTTTTTTTGCTGTGTATCACAGTACAGTACCAAACTAAAATGTCATATGCCAGGCTCTGTCATACGACACTGTCGCCGAAGACCGTCACGAATGTATGCATTTTAGTTTGTCTCATAATAAGATGTGAATTCTGAAAATAGCAAGCAATGATGTCCTAGGAATTACAACGAAATCACACGTGTCATATGATAGTTATTTGATAATTTGCTTTAAGCTCGAATGCTATTCTACAGTTCGTGTTGTGAGATAGAAACGACGGTAGAGCATGAGTGTACGAATACAAACAGACTGTCACGTACGAGAACGAAGCGAGTGTAGTAAAAAACGTCAACCGTTTCAACCCCTGGTCAGAACCATCTTTGTTTACTCAAACAAATAATGTAGGTATAGTAAAGTCTCCACAAGTCGATGTCCACTAACTCGATACCAAGTTATGAAACCATAGTGAAAATGAATTTCATGGCTTCTGCAATAGTGCTTGAATCGCTTGTTGTCTGGAACTACTCCATAGGAAATTTCCTACAGAACAGTTCCAGGTAAAAAGCGTATAAAAATTGAATTTTTGAATCAACTTTCTCCGATTTGTATCAAATTTTGCGCACCCGAGCACATTTCCGTCAAAATAGGTTGCAGCAACTTGTTTATGACTGATATAAGTTGTATAGAAGTTGCCACAACCGATTTGTGACAAGCGTGCTACTAGGGCAATTGTTTGTTATGGGCAATATTAATTCCCATGCTTGCTAAAGTTTGGCCATTTTGAACCTTGTTATTTGTCATTGAGATTTTTCAAAAAATTGAAGCACGGAAATGGTATTTCTGATCGAAATGGCGCCGGAGAATGTTTGTTGAGAAAATAGTGTCTTTCGAGGAACACAAAGAAATAACCAAATTTCTAAATTTGGTCCATTCCGAAATTTTCTCGATTTTGACATTTGTTCGATTTTTACATTTTGTCGAATTAGACATTTTGTCGGATTCAACATTTTTTCGAAATCGTCATTTTTTTCGGAATCGATATTTTGTTCATTGAGGCATTATGTCGATTCAAACAGTTTGTCCATTTAAATATTTTGTCAACGTCGACATTCTGTCAGTTTCGACCTTTTGTCGATTTAGACATTTTTAAATTTCGTCATTTTGTCGATATTTACATTTTTCGGATTTTGAATTTTTGCTGAATTTGACATTTTGTGAAATTTGACTTTTGGACGATTTTGCTATTTTGTCGATTTCAACGTTTTGTCGATTAAGACATTTTGTCCATCTCAATAAAATTTTGACGTTTTGCCGATTTTGAAATATGATCGATTTTGACATGTGGTCTATTTTGACATTTATTCGGTTTCGACATTCTGTCGGATTCGACTTTTTTCTGATTCTTCATTTTGTAAATTTTGACGTTTTGTTTGTTTTGATTTCGAAGTTTTGCCGGATTTGAAATTTTACCGGATTCAACATTTTTTTAGGAATTAGCATTTTGTCGATTTCTATATTTTGTCAACGTCGACATTCTGTCAATTCGACCTTTTGTCGATTTAGACATTTTTAGATTTCGTCACTTTGTCGATATTTACATTTTTCGGATTTTAAAATTTTGTTGAATTTGACATTTGGTCGAATTTGAAATTTTGACGATTTTGATATTTTGTCGATTTCGACGTTTTGTCGATTTAGACAATTTTGTCCATATCAAAAAAATTTGACTTTGGTATTTTGTCGATTTTGAAATTTGATCGATTTCGACATTTTGTCTATTTTGACATGTATTCGGTATCGACATTTTGTCGGATTCGACATTTTGTCGGATTCGACATTTTTTCGGATTCTTGACGTTTCGTCGATTTCGAAATTGAGGCATTTTGTCGATATTTGCATTTTGATGATTTTGATATTTAATCTATTTCGAAATTTTATCGGATTCAACATTTCGAAATTAAAAACCGGAATTGGTATTTTGTCGATTTCGATATTTTGTCAACGTCGACATTCTGTCAATTTCGACCTTTTGTCGATTTAGACATTTTTAGATTTAGTCATTTTGTCGATATTTACATTTTTTGGATTTTTAAATGTTGTTGAATTTGACATTTGGTCGAATTTGACATTCAGACGATTTTGTTATTTTGTCGATTTGGACAATTTTGTCCATTTCAAAAAAAATTTGACTTCGGTATTTTGTTGATTTTGAAATTTGGTGGATTTCGACATTTAGTCTATTTTGACATTTATTCGGTTTCGACATTTTGTCGGATTCGACATTTTTTCGGATTCTTCATGTTGTCAATTTTGACGTTTCGTCAATTTCGAAATTGTGGCATTTTGTCGATATTTGCATTTTGGTGATTTTGAAATTTTGTCGATTTCAAAGTTATGTCGGATTCGGCATTTTGTCGGATTCGTAAGTTAATCGGATTCGACATTTTTTTCGGAATCGGTATTTTGTTCATTTAGACATTTTGTCGATTTCAACAGTTTGTCCATTTCGATATTTTGTCAACGTTGACATTCTGTCAGTTTCGACATTTTGTCGATTAAGACATTTTTTTGATTTCGTCATTTTCTCGATATTTAAATTTTTCGAATTTTGACATTTGAATTTGACATTTTGACGATATTGCTATTTTGTCGATTTCAACGTTATGTCGATTTCGACGTTTTGTCGATTAAAACATTTTGTCCATTTCATAAAAAAAAAAATGACTTCGGTATTTTTTCGATTTCGAAATTTTATCGATTTTGAAATTTGGTCGAGTTCGACATTTCGTCTATTTTTATATTTATTCGGTTTCGACATTTTGTCTGATTCGACATTTTTTCAGATTCTTCATTTTGTCAATTTTGACATTTAGTCGATTTCAAAATTTTGGCATTTTGCCGATATTTGCATTTTGGTGATTTTGACATTTGGTAGATTTCGAAGTTTTGTCGGATTCGGCATTTTGTTGGATTCGATTTTTTTTCGGAATCGACATTTTGTTCATTTAGACATTTTGTCGATCTCGACAGTTTGTCAATTTCTATATTTTTTCAACGCCGACATTCTGTCAATTTGGACATTTTTTTTCGATTTCGTCATTTTGTCGATATTTACATTTTTCGGATTTTTAAATTTTGTTGAATTTGACATTTGGTCGAATTTGACATTTTGTCGATTTTGCTATTTTGTCGATTTCGACGTTTTGTCAATTTCAAATTTTTTTTTGACTTCGGTATTTTGTTTATTTTGATATTTTGTCGATTTTGACATTTATTGGGTTTCGAAATTTTGTCGGATTCGACATTTTTTCGGATTCTTCATTTTGTCAATTGTCGATTTCGAAATTATGGCATTTTGTCGATTTTTGCATTTTGATGATTTTGACATTTTGTCAATTTCTAAGTTTTGTCGGATTCGGCATTTTTTTCGGAATTGGTATTTTGTTCATTAAGACATTTTGTCGATTTCGACAGTTTGGCAATTTCGATATTTTGGCAACGTTGCCATTCTGTCAAGTTCGACATTTTGTCGATTAAGACATTTTTTTGATTTCGTCATTTTGCCGATATTTAAATTTTTCGGATTTTGAAATTTGAATGCGACATTTTGACGATTTTGCTATTTACGTTATGTCGATAAAGACATTTTGTCCATTTAAAAAAAAAATGACTTCGGTATTTTTTCGATTTCGAAATTGTATCGATTTTCAAATTTCGTCGATTTAGACATTTGGTCTATTTTGACATTCATTCGGTTTCGACATTTTGTCGGATTCAACTTTTTTTTCGGAATCTTCATTTTGTCAATTTTGACGATTTGTCGATTTCCAAATTTTGGCATTTTGTCGATATTTACATTTAGGTGATTTTGAAATTTTATTGATTTCGAAATTTATTTTTCGTAATTGACAGTTTGTCGATTTCGACAGTTTGTCAATTTCAATATTTTGTCAACGTCAACATTCTGTCAATCACAACAATTTGTTGATTTAAACATTTCTGACATTTGGTCGATTTCTACATTTTGTCTATTTTGATATTTATTCGGTTTCGACATTTTGTCAGATTCGATTTTTTTCGGATTCTTCATTTTATCAATTTTGACGTTTCGTCGATTTCAATTTTGGCATATTGTCGATATTTACAATTTGGTGATTTTGACATTTTGTCGATTTCAAAGTTTTGTCGGATTCGGCATTTTGTCGGATTCGAAATTGTTATTTCATTCGACATTTTTTTTTGGAATTGACATTTTGTCGATTTCGACAGTTTTTCAATTCCGATATTTTGTCATCGTTGACATTCTGTCAATTTCAACATTTTGTCAATTTTTACATTTTTTCGATTTCGTCATTTTGTCGATATTTACATGTTTTGGATTTTGAATTTTTTTTGAATTTGACATTTGGTCGAATTTGACATTTTGACGATTTTGCTATTTTGTCGATTTCGTCGTTTTGTCGATTAAGAAAAATTGACCTAGGTATTTTGTCGGTTGTGACATTTATTCGTATTCGATATTTTCTGGATTCTCCATTTTGTCAATTTTGACGTTTTTTCGGATTCAAAATTATTTGGATTCCGACATTTTTTCTATTTCGACATTTTTTCTATTTCGAAATTTTAAAGATTTTGAAATTTTGTCAATTTTGTCATTTTGTCGATATTTATATTTTGCTGATTTTGACATTTGGGCGATTTCGAAGTTTTGTCGAATTTGACAGTTTGTCGAATTTGTCATTTTGACGATTTAAAAATTTAGTCGATTTCGACTTTTTGTCGATTTTGACATTTTGTTGATTTCGACATTTTGTCGATTTCGAAGTTTTGTCGATTTAAACAATTTGTCAATTTTTGTATTTTGTTGAATTTGACATTGTATCAATTTCAAAATTTTGTCGATTTCACCTTTTTGTCGATTTTATCATTTTGTAAATTTCGACATTTTGTCAATTTCGACCCTTACCCGATGTGAATAATATTATAACTTGTTTAGAAAGTGTTGAGAAGATATGTGAGGACATGTTTTCGATCTTGTTGAACTTTTGACGTAGGACTACGTCTGTGATTTCTATATGGGGTTACACTTTGTGAAAACCAAAAATGGAACATGTAACAAAATTATGAAAGATTTTGAACGTTTATAACTCAGCTGCCCCTGAACCAATTTCAATAATTTAATCACCAATCGATCAGAAATATTTCTACGCATCTGTTAATAATTATCACCGACGGCCTGTGAAAAGCGATTTCCCTAACACAGATTTCAAAGTTGAATTCCATCCGGTCTCACCAAACGGTGTTTATTCAATCATTGCGTGGTGAGTGGTGGTGTTCTCCAGTACACAGCGAAAGGCTGCCTGCAAACAGCGAGCTGCAGCCCACATGAGCATCCACAGAAGGAGGAAGAAACCGCACCACTATTGATCGGAATCAGTAGCTCTTCGTGAGTCGCTGTGGGTCATCTATGTCGAGCGCGTCATACTAAAGAGAGAACCCCGCTCAAATTCCTATTCCTATACAAAATACAAGCTCCTGTTGCAGTTAACAAATAACATTTATTATATAAGACTACGTAGTCCTACGTCACCATTTCGTACAACCCCATTGGGCTTGTCCCTTGTAGTTTTTTTTTTTGATAAACACACATAAAAACAAACAGTTCATAGAAGAACATTTCTTTGAACTTAGCTCACGACAGTAAATGCCAGCCTTTGTCTTTTTTTTTAATTAGGAATGTTTGATTTTCTCATAAAATTTCAGTTGAAGTTTTCCGATTTTACCGGAAATCACGTACAAAGAAAATTCATACACCACTCTGAAATGGTCACACTGAAAGATAAATAGTATTCAAGTATCATTAAAAAAAATCATTACCCTGACAATTAATTTTTCCTGATTTTTCTTGAGATTTTCCTCCGTCGTGAAAATTTTCGTTGTTCAGATTATATTTTTCAAGGATTGCTGCGATAATTTCTTTGTCATTTTACTACAAAACATTCTTTCTACGATGCTTGGTTCATGAGTTATAAATTTTCAAAGTAAGTGATTTCTGTGAAAATCTGGAAACTTCAACTTAAATTTTCCAGGATATTATTCCCCCCGAATTTTTTGATTTTTTTTTTTCGTTTGTATAACCATAAACTCTACCTGTGGGCAAAATTTCATAAAATCCCGAGACCCTTCGGCCCATTTAGTCCGATAGAAAAAATCTCTTTCACTCAATTACCACCCGAGTGCCGCCAAGTGGTGAAACTTCGTTTGATTAACCAATTAAGTTGACTTTAGAGTGTAATCTTGAAATCACACTCACCACTGATCGAAGCAACCTTCCATCATGGCACACTATTCAACCGCCCCACAAAAGGCTATCAATCAGTATCCACAGTGTCCCCTGGCAACCATCAACTGTGCAACCGCATGCCAAACCGTTCGCTTGCCTGAGATTGACGTGAGTTTATGAACCAAAATCCACACAGCGCCAACAACTTTCCGACGATCGCCGCCGCCGCCGCCGCCGTCGCTGTCGTCAGTCATTTGGGGTGTGAAAGTATTTCGATTCCCAATTCGCTCGTCTACTCCCGGTGGAGTGCCTAACGGTCGGAGTCTAATCAAAGTGACACGCTGCATCGCTTCCTAATGAACTGAGAGAACGCACGGAGAGAAATAGTTCGAGTTTCCAATTCATTAAATTAATTAATTATGTCGTAAAAGGACCGGGAATTCGCTACCGAGCCGCTAAACTGCAATGGGCTGCGTGCTTTTGATCCATGGCAAGCGATAATTATGACGATGACGACGCCGGCGATTGTGATCTACGAACACACATTCACACGTATCCCGTCGTCGTCTTCGGCTGTGGTGATTTTGGCGTAAAAGTGACAGCTCTGCTCCAAATTGCTTGCGGAGATGTCAATTAAGATCCCGAAGTGGAGTGACACCTTTTGCTTTCGCGGGCGCGCGCCTTAATCGAGGTAGATGGGAAAATTTTGACCATCTTCCTCTGTCAAGGCTTGCTGTGCTGTAGCGCGCGTTGCCGATTGATGAGTGAGCAACGGCTACCAGTATGGCATTAATTGAATTATCTTCGGTCGCAAATCGTGGCCTGCTGTGTCGAGTAGCGTCGCGAGACCAACAATGTTCTTGTAATGTCCGCAGCACGCCAGCAGCAGCCGATGTAATAATAATGACTGTCTTGAAACCTTTTCGCGTTTCGATCCACCGTCGCTGGCTGCTGCAACACCAATTGAGCGATGTAATGTACTTTTATAACATTTTGTACCTTCGCGCACCTCCGCTGCAAGTTGGCAATGGGAGTTCGACACGGGAAAAGAGAGTACAAATATAAACATATCATTACTTATTATTAGCTGCTTCGTTTTCCATTTCTCGCGCGGATGTTAATGGTTTTTCCTTCGAATGGTGCAAGTCTCGCGAGTAGCAAGAAATTACCTTCAAGATTGCGCGCACGAGAAACAAAGAGGTGAACTTAATTATCAAGCGAGCAGACGATGACTACGGCGACCAAGACCGGGATCCACCAGGGCTGGACCTCATAATGAGCCGAGTCACGTTCGGCGAGGTGCGCGAGCGGAAAAATATGGAAATACAAAATTATTCACTCGTGTGTTTGTGATAAGGTTTGGATTTTGTTTTTGCCCAGGGAATCCTGTTTTTGCCACTTGGAACGGGAAGGAAGAGGTAGTAAAAAAGTTGCACTATTAATTAAATCGAGACGAGGGAAGAAGGAGGAGGCCTTGACTTCTTCTGGGATGAGAAAATTGAACGTGCCTACTTTGTTGAACCGTGTGGTGAGCGATGGGAGTTTCGATTAACCATATCCGGAAAATGTGATCAGCGGTCAAGAATTTTTCCCTTGACCAGCAGCGTGGTGTTTGCCGGGCACTTAACGGTACATGAACACGGATAAGCGGCGCGCGATGATGGCCGGTACGGAACGGGAGAAAATGAGAGAAGAAAGCATTGAAATGATTGCTTCCTAATAAAATTTAATACAGCTATTAAAAGTATTAGGGAAAATTCAAACAGGCTTAATCCGAGTGGCAGGCGGATCATCGGGGAATGGGGGAAAATGACTCGTAAAATTATGAGATAACAGCGAGATTTCTTTTCTTTCTCGGAGCTCATCGAAAAGTGGGCATTAAAGTAGGCTTTGGACATCTTTATTAGACGAGGGAGGCCTACTTTGCGCGAGGGCATCATCAAAGTGTGCTGGGTGTGTGTGACTGTTGGCGCCTACTTTGTTGTTGTAGGTGGACCGTTGGCTTTGAACGGTCGATCCTTGATAGTTGTCGCTGATTTCCGTGGGTGGGAGGACAGAGGAAATGGAATTATAAATTGCGAACCCTTGTCCCATTATGCAGTTCCACGACTGTGCCCCGACGTGGACCTGACAAACGCCTCGACAAGGCTTTTCTCGATTTAGAGAAACAGTTAGAGAGCGCGCGTCCCAGCCTCATCACGTTTTCGTTGATGTTTAGCTTATGACCAGTTGTGAACTTTGTTCCAAAAAGCAAAACAAGCACCAACTCGGTTCCGGAACGTTTCGTGGTGGTGATTTCTTCTATTCCCCGCCCTCGGATCCCGCCTCCTACAAGGAGTACAAGTAGTAGGCAGCGGACGGGACAACGTTTTGTATAGAATCTTAATTAATCGAACAATTTAAATTGCCTTCCGATGGTGATGGTATGGATGGAGACCTACTTCAATTGAAACCGAAACAACACAGAAATCGAGTTGCAACAACCATATTTCATTTGTTCACCTCGTTGTTTGCTTCCCCGCTTTCGTCTGCTGCCTAGCAAACCGCAGCAGAAGCTCAGATGCTGTGGCCGTTCGTTCGGTGGGGTTCGGTAAGGGTCCCGACCAATCTTTAAATTGCGATCTCCTGCTTTGCACCTTCCCCCGCCAGGCCCCAAGCCAACAAACAAACGGGACAGAGAAGAGAGTACAGAGAGTCACAATTAAAATCACGCAGTTAATTAAAAGAAACACCAAATAGGCTACAGGCTATCTGTTCGCCTGAATCGCCCGACCGAAATGGAAGCGAGAAAATTGATCGTGTTACAGGCACAAACCAGCACCAAATACCTTAATTATTTTATCTGCCTCGGAGCTCTTCTGGGGCCATCCCGGGGTTTCGCTCTTGCTTTGCTCATCCTTAACACTTTCATGCGACCGGGGAGGTGACTTATGGCGACACCCTGCGCGACCCTTCGCTGCGCCATCGTCGTGAGGTCATGTGAAAGGGCCCCCAGATCCGCATCAGACCGGCTTAGGAAACTAATTGCGAACCAAATTTTGACAACGCAGGGCCTACTTCGATTGTCTCTTTGTTTTCAAAACAAACATAGCAAGCGAATGATAGATGATTGGGTGGTAGGTACCTACAAACCAACACAGTTTACTACGATCGGCTGCATTGGAAGACGTGGCGAAATTTGCATCTTCTCCGTTAACCGACGACAGCGCAGTTGGAGCTAATGGTTGATAGACACGGCTTTAACTATTTTAATTGTCTTCAGAAGAATTCTCTTCTCACTTTGGCATGTCGTCGTCGTCTTCATCGTCCTTCGCCTACTGTGTGTTAACAGGTACCGAGCACGGAAACAACGGCACCATACGTATCTATTTATTCGTAGAGCTGTGTATTTCTACGAATTAATGAGGTGGAAAACGTGTCCGATGTTCTTTCCGTTGGCGCATTTGCAGGTCGTCGTGGCTTGCTTTTCTTTTGTTTTGATCTCTTGCCTTCACGTGCCGTACATATTTGCATAGAGACAGGAACTATGTATGCCTTATTGTTCCACTTCGGCTACTGTTCCTACCCGGCCGAGCAGGAAGAGAACGGGAGGCAGAATACCTGGAACAAGTCCAAGAAATGATCGGAAAAAATTAATTACGTTAAATTGGCTGGATTCTGACACGTCACAGCCCATGCCGAAGCCAGCGTAACATTGTTTTAATTCGATTTCGTTCGTCTCCCCAATTTCGAGCTACTCACTTGAACCGACCCCAGTCATCAGCAAGAGTCCGAACAGAAAACCTCGGCTGCCTCATCTACCTAATCTTCCCCCTTCTTCCACCGACCAGCGCGTCCTACTGTTTATCATTAGTTAAGGTCATTATCGTTGTGTTTTGTGCTTTTGGGCTTCTCTCTGTCTCTCTGTGTGCTATTATTTTGATTTTAAGACCGTGCTTCTCACACTCTTTTTGTTATTGTTGTTGTTGTTGTTGTTGTTGCTGCGTTTCGTCGAGAGTTCGGCGGCATGGCATGTTCAACAAGAACGAAAAAAATCCGGTAGAACCTGTTTTCGGCTACCCCGGTCCCCGTCCCTGATCCCGGATAATCCAGCCTGCGAACCTGCAAAAGACACAGCCCATCCATGCACACACACACACACACGCACACACGGCCACAGAGGGAGAGTAAAAATAAAAGTTCCTATCTAATAGATTTGATTACTCCTATGTAATTTACCATTAATTTTCAATTAGTTACTGCGGTGAGCTTCGAAAAATGAAACATCCGAAGGGTGGTAGGCCTTGAAACTTCCCGTTCGATCGAAAATTCCGTTGCCCGTGGAGGGCTGAAGGAAGGCTGGAGTTAAAGCAAGCGATGGATTTTTTTTTTCTTTGACAGCGAATGGGGAAAACTCACGCACTTCACTCATTCACTCACTCACTCATCATGTTTGCACTGAACTGTTTACCGAAAGGTATTTTTCACAAGCAAACTTGACAGCTTTGCGCTGACCGACCGCACGTGTAAACAGTTTGCTTTCTTTCACGCTGGCCACTTTAGTGTGGAGGATGGCTTTTGTTTCAATGTTTTCCTTCGTTTTGTATGTTTTGTTGCTTTTTGTGCGGTCAAAGGTAAACAGTTCGGCCGAGGCCTACTGCGAGCTTGGCTACTCTAACGGAGTGACCGCTGTGCGATCACGGTTAGAGGGAAGCTTTGAAACAAGCTGGCGGTGGCCGCTGTTTTTCGTCATTCTCTGGTTTGTTATCTTTTAGTGATCTGCGCTGAGTTTTGTCGATATTGACAGCCTTATTTTTTGACATTATCAGTGGAAGAATTGACTCTCACGAGAGTCTCACCTAAACCTTCCTTAAAATTTCATACAGATTTTGTCAGTGACAAAGATTCACCTGATAGCAAAAAGTATAATTTTGTGCATTCTCGTTCACATTATTGCAGTTGATGACGTGTGATACATGTTTACTTTGGCGGCTTAAATTTGACACTTCGAAAATAAATTAAGATGTTCGGAAATCCCTCTGTTGTTGATCGGAGGCGATTTCGAGAAGGTGTCGAACCTCAGAGCAAAAATAGAGAAAAGTAAAATTCCACCTTCACTCAGTTTTCAATACCATGGTCTCTTCTCCGCTTCGACTTTCCTCTTGAAAACTGAAGACTGCTGTTCGAATGGCCTCTTCAATGTGCAAACAATCTGAGGAAACCACATTTTGTTCCTCTTTCAGAAACTTTTCAGCTTGATTGAATCCGCCAATGCGATGAGTCGAGAGGAATGCATGCTTCTTATTTGGTTTGTATCGCAATGCTTCATCAAGCGTCGCCTTTGGATCCCAGAGTCCGTGGTTCGAACCCCGGTTGTAACTTTTCCTATTTGTCTTTTGGTACTTCACTGGGAGTAAATTCAAAAGCTTGGAGCAAAGTAACTTTTATCTAAGCGCACCACTCTTTCTCCGTTTCGTTTTGTAGTTGCCTCAATGTGAATGTGTGTTTTCATAAAGCTGTACAATCGTTCTCCTGAATGTGATGAGCTGTAAAGTTTACTCTTTATGCTCAATGTGTGAAGAAATAAGAAGCCTGATCCAAGGAGACTGTTCCCGTGAATTTGACCAGAAATCAGGTTTTACAATTCCATGGAAGCAGCTAAAAAAGGCATGCTAAATATTTATTTTCCCTGATAACAGAGTTCACGGACCAGGAAACCTATTTTCTATTTAGATCTATCAGTAAATTAAGAGAAATATCCAGTGGAAGCAGATGGAACCTTTTTGGAGAGGTTTTAATGAACTTCCATAGAATTACCTGAAAAAAACTTCCGGAGAAAGTTGATAGAAGCATCCGGTGGAAGCTGACAGAACCTGTCGGCTTATCAACATCCAGAAAAAGGAAAGTGAAAGACACTTTCAGAGCAAGTACTGGAAGAAGTCAGAAAGAGTTTCCAGAATAAATCGCAAGAATCTTCCGGTAGCAGTCAGAAGAAAATTCTGGAGGATGCCTGAAAAAAAAAACCAGAAGTGCTTCTGGGGGAAATCGAAAGAAACCTCCAAGAGAAGTTGGATGAATCTTCCAATGGAAGTCGTTAGAAACATCATTATGACACTGGAAGCTGCCTCCACAGAAAGATGGAAGAATTTCTGGCAAAAATTGAAAGAGTCTTCTTGGAATAATGAGACAACTCTGAAAAATCTTTCAATTGAAATCGGAAGAAACTTCCGGAGATTGTTAGAAGAGGCATCTGAAAGAAAGTCACAAGAACCGGAGATTTGAAAGAAAATTCTTTCATCTGAATTTTGAGACTACTACACACAGATCACAGACAAACAGACGTAACTCTTTGAAAAAGTTTTTCTTGAAAACATAGTATCTCAAAACATATGACCTCAGTAACGACATCTCTCGGGCTTCTCGCGGAAAACAAGCTTGCTCGCTAGCTCGCAAACAATATTGCATAAAAGTTCTATATAATGTATAGAAGCGTCAAAGTAATCCGATGCCAGCGCTGCGGCGAGTAGTTCGCGGAACTGATAATATTCAAATCAACCGTTAAATGCATGAACGAAGATACACAATGAAGTGATACGTCTGTTTGTCTGTGCACAGATATTCATCGAGGGATTTTGAACAAGCAATTTCTTATTCTATATTCATCATATAATATCAATAAGCGCTCATGCTGACTCAAATGAAGCACAGTCAACTCCCTCGTACTTGATTTTAAAGGAACCATCGAGTTAGGGAGGCCATCGAGTTGCGGAGGTAAATTTTGGAAATTACTATGGAAAACGTAGTCGAACTATCGAGTTAGGGAGAGATCGAGTAAGGATGTTCTTGGAATTTGATTATTATTTCTAAGGACCATTCCAAGGGAGTTGAAACAAAATCTTTGAGAAAGACCTCATCAGACACCTGAGACAATTTTGAGTAGAATTTCAAGAAAATCCTGAATAAGATTCAAAGTGTATTTTAATGAAAGCTCATTGAAATTTCTGAAGATTATTCCATGAGCAGAACTCCTGAGAACCCCAAAGGAAAATTCCAAGGGAAATCTTAGGATAATTTCAAGACATTCATGTGTGAGTTTATGCACCTTTCAGATGCCTCCGGAAAAATGTGTAACGACAAATTGGCAATGTTTGAAAAATGATTGCTCATTTTATGAATAGATTTTAAATCTATGGTACCAAATAAATCTCTAAAGTATGTAGATTCAAATAGATTTGAAATTCATCAATAAATGGCTGAGCTATGATTTTTCAAACATTGTAAGTTTGCCGTAAAACATTTTACCGGAGGCATCGTGTTCGGAGCGTTAAACTGTCCTAAAAATGCTTCCCTGAAGTTCACTAAACTTATGTGAAGAACTCAAAAAAAAAAAAAATTCCCTAACATCTCTGAAGTTTCATTAAAAATTTGGTATTTTTAAACTGAAAATTTGGGAACTTCTCAAAATTTACCGCTAACTTTCTGAAATTCATGGAAGTTTCCTGGAGTCCAAGAATTTTTGGAGCTAACGAAACTCTTTTTGAAATGTTCCCATGAAACATTAGTGAAGTTCTGATCGGATCTTTCCTAAAGTTCCATGGACTTCTGTGAAGTTCTCAAAGTTTTTCTGAACGTCAAAGGGACTTCTGTAAAGCTACTTTTGAAGTTTTTTCTTAAATGTATTTACTTCCCGGAAATTTTTGAAACTATTTTTAAGTACCCTTAATTTTTCTGGAATCTAACCGATATAATTCATATAGATGTAAGATTTTCTACTGGCCTTAAGTTATCGACACTAATTCATAACTTTTCCAATTGTCTAGACTTTCCTGATGTTATTAAAACTGTCCAAACAATTTCTGAATTTAATTCATTTTCCGCAATTTTCCTAAAGTTTTGTAAACTTCATAAACGCTCATGGAACTTTGCCATGAATTACTAATCTTCCCTGAACTTCTCTGGACATCCCTGATGTTTTCTATGATTATCTGAGTTTCCCTTAACTTTCATAATTCCCGCTTATGAAGTTTTTATCACCCACGAAACTTTTAGAAAGTCCTTCATTTAATGGGATTGTATGCACTCGGGACTTTGCTCAATGCCATGAAACTATCTAAAAGTTTCTTTGAAGATCTCTGGAATTTCTTGAAGGTATCGCATTTTTTATATTAATTAATGGAACCGCCTTGAAGTTCTCGAATCAACTTAGTTAAATGTTTGCCAATGTTTGAAGTTCTTGAAATCCCCATAATAATCTTCAATATTTCTTAAAACAATCCCACATTGTTCTGATATTAACATAACTTCAGTTACGTTCTAGAAATTGTCTCGGAGCTTTGTGGAACATTCCGGAATTTCCCTGAATTTTTAGAAACTTCTGAATGCTTTCTGCAATTTCCTTGAAATTATTACAACTGCCCTTTGGTTATCTGATCCATCTAGTTCAGAGAAGCTTACCTGAAGCTCACTATTCTACAATATTTTGGTCCGGTTCTTATATAAATGGAACTCTCCTAAACTCTTTTAAACTTTTCCGAAGTTTTCTGTTTGTTGGAACAGTTTGAGCAGATTGCACAAAGGTTCACGTATCTACGGGGACTTCCTGTGGCAAGCAGTTGATCGTTACGCTTAAAAAGAGGGATAGAAAAGAGTACGAACCAGTTGCTGCAAAAACCAAACTTGGCTGGACGCTTTACGGTAATGTTGAAGGTCCAGACGTACCCCAAGAGTATCGTCATCTTCATATCTGCGCGCGATCTCCAGATCAAGAATTTCACGATTTGGTCAAGGGGTTCTTCAAGGTGGAAAGCATTGGAATATCAGCAGTACCTGCAATCGAATCAGAAGACAATCAACGAGCTCGTCAAATTCTCAAGGAAACAACAGTTCGCACACCATCAGGAAGGTTCGAAACGGGCCTCTTATGGAAGTACGATTACATAGAGTTTCCTGATAGTCGGTCTATGGCCGAGCAACGTATGAAATGCCTGGAGAAACAACTATCGAAGATGCCAGAGGTGTACAACAACGTTAAGCAGCAGAGCATGGACTTTCAAGCGAAAGGGTACGCACACAAATTGACGGAAGAGGAGGCGGTCAATAGTGACCCTAGGAGGACTTGGTGCCTACCATTGGGTGTAATTTTAAACCCGAATAAACCAGGGAAAATTCGCATCGTATGGGACGCAGCGGCGATGGTCGAAGGAGTTTCACTGAATTCTATGCTGTAAACGGGGCCAGACCTTTTGACACCACTTCTGTCCGTTTTGTATCGTTTCCGCCAACGAGAGGTAGCAATATCGGGAGACATACGGGAAATGTTCATGCAGATGTTAATGCGTTCCCGAGATCGACAGTCTCTGCAATTCGTATTCCGTAACGAACCAGAAGAGCAGGTGGAAGTTTACGTGATGGACGTGGCAATATTCGGAGCAACTTGCTCTCCATGCTCCGCTCAATACGTAAAAAACTTAAACGCTGAAGAGTGGAAAATGCAGTACCCCAGAGCTGCCGTGGATACCGAGGAAGAAGCGGTTCAGCTGATAAAGAGGTAAAAGCCGTTCATGCGAAAGCCGGATTTGATATTCGGAAGTGGTTATCCAATTCGAAAGATGTCGTTCAGCAGATAGGGGATCCAATTCCTCAGAACTCGAAAAGCTTTATAGCCGACAAGACCACAAATTCCGAAAGAATCCTCGGAATGGTATGGCTGCCGGAACAAGACCTTTTTTCATTCAACATTAACTTCCGGAACGAAATTCTACCGTTGCTAGATGGTACGAGGATTCCAACGAAGCGAGAAACTCTCCGTGTAGTCATGAGTATTTTTGACCCACTCGGATTGGTAGCGGCGTTCGTTGTACATGGAAAGTGTATTGTCCAGGATATTTGGAAAACCAAAACGAGTTGGGATGAGCAGATTCCTGAACAGATCTACGATCGTTGACAACGGTGGGTGAACATACTTCATAAAATCAACACAGTGACAATCTCTCGGTGCTACTTTCCTGGTTATGAGCGAGTGAGACGGCTTACGCTGCCGTCACTTACTTTCGCATCGTTGATCGTGAAGGCGTACGGTGTGCTCTAATTTCTTCGAAGACAAAAGTAGCACCACTGAAAACCTTGTCAGTACCACGGCTAGAACTACAAGCTGCGGTGATAGGGTCCCGATTGATGAAGTAAGTTGTTGAAGGTCATACGCTGCCAATACGTCGCCGAGTGATGTGGAGTGATTTAACAACAGTGCTCTCCTGGATACAGTCGGATCAAAGAAAATACGGACAGTTCGTTGCTGTTCGAATCAGTGAAATACTATCGGAAACTAACCTAGGCGATTGGAGACACGTACCGTCAACCCTCAACGTAGCGGATGAAGCCACTAAGTGGGGCAAAGGACCTCGCTTCGAAGACGACAGCAGATGGTTTCGGGGACCAGGATTCTTGTACGAAGAAGAAGCATTGTGGCCATCCAAGTCGTTACCTAGTCCTGATACCACGGAGGAAATACGACCAATTTATGCACACCATCGTGAAGCACCAAAACCACTGTTTGCTTACAATAGGTTTTCAAGAATAGAGAGTCTACAAAGAAGCGTATCATTTGCTCTACGGTTTGTCGCTAAATGCCGGAAAAAGATTCTCTCCATTGGCTCTCTGACTCTCCAAGTTTTTGGTCCACGGTTGTCCTCGGTTGTCCTTGTATAGGGTGATTGGTTCAATGTTCAGCTCACTGAGATCGCCTAGAACACCGACTAGCGATATTGCTTCCGATGCTGCAGCACTCAACGCTACATATTCAGCTTTGCTTGAAGAAGTTGCAACTGTTGTTTGCTTCTCGCTTGACCACGCAACAGTGCATCCGAAAACACGGAAAACAAATCCACTTACTGATTCCCAGTCTGAATCAGCAAACCCGATGAGTGGTGCCGCTTGATTGTCTCGAGTAAACGTCAAGCAACACTCCATCGATCCCTTAAAGTATCGTATAACCCGTTTCAGAGCTGTCCAATGTTGTTGTCCAGGTTGAAGTTGGAATCTTCCCAGATATCCGATAAGAAAGCAAATTTCCGGCCTTGTGGACATCATCACGTACATCAGGCTTCCCAATTATTCACGGTACGGTTCTTGAACACCTTCGGCCACTTGACGATCCAACTTCAATCCTTTCTCCATTGGCGATCTTTTCCAGGCTGGTTTCTTGAGACAGCATCATTCTACCATTTTGTTGATCGTACCGTATCTTCATCCCAAGAAAGTGAGTCAACTCTCCACAATCGGTCATTTCAAACATCGCCGACAGTTCGCGTTTCAGCTTCATTATGATAGTCAGCTGCATACCTGCTATCAGGAGATCATCGACATACAGCACGATGAAAACAACGTCTTTCCCCCTCTTTTCGATACGGGTGTATAGAGATTAGTGACGTTTAACGCACGCACACTAGCGGGGGCAACGCCGTGTAAAGTTGTTTATTATTTTCCTCTGGCTAACCTAAAAAATGTATGAAAGTAGATCTGTCAAAATGAGTTTGACATCGGTTTGTTATGTATTTTCCTCGGATATTCACTAACACGCTCTCACATATCGCAGCAATACAACCGGACGTGAAAATCTCTAAAGGCTATAGTTCTAGATAGAGCTGGAATTAGGGCGTAACAGCTTTTGTAAACAATGACTTCTCTCGATGATTTCCAGAAACTCAAGGCTCACCCAATCAAATCAGTATCATCATCAGGTATGGTAAGTCTTCCCCTACCCGATTCCTATGTTGGTTTGCGTTGGCGCGCCTTGAATTCCTAGAAATCATCGAGATAAACCATTGTTTACAAAAACTGTTAGGCCCTAATTCCAGCTCTATCTAGAGTTGTGCTTGGAACGTATTTAACCTAGCTTCAGCAGCGCTTGGTTGAATTATTCGTTCCAACAACGAGGAGACTGCTTCAGACCATGCAACGATTTCTGTAGCTGGCACACCCGCCCAGGGTCTGCCTTGACGCCATCCAGAACAGCCATGAAGATTCTCTCTTGCAGCTCACCATGAAGGAACGCCGTCTTGACGTCCATCTGATGGAACTGGAAACCCCTTTGGTACGCCTACGGCCAGCACAATTCGAATCGTCGTCAACTTTGCAACGGGCGCATATGTTTCATTGTAGTCCAGGCCAGCCTTCTGCAAGAAACCTTTGACTACCAGTCTTGCCTTGCATCGCACATGGTTTCCTTCTTCATCCTCTTTCACGCGAAAGACCCACATCGACTGCAAGGGCTTGACACCGGCAGGGCATTCCACCGTCGTCCACACCTTATTCTCCTCAAGAGATTTTAACTCGTCTCTAACTGCGGTCATCCCGAGCTGTCGATCTTCTCGATCTTCGACTTCGGTTCCGGTACCTGGAAGAGTTGTTACCAGCAGATCTTGCTCTAAACCCGGTAAAGAAGTCAAGTAGTTTACCTGGGAGTGTCAGACTCTTAATAGTCATCACCTCTATGCCCCAGGGTTTTCGGATGGAGCTTCTTCGGTTGGTTCTTCATCCAGATCAACGGTGCTTTGCGTATCCGGATCGACTTCATCTTCGGTTTCGCGTTCGATAACAGCTACTGCTTCTTGTTCGGCCGACGAATTGTCCCCCTCTGGCGGATACAGCATGGGAATCACTAAGGGAGCCTTCATTTGTGTATGGTAAAGAAGCTTCATCGAACTTGATGTCACGAGAGATGAATGCTTTTCTTGCTTTTCTGTTCCATAAGCGGTAGCCATTTGGAGCATAGCCAATCATGACCGCCTCCCGACTCTTGTTGTCCAACTTCTTCCTCAGCTGGGTTGGAACCCACGAAAACGTTTTACATCCAAAGATACTCAGCTTGGAGAGATCAGGTTTCGCACCTGTCCAGTGCTCAGCAGGTGTACGATTATCCGACAGAGCAGCAGTAGGAAACCGGTTCAACAAGTACGTTCCAGTAAGTGCTGCCTCCTACCACATGAATTTTTGGCATTGAATTCCCTTTCGTTTGTAGTACGCTTCTGTTCTCCGGAACAATACTCACGTCCCTGGTCGACAGTTAGCTTGCAAATTCGTTTTTCAAATTGGGTGGTTACCATGGCTTCATACTCTTGAAAATGTACGAAGACTTCGGACTTTCTCTTCATCAGGTAGATGGACGTAAAATGGCTGTAATCATCTATAAAAGAGACGAAATATCTCGATCCATCCCAAGCCGGCGGATCGATTGGTCCGCACACATCCGAATGTATCCGCTTAAGCAATCGACTGGCTCACGCTCACGAGTTCCGTTGAAGGGTTCTCTGCACTGCTATCCAAGCACACATGTGTCACAGAATCCAATTGAATCAACTTTTGGGCTAAGACCTTCCACCATATTGTGTCGAACTAACGTATTCATCGTGGTCTGACTGGCGTGACCTAAACGACGATGCCAGAGATTGCTGACCTCCGCTGCGCAGAGATTTGCTGTAGGTCCTACCACGTCCAGATCTAACTCCAACTCGTAGAGATTTCCTCGAAACTGTGCCACACCGATCGCCGCATAACCTTGCTTCATCAGCGCCTGATGTTTTCCGCCGCGGCTTGTGAACAACACGTCAATCCCGGCTTGGGTCATCTTCTTGACAGAAAGGTACGAAAATTACATTTCTCATCTAGAACAGAATACCGTTTTTGGAAATCCCCTTGACTTCGCCTTCCTATTTCCCAACAATCGACACACCATCTTTGGCCACATCAATAACGAAAGGTTGTTTGAGCTTCCGGACCGACTGCATGCAATCTAAACTGTTAACCAGATGGTCACTACATCCGGAGTCCACGTAGAAGATGGTTCGCTTGTTCTGCACCTTCGGATGCTTCTGGTTCACCATGAACCGAACTGCTTTGCTTCCAACCGCTGCGTTGACGTTACCATCGGTCTTCTTGACACGACAATCTTTCATCATGTAGCCAGTTTTTGCCACATCGATGACGCTGCTGCCTTGTCTTCGCTCGAATCTTCCATCCTATCAGACCGCTTGGATTCTTCAGCCAGTAACCGCTGTTTCACAGTCTCCAATGTGAGGTCGTTCTCGTTGATATTCTCTAGAGCCGTTACAAGGGAGTCGTAGCTATCGGAAAGGGTGAGAAATAATTGCGATATCAGGTCGTTCTCTTCGAGCTTCGCGCCTGCTGATTCGAGTTGGCGTATGATATCGTCGAACTGTTGAAAATGATGCCGCATCGAAGTTCCTTCTTTCATACGGAGCCTGGCCAACTGCTTCCGCAACAGGGTCTGACTTGCTACAGACTTCTTCGCATATGTATCTTCTAGTGCCTTCCACATTTCTCGAGCAGTCTCCTTGTCCCGTACTATGCCTAGACATTCAGCAGAGAGGAATCCAACTAGCAAGGACTTCGCTTTCCAATCTGTCTGCAAACACTTCGCCCTTCCCTGGTCCGATTCACCGGGAACTGGCTTGGTTAATACGTCCGAAACTTCTGCCGCATCCAGGTACAGTTGAACTCGAAACCGCCAATTGTCGAAGTTCGTTCCATTCAACTGCGGAATTCCGGAGCCTTCCTTCGTAGGTGTGTGTGTGTGTGTGTGTGTGTGTGTGTATGTGTGTGTGTGTGTGTGTGTGTGTGTGTGTGTGTGTGTGTGTGTGTGTGTGTGTGTGTGTGTGTGTGTGTGTGTGAGTGTGTATGTGTGTGTGTGTGTGTGTGTGTGTGTGTGTGTGTGTGTGTGTGTGTGTGTGTGTGTGTGTGTGTGTGTGTGTGTGTGTGTGTGTGTGTGTGTGTGTGTGTGTGTGTGTGTTTTTTTTTTTTTTTTTTTTTTATAGTAAGGTTTAGGAAAGCTTCAAGAAGCCTGGCCTGTAGTGAAGGTGGCACGGTGTGGTATCCACTAGTTGCCTAGTGCAGCTCCACTAAAACCCATTCCTTACTCTCTCCTCTGCCTGGATCCCCCCGGGACCACTGTGAAGCGACTACTTCGGGGGGTGGCTGTGCTCATGCACTTGTCGTACTCTCAGTGCTAGCTGGCGTTGCTAGATCGCTGCTCTTCTCTCCATTTACGCTGCAGCTCTGACATAATCTGTGTGACTGCCCTGCTGACGGCATTCCAAGAGTCCTCCTCTCGACACATTTCATCAACGACATTCTCCACGTTAAGGACGGGCATCTCCGTTCGCACTGCCTCGAACCTTGGACAGTCAAAGACCACATGCTCCGGCGTTTCATCGACGTTGCCACACTCCGGACAGAGGGGTGACGCTGCGTGTCCGAACCGATGCAGGTATTTCCTGAAGCAGCCGTGGCCCGACAGGAACTGCGTTAGGTGGAAATTGACTTCTCCGTGTTTTCTGTTCACCCAGGTCGAAAGAATCGGTATTAGTCTATGTGTCCATCTACCGTTCTCCGTCGTGTTCCACTCCTGTTGCCACTTAGCCAATGACTCCACTCTTCCAACTTTCCGTACTCTTCCGGCTTCTCTCTGCCTGTAGCACTCACTGTCCTCCGCCAGGGTGATGCCGATAGGGATCATACCGGCGATAACGCATACTGCTTCCGACGAGATGGTTCTGTACGCACTCACGACTCGCATGGCCATGAACCGGAACGTACTGCTCAGTTTCCTTTGGTTCTGCTTCGTTTCCAGCGCTGGAACCCAGGCTGGACCTCCATATCTCAGTATCGATGATGACACGCTGGCCAGAAGACGCCTCTTGCTACTGCTGGGACCAGCGTTGTTCGGCATGATTCTAGCTATCGCGTTGATGGCCTTCGAAGCCTTCTCACAGGCATATTCGACGTGGCTGTTGAAGTTTAGCCGGTCATCGATCATCACTCCCAGGTATTTTAACACACGCTTCGAGGTTATGGTGTGCTCCCCGACGGTGATTTCCGCCCGCTGTACCGCTTTACAGTTACTGACCAATAACACTTCCGTTTTGTGGTGGGCTATTTGCAGCTTCGCTCCTTTCATCCAGTTACCAATCATGTCGATTGCCTCGGTTGACAACACTTCCACCTCTTCCAGCGTCTCGCCTGTTACCGTCAAGACGACGTCGTCCGCAAAGCCAACGATCTCAACTCCTTTGGGCAGTTTCAGCGTTAGCACGCCGTTGTACATCCCGTTCCAGAGCGTTGGACCAAGGATGGAGCCTTGGTGTGTGTGTGTGTGTGTGTGTGTGTGTGTGTGTGTGTGTGTGTGTGTGTGTGTGTGTGTGTGTGTGTGTGTGTGTGTGTGTGTGTGTGTGTGTGTGTGTGTGTGTGTGTGTGTGTGTGTGTGTGTGTGTGTGTGTGTGTGTGTGTGTGTGTGTGTGTGTGTGTGTGTGTGTGTGTGTGTGTGTGTGTGTGTGTGTGTGTCTATGTGTGTGTGTGTGTGTGTGTGTGTGTGTGTGTGTGTGTGTGTGTGTGTGTGTGTGTGTGTGTGTGTGTGTGTGTGTGTGTGTGTGTGTGTGTGTGTGTGTGTGTGTGTGTGTGTGTTTATGTGTGTGTGTGTGTGTGTGTGTGTGTGTGTGTGCGTGTACAATCTAGCCCCCGAAAATCTAACCGCTCGAAACTGCACCCGCACTATAGGTTAATCATCCTGTCGCAAAAAAGCCATGCAGGAGACGGATTCTTCATCGCCTTTAACTGGTTTAGCGCATTGGTCACAGGCGGAAGTCATGCTGACTCAGTTTCCAAAAGTGATTTAGAAACAGCGGTGGAGATGCTCTAATACGCAAAGAGGAATTGGATTCTCAAGAGCGCCCAATGCTAGACAGTATAAATTCAAAACAACCCAAAATTAAGTTCTTTTCACTCATCTCCCATGTTCCGTACAATAAGCCAAATTTGGGTAAACCGGCTCAAAGTAGTTTGCATTTAAGCACGGCAAAAAAAATTACCCATCGCTAAGTTATTTTCAATTTTTTCTACCCAAAATTAAGTTCAATTAACTCAAATTTGGGTATATCGCATATTACTCAATTTTGGCTTCTTGTACGGAACTAGACGGTTGAGTCGAATCTTTGGTTCTATTTTTGACAACAATAGCGAGAGGAAATGAAACGGACAGAGGTCAAATAACTCAAATTTGAGTTTAAAAAACCCAAGCGGTGGGTAGTTTTGATTTTCTGTGTACACTACAATATGTCTGATTGGATAACTTTTTCACTGTTTTCACAACACAAAATATGCTCTAATTAGACGATTATCGCAACGAACTGCACTTTCCACTAACAACCAGTACAATATTACAGGTATACCGAACGGAAAAAAACGAATAACGATAGCCCGTGTGATAAAAAATCGACAAATTTAGCAGCGCACAATCACGACGATGTGAATAACAACAACTGTCAAATGTTCCTCTCCCTGGGCCTTCCTTCCTTCGCCGAACCCATAACCTGAAGGAACTACGTGGACAGGACGGGGCAATAATGAACCGGCCGAGACTTAACGAACAAAAGAATGTTTTATTAAAGCAAACTTGAATTCCTCACATCGAGCTCTTGAATTGGAATGACAGCGAAAAATAACAGGAGTGACCAGGTCAGGTAATCCAACGACTACTTTGATTTCAGTTTTAAACTCCTCCAAAAGTCTGGACTTACCTGCAGTTACGGGAACTGCCCTTCAGATTTCTGAAATTCGCCAAATCTCTAGATATAGCTTTTCGGTGGTACTTGGAACTTCTTAAAAATTTACACAGTTTTTCTGAAATGCTCTCCACATATCTGAATTTCTTTTGACTTAAGTTAAAATCTCTGAATATTCCTGAAATTGCAAGAACTTCTTACAAGTTCCTGCAGCTTTTTGAAGCTAGTGGAACCGCCTTGAAGTGTGTAATGCTTCCATGAAGTTGAAGTTTACCGAACGTTCAGCTGCTGTGATTTCGGTAAAATTTCACAGATTTCGGTAAAATAATCTTAGTGTGTATAATACGATGAAAATAGCATCTTTCCCGCCGTCTTCTCATCAATTTGGTGGAAATGGAACCTTTTTTGAACATCGACAGCCAATACACAGCTGAGTTGTTTGATCATTTAGCAGAGAATTACTCATAATCAGCTGTAGTGTGAACGCCGATCTCGTTGCAATGCTGCAATGCAAGTTATTTTTATATCAATCCATACATTTTGATTTCGCCCTAATCATTTCAAACGACTTTCAAACCGCATCAAAAATTTACCCGCGAGACACTTTGACATTCAGCATGACAAAGGGCTACCCATCGAACACGGAGTAGCTCGGCTGAACCTGAACCAAACCTAACGACGATCTTCGGAAACCACGGAAACAGTCACAACCATAACAACAAACAACGGAAGAGAGGAGCCATAAATTTAGTCCCCGTCTTTAGGTTACCCTATACCTACCATCCGCGCACGAGACAATAACTTCCAACAATTGTGAAATAAATTTATGGTTTATCAAATTGTCATCAAATTACTACCATTTCTTGTTTCGTCGTTTGCTACCTACCGAAATAAAACGAATCTCAACGAAATAGGAAAAGAGTCCCATCGCTGGGGATGGAATGCACTGCAACTATCGCCGGCTCGGCGCATCAGCGGCCACGCTGAGGTAGAATTAATAATAAATAAACACTTAATCATACATAATTGAACGAGTAAAACATTGTTAAAAAAATTTAATTCTGCAATAAATCTCCGACCGCAGCAGCAGCAGCAGCTCAGCGCGGTTCACATCGGGCGGTGTCGGTGTGTGTGTGGTGAGGAGAAAACGAGAATCCAAGCAGGCCGCTGCGAGCGAGCGGGATAACGAGATGCCAACGGGAAAAGCAAACATTGGTTTATTGTTATTGTTGGTGTTGTTTTGTTTATGCTGGGGATTTCATTCGCTCAATCGCTCGCTACCCGCGTGATGATAGTCTTGAATGGGTTAATTGGATTTTTTGGATTTGCGTGACTTAGAAAAAAAAATAAGAAGAAGGTTACCTTTCTTCCGTTATTGTGTGCGAGTAAACAGAGCTTCTTTTGTTGTCGTTGTCATTGAATTTGACATTTCCTTCGACCGTATTCGATCTATCCCGCCGAGGGGGGGAAGAAATAGTTTTATGACGGTGGTATCTCGAATAGTATCACAACAAATCCGGGGAAAAAAAGAGCGACGGTTGCTGCGATGATCTCGCGCGCTGGTCAATATTTGACAAGTCATTACCGCGGGCGTTTCTTTTGTTTCGTTTGCGCAGCACCTCCCTGACAGCTCCGATGCTGCTTGGTCGGCGGTTTCGGTAAACAATAGCGGCTAAGCGTTCTTTCATTGTCTTGTTGTGCGCGCGCCGTGTGGCTTTTTTCCGCAGTGTGATAGGGATAGGATGAAGGCTAAAATTTGAATAAATTCTTCCCACGCTACGAAACTGGATCCCGTTCGCCGAATTGGCCTTGCGCATTCCGCGGATGGCCAGACTTCTGCCGAATTCCGGTAAATCAATGCTGGAGGATTTCTAATATCCAGTACACCCTCTAATTAACCACAAGGTTCTTGGTCGTAATGGTAGCGATCGGAAATTCCCAACCAACCAATTGAAGCAGGCGGCGAACCTTCGAATCTCCAAAACAAGAAGATTGTCGTACCGTGCCCACTGCGATGTTGTTGACTTTTTTTGTAGTGGGCTGTGAGCAGAAGCCCCCTTCCGAGGATCGTCGACAAACAAATATGGCGGCTAAATTCGTTTGTAGTGCACATAACCAAAAAAACAGTGATACTCGAGCGTGCATGAGGGGTGCTTCACCTTGTTGTCTCACTCTCACTGTGTCACGTGATCGAGCATAAGGCGTCAAAACACACTTGACTTTCTCGAGAGTGCCCCCTCTTGACAGTTTTTTTGTGTCATAGCTTAATGGTATCGTTGATTTGTCTGCTAATTCTTTTCTTTTTGTTTTTTTTTTTCAGATGCCGCCCCGGATGGCGGGGGCCTCTTTGCAACGAGTGTATGGTCTACCCGGGCTGTCGCCATGGCTACTGCAACGGTAGCGCCTGGCAGTGCATCTGTGATACCAACTGGGGTGGAATCCTGTGCGATCAAGGTACGTCATGACTTTCAAAATGTCTCCAATCTGACAAAAACACAGTTAATGCATCAATTAAGTCACAACCGCAACCGGTGGCGGTAGTAAAAAAAATCGAAGCCGATTGCTAATTAACAGATTAATAAGATTCAATTTTGGCATAATAAAAAGATAAATTACAGTTTAAAGCATTTCACCGCGAGCAGCGCGGTTTTGCATTCTCTTTTCTTTTTGCGGTTCGCCTTCTCTGATTTCCAGTCGGCTGGTGCTGCATAATTTATTAATCGCAAACTCATTAAGCTAAAAAATTGGATCAATTTCGATTGCTTTTCTGTTTTTGTTTTTTTTTTTTTTTTTTTTTGGTGAATGGTGCAGTGCACTGCCGCCTACTGCGATTGCTTCTGCTGCACGTTGTCGGTCAACAATTAAATCCAGCGATAGGCGGCGCTGCTTACCCTTCCCAAGCTGTCAGTTTCTCCCGTCTCTCGAGCAGATACGTGTGTGTGTGTGTGTGTGTGTGTGTGTGTGTGTGGCAGAGGCAATTACCGCTATTATTTCCCTGAAAAAGACAAGATGTGAGCATGCGGTAAAACAAAGGAGGGAAATTGAGCGATTAAGCAGCAGTCGCTTAATTTCGATAAATCGATTAATGAGTCTCCTTTGAAAATGGGCTTGGCAAGGTTTATCGTTTAATTTTCTCCAAGTCGAAATTAACCGAAAAGTCGGTGCTGCAGAACCGAAAGTAAAAGGGAGAACGAGAAAGGCAAATAAAATTTGATACAGATTGCAGAATAAAAACGACGCTGGAATAAAAGGAAAGGGATTTATGGCGGCGCGGAGTTGTAACTTTAACCCTACCGCGCGCTGATGGTTCTTTTGTGAGTTTTGTCATCGCATGTCAACCGCAGTCGTCAGAGTCGACCTGGGCCGGTATCGATTACAAGATGAATAAATCACACCAGCGCGCCAGTGCATTTTCCTTCATTGCCATTTTACCCCGGCATCCGCATTGTCAGCAAGAATGGGTGTAAGAGATACACGGCCTCCTGCGAGCGTCTGTCCGAGCTGTCATTCTGGGTGATGACTTTCCACATGCGCCTGCAGGCAGGCAGTTAGGGTTACAACAGCCCTGCGAACGAGCACAATAAAACAGTAAATTTCATCATGCAGCCATTAATCGGTGGCCGTAATAAAAGTCTGTCTATTGCGGCGAGAGATTTGTATCGATTGATCGCCTTTTACCCCATTTTGATTCATATAACACTCGTGAGCGGGCGAGCAAGGCGAGTGAGGAAGACGAAGGAAATTAACTGATTACTGTGGATCATCATCGAAGCAAGCCATGCAGTTCCGATCCGATCACATCACCATGGTAACGTGCAACGATTGGAACGGGGGGATGGGTAGGGCTTTTGATTGTTATTATAAATTTTGGTGTGTAACGATCCGATATGGTCTTGCGCATCCGGTGAAATTTAATGGGATCGTATGGTTTTTTTTTGTTGCTTCGGTCCTTGGTGCTTGGCTAGTGTGGCTTTAATCCGGGGGTGGTGAGGTTAATTGTTGGACCTCCTGAATGCTCTGAATGGGTAGATTGGCTTTTCTTTTTTTTTCTGTTTTACTGCGCGGTCTGAAAGCGGATCGAGGTATTCCGGTCCTTGGTCCAATGTTGTTCAACGGAAGACTGCATGTTGAGGTTATGAACTCATATTTCGCCGGTCAAACACAGAAGGTGGTACTCCATTCTGCAACTCATAGGAAACGATTTTTGGCTTTTGCCACTTTTAGTCTCTGCAACAAGTTTTAACTTCTGTTTTTACAACGTTTATGAAACCAATATCGGATTTTGCAACTTATTAGGGATTTTATTGGATAGGATAATTTGTTATTCTATTCTCAGTCTGCTGTTGAAACGACGATTTCTTACGTTCCCGACGTTTTAGCCGTAGGGTTTTGGCTTTTATCAAGGATAACTATTTTCGGCTTGTTAAACTTTTAAGGATCGATGTTTTACTTTTCCAGCTTATTAAGAACGATTTACGGTTTCTCGAACTTTTATTAAATTATATTTTTACACAATTGCTTAAACCACTTAAGGGAGTCTTATAACCCGTTCACATTACAGCCTATATCACGTAATATAGGCTGTCTTGCAATCCCAAGTTACAATTTTGATTTTATGAGGGTTCTGGAGACCATAATTTAGGCTTGTAGCATGCTTTAAAACCACTATAAAACCTTAAATGTTACTTGGAATGAGCACTCATACATAGGATTTCCAGTGAAAACTAGATGTATGAGTGCTCATTGCAAGACAGCGTATATCACGTGATATACGCTGTAATGTGAACGGGGTATTAACAGATGATTGTAAATCAAACACCCTTTGAACAGTTTCTGTAGCAAAAACACTTCTAGACCCGTATCGAGAATCGTGGGTTTTTAGGTGATATCTTGCTAAGTTCACAGATTGCCGTTTTGACGGTTGAATTGCCCCGTTTATAGAGTTTCGCGAATCTCGAACACTACACTGAGGCAAATAAACATATGAATTCCATAAGAACGACTTACAGTGTATCTCAAAATTTAGCGTACACATGTCCTCAAATTTTAGAAAAATCAGTTTTAAAAGAACAATTTAAAGAGATCAGTTTCTGAATTTCTGGCTGCTGAATCATCATAAATTTATCAATTAATGGTACAGTGTTGGGCTTATTTGGTTGCGTTTATTTTAGTCTTGATAAAGGTCATTCATATTCCACTAATTTTACTAAAATTCGTCCACTAGGTAAAAAGTTGAAAATCGTGCGTTTTATTAAAATAAATCTAACTTCGTACAGGTTATTAAGGTTATAAAGTCCAAAACTAAAACGATAAATCAATAAACTTCTGTTCAACCACCAGCCAAGATTTAAAAAATATATCTATTCAGAATATTTCAAAAAATGTTCCACTAGGGTGTACGCTCAATTACGATGCGATACAATGTATGATTTTTCGCCACATTATGGAAATTATAACTATGACCAATGAAACACAATTCATTAGTCAAAACAATGAAATTCATCTGTTTTATAAAATTGAGCAGATTGGATTCAAACCTTGAGTGGTTAGATAATTGAGCCCGTGATTTGCACTCACGTCTATCAACGCTTGGGAAATCGAATAGGCTAAAGACGTATGTGATAATCATTCGTAAGTCGTGTTTATGGAATTCATAAGTGTTTTATGAAATCAAAATTGTCCATGTTCATAACCCAAGTAACAATTTTGGTTTTATGAGGGTTCTGTAGACCATGATTTTGACTTGTAGCATGCTTTAAACCCACCATAAAACTTACAATGTTACTTGGCAAGTCATGCCTTTCGGAATATTTAAGCTTATTTGCCTCCTCAAAAGGTGCTATTTGCGTTGATCGATTCTCTCCATGGACTTTCTCTTTAGGTTAATAACTCAGCTGCAAAACTATTCCCTGTTGTATTTGACGTTTTGAACGCTAGATAAGAACGTCCCAAGTAACATTGCAAGCTTTATAGAGGTTTTATAGCATTCTACAAGTCTAATTCATGGTCGATAGAACACCCTCATTGACGGAGTTGACCAATGATGCCAGGAATGTAAAATATTTTTTTCTATTTTAATTTGGATTTTATTCGGAGTTTCTACCGCAGCTTAGAAGCTTGTACATCATTTTGGTTAAACCCAACAAAAAAAAAAAACATAAACAAACAACAATATCCATCGCTTAAAACACGTAGTGCACTCAATTTTTCAACTTTCCTTTCGCAAACATAAACAATTAACAACGCCACTGACGTCTACATTGATTCCGGCATCACTGCCAGCCAGATTGATGCGATCCCTCTGTCCTTTTCATTCCACGATTGCTACTGTCAAATTGACCCGTCAGAAACTGGTTCGGACAGCAAATTGGCTTGAAATCGCTACCCGATTGTCAAGTCCCGTCCCAGATTAAACCATGTGGTAAAAATAGCGCGAAATGTGTTTGCATAGCAGTGGTTATCAAAAGAGCAAGTCGATGAAGAGAATCGATGGAAGCAGTTAGGACCTTTTGAAATGTTCTACGAGATTCGTGATTTTAAAATCATAATGAAATCCATCAGAAATAAGACCTCCGTTCACGCAGAGACCCCACAAGGAATGTTGCTTGAAAGTCGTCTTTTCCCAAGTGACAATTTGGGTTCTGTGAGGGTTCTGTAGACCATGATTTAGACTTGTAGAATGCTTTAAAACCTCAATAAAACTTGCAATGATACTTGGGTGTGTATAGAACGACGCTGAAAGTACATTTAAAGATAAATGTTATCAAATACAGTGGAGGACTTACGGTGCATTCTTAAGCAGTAAAGGCCCAAACGGAATGTGGGCGGAAGCGGAACGAAACCGGATAGTTTGACAGTTGTCACAAACGACATCAAACCGTCTAACCGAAGTCGAACTAGTTTTCAATCCGACAAGTAGGCTTATCGACTCATCAACTCATGAACCGGGGACCAACGGCTTTACTTCCCTTGCGAAGGAAGACGTGATCAGAGATGGTATGCCTCAGAACATCCCGGCGACGCCGACTTGGATTTAACCCAGGCCTACTGGGGTGAGAGGCAATCACGCTTATCACTACACCACCGGTACCGCTGTGGGTTATAGATATACAGATAGATATTATAGAAGACCTACAGTCTCGAAGAGACCCTTCACAGACCTCCTACAGAGACCCTTCACAGTAAGCAGGGCTTCAAAAAAAAAAATTACCATAATCTAGAGACGCTGCAGTTTCTGGGAGAAAGACTCCTAGAAGAATTCTTTACCCTTATAGGGAAATCTGCTTCATAAGCAATTCAAAATACGCTTCCAACAGATTCTCCGGAAAATCTTACTTTGATGCCTGTTGTTTGGTCATAGGGCGAATCATCTTAATTAAAAAAATCATACAAATTCTGAATGAGCTTCAGTGAAGACCTCTTCATGGGCTTAACAAACTTTTTAGAACCTTAACCTAAGAGAATCTCGTTTGAAAAAACGACGGATAAATCCATTGTAACCCTCTAGTGGTTCTCAAACTTTTTGACGTAGGACTATGTCTGTGATTTCTATGTGGGGGTACACTGTGTGAAAACCGAAAATGGAACATGTAACAAAATTATGAAATATTTCGAACGTTAATAACTCAGCTGCCCCTGGACCAATTTCAATAATTTTATCATCAATCGATTAGAAATAGTTCTACGCATCTGTTTAGATTAAGACTTTATTATTTTTCAAAATGTCACTTTTGAAAACTGCACGAATGTGCAACTGCTGCTATGATTGCCTGCGATTACCCTAACACAGATTTCAAAGTTGAATTCCATCCGGTCTCACCAAGTAGCAAGTAGTGAACTGCAGCCCACATGAGCATCCATAGAAGGAGGGCGAAGTCGTACAGCTATTGATCGGAATCAGTAGCCCTTTATGAGTCGCTGTGGGCCATCTATGCCAAGCGCGTCATACTAAAGAGTGTAAACAGAGAAAACCCCGCTCAAATTCCTATTCCTACACAAAACACAAGCTCCTGCTGCAGTTAACAAATAACATTTATTATATAAGACCACGTAGTCCTACGTCACCATTGCGTACAACCCCATTGGTCTGTCCCTGGTAGTATTTCGATTGCGAGCCACTATGACACATTTCATTAGCTCGTGACCCACCAATATTGGTTACAGATGTTGTGACCTTAAAATCTCCAAAATGGCATTCAAATGCAACACCTTCAGTCTGCAGTATCATGCTCAAAAACGCGATAAAATCAAGAGCAACACGTGAAAAGAGCCTATGTGCAAAATGTAAACAATGTCTTTAAATATTGATTTATCACGAATCAAAGTCCACCAATGAAACACCAAAAATAACAATAACTAGACTAGCCTAATTTCAGAAAACTGCAACAACTTAATAGAAGGTCTGAGAAATTTAGCGTAGAAAAAATTGTGAAATTTTAAAACTCTTTCGAGCAAACACGGCAACTTCAGGAGAGCTTCAAAAACTGCGGGAAGTTCCGTAAACAACCGAAATGTTCTGAACTTTGGGGAAGTTTATAGATCTTTAAAGAAAATGTCCCAGAACTTCAAGTCAGTTTCCTGAACTTCTGAAAAATGCCGTGAAGAAAATCAGCATCGACAGTTTTATTAACTTCAAGTAAATTGCAGAAACGTTTCAAGAACGTCCAGAAAACTTCAGCTATGTTTCCAGACTTTTTGGAATGGTCAGAGAACTTCGGGAAAGTTTTGAGAACTTTAGGGCAGTTCCATGAACATCCGTAAAATTGTGGGAACTTTAGGGAAATTTCGAAAATTTCATAGCCCTGAAGTTTGATTAATTTCAGAAATGCAGGAACTTTTCAGATGTTCCAAGAACAAAGTCCAGAGAACTTTAAAAAAGCTGGGAGTTCTATGAATGTCAGAAAAATTGCGGGAACTTTAGTAAAGTTCCGAGATATTCAGGAATATCTATAACATCCGGAAAATTGCGAGAGCCTTCCAAAAGTTGTTCATGGAAATTGCAAGAATTTCAATAAAGTTCCTGAAACATCAAGGTAGTTCCGAGAACTTAAAGAATCTTAAGAATTAAGTTAAGTTTTCTTTATTATGGAGGCTTTCAGCCTGAGGCTGGTTCGCCTCCGCTATCTTAAGAATTACAAAGATGTTTCGAGATATTTTAGGGTTGGTTGCAACAGCTTCTGAGCAGTTACACATATTTCAGGAAAATTTTGAGTGAAGATCAAATAGCTTCAGGGCAATCCTATGGCAGAAACTTTACAGAAGTTGCCTAAACTCATGTTGAGTTAAAAGTTCTTAGGGGATGTTACGTATACTGTGGTTGTTAGAACTTTAGGGCAGCTTCATGGATATAAGAAAAATTGCGGCAATTTCAAGGATGTTCCGAGAATTTCTGGTAAATTTCGAAAATTTTCGGTCAGTTCCATTAAATTCAGTAAAATAGCGAGAAACTTTAAGAAGATCCAACAACTAAAGATGTTCCAATAAAGGTCAGGTCTAACGTTTAGAGAACTTGTGAACAAGTCAGATACTACACAGATGTTTCGAGAAGTTCACGGAAGTGCAGAAAACAGAGATGCTAAGGGTAGCTTCAATAATTTCAGGCGAAGATAACATATCAAGAAGACTGGCAACTTTGCCTGAATCCGAGCGACCGACACAGTAGCGCTGTGCTCGAGTGAAGGTGGAAGCAACGCATAGAAAAATGAGCAAATGCACAATCCTTCCTTCTGAGGATAGAACCTTTGCTATCCCATTCGTTCGGAGCATTTACCTTTGAGCGGCAGATGACGCGATTGTGCCTGTCTCATGCCGGTCGTTTGAGAAAATGGAAGAGTTGCTAGTCTTCTTGATATGTTGTCTTCGTTTCAGGACAATCACAGGCACATCATTAGAAGAGTAGAGAGAACTTCTTCTTCTTCTTCTTATTCGCATTTCAAGCTTATTGCTTAGCGCATATTAGCTTATTGCGTGCTCTCAACTTAGTGTTCTAAATGCACTTCCAAAGTTATTAATTGAGAGCTTTTGATGCCAATACCAATGCATGAATTTGTAGATTGTGTGGCAAGCACAATGATACTCTATGCCCAGAGAAGTTGAGAAAATTTCCAACCCGAAAGATTCCCTCGACCGAACCCGCCGCCTCCGGCTTGGTAATACCGTGCCTTTACCGACTAGGCTATGAGGCCCCATGAGAGAGAACTTCAGGGTAGTCCAAAAAAAGTGAAAGGAAATACCGAGTATTTTGTAGACGTTTCATGAAAACACTGTGGTATAATAAGGGAAGTTCCAAGATATTCTGTAACATTTTGGACACTTTAGGGAAGCTTCGAGAACTTCAAAGCTCAAGGGAAAATGCAGACAGAACTATTGAAAAGCTATAAGAACTTCAGTGAAAATTCAAATTCAAACTTTTATTCAAGTTCAGAGAAATCCGGAGATCTTGTGGAAAACCTGGTGTAGGAAAAAGCAAAAAAGTCCTCGCCCACAAAGTTTAGGGTAGAGTAATTCCAATCAGAAAAACTAGGTATATATAGAGCTTCAGGGAAGCTCAGAGATCGTATGAACAGTCCCATGAAATTGATACAAGTAGAGACTTTCTGGAAAGTTCAAAGATTGTTAGAGGCTCAGCTTCATGAACTTCAGAAAAATTTCGAGACACTTCAAGAAGTTCCGGAAATTTCAAGGACGCCCAGAGAAATCCTGAGAAATTTAGAAAACTTCAGACATACAGTGAACTCCTCACAACTCGATATTGAAGGCATGCTATCACAGTAGCCATGAAATTTGTTTTTACTATGGTTCTATAAATCGATATCAAGACAGTGGACATCGAGTTGTGGAGAGTTGACTGTGTATAGATTTTCAGGATAGCTTAAACATATTTTGGACAGTTCACTACCAGGTACTTCAGGAGATTGCGGAAACTTCAGGGTAGCTTCAAAACCATCAGGGAAGGTCAAAAATCCTCTGGGCAGTCTCAATTTACTTCATGAAAAATTTGCAGGCCCAGTACAGAAGCCCTGGGAATTTTTCAAAATCTTCAGAGATGTTACCAGATCTTGGAGGAAGTCCAAAGACCTTCAGGGAAGTTGAGAGATTTTTTAGACAGTTTAATTATTTCCAGGAACTTTTTGAGTACTTCTAGAAAGATCAGAGAACTTCAGAGCAGTTCCATTAAAAAATTGCAGGAATTTTCTAGAAATTCCGATGGATTTGTGACATTTCCGAAAGTTTCAGGAATGCTTAAAAAATTCCAGAAAAATTGCGAAGCGCTCAGAAAAAAATCCATGAATACCAAGAAAATGGCTGGAACGTTCGAGAACTTGAGAGAACTTGAGAGAACTTCTTGAATAAAATCATTTCAGCTGCAAAGTAGATAGAGCTGCGCTGAAGGAACGAAAACTTCAGGCAAGTCCTGTGACGCTCAAGAAAGTTTAGATATTTTAAGGCTATTTGCAGAGCGTCAAGGAAGTTTCAAAAACTTCAGTGAAATTACGGGAACTTCCGCGTGAATCAAAGAACTTCAAGGCAATGCAATTAATTTCTGGAAAAGTGAGATAAATTAGAAATAGCTCTGAGAAGTTAAACTTTTTTTTTTCCTAATTTTTGTGATTTTTAGCCGTCAAATGTAGGCCAAAATGACGTTACTGCATAATAAAGTGCCTTTTAGGCCAACATTGTTTATTTTTAGGTTGAAAGAACAGCCTCTTGCATTCAGAGGTATGCTAACAAGACCACTCTAGGTCCAAAAAGCAACTTTACAGGGCAAAATGGAACTTTTTATGACCAAAATGGTGGTCAAATTGGTTATTCTACGGTTATTTTTAGGCCAAAGTTGTTCTAAGAGTTCATGCATAAATGACGTAGCATTTGTAGGGACTCGGAAGTTGTGACCTGCCATGTATTAGGTATAGCAAAATACGCTACGGGGTGGAGTGTCTATGATTGGTAAAATATATGCTCCGTCATTTATGGATGGTCCCTTATGTTAGCTACCGGTGGCTTTCAGAAGGTTATTCTCTATCCAAAATGGCTACTTCAGGCTTTTTAAGGCCTAAAGTTGACCGAAACTGGAGACAGCCCCGGTGTAATAGTTAACATCAATACCACTCACGCTTAAGTCACGAGCTCAGATCTCATCCCCGGATAAGTCACAAATGACCCAAGAGTTATAAGGTGACCAAAAAATTAAAGGTTGACCGAAATGGCCTTCCTTTGGCTATAAGTGTCACTTATAATCTGGAATCTAACCCGATAATCTTGAACAATTTTCCAATACCAGAATCTTGGCATTTGTTCTCAACCTTCTGAACTTCTGAATATTGACAATTTATGTTAAGGATCTTGAATTTCTGTACACGAAATTAAAAATTTGACTGAACTATTTCTTTGGAAGTTATCTCAGGATATGTTTGCAAATTTCTCAAGGATTTTCTTAGGATAATTTCAAAATTTTATCTGAATTACTTTTACCATCAGGCGTACCCTTAATAATAGAATGATTTTGTCCAATATTTTCCATGAAAGTTCCAAAATTCTGTGCAACCCTAAAAATCTTGAAATTCACTCTACATTTATCTTTGAATTCTTATAAATTCTCGCACAAATGTGCTTAAATTTGTCTTAATTTTATTCTTAACATTCACTTGAAATATTCCACAAAATCTCTTGGAATGGCATTTAGAAGTATTTTCCCAAAATTTTGCTTGAAGCTAACTCCGGAATTCCATAAAAGTTTCATCCGAATTAGATTCCCGAATTTCCTTGCAGTTCTCTTCAGAATTTATCTTTGATAATTTAATCGATCAACATTTAAAAAAATGTTCAGCCGCAGGTCATCATTAGGTGAAGTTTCGGGATTGTAGTCATATCATCATTAACAGTCATTCTACCGAACCTGCAAAATACGTGGCGTTGATGTGAACGGATTTACTTTTCGACAACGTAGTCAGAGAAGTTAAGTTTGCCTTACGATTAATTCACTGTGCATTGAATCCTGTTTCGAATTCTCTTTAATTGCTCCTTGCAATTCCTTCCGACTTGATTTACAGTTCTCATGAATTTTACTCATAATCCCATTAATAGTCTCTTTAGAACTACCTTAGAAATCACCTGTAGTTCTCCATAAAAATTTCTTTAAATACTTCTCTAAATTGCCTGAAATTTCAAGTCGAATTCTGTTGAAAATGCCCCCAGAATTCCTCTACATGGCATCTTCATCTTAAATTCACTAGCCAATGCTTTGAAGTGTCAGAATCCTAAATTTGTGTTCTAGTCCAACAACCATAATTCTTTTTTTTAATCTGAGATCTTTAAAGTAAGCAAACAATTTCACATAGTTCAGGTTTTATGTCGCGAGACCGTCGCACTAAGGTGGCACTTATCCCGTCATCAGGGGCAGGAAATAAAACGCGCACGTAACTATAAATACTAATTTATTACGGCACTACTAAAAACAGTCACGCGACACAAAACAATCTAAAAACATTCTAACTTGCTTGACAACATAATGTTATTGTTTTGCTCTTGCTGTTGCTTCACACGAGTGGCAGCTATGTTGATGCCGTCGGTGAGGCCTGCGATAAAGATAGGGCAACTGGCAGTGTTGCCAAATCCATTTTCGTTGTCTGCAACATCTCCCCTCTTAATAGCGCTGGTAGGGGTCAAACCATCGAGGCTGCCTTCGAAGACGGGAAGAGCGCCGAAGTAGAACTTCTACCGGTTCGGTTTCAGCTGCTAACTCGAACTCAGTTGATGTTGCTGTCGTAGAAGACATTGACGACATCGATGTACTCGTGGTCGCTGGTGAACTACATCTCGGTGACGGCGGCAATGATTGAGGCGTCATCGGATTCGTAGTTGATGAAGAGCTAGAGGCTTGCGATGATGATGATTGGACGGGCTCGTCCGGTGCAAGCGACGACGGTGACTGAGGTAGGTTTCAGGCAGACATCAGGACGTTCAACGGAAATGAACTGTGTGAGCTCACGGCTTGTCTGACTGGTAACTTGGCATTCGAACTCGTGGAATTTCGACTACGCAACTGGTTGACGTGCGAGCGCAGCATCCGAGCATCGGTCCACACGTTATACATTACGTTACCGATTCGCTCGAGAACTATGCCAGATACCCATTTCCAGGTGTTTTTGGTGGTGTAGACCTTGGCGTAGACAGCATCGTCGCGGTTGAACGATCGTCGCTTCTGTTCTTTCTGCTCTTCTGGAACTGCCATGGGCGCGGGAGGCGGGCGTAACAACTCAAGGCTGGTTCGGATTTTACGGCCGAACATAGCCTCTGACGGCGTCTTGTTTTCTGGTACAGAGTGATTTGGCGTGCTCCTGTACGTGAGGAGAAACGTATCGATTGCTTCATCCATTGTTCCTCTTCCCTCTCGGATCTTCTTGACGGCCCTTTTGAATGTATCCACGAAACGCTCTGCTTGTCCGTTTGATTGTGGATGGAACGGGACTGTCGTGAGGTGCTCGATGCCGTTCGTAACACAGAATTTGCCAAACTCTGCGGTGGTGAATTGTGTTCCGTTGTCCGAGACCAGTGTAACCGGCATCCCCAGTCGAGCGAAGAGTCCACGCAAGATGGCAATTGTGGATATCGATGTAATGCTGCGCGTTTTGACAATCTCAGGCCATTTGGAGTAAGAGTCGACGACGATTAAGAAGTAGTCACCATCGATTGGTCCGGCGTAATCGATGTGAACGCGTTGCCATGGGTCAACTGTTTTCGGCCACGGCATCGGTGTAGCATGAGGAGGAGACTTCGCAACGGACGCACACTGCGCACAGGCCTTGACGTAACCAACGATGTCTTCGTCGAGTGACGGCCAGTACACGTAGCTCCTGGCAATCGCTTTCATCCGCTGCATACCCGGATGGCCTCGATGAAGATGGTCCAAGCATCGTTTTTGGTGTTTCGATGGAATGACGAGTCGTTCGGCAAACAGAATGCACCCATCCACTACGGTGAAGGATTCCAGTCTGGCGTGGAATCGTTTGATCTCCGGTTCGACTTGCTTAGATTGCGGCCAGCCGTTTTGGATGTACCGGTAGACCTTGCGTAGAAGTGGATCGGCCTGGGTGCTTTGCGCGGCGACTCTGAAATTAAGGGGAAGAACATTAAGTGAATCCGCGGCTACTGACCTGACATCTTCCTCCAGTGTAACGCTAGCGATGATATAATCCTCTTCTGGCTTCGCATGTTGGCTAATTAGTCGGGACAGTAGGTCGGCATGGCCGAACTTCTCAGTCGGAACGTACTCGATGTCAAAGTCGTACAGAAGTAACGTGAGGGCAAAACGTTGCAACCGATTAGCCGTATACACCGGGATACCTTTCTTGGAGCCGAAGATTCGAACCAATGGAGCGTGGTCGGTTTGAAGGCGGAAGCGCCGACCAAAGATCATTTTGTGAAACTTCGTAACTGCGAAGATGATAGCTAGACCTTCTCTATCAGGCTGACTATAGTTCTGCTCCGCCTTGGTGAGTGCTCTCGAGGCGTGCTGCACCACCTTGATGGAGCCATCGGAGAATTTATGGCTGATTGTGGCCCCGAGACCGACTGATGAAGCATCGGCGGACACGATGATCTCCTTCTTCGGATCGAAGTGTGTAAGCAGTAGGTCCGAAGTAAGAATCTGCTTGAATCGGTCGAACGCCTGTTGACACTCCGTATTCCAATCAAACTTCGATTCTGTTTTGAGGAGGTTATCAAGGGGATAGCGGAGCGCTCGCATATTAGACACGAACTTGCCATAATAGTTAATCGCGCCAAGGAAGGAGCGTACACCAGATACGTCGGAAGGAGGAGGAAGCTTGCTAATCGCTTCAACTTTTGCTGGATCCAGTCGAAGTCCGCTAGCGTCGATGATGTGTCCAAGATAACGAATTTGTCGCTTTCCAAATGAACACTTCTCAGCTCTGATCGTAAATCCGAAGTCTTGAATTCGCTGAAGAACGGCTCGGAGATTGCGGCCGTGCTCTTGCTGGTTTTCACCGCCCACAACAACGTCATCAAGATAACTGGATGTTCCTGGTAGATCAGCTAGCATCGTGTCGATGAGTTGCTGGAAAACTCCAGGAGCAATTTTCACACCCGGCGGAAGGCGGTTGTAGAGGTAGAGTCCACGGTGCGTGTTGATAGTAAGTAGACTCCGAAATTTTTCATCGACCGGTACCTGCAGGAAAGCGTCCGAAAGATCAATCTGACTGAACACTTGGCAGTTCGCTAGCTTGGCAAATATATCTTCCAGTAGAGGCAACGGATACTGGTTCGATTGAAGAGTGGAGTTCAAGCCTGTCGAGTAATCTCCGCAGATCCTAATTGCCCCATTCGCCTTGCGCACGACAACTATAGGAGCAGCCCATTCCGAGTAATCGATTGGCGAAATGATCTTCAGCTTCTCCAATCTATCCAACTCCTGGTTAACGGCATCGTAAATTGCATATCTTAGTCCGAGAATTCAAATGTTATTCCGTAGATTGCGTAGTTTCTTTAAATTGCTGAATTGCATCAGTTGCTAAAAATCAGTCATGTCGGTATTCCATTTTTACCATATTTAGCTGTTTCTATGAAACCCGGGAATTTAACAAACTTCAACTTCACTTGCAACGATTCTCACAAAAATAAACGCAATTTTCACCATTCCGATCATCTAATCCAAGCAGCCATAAATTTCGATTTACTCATCTGCTTTTCATAACACAGAACGGATCCGATTACAAAAAACAAACAGTTGCGCATCGCCTACTGCCACCGCAGATGACGACGCACGGCGACGACGACGCTCGCTCGCTCGCGCGCACTTGTTTTCGAATCTGTTGCCAATTTTCCCATATGCCTACTATGCCAGCAATGTTTAGTTTTTTTTTTAATTCAATTAAAACCGGGAAGGGTGCGCAATGAATGAACCCCTCGATTAACCCGAGGGTTCTCATGCGCGCGCAAGAGTGCCCTCTTCACCGGCGATACCCCCTTCAGATAATGGTAATTGCACGTGTCTGACTAGTTTTTCGTGCGCCCGTTTTGCTTTGTTATTAAAAAAAATATGAACAAGTGTCTTCCACCACCATTCACCAACTGTTTCCCACTCTGTTGCTTTCAGATCTCAACTACTGCGGAACGCACGAGCCGTGCATGCACGGAGGAACCTGTGAGAACACGGCACCGGACCAGTACCGGTGCACCTGTGCCGAGGGTCTGTCCGGGATGCGGTGCGAAGTTGTCGAGCATCCGTGTGCTCCGCAGCCCTGCCGGAACGGTGGCACTTGTACCCTCACCGGAAGTGGACAAGGTTCTGGGCGCGGAGGGTCGGACGACAAGATGGAAGCGACCACCACTCCGATCATCGTCCGGGGGATGCGGGGGATGAGCTCGATGGGAAAGCCGTACGGAAGGAGCAGTTTAGCGGGTGGGGCTGGACCGGGCGGAGGTGACTCTTCGTCCAGTAAGGAGCTATTGTTGCTGCCGCAGCCGATCAAAGATTTCATCTGTACCTGCGCGCCCGGATGGACCGGGCCGACCTGCGAGATAAGTGAGTATTCAGAATCGGGGGGGACCATTAATTATCTATGCGTCGTTGTTCGGCGGTCGGATTTTCTCACTTTTTGTCTCCTACTCCACCATCATCGGTCGTCGTAGGCGAGCGAGGTGAGCCCGAAAAGTTAACTGTAAGCTAATTATTCCAAATTATTAGTTCCAACAAGACCGGTCTAACGGAGGGGAGGTGTCCCTGGAGGGGAGCCATCAACTTTTAGGCACACACGCTTATTATTTAATCGTTTTTGATTATTGTTTAAACATTACTGACTTCCTCCATTGTTGGGGCATGGCGGGATGAAGCATAGATAAATTCTTTAACGAACGAACATCTTTTTCTCGCTCGGTACGTGATGGAAGAATAAAGTGGATTTATTAGAGATTTCACGGCTTACTTTGGCTTCGGTTGGTCGCCTTGCTCTTTCCTACTTTTGCTGCTTCTCATGGACTGCCTGTTTTGTGAGTGATTAGCTCGCGGGAGCAGCGAGCAGTTCAGTCCAACGAAGTAGGCGACGGTTGTGGAAAGGAAAACGAGTAATAATTGTGAACTTTCTTTCACCAAATCTAATCGAATCTTTTGAAGCGAAAGGGTGAACAGCATCGAGCTCTGACGGTCATGACGACGATGACGACGACGACGACGACGACGAGGTAAAAGGTGTGGGAGATTCTTGGAAATTGGAATCCAATACGATGCGTGGAATGTGGGGAAATATGTTTCTCCGAGTTTGTTTGTGCTTCTGACAGTTTGTATTTGTCAGCGCAATGAATAGTTGTCAACGGGTTTTGAAAAATGGATTTTTCTCCGCCTTCCGCCTGACCAGCTTCAATTTGTTCTGCTAATCTTCCATAACAAATAAACAATAGAGTGCCCAAAACTGAGGCTCATCACCTGGGGATGTAATTCTATAAAGAACCGGCGCGGATTATGCCGCCTTTGCACTTGGTTCAAAATGCGATAAATCGAACTCAGCAAGCTTCGACATGGTGGTTGCTTTGATCGCGTTTGAGTCAGAATTAACCACAACCAAATTGATAACCGTGACGAACCACGGCAACAACGAACGGCTAGAACTAGAACTATCGGGCGTAATTATCCGGTTAGCTACGGTCATCGTCCGCAAGCTAGAAGCGTTCTTTTGGCCTGGCGCCATTCCGTGGTAGATTCGGCGGGAGATTCAGAGATCAATCATCTGTCACAACAGTGAATTGTGGATGCTGATGTTTGGAATTCTTTTCCGTTTTAGATATCGACGAATGTGCGGAAGGGCCTTGTCAGAACGGGGGCACCTGTATTGACATGGTCGGGAAGTTTCGCTGCGAATGTCCACCCCAGTGGACGGGAGAAACGTGCAATATCGGTGAGTTGCTTCATTTACATGTCAAGCGTTGAGTCTCAATAGAAAACCCTTTCTTTGATTAGACGTAGACGAATGCGAAACAAACGTTGCCTCCGGGCTGGGACCCTGCATCAACGCCGAATCCTGTCGGAATCTGCCCGGGTCGTTTCAGTGCAGCTGTCTGGAGGGTTGGGGCGGTCCGACCTGCGCCCAGAATCTGGACGACTGCGTGGGCAGATGCAAAAACGGTGCCACCTGTATCGATCTGGTCAACGACTATCACTGCGCCTGCAGCGTTGGCTACACGGGTAAGTTCCTCGTAACCGATTAATCAATCAATCAATCAAATCCACGCGTGTTACCTGCTGAAAGAAACACCCCTAACCGTCGTCGTCGTCGTCGTCGTCGTCGTCATTGTCGTCGTCATCGTCGATTGGACCCTTAATTGATACGCACGACTGGCACAGCTTTCTTCGATGCCGGCGACCTCACGCAATCACGAATCGAAGTAGGCCAATCCTAACCTTAGTTTTATCTCAATCTTCTTCCTTCTCCAACAACACAGGTCGTGACTGCAGTACCGATATCAACGAGTGCGCAAACTTCCCCTGCCGCAACGGGGGCGAATGCGTCGATCTGATCGGCAACTTCAAGTGCATCTGCCCGCTCGGCTACTCCGGAACGTTGTGTGAGGTAAGTCCCCGGAGCATTTCTATCTTTTTTTCTGTCGTTCCAACTCATTCGTTATTCAAATATTGTCCGCCTGTAGAAAAAAAAAAGCCCATTTAGAGGGTTCAAACAACGCTCTGACGTTAATGTATTATTAACAGTTATTAATAATTCCGTCGGTTTTCCACCTCTCTCAATATCGAACCGTGTGTGTGTGTGTGTGTGTGTATTTAGAGATGTCTAATCTTTTCATTGGGACAGTTGTGTTTGCGTGTGTGTGTGAGTGTGGCTGGAGGAATCCCCAGCGTGACCATCAATCTAAATAAATTCACTCCGAAGTTTTCGATTCTGTTTTCGGTTTGTTCGAATTTAAAGTTGGACTGCTGCTGCAGCAGCAGTTAATCGGTTCACAATGAGCTGAAAAGCGATTGTAGAGCTGTGCGTGCTGACATCTAAATAAGCTCGAGGCCTGTGAGCGATGCGAGCTATTTTTCCTGAGTCGCTGCTGGGGCTTGGATGCACGACGGGGGTAGGTTCGTCCATTCAACCACGCGCCGCGTTGAAGTCTCTTGTGGGTTGGCTGGACGGGGAACAGTGGTGCTGGCTGGTGCTGGTGCGATATTGCAGATGGTTTTGGGGCTTAGATGGGATGTCAAAACTAGTATTCCATTGTTTACATTGGCAAATGCTTTACAATTCAGCACAGAATGATGAACATTTGTTTTGTGTGGTCAGGATTGGTAGCACATAATTCCATTAACCTCTTAGGAGATCTAATTCTATTTTTCAATTAAGAAAGCATTGCAGTTCAGTTGATAGTTCTTTGGTTAATTACACGTTCAAACTGTAGCTGACATTACTTAATATAGGCTGTATTGATATGAATACTAGGGTGCTTACTTTTTGCAAATATGGCAGCCACCCTCCAGTTTGATTCATAACCTTCAAATCCCAAGTAATAATTCAACTGCCTTTTGGCTTTCACTCTGATTTATTGTGGTTTGTTTTATAACGGCAATGCATTTGTTTGTAGTTTAAAACAGTGTTTAATATTGCAAAACATTCTTGACTAGTAGTTCAGCTCTTTTCTGTTTTAAAAATCTTTGAAAGTTTGGCGATAAAGTCAAAAAGTGGTTCTGAAAATGAATTTAATGTAGTAACTCCTATCCCTTCCTCCCGCGGCGCCGGCTGGCGTACGATTAACCTTAGGGAAGATCGGGTAACCAACCCCGATGGGAGCTTTGGTCGTATGCTGACAGGGAAGGGGGAGTTGCATCCTTTTCGGAGGATGTGGCTTACAAAACCCGAGCGTCTATTCTCCATGTTAGGGGCGGCTCAAACAGCGTCTAACTGGCATCCAGCGGCTGAATACGAAATGCTTCTCCCCGAAAGCTATACCCAAGATGGCAGTCCCATCGTGGCGGATAGGAAACCTTAGGCCAACCACCTAATGTCTCCGAAACCTTCAAATTGTTACAGAAACCTATAGTGAAAGATTACGAACTGATTTTATGGCAACGACTTTTAGCGCTAAACAACGGACAAGAATTGGAACATGGAATGTACTGACGCTAGCCCAACAGGGTAAACTGGCACACCTCGCCAGTGAGGCCCACGTGGGACTTAGTGAAGTCCGCTGGCCGAACTTTGGAGAACACAAGCTGCCTTCGGGACAGGTACTTTTATATTCTGGTATGCGAGGTGAAAACGCTCCGCGACATCGCGGAGTTGGCTTTCTGCTTAGCGCCCAAGCACAGGCTGCGCTCATCAAGTGGGAACCTATCAATGAGAGAATAATCGTTGTCAGATTCAGAACACCGGTCCGAAACCTTACCATAATCCAATGTTATGCGCCAACCGATGCTGCCAAATTGAAGGACAGTCAACTGAATGCTATCGTGGAAAAGACTCCAAGAGGTGATATCAAGATCTACACAGGCGACCTCAATGCGAAGATCGGCTCCGACAACTCGGACTATGAGCGCATTATGGGACGCCATGGTCTCGGAGATATGAGCGAGAACGGCGAGCTGCTTGCAGAGTTTTGTGGCAACAACGGCTTAAAGTCACATGGGTCTCCCGTGATGGATATACAGAGAACCAAATCGACCACATCTGCATCAGTCGAAAATGGAGACGGAGCCTTCTTGATGTTCGGAATAAACGCAGCACTGACATCGCGTCTGACCATCATCTCCTGATTGGTGAGATCCGCCTACGCATTGCGCGGGTCCAACGGCGGGAGGAGAGACTCGGGCGGCGATTAAACTCACGCCGACTGGAAGACCCAGCAGTGAAGAGATCGTTCGTCGAAGAACTCGAGGCTCGCGCAGCTAATATTCTGGAAGGTGGCAGCGTAGAAGAACAGTGGACGAGCATCAAGAATGCCTTTATTGAAACAAGTGAGAACAACCTGGGAGAGCTGCGCACTCAGAGAAAGGAGTGCATCACTGATGAAACCTGGAGGAAGATCGAGGAGCGAAGAGAAGCAAAAGCCGCGATAGAGCGAGTAAGGACCCGAGGAGCCAAGAACGAGGCCCGTCAGCGGTATTCGGCCCTAGAGAGGGAAGTTAAGCACTCCTGTATACGGGACAAGCGAGCGTGGGTGGACTGATGAAGGGGAGAAAGCCGCAGCAACTGGCGATATCCGCCTCCTCTATGATGTTTCACGACGCCTGAGCGGGGCAAGGATGAACCCAAGGATGCCTGTGAAAGACGCGACTGGACAGTTGCTAACCGACCCCACTGACCAGTTGAAACGTTGGTTTGAGCACTTTGAACAACTTCTCGAAGTTTCAACGGTCAACCAACCATCAACATCTCGGCATGATCCGCCAAGGGTGAGGCGCGTTACTCGCGCCAACACTGAAGCTCCATCATTGCAGTGGATAGAAGCAGCCATCCGAAGTATGAAGTCCAACAAAGCCCCGGGGGTCAATCGCATATCAGCAGAGATGCTCAAAGCTGACCCCATGCTATCCTCACAAATGTTGCATCAACTATTCGTCAATATCTGGGACACCACGACTTTTCCGGCCGACTGGATGCAGGGCGTCTTGGTCAAAGTCCCCAAGAAAGGGGATACAACTGTATGCGACAACTGGCGAGGCATCATGTTACTGTGTATTGTTCTGTGTAAAGTTATCCTCAACCGGATACAGGAGAAGATCGACGGAACTCTCCGACGACAGCAGGCAGGATTCCGTGCTGGAAGATCCTGTGTGGACCATATTGTCATGCTCCGCATCATCTTGGAGCAGGTTAATGAGTTCCAAGAGTCCCTGTACTTGGTATGGACTACGAAAAAGCTTTCGACCGACTAAACCATGAAAACTTGTGGGGCGCTCTGAGACGCAAGGGAGTCCCTGATAAGATCGTCAACCTCATCGAAGCGCAGTACGAGGCTTTCTCATGCAGAGTGTTGCACAACGGAGCTTTGTCTGACCCGATTCGGGTAATCGCGGGTGTGAGGCAAGGATGTATATTATCTCCGCTACTGTTCCTACTGTTGACCGAGTACCGAACCGTGGGTTGATGTGGCATCCTATTACCATGGAGCATCTCAACGACTTCGATTTGGCTGATGATGTTGCGTTATTAGCACAACGGAGCTCTGACATGCAGAGTAAGCTTGACGACCTTGTGGAACGCTCCTCTGAAGCAGGTCTAACCATCAACGTCAACAAGACCAAATCGTTGGATGTCAACACGGAAAACCGTTCCAATTTCACGGCAGCTGGGCAGGCAGTGGAGAAAGTCGAAAACTTCCAATATCTTGGCAGCCAGATAACGTCGGACGGCGGCACAAAGAGTGACATAGGGGCACGGATTAAGAAGGCGAGGGCTGCTTTTGCCAGTTTGCGAAATGTATGGAGAGCGAATCAGATCAGTCAACGCACCAAAATCTGAATTTTTAACTCGAACGTGAATTCTGTGCTGTTATACGCCAGTGAAACATGGTGTGTATCAGCGGAGAACACTCAGAAGCTGCAGGTGTTTATCAACCGATGCCTGCGGTGCATAATTCGTGTCTGGTGGCCCCACAATTGGATCTCAAATTCCGAGCTTCATCGTTTGTGCCATCAGAAGCCGATAGAGACAGAAATTCGTGAACGGAAGTGGAGGTGGGTCGGCCACACACTACGACGGAACGGAAACGAAATCTGTAAGCAAGCGCTGGATTGGAATCCGGCAGAACATCGCAGCAGAGGCAGATCCCAACGCTCGTAGCGGCGGAGCCTAAACAGTGAAATTAAGAACGTTGACCTAAATTTGACTTGGGCACAGGTCAAGGCCAAAGCTAGTAATCGCCCAGGATGGAAATCTACATTAATCATTAAACATCTTTTTGTGATCCTGAAGTCTTCTAGTCTCCAAAATGTCCTGGAGTTAAGATTGTAATGTCCTGTTGGCTCAATGCGGTTTGATGCGCAAATTTCCGAGCCCTTAAAAGTTATATGATGCCATGCGCGCCTTAGAATGATTTCAATAAGATATTCAATGTCCTCCAAACCATTCTAGAGCTAATATCTTGAAGTTATATACACACTTGGATTTTTTAGGTCAAGATAGACACTACCGAGCAGCTCGGAATTTCATTTTACTGGATCTTAGTAAAAAACTTTCTGTGATTCAGCTAACTAACGGGAATTATGCCGAGATCTCCGCTAACAAACATAAATTTAGCTGAATCTCGGCAAGTTTTTCCCTAAGTTCCAGCAAAATAAAATGCCGAGCTGCTCGGTGGGCAAAAAAATCTAAGTGTGTAGGCTCAATATAGCTTCAAAATTGTCCTGAAAATCCATATGAAGTCCCAAAAGTTCATGGAATGATTTCAATAAGATACTTGTTGCCCTTCAAAGTTCAGATCTTGGAGATCTACAGGCTCAATGAAGTCTCGAACAATCTTCTGAAATTCTGGTTGAGTCCGGGAAGCTCAAGTGAGCCTTTTGTACTATGTTCATCACCGACTTTGTTCAATAAGATGTTCAATGCACTCCAAAGTATTCTGGAGTTAAGATCTTGAAGATTAAATAAAGGGTGTCCACGATGAAATTGCCACACACAAAATTGATTCGCAAAATTCGAGTTTTCATCCGATTGCCATCAAATTTTCAGGGATTGAGAAATAACTATTAAACTTCATTTTACCATTTTACTCGTATTTTATTTACAGTCCATACGCAAATGCCCGCACCTTGGCCTTAACCCCGGCCATAAGATTCTGCACAACCTGTGAATCAACCGTTTTTTGCATGTAAACCCATACTTTCTTCAGTTCCTCGACTGTCTTCACTACCTTAGGTCGTTTAAGAAGGTGCTGCTTCATAATCGCCCAGTACTTCTCGATGGGGCGGAGCTCCGGAGTGTTGGGAGGGTTGAACATTTTCGGCACGAAATTGACCTTATTGTCCGCATACCACTTCAGCACGTCCTTGGAGTAGTGGCATGAGGCCAAATCCGGCCAGAAGATTATTGGGACGTTGTGGGCCTTCAGGAGAGGAAGCAGCCGCTTCTGGAGGCACTCTTTTATGTACACCTGTCCGTTCATCGTGTCCTGGGTCACGAAAGGTGCACTCCGCTTCCCGCACGTGCAGAAGGCTTGCCAAACCAGGAATTTCTTCGCAAATTTGGACATCTTCTGAGTGCGGACATGCTCCGGAACGCTGAACTTATCCTTGGCCGTGAAAAACAGGTTGCCGGGGATCTGTTTGAAGTCGGCCTTCACATATGTTTCGTCGTCCATGATGCAGCATTCAACTTTCGTCACCATGTTGAGGTACAACTTCCTGGCACGGGTTTTGGCGGACTTGTTCTGCTTCTCGTCGTGATTAGGGGCCTTTTGTACCTTGAACGTTCGAAGCCCAGCCTTAGTTTTGGCCTTCTGGACAAAACTTCGGCTTAGGTGCAGCTTCTTAGCCACATCCCTAACGGAGGCGTTCGGATTTCGGTTGAAGGCCCCAACTACGCGGTTGTGATTTTTGGTGTTGAACGGAATACTTTTTCCTTCACTTCTGGGCTTCCGATCAGTGGTCAACCGTTCCTCGAACCGCTTAATCACTCGCGACACCGTGGAATTCGCGATTCCCAACGTTTTAGCGATGGAACGATGCGAGAAATCCTTGTTCTCGTGATGAATCCGCAAGATTTTATCACGCACGAGCTGTTCTTTCGACTCCATTTCCGCGAGTTTTGATCACAGGACTTTAAAACTTGCAGGATGTAAATAATGCACTATGAACTAAATCCACCCAAATTTTTATTAAATTCTACCCAACGGTTAAAAAGTTAGAGCAATTTCATAATGTGGCAATTTCATCGTGGACACCCTTTAGGCTCAGTGAAGTCTTGAACAAGTTCCTAAGAGATTTTAAGGGTTCGTGAAGTTCAAGAGAGCCTTCTGTCTGGTTTTTCAATGTGAGATTTCAGACCAAAAGGACGGTTGTGCAAGTACGCGCAGCTAAATTTGATTTCAACTCTTTCTAGGCATCCTACCCAAGTAACCAACAAGCCCGTTAATCGCCCTTTTTGGTATATAAGGCTGCTATACGACTAATATAAAGTTCGGAACCCCTATATTTACCTTATATCCCAAAAAGGGCGATTATCGGGTAGTTAGCGGGCTTGGTGGTTACTTGGGTAAGATCCTGAGATCTATTCAATTTAAAGAAAAGTGCCTGACTGTACTACCTGCATCTCGATAAGTATATGCAGGGTGACCAGTAAATCGGGAAATCGGGAAAACCTGGGAAAAGCCGAAAATTTCGATGGTACATCGTGAAAAGATTTTGGATTTTGAAAAAAAAAAATCAAGATCCTTGGACTGTATCCAGGATAAGAATGGATTTTAGAATACTTCCAATGGAGTTTTGGAAAGAACTCTAAGAGATATTTCATTAGAACTTCAAGTCGAAGAGTTCAAAATAAAATGTTTCAGTAGCTCTGTGGAAAATTCCATGACAAATGTGAAGAGGATTCCAAGATCCGTGAAAAATTCCAAGGGAATCGATTTCTGAGGGTACAATTTCAAAGGAATTTAACGAAGAGTTTCAAGTGAATTCCGAGGATAATTCCAAAGGTGGCACCTCGAAAAGAGCTTTCATGGAACTTTAATGAAAATTGAACGTGAATTTTTAGAAGTGTTTAGAGGAGATCTAGAAGATAATTCTGAGCAAAATTTTATTACAATTCTGAGGAGAATTTCATGGGAACTCGAAGGAGAAATCATGCGAATAAAGTAATAAGGTACTTCAGAAAAAAATCAGCTTTTAAATTCGGAGAGAATCTAAGGATCTGCAAAGCATTTCTGGACTTTTATAAAGAAATTTTCAAGGGATTCCAAAAGAGAATCTCACATTTGGTTTAGAAGGCTTCTGAAAAGAACTATGTGAATGGAAATGATTCTAATGAGATCTCAGTTAAATTTAATCCTGAGCATTCGGCTGTGCCAATCGCGACAATTAATTGCCGCGCTGGTGAAGTGCATAACTACATGATCTTATGGCCAAACGAAGGATATTTCCAAGTGTATTTTCAATGGAATTCGTTCGTTTGAGCTGTGTTTTGGTTTTTCGCTGTTGTCAGTTCCGTCGGAAGTTTAGTGAGATCATAGTTAGCTGTGCTCGAAGAGAATGGAAAAATTTCAGCCGTCAATTTTAGGCCCCGGCTTTTCGTGTTTTGTGAAGTTGACACGTCGAAAATAAATTAAGATGTCCGAAAATTCCTTTGTTGTTGATCGGCCGATTTTCGAGAAAGCGTCTGTCACAGTTGATTCCTAATCTGTCAGAAACAAGTCTGCAGGATTAGAAGATTTATTTGAAAATTTTCCATCTGTCACTTTTAAGTGAAAATTCACCAAATGGAACACAGCCTAAGGAGTGTTCCTTTAGCCAGATTTCGTTTGCTCTAATTGCCGGCCTTAATGATTGTTCTTTCCGGCTATTTGTGATTCTTACGAGTGGGTTGTCATCGTTGACCATTCCTGCTAGAATCTTCTGGTCGATCAACTGATTGGCCACACACATTTTTTAGTTCGCTTGTATTCATCACTGCATGCAATCACCGACACCAAGAATAGGCAATGGAGATCACATTAACGAAAAATCGTTCATGGATCGATGTGGTGAGAGTCCATTCAAACTTATTTTTTAAATTATTTTCCTTATATGATAATCCTTATAATAATCGTCGGAGGTCCTACTAATGCGATATGTTGTGTGTCATCGTCGTTGGCAGTAGCATTCGTATATTTAAAATTAACAATCCAACCAATCAATGTTGTTCGTTACATACCAAGCGAAAACTTAATCGTATGTTGTCGTAGGCGTTGTGGTTTTGAGGTGCTCGATGACCCTGGAGGGATCGTTTTTGCTTACTGAGCAGATAATCACGGGTGTAATCCTAAGCTCTTCCACCACAGAAGAAATTGCCATAGCCTAACTAAACTGAATATTCTCTTTCGAGAGTTGGCTGTCGAGAGGTTAAATGAGCAACACGTGAACAACATATGCTTTTAGTCGTATCGCCAGCTTGAAGCGAATCCTGACCTAATTTCTTACCCAATTCTCCAGCTCCGTAGCACTTATGAGGGTGTTGCTAAGTTCCTTCGCTATCCCTAGTTACAGATGGGTGTGGCTGGGAACAACGACAGTCATGCTTTTGATATTCTTGTTTAAATTGAAATCCCAGCATTATTCCTGAAAGCAGTCTGACTGAGAATTCCAAAAGAAACTAGGTAGTGTCACTAGTATCCAATCTACGAGGTATACCGTAACAATGCTGACGCTAACGCTAAATCGGATTGGTTCCTTAATATGAGATAAAGCGAATTTCGGTTGGAGAAACGATCACTTAAAAGAAATAATATTCGAGTTTTAGTCGAACGTCGTATTGATCGGAAATCTATAGCAAATACTTCGTAATGCCTTGTTCAGACTGGAGAGTTATAACATGTTATAACGGTTGTCAAATTATTGCAACACAGAAACCACCATCAAGATAGCGCTATAACATGTTATAACTCTGTAGTCTGAACGTACTATAAGAGTAGTTGTTATCGTCTTCAGTGAGGTCGCGGCCGAGATCGAAATCTAGTAACAGCAAGTTGAACAGGACCTTAGTCGTAATTGTCTTGTAAAATAAAGAGCTCGGTGGTCTTGTCGCGACCGATTTTACTTAATGAGCTGAAAATCATGTTTTCAATCTCATCCTCTTTCACATTATAGAGTTTTACTTCTAATAAGCTTTCTTTAGAATATGATATAACGCGTAATGAAATTCGGTTGAAGGGACGGATGCGTAAAAAGAGTAATATTTGAGTTTTGGAAAAGACGTGTTGATCTAAAATTCATATCAAATTCTTCTCAAGAGCAGTTATTGCCGTCGTCGATGAGGATCGAAACCTAGTAACAACAAGTTGAACGGTAACTTGATCGTAATTGTTTTGTGAAATAAGGAGCTCAGTGGTTTAGTGGCAAACGATTTTGCTTACTGAGCAGAAGATCGTGGATTCAAACCCAAGCTCCTTCCCGATATTGCATCGTTAGGACACCAGTTCTGCATATCGTTCACCAAAATGAATCCTGCTGCAATTCCTACTCTTTTATCCAACATAACAGTAATTTCTCGTGAAAGTGCAGAGATGTTCTCGGCTTTCATTAAAGCGAGTATTACGTCAACATATTCCTACCCAAGTCCTGGTATTGCCTAGCTTTAGATCACCAGTATTTACATATTGTGGATGATTGCTAGTCCCAAGCTATGTCTATTAGTTCTCTGTGAAATTACAGCTGATCTGGCAATAACGGCGTTGCATCCTCAGGCGGTCAATCATGCTCATACTGATGCTAATTTGTATGACTTTCTTGTTTTCTGACACATAACATATTCTCCGTATTTTGGAAAATTGTTAAAATCCCTAGATCAGAAACTTTGGAATGAGCAGAAAAGCATAACTCTATCATATTCGCTTATATTTGTATCTCTTTGGGATACAGAATTATTTCATAACCTTCTTCAACGATTTCTTGATATTCTAAGAGAGATTGTGATGATTCCAAAATTACATGTTTGCACACGTTTTGTTATTTTGATTACTTTTATGAGTGAAAGCAGAGCTCTTCCAATTGTGTGGTTTATTTGAAGGACAGTTTGATAATGGAACAGAAAAATGAAAAGTCAAATAAGCAGGACTACTGAGATGGAATTAAACGATTGCTTCTGGCTTCCAGGTTCCTTCGATATCATCCCCTCTCAAGCTTGTAGCCCTAGACTCATCCGTAGTTCTTGAAAGCGTCCAGAGTCCAATGGCTTGGTGAATATGTCAGCTAATTGTTCGGGAGTTAGTTATTCGCCATTCCAATATAGCCTCTGTTGTCCTCGAATATGGTGACAGGTGTTTTCGGATCCTTGGCCTTCATATCTTCAAGTACTCCAGATAACCACAGGGATTCTGCAGTAGCGGCGCTCAGAGCTACATACTCGGATTCACTTGACGAAATAGCAACTGTAGTTTGCTTCTTGCTGATCCAAACACCTTAAAGACGTATCCCGTGACTGCTTTTCGCTCTTAATTGTCGGCCGCCCAGTCAGCATCAGTAAATCCAGATACCCTACTGGAAAACAGATGTCCGGCCGAACGCACAGCATAATATACATTAAACTGCCTAGTAGCTCCGTGTAGGGTTCTTCAGTTGGCGTCCCCTCTCGTTGCAATTGCAGTCCCTTCTCCGTTGGTGACTTAGCTGGATTGCATTCAGTCAGTCCAAAACGCTCCAAGACTCTTGCCACGTGCGCCTCTTGCGAAAGTTGAAGAACTCCTGTTTGCCGATCGTATGCTATCTTCATTCCCAGAAAGTGGATTCCAATTTCCTCCCTGCGATTAGCAAATCGTCCACATAGAGTACAACGTACAGCTCGTCTCCTTCTTCGCATCGTGTGTATAGGCAGTAGTCATGGCGGAACCGCTTGAAACCCATCTTGACTAGTTCACTGTTGAATTTTTCATTCCAGCATCATGGAGATTGCTTCAATCCATACAATGATTTCAGCAACTTGCAGGTCATATTTGATGGAGCCCGGACGCCTTCAGGAATATCCATATAGATATCCTACTTCAAATCTCCATGCAAGAAGGCAGTTTTAACGTCCATCTGATGGAAATGGAACTGGTTGTGGACGCCTACAGCTAGCACAGCCCGGTGCATATGTATCCTCGAAGTCAACTCCATAACGCTGCAGGTAGCTCTTCGCTACTAGTCGGGCTTCATATCGAGCGGCCTGGCCATCTTCGTCTTCCTTCACACGGATTTGGATTTGAGAGGTTTCACGCCACGTGGACAGGGCGTCATCTTCCACACACCGTTCGCCTACATGGATCGCAATTCGTCATCAACAGCCTCCAGCCATTTCATACGATCGCAGCGGGCTTCGATGTCACTGTAGCATTGAGGAGCATCTGTGGAATACGAGCCAGCAGAAGTTGCTCCGTAACCGGTGAAGAAATTTAACAACCTACCGGGAAGTTTGCGGTCTTGTTCGCTGCGGCTCACCTTCGCTTGTCCTTCAGCGCTCCGGTATCATCCGCCTCCAAAACGTCTGCATCATCAGCAATCGGAGTATTCTCACGTGACATCGGCCTCTCTTCAGGTGACGGTTCCATTGAATCACGAACAACTTCCCCCTTTTCAGGATTAGCTTTGTAGGGAAAGCAGGTTTCATGAAACTTCACGTCACGAGCAGTCATAATTCTTCTTGACTTCTTGTCCCACAGTCGGTAGCCGTTTGGTGCATATCCGACTATGACGGTTTCATGACTCTTGGCATCTAATTTCTTTCGATGTTGGCTGGGAATCCAAGCGAACGCCTTGCATCCGAAAATTCGAAGTATTTCTAGACTTGGCTTCTGACCGTACCAGCATTCAGCTGGTGTCATACTTCTCGGCAGGGCTACAGTAGGACTTCTGTTCACCAGGTACACGGCAGTAATGACAGCTTCTGACCATATCTTTTTCGGGACTTGAGAATCGATTAACATCGTGCGGACCTTCTCAACAATGGTTCGGTTGAACCTCTCCGCAACGCCGTTTTGTTGAGGCGTGTAAGCAACGGTTGGTTCGATTTGGATACCTTTCTGTGAGTAAAAACGCTTTTGGTTGTTAGAAAGATACTCACGGCCTTGATCTATTGTTAGTTTCGAGATCTTCGTTACCATTATTATTGCTTCGTAGTCGCGGAATCGATCAAACACCTCCGATTTCCTCGTCATCAGGACCAGCATTGCAAAATGGGTATGGTCGTCAATGAAGGAAACAAAATATTTCGAACCATCCCACGCAGTAGGTTCGATTGGTCCGCATACGTCCGAATGAATTCTTTCCAACGGCCTTGTTGCTCTCGGGCATGTGCCGTTGAATGGTTCACGACATTGTTTCCCTTGCACGCACGCATCACAGAACGCCAGCTTGTCTGCTCTGAAATCAGCACCATCCACAAGATTGTTACTTATGATCGCTTTCATTCCCTGTTGACTCAGGTGTCCAAGCCTTCGGTGCCACAAATTGGCCGCTTCAGTTTGACACATATTTGCCGAAGACACTGGAATGTCTACCTCGATCTCGTACAGGTTACCTCTCAAGTTCGCAGTAGCAATGACTTCGTTGTTTTTCTTGAGAACCGCAACGGAACCGCAGAAAATTACCACAACGCCTGCCTTCACCAACAGGTTGTCGCGAAGCTCGGGGACATAGAGAACATCCTTCATGTTCAACGACGTGTTCTTGTTACTGCTTCCGACGATGGTTCCAACCGTTTTTGACACCAGTGTATCTCCGTCCTTCGCTACTTGAATCACAATGGGTTGCTTCATCTTGCGAATTTGCGAGAATACTACCAAATCATTCACTAGGTGGTCGCTTGAACCCGAATCGAGCTTGAATACCACCTTCCACTTGGTGCATTTTCAATCTTGCGACCTGCAATGAAACTTACTGCATTCCGTTGATCTGCCGAATTAGCTTCACCGCTTTTCTGCCGACAGTCCTTCTTCAAATGCCGAACATCAGCCGCCATTTCATCTAGCTTGGGACGCACGTCATAAAGCAGTATGGAAGCCCTGGACCCACCTAGCTCAGCTGCGCCCACTACTGGTTCCAGTCCTGGTCAGTTCACACGCCCCCACCATCTAAGTCGTCCCGGCCCTGAGTCTAGTGCTGGGGACAGGGCTTTCCAAGCTGCCATCCACGGCAAGTACCCTTATTCTTTCGACGTTGCTCTGCCTGATGCTGCCTCCACTTCCAGATTGCAGCCCGCTGTTCCATGCGTCCCAGCATCTCAAATTCTGCTATACTACCAGAACGTCGGTGGCATGAACAGCTCACTCGCCGAATACCAGCTAGCATGCAGCGACGCATGCTACGATATATACGCCTTCTCGGAAACTTGGCTGAATAACAACACTTTGTCAAAGCAGTTGTTTAACGATACATATTCCGTCTACCGTCAAGATCGATCAACCCTCAACAGCAACAAGACCTCCGGTGGTGGAGTCCTTCTGGCCATTCGCTCCTGCTTCGTATCTCGCTTACTGAAACCTCCTGAAGATTCGACGGTTGAGCATCTGTGGGTTGCAATTTCAACTCTAAGTGGTACAATCTATATCTGCGTGATATACGTTCCTCCCGACCGCGTTAACAACCACAGCCTGATTGAGAAGCATGCACTTTCGCTGGATTGGATTGTCTCTCAAATGGATGCCAGGGACAGCATCGTCATCTTGGGCGATTTCAACCTTGGCACTGTATCGTGGCTTAGCGATGCTCACGGCTTCTTCTTTCCTGACAATTCCCGTTCATCGTTCAGACCGGCTTCTCTCTTGACGCGTATTCAACCGCAAGGCTTCAGCAAGTGAATGGCGTTCTGAATGCAAACAACCGTTTGCTCGATCTGTGCTTTGTCGGGGAGGATTTGGGACAAAGCTGCTCTGTTACCCATGCTCCGGCACCGCTCGTCAAAAACTGCAGACATCATTCACCTCTACTGTTGACGCTTGCAATCGATCCTGAGAAACGCTTCCAAGACCACGCCGAAACCGTCTTCTACAACTTTCACAAAGGAGAATTCGAGCGAATGAATAACTTTCTCGCTAATGTGGATTGGAATGCGACACTAGACTCCGGGGATGCGAATCTGGCTGCCTCGACCATGTGTGGTATCATATTCTACGCTATCGATCAGTTTGTGCCTAAAAAACTACGGTGTAAACCTGCCAAACCCGCCTGGTCGAACTCTGATCTTAAGCATCTGAAAAAGGTGAAAAGGGCTGCACTGAGGAAACACAGTAAATATCACACAGATTCTACGAAGGCTAATTACGTCCGCGCCAACAACGAGTACAGAGATCTCAATGCAAGCTTGTACAACGCACATCAGTCTCACTTGCAGAGTCGTCTCAAAGCTAATCCTAAGGAATTCTGGCGATATGTGAACGAGCAACGGAAAGAAACGGGATTGCCGTCCAATATGACTGATGGCGTTACTGATGCCAACTCCGTCGCAGATATCGCCAATATGTTTCGCACACAATTCAGCAGCGTTTTTTCAGACGAAGTTCTTGATGCTCAGGAAATTGCTGCTGCCACGAGTAATGTCCCTCGTACGTCGGTGTTTGGTTCTCCATTCACCATCCACAGCGACATGGTGATTTCAGCCGGGAAACAGATGAAAACATCAACAGGATCTGGTCCAGATGGCATTCCCTCATTAGTACTGAAACGTTGCTTAGACACTCTTTCAGAGCCCTTAGCTAAGATCTTAAACTTGTCAATGACCTCCGGAGTTTTTCCAGAATGTTGGAAGGATTCGTTTGTTTTCCCTGTTCACAAAAAAGGATGCAAGCAGACTGTCGCCAATTACCGCGGAATAGCTGCATTGAGTGCTATCTCCAAACTATTCGAGCTAATTGTCCTGGAAAAGTTGGTTCAAGACTGCTCGTACAGTATCTCTCAGGATCAACACGGCTTCATGCCTAAGCGCTCGACGACGACTAATCTAACTGTTTTTACATCGTTCATTATTCGTGAGATTGAACGTGGCCATCAAGTTGACGCCATATACACCGACCTCTCTGCAGCTTTCGATAGAGTGAACCATGAAATTACCATCTCTAAATATGACAAAATGGGTGTTCATGGGAGTCTACTTACCTGGCTTCGCTCCTATCTGACTGGCAGATCTATGTCTGTTAAGATCGGTGACTACGCTTCTCCACCCTTCATTGTTACATCTGGTGTTCCTCAAGGCAGCCACCTGGGGCCATTGCTTTTCCTGTTGTATATGAACGACGTGAACTTGATCCTCAAATGCCTTAAACTCTCATACGCCGACGACATGAAGCTCTACTACGTAATAAAAGGGCCTCAAGACGCTCATTTCCTCCACCAAGAACTTGAAGTCTTTGATGATTGGTGCCGGATAAACAGGATGTCTTTAAATGTGTCCAAGTGCTCGGTCATCTCCTTTGGCCGTAAACGGGCGATGCATTTCCACGATTACACCTTAAGAGGAATAAGCTTGAAACACGAATCGACTGTCAAGGACTTGGGAGTCATGCTCGATTGCAAATTAACGTTCAAGGATCACATTGCTTATGTTGTATCTAAAGCTTCATCGCAGCTAGGATTTTTATTCCGTTTCGCCAAAAGCTTCAAGGACGTGTATTGCCTGAAGGCTTTATACTGTTCCCTGGTTCGACCTATACTGGAATACTCTGCCGTTGTTTGGTCACCATTCTATCAGAATGCCATCCACAGAATTGAAGCTGTTCAGCGAAAATTTATTCGCTTTGCGTTGCGACACCTTCGTTGGCGCGACCCGCGTAACTTGCCGAGCTATGAAAGTCGCTGTAACCTCATCGACCTGGAGCTCTTGGAAGGAAGGCGTAATGTGGCGAAGGCCTGTTTCGTTGCGGATCTTCTGCAAGGGAACGTCGACTGCTCCACACTTCTCAGTCTTCTTGACATCAACACTCAACGACGGGACTTCCGGCTGCATGCGTTCTTCAACAACCGGCGTTCGAGGACCAACTATGGCGTACACGAACCAATGTTGAGTATGTGCCGCGTTTTCAATAGTTGTTATTATGTGTTCGATTTTAATGTGTCCCGCGAGAAAAATAAGCGTAGCTTTAAGAGATGTTTGCGTTAATTTTGTGTTTGAAACAGTTTTGATGTTTAGATATAGAAAATTGTCATTAGGGTAACTATTTTATCTGTTGACAAGTAGAAATAAATAAATAAATAAATGGTCACGTTTTCCACAATTGTGACACTTGCCTTGGAACTTCGTAGACTTGCGTTTCTTCTCTCCAGAAAATGCCGCAGCCTTGATCTCACCTGAGTCTTCATGACGTTCGGTTCTTTTCAGCTCTTGCGCCAATAAGCGTTGTTTCACGATCTCCAAACTCAACTCTTCCTCAGGAATATTTTCCAAGGCCGTCACCAAGGGATCATACGCATTCGGTAGAGTCTGGAACACTGAAATGACCAAATCAGCTTCCTCGACCTGCGGCCCAGCGGTTTTCAGCTGCCGGATCAAGTCTTCGAACACCAGCAAGTGCGCTCTCATCGAATCACCATCTCTCAACTTCAGACGATTCAACTGCTTCTCACCAGGTTTTGAGTGCTAATTAACCGCTTCGCAAAGGTGTTCTCGAGCGCCTTCCACATGTCTTTGGCCGTCTTCTTCTCGCAGACGAGCGCCAGACATTCATTCGCCAGGAAGCTGACAATAAATGACTTGGTCTTCCTACTGCCGGTGCTTCTTCCGTTAAAGTGTTCTATAATTACTCTAAAATGAATTCCTGAAACCCTCCTGCAGATTCAAATCCATCGCTTTCTGAGGCAAAGCTACACACTTAGAGAAATTCATATAAATTTAGGTGCTCTTAGACTGACATATACGAGCGTCAATGTTGACATAAAATTGAGTCATAATAGACGCGAAATTCAGCTCAATCAAACATACTTTTGGTCGAGTAACGAACTTTTCAGTCTCGCAGCACTTAATTTTACGTGACATGTTTATTTACGTCTCATCCTTTATGTCAAAGGTGGATTCCGTCACGTGGAAAATTAGGTATTTCTAAGTGTGTATATGTTTTTAATGGCAATCAATATATCCTTTCTCGCTCTCTCATACCCGCCCATAGCCATTTTGTGATAACTTTTCACACCGTCGTCGGCAGTCGATTCGTTTGTTCCGCATCTGCCGACGACGGATGGCCGCGTTGTCATCATTCACTCACGCCCGCCGCCCGCGCCGGTCCGGAAAGGCGCGAATACAAAGTGACACCTATTTGTCACCTATTTCAAAACTGCCGCGCTCTTTTGTTGGCTGCATCCCGTTTAGCATAAAGCAAAACGCGGCGGAAAAATAAAAATCACGCAATTATAGCGCTTATTATCATGCAAAAACGTGGCTTGGTCAGAAAGCGGCTCCGCTCATATAACGAAACACCCGACATCACTCATCTCAGGAGGCCCTGGAAGACCGCAACGATCGACGACTGCTTGACAAAGAAAAACCCGACTTGCGAGGGCGTTTTGTTCCGGTGACAGAGCCAACAGCTTTTGTAGGCCATCGTCTCTCGTCTTGATCCCATCTAACGACTATGATCTTGCTGCATCTTCTTTCATCACGATGGCGTGGGCGTCGCTCATTCGAAAGTGTCTCCTCCGCTTCGGTTTGGGGGTGATTTATCACCCAGCATAATTTGACAATGATCCCCGTTCGATTGGGTTTCACATTCCTCGTGGAATGTAGGCCAAACATGGCCACCGGTGACCAAAAGTTCAAACGAATAAATTCTTAACTACAACAACTCGATATGTACTAATCCCCACACGCAACTGCAGTTCTCATCGTAGCAGGTTCTGATTGCGGTGCAAAACATGTGCACAGTGTCGAGTTCTCGCGTTGCATTACACGGCGCAAAACAAGTGCCGTTCCCCTCGAGCCCCGCGAAAGATGATAAAAATGCGAACAATATATTAAATCTTGAAACGTCACTCCAGTCAACATTTCAAATGGTTTGAACTCTGCATGCATACTCGGCACTCGGACCTGGCTTCCACACAAAACGGCAGCAGCAGCAGCAGCGCCCTCATGTTAAGTGCCTTTTACTACCGCTGCAGCAGCAACCGTCAGTTAAGTTTGTCCGTTTGTCCATCCACGACGGCCTGCTTTGCGTTGCCCCGGTAACTCCACCAACAACTGACTGACGACTGGTCACAGGTGAAATGAGTGCAAAGCCAAACTGGTTTTCCTGTTTATTTTTCTCTAAATGCGAATTAATATCCCGGCTCATAACCTCTCTTTTTTTTTCGCTGCTGCAAGCACACAAACTTGTGCGCTTGCAGGTTGGTACAGACAAATCCTTGTGGCTTTCGCACGTTTAAACTGATATTTATATTCATGAGATTTTCTCTCCTTGGAAACGGAGCAATCTGCGCAATCTCGGACAAAGAACAACAATCCAGGCTTGCTTTGATGCACAGGTTCCTTTCACCTTCGTTGTTCTGATTGCCGAAAAAATTAAATGACTCCGCGTCTGCTGCTTCCTCTTTCCAAGTGTCGGTTCTGCGGGGTCGAAAGATTTAATCTCATTTCGACGACCTCGCTGAAAGTGATCCCACCTCCTCGGGAGAATGGCAATGACACAGGGCGGCCTTTCTCCCCGGGTCCCATTAATTAGTCATAATTTATGGGCTCCGCTGTGACATCCTTTTTCCGACGCTGTTATTATGTTTGCCGTGCAATTTCCCGACCAGTTCCTCTTCAACATGGCCATGGTTGAGTTCCCAAAATAGCTCTCTGCCGTCTGACTCACCGTCGGTCGGTGACAATCGCCATTGATTATTCCCCATCCATCAGTCTGCTGACCAAAGCCTTTCTAATTCCTCCAAGCCCACTAGCTTTGCTCAAGCATCGGGTAAACAAATTTCGCCAGTGTCAAATTTCGTCACCCCACTCAGTCCGGGATGCATCCACTCTCAAAAGCTCACTATTTATCACTCTCTCAACTCTCAGACAAAAAAATAAAGAGGGGAAGCAACATTTCGCCCAAAATTTACGATATGACCGAAGGAGCTGTCCGACAACCGGATTAGTAGGCTGTTTTCTCCATTTTCTCTAATATGCTCGTTGACTATTCGCCGCCTACTGCCAGCAACCCCCACCCGTCGAGGAATCACTGGTTCGACGGGGGCGCCTACTTAGTTCCCATTTCTCCCCCCTGCTCCCCCATGTGGATAGAAAAGTATAGCTAAAGGTAAATTAAATTTTTATGTTAATTATTTCGCTGCCGTTGTCCCGCCGGACTAGCTTTTGTTTTGCTATCATCATCAGCGTTTCCCAATATTAGCCCTCTCGTACGGTACAGGTCTCATAATGTTATGCGCGGGACTGTCGCATTAGTAACGGACTTTCCGTTTCTCCGCGCTTGCTGCGGTTCGGCGATTAAGAAGTTGGGATCGCCGACTGACTGACAACTGCGTGAATTCCTAGAAGCGAGCGACGAGGATTATGAGCATTATCATAACAATGTCACGTCTTGCTCTCGGCTTAGGAAAGCTCGGAAGCCGTCCGGCTGCCGGTCGTCGTCGTGACGGTCGCAGGTCCATTTTATCGCGCATGTCAACTTGGCGCGATTGATAAAGCTATTGAATCGAAAAATTTTACGTCATATTTTTCGAGGTTGAATTGTGGGGTTCTGATGACGACGGGCAGCGCTAATAAGATTAGACCCGTCGTTCGATGCAGGGACCTCCGCTCGTCAGCGACAGTCGTGTCGTAAAGCGTGAGAACAAGCGTTGTGACACTTGTTGTTGGTGGTGGTGGTCGGATTCGGACAACTTTCTTTCTTGTTTGGTTTTCGAACGAACCGAGGTGTCAAAATATGAAGCGCAGTCATGTTTAAGCAGGCTGGGAAATCCGGCAATCCGCTTCGGGCGCGTCAGATTTGGTTTTAATTGAGGCTGGTCGAAGTAGGCCCTGTCATGCGGGTGATTGTCAGCGATACGGTTCGGGACGAATGGGATCAAAGCGGGCGCAAAAGTGAGAAATTTTGATCGAGTGTTGATTTTTTTTGTTCTGCTTTTTATCCACTTTCAGGAAGCGAAAGACCACTGCACTTCGTCACCGTGCATCGAAGGACGCTGTCTGAACACTCCCGGCGGTTACTACTGCCATTGTCCGCCGGGCCGAGCTGGCAAGCATTGCGAGTTCCTTCGGATGCCATGCGATTCTTCACCCTGCTCTAACGGTAAGTACCTGTACCCTACATTCGCATTTGCTGTCGTCATTGACGCTGAAGTTTGGTTCTATATTTGGTATCGCGCGGAGCGAAGGCTTCGTGAAACTGGGACAGTGTCGAAAAGGGCAAGACAAGTCACCTTCTGGGACTTGGGAATCGTTCCCCGGAGAACGATCCGAACGTGTAAATTGAATTTGACCCAATCGAAATCGATGACGCCGTAAATGAGGTCAAACAAGGGTTTGCCAGCCACAACCATCGCAATCAATGTTGGTTATGACGGCCAGGGAGCGAGCGAACGAGCGAGCGAACGAACGTTCAAATCCAATCTAGCTCACTTGGATGGGGCGAGATCAAGAGTGCGATCCATCGCATCGGGCGTGTGTATCTATTTGAACCCCCCGTCACAGCAGGGATCGTAAAATGGTTTGAAATCCTTTCGCTACACGGAACGGGCACCGGGCAACATATTTATTACTTTTTCTTCCAGCTCGGTGCTCCACCGCACTCTCAATTATCGAGTCGATTTCGAAAACGAAAACACAATTAGAGTTGACTCCCCGGGAGGCACACAGGCGAGATCTATCCGATGATGAGGTCTCGTTCTCTCACTCGCCGTGGGTTCCGTCTGTTCGTTGTCATGTTCGACTGTCTTGGCAGGGAACAAATTACAACTCATGTTCTAGTCAACGATACCCGGCTAGGGTACCTATCATAGCGGATCATCGCTCACTCACACTCAAGTTCTGGTGCGCTGTCGCAGAGTTGTGTTCCACCTTTCAGCGTCATCACTTGATTAAGAGATAGATCGATACGAATCCACTCCCGGAAGAGCCCACGACCGGTATCGATCCTATAGCAAAGCAAGCGATAGTGTGCACAGCTGGACCCCTCGCAAAGTGAAAGTCTTCTTCTGGCGGAGGCCTACTTAGTTCGGCCAGCTGAAAATGAAATGCGATGGCGATCATTCTCGGCCGTGATCGACAGCTGCTCCCAGATCCCGCAGTAATGATCGCGCGCCTCATTGTTTTCAATGGAGGCAACATTTGGAATTCCAGAAGTGCGGGCGGTGCGCGCGAGATTGATTGTATAATATTAAGTTGTATGTCAAAACTGCCAATTTGCTGGACCGTGGTCACGGATCGATTTCCCATAAAGGACAGCCAATGTGGCGGTGTTGCGCGGTTCCACTCACAACGATGATGATGAGGTGTGACAGCTGCTGCTGCTGCTGTTGGGTTCCGTACGATCAAACGGGGACGAACTACATTGATTGGGTGGTTCGCATGTGGGAAAATAACCTATCAAGGAGGAAGGGCTTTGAAGTAGAATAAATTGAGTCTTTCTGAATTGGCGTTTGCAGAAGGGAAAGGGTTCTGCCGAAGCGATCCAAGTTGGCAGACGGGAAATGAAATTAAACCGGAGGTTTCTAGCAAACGGGGCTTCCAGGAGCGGGATGGCAGCTGGCTTATTTAGTTTGAATGAGAATGTTGCATTTTTTTAGGTTTTTCTATTTATCAGTTGGGCAATAATGGTGCATGGTCTATGTTTGAAGGCGACTTTTATAAAAAGTGAAAATGTGTCTAAAATTTTATTCCGAAGGATCATCGAGGGACCTGTAGTTTAAAAAATTGTGTGGCGTAAAATATTTCATCGGTGAAAATTTAATTTAGCGTACAAATCAAGGGGTCAGTCACTCGGCACATCTTTTTTTTTTTTTTTTTTCTTTATTATAGAGATTTTTAAAACACATCTGCTTTTGTATTAACGCTGTTTATAATGTGCCGCATTGTGCCGGTACTGTGCCGAACGACTATCTTTTTGCCCTGTTTTATGCTTTTTTTTTACTCTTTATTTGTTCCAAATTCAAAATAAATTACATTTCATTTTAACCTAGGTGCTCCAGTTACTACAGTAACTTACCAGCCTTAATTGTTATGATATATAGCTAAGTGTTTTTACATTGTTCCTGTCTTGGAAATTCAGTATTTTAAACAGGTTTTTTAAACCTGCATGTCAGTATAACAATTGATATCTTAAAACTAAAAACTAAAACTAAATAATATCTAAGTATAAAGATAATTAATCGTTGCAATTGAGGATTGCAACGATTTTTGCCTGAAATTATTTATTATTTTGTTGGACATTTGTTCTAAAGTCTCAAAATTCGAAATTCTATGTACTTCGGTAGTACTGTACCAGGGAGGCAACTTCAAAATCATTTTCAGAACTTTGTTCTGAATCCTTTGAAGTGCTTTTTTCCTGGTAGTACAACAACAAGACCATATTGGCACAGCGTAAAGCATGGCCGGTCTAAAAACTTGTTTAAATATTAGAAGTTTATTCGTCAGGCAAAGTCAGGCACGAACGGAAGCTTGACGTAGGACCGCTAGTGGACAGAATATGTGAAGAGCATTAAGTTCTTTTAATTGATCAAATATCTATTATCTCAACTCTTTCCGTTTTTGAATTGTAGGCGTACCAAATTTATAGTAATCTTTTTCAAAGAGAAAGTTGATTACGAGAATCAATCAAAATCAATTGCACCCCTACTTCCAAGTTTGTGTGGTCGTTGGGGGCTTGTGGTTCTAGATGTGGACAAACAAGCACAGATAAATTCTATTCCAACTCTTTACTAATGTAAGCTTGATGGCCCTGAAAAGGGCCGTTTTATTGAAGAGGACATCATGGCCACTTACGCTTGGCGTGTTTAGTGTAGGTGACAGTATCACGGACCTCATTTTCCAGGAACACCTTCCTTGAACACACCTCGTAGATCAGACCGAAGATATGTCATACACCGCCACGGTGAGCCAGACGACGGATGGTGGTTATCTCGAAGAATTTGCGGTGACGATTGGCACCTCCTTTGCCACGACCAGTCAATTGTTGCTCGTTAGGTTATAGAAAAGTGGACTAACCACCTTCCTACTGCTGCTATTGCTGACCACGCCATCCGAAGCGAAAATGAGCTGATACCAGTAGTAGTAGTAAAATTTACGTTTATTTTCTGGGTTTTATGTTTCAACATTTGATTTAACATTTCAATTGGTTAGCCTTTGGCTCTTCATCTTTGTTCTAGTTAATTGGTTATTCTAATGTGATGATTGCGTTTAGCGCTAATTTACAGGATACCCTTTGTGGGATTGTTTTGGGTTGAATTTAAAAATTTGATAACCTACCTACTTGAGCACCTAACTACTTATACTAGGTTGCCAAATCACGCATGATCTGGTGGTTTTATCGCAGACAGGCGACTCTGAACCTTTCCAGCGTGCAAGTCTTTCGCTCCTCGAGTGTTTGAAGACCGGCCAGGTGGTGAATCTCAGAATTACGAGTTCGCGGTGGACTGTTAAGGATCATTCTGAGGATCTTGTTTTGGATCCTCTGAAGCTTTAAGTGGTGGCACTTAGCACAACTCTCCCAGATTGGCATACCATACTCAATAGCCAGCAGAATGATTTGCTTGTGGACAGCAAGCTTGTTTTTGAGGGACAGGGTGGACTTCCTGTTTATCAGAGGGTAGAGCGACCTGATCAAGATGTTACACTTGGTGGATGTCTTGTCCACATGGGATCGGAATAGCAATTTGCTATCGAGGGTGAGACCAAGGTAGACTACTTCACTCGACCATTCAATGGGAGTGCTATCAAGATGGATAGGCGGAACAAGCCGAGGTGAATTCGAGTGTGGAAACAGAATGGTTTGTGTTTTAGCTGCATTGATACAAATCTTCCAGCTCTTAAAATAGTCGGACAAAACATCCAGGCCTGATTGTAGTTTACTCGCCAGAGCACGGATCACTCGACCCTTATAGATGATGGAGGTGTCATCTGCGAACATAGACAGGATACCACCACCCGGCAGGGGAGGAACGTCTGACGTGGAAATGTTGAATAGGATAGGCCCAACCAGGCTACCTTGAGGGACCCCTGCATCAACGTTGAACGTATCAGAGGAGACATTGTTCAAGTAGACCTGGAATGATCTGCCCGACAAGTAGTTTTTGATGATCTTCACGAGGTAGATCGGAAAGTTGTATCGATGCAGCTTGTACACTAGACCATCATGCCAGACATTGTCGAACGCCTTCTCGACGTCCAACAATGCCATGGCAGATGTATTGGAAACGGACTTGTTCCGCTTGATGATGTTAGTAACCCGTGCGAGTTGGTGGATGGTAGAGTGGCCTTTCCTAAACCCGAATTGCTCTTTGAGAAAGATGTTATTATCATTTGAAAACACCAGCAGACGGCTGAGTATCAATTTTTCGAATAGCTTCGAGATGGAGGACAAGAGGCTGATGGGGCGATAGCTTTTGGCACTGGTAGGGTCTTTGCCAGGTTTGTGAATTGGAATAACTTTGGCTAACTTCCAGCATGCAGGGAAGTAGCCAAGCATTAAACACTTGTTGAAGACCACTGCAAGGTGCTTGAAGAAGTCAACACTCAAGTTTTTCAGCTCGAGGTTGACCACTCCATCGACACCAGCGGCCTTCATGTTCTTTGTTGATTTAATCGCTGCTATCACCTCATCAGCCGATATTCTACTTTCGTCAGGGACAACTACGGGGGTGGCAGCGACACTAGCCATTGCCTGTGATACTGCAGGCTCGTGCACCCAACCGGTGGATGTAAGATTCGCTTACAATTATGTGGGATTCATCATCAGAGGATGTAAGTGTAGACCGCATGAACCGAGGATGCGATATACCTAGCTGCGGTCCAATGCAAGACAATTGGAGACCGAAAAATGTAGAGTGTATTAGTGAGGTAAATTAGTTATGTCGAAAAAAATAGGAATCAGATTGCTGACTGGACTCGAACCACGAACGTTGCGATTATCAGACCTGTGCTTTCTCCAATGCTCTCTCCATGCTTCTGAATATGGTTAGCCTAAAAGCAAACATGAAGCGCTCATTTTCTCGCATGCTCGACTTCGTATGCTTTTTCTGCTGGAGAGATTCGAGACAAGTGTGTGCGTCGTTCTACAATGTTCTACAATGTGCGTCGTTCTACAAGCTTACTGGTATAGTCGAAAGCGTAGAAAGAACACGAAATGAAAAAGTCAAAAAACCATTACATCGCCTGTAAGGTCAACTTCTAACATTCGCTGCGATGTTCATGAACAGAGGATGATAGGAAACGGAACTAACATTCATTGTAATAGATTTTTGGTTTGCGTGTGGGGACTCACCATGGCGTGGCCAAGGTTATGTGAATTTTCAAAGTGTTGTCCAAGAGCATTGGCCTTTTCAAATGGGGTTATTAGTAAAGATGGGTCCGAATTTTGGTTAGGAGAGGAAAGGGGAGGAATGGGCCTCGGCTTATTTTTCAAAATCTTTGCCATTTTCCAGAATGGCTTAGCACAATCTGGGAGAGAGCGAATCTTGTTTGCAAAATCGATATTTCTGAGATCCACCATCCTGGCTTGGACGATTTTGTTCAAACGGTTGCAATTGGTCTTCAGGTTAGGCAGCCCAGTACGCTGGTACTGCCTACGAATCGTGTTGCGGAGTCTAATGAGGTCTTTAGTAGGCCTGTCAAGGTTCAGAGTATTACTCACCTGTCTGGATACTGGCACATGTAGCTCCCTGGCCCGGGAAATTGCTTGATCGATGGAGCGCAGACACCGGTCAACATCTTCGGACGATTCCGGTTGGACATCGTAGTCTACAGCGGTGTCGACGCAATGTTGGAACTGACCCCAGTCAACACGATGATAGTTGCGCCGGAAAGCTTCAAATCGATTTACGGAGGATCCCACCTCAGTCACCACCGGGTAGTAGTCCGAGCTGAGTTCCTGATAGGTGATAGGTTGAGCGATGTTGTTGCCCATGTTGCTGATGAAGATATCGATGGTAGCGTGAACAGCGGACCGACTCAACCGGGTGGGAGTTTCCGGACTCAAGATGTTGTACTGCGCTTCCTGCAGGTCGTTGTTCAGGATGGTGCCGTTTTGATTGCGCCGATTGTTGCCCCAAGCTTGAGGTTTGGCGTTCAGGTCGCCAGCGATGATAAAGTTTTCCCGTCGTCGTGTTAGCTTGATAATATCTCGTCGCAGATCTGCTGCCGATCCGTCCCTGATGTTGACTTGTTTGGGGCAGTAAGCCGCGACGATGGTGATGGGGCCGATAGGAGTAGAAACTTCCACCCCTACGGCTTCGATGATCTTCAGCTGAAAGCTGGGCATCAGTCGACAGCAGATGTTTCTCCTTATTGCAATAGCCACTCCTCCTCCTCCAGAGTTGGTTCGATCTAGCCTCACGAGCCGGAAATCGGGAAGGTAGACGTTTGTTTCAGGCTTCAGGTGGGTTTCAGTTATGATGGCAATGTCGATGTTTCGTTCATTGAGAAACTCAACAAACTCGATGTTTTTGCTCTTCAAGGAGCAAGCGTTCCAATTTACGATCTTGATGGCTTCACGGTCCATACTTAGTGACAAGGGACAGGGCAGCATGAAGCTGTTCAGATCGAGTCTTGCAGGTGCGCAAGATGATGATGACCTCGGCCACGAGCGTCACAAGTTCCTCCGAGGTGAACGGAGAATCGTCGACAGGCTCACCTGAGACAACACCAGCGTATGATAAACCAGGGGCGGTGGAGGGACCTGGCATTGGCTGGGCAGCAGCAGCAGCGAGACGATGCTGGACTGTTCGATTGTTAGGAATACTCACATGCTTGACTTGTTGGTTGTTGAGCGGAAGTGGTTCTAAGTTCGGAACATGTCGACGGGGCTGGAGAGCTGGGTACTGGACTTCCGTGCGTGCAGGAGGCGAACGATGATTACGGAGGCGACCGGGCTGGTTATTGATCGTAGCCTTCCGACGGATATTGATGAACTCCACTCGCTTGGGACATCCGCGATTGGAGGCTTGGTGGTTACCACCGCAGTTGACACACGTTGGCTCGATGTCATCATCTTGCTCACAGGACGCAGTCGAGTGAGTTCCAGCACACTTGCCGCAGATAGTCTTCATATGGCAGTTTTTGGCGCCATGGCCGTAGGAGAGGCAGTTCATACACTGCGTAACATCACGATGTTGGGATTTGTAATGCTCCCAACTGATGATGACCTGAAACAGGTCCCGGATTTTGGATCTCAGAGCCGCTAGACTGGTGGATCTCTTCGTGAAGTGCACCAGGAACAACTGGTCACGGAAGCTGGTGTTGTGGTTGGAACGCCGGTTTATTGGGAACACCGCCTCAGGTTTGAGCCCAAGCCGCTCCAGCTCGGATTTAACCACAGCCGCCTCGAACGACGGTAATCCACGCAATACCAGCTTCAGTGGCTTGCTCGATGGCAGATCGTGCGTGAAGAAGTCAACGTTGTTTTCCTTTAGGAAACATCCTGTTTGATTGTACTCCTCCAGGCTGGAGCACATGATTTTGGTGCCGATGCTGCAAAGCTTGAAGCGAGGCAGCAGCTTGTGTTTTGCCAGTTCGGCACGCAGCTTGGCAACATCCTTCTCCGGCGTGAAAAGCGGGGGAATCCGCTCTCTTGCAGCGATGGGAACGACGTCACCATCGCCATTTTCTTCGGGGAGCACCGCAAACTGGTTGGCTTGCAGTACTCGTTTTCCGGCGTCATCCTGCGACGCGCTGTGCTGGATTACCACCTTCTTTGAAGGGCCCGCTGCTGAATCATTGGTACGTTTACGCACCATTTGTTTCGTGTTGGCAAGTTGCAGTAAACTTGCCAGAACGCGCGAAGGTGGCGACGCTTCCACGGCGCAAAGCGACAGCACAAACCGAATCGAAGCGAGAACTCGAGCGAAGCTGATACCAGACAGCAGCGCTGCTTTATATCTTTTTAGGTTAAAGCAGAATGATGTGCAACCAAGTGGTATAAAAGCTACAAAGACTCCTCCCTTTATGAGTAGTTTGCTATCAAGTAGCGACCCTAATAAAAAATAACCATAAACGAACGATAACCCAAATCATTGAACTATTCCACAAATGGTTTGGATGATACCCAGAACACGTCGTTAAGCAAATTAACCATACAATTTTTATTAGGGGATACTGCCTATTTTCTTTTTGCGTACACGGCGAATGAGAACGACCCAAATTTGGGTTTAGTTCACTCATAATGGCCAAAAGTGTAGGAGCTCAGCGATGAGTAAATTTGTCTCATGGTTTCCTGTAGAAAACTTAAAAAAATCTCCAAATCCAAACCCTTTACTCACAAAGCGAAGGCCACCCACACAAACCAACACCATCATCGGATAGGGGAAACTTCTACCTACACGATGATGGTATTGGTTTGTGTGAGCGGCCTTCGATTTGTGAGCAATGGGCTTTGGAACGGTTTGTTTACAAATGCTGATGGGCCCTTTTCTATTGTTGATCCAGAAATGTTTCCTGCCGTCTTCGTCAAATTAGGGTATACGTCCCTAACCTCGGTCTAATATGCAGCCATAGATTACGTTTTTAATCATAACTCATCAATTAATTTACCTGCAAACGATATTCTACTGCTAAATGGTATGCTTAGATATGCTTATCATGTCGTTTGCTATCAGGAACCGCAAAAAGTTGAAAAACTTACTTTTTTTAAGACAAAAACTCACCAGGGAAATGTATGTAATATCGGTCTATTGTCCCCAAATTGGGTCTATTTATGGATGCAACTTCGTCCTATCTTGTTTGATCCTCAAAAAAACGCTCTTGGTAACGTTTTCTGATGTATTTTTTTTTATCACTATCACTGTTAACTTAATGCTCTTCATTCCTCAAAACATTTCTTAGAGAAAATTTTACGAAAACTACATTAAATCACTCAAGTTAAAAATTAAAAATTAAAAATTTCGCTTATCGTCTTTTGACCGCAGAATATCTAAATCAAAACATTGTGATGTTCATTATACAGATTTGGCAGAAAAAATCTCCCTTCCTGTTCGTTCCTTATCATCCAAATGCAAACCACATTGTTGACGTTACTCTTATTGCTATATGCTGTCAAATGAATTTCATGGGCCAAAGTTAGGAACATAGAAAAGAAATGTGTCCCTAAAGTTGGGTCCATGATTTACTTGTGAAAACGTTGTTAAACAATTAAAATAAACATAAAATATTCAAACAGTAACTGTGAGTTTTACGTCTAGTGTGTATTATCAGGTAATTCCATTCAATAAATGCCATAATCAGGCCATTTGATGATCGTCAGTGCAACCTTCCCATCTTAACCTTAGAAGTCATGGCGGCTAAAAACTCCGAACAGAGTGATATTCTCAACCAGTTTTATTACTTACGAGAGCTGAAAATGTATTGAAATGTTGTGATATAAATTGATTTGTGTGTGGTACACATTTATCAATCATCAGTGATCAATATTTTCCTTATTTTTTGTGTAATATTCCTTAATTAATTATTTATTTGCGTGATAGGCCGAATGAAAGGACTAGACCCACATTACATACCGTAACCCTATGTGCTAGATTGTTGCTTCTTTCATCGAAAATATCCGGCCGTGGCGATTCAAAGTTGATCAAGGTTGATCAAAATAATTTGTACCCCTGCTTCCAGTTTAATTACACGAGCATTTTGTGTGATCGTTGGTTCTGAATATGGACAAACAGGCAGATGGATTCTATTCCTACTCTTTACTGTAATAAGCTTGGTGGCCCTGAAAAGAGCCGTTTTTTTTGCCAAGATGATTTAACCTCCGAAACCAAACAGAGTGCGTCTCTGTCACTTCAAAAACGTAAATAGATAACATCCATGGCCGCTTACGCTTGGCGTGTTTAGTGTAGGTGACAGCATCACGGATCTCATTTTTCAGGAACATCTCGTAAATCAAACCGGAGATACGTCAGACACCGCCACGGCGAGCCAGACAACGGATGGTGGTTATCTTGAAGAATTTGCGTTTGGTTCTGAATATGGCGATGAGTGTGCAAAATATTACGCAATTCCATCCTCCCTATTCGCACACGCCCGAGGATCGGAGGCGAATGCCACTTCGACTTGTTTCGTCTACTTACTACTCTCTGACGACTGTGCTGGGGAAGCAGCATATGCATTTAGGTAATTGGTGGATTTGTTAGTTAATTCGACGCTTTTGGACAATGCTGGAAATTTACCTGTTTTTCAATAGTTTCTTGTTGAAAATCAACCTTCGGAAGTATTGTTATCGATGCGTAGCCATATTTCTGATCGATTGGTGATAAAATTATTGAAATTGGACCAGGGGCAGCTGAGTTATTAACGTTCAAAATCTTTCTTAATTTGTTACATGTTCCATTTTCGGTTTTCACAAAGTGTACCCCCATATAGAAATCAAAGACGTAGTCCTACGTCAAAAAAAAACGCTAGTGTCATGGTAATTCCTAAGAGAATTCATAAATTTTTATTGAGAATTTCCGATAGGGTTTCAAATATTTGAATTCACAGGGAATTTCGGAGTAGCGTACCAGAATATTCTGAAGAAATTTCCAAGGAAATTTAAAGAAGAGTTTGAAGTGGATTCCTAGAAAATTCCTAGAGATTCTCTGAAGGGAACTTTGAGAAGAATTCCAATGAAATTCTCAGGAAAGGTTCCTTGCAGTTCTGAAGTAAATTCCATTGAAATTCTGGGAGAATACTTTCCAACTCGAAAATCGCAAACGAAGAAGTTTCTGCAGAATATAATCGATTTTCTTTCAAAATAATAAAAAAAAACCGAGCCCCACTCTGATTAAATGAATCAACAACTTTCAAAGCTGCCAAAGAACTGCGCCACATGGATTGCGCCTGCAGCTCGTCATAACTCATCCACGTAACCACGGAAACCAAACCAACAACGGCCAAGTGCGAGCGAGGGGTATGCAAATGCTTATTTTCCCATTACCTTTTTCCCACCTCCTTCCAAACACATTCACATTTCGCTTACCGCACCAAATCACTCACCGATCTAGTTAGCACCGAAAATGGATTGCTTGGATATCGCCCTGCTCGCTTACTCCGTTTGGTGGTGGTATTCAAATAATCGCTCCCAGATCTACCCATCGGAGAGCGCGGGGCCGTGTAAACCTAATGACATTAAGGTTATTATTCTTGCTGCTTTTATTTTCGACGCTCCAACCAGTGATAAATCGCTTACAACTTATTTATGCTGCGGGGAAAAAGAACAGCAAATTTATATTTGTCATGTCTCATTATTACTCACCACCTCTCTCGGTTCGGACCCACTCGGGGGGAGAAGAAAGAAGCAACTTTGTAAGCACTCTTTTCACACCGTGGCCGTCATTGAAACGCAACAGACGTCGGCAGCTGGGTTGAGAACTTTTCCAGCAAGGTGGAGGATGAGGGGCCCAACAGAAATTACCTTATTTATTCAAGTAAATTGAAAAATTAAACACTTTTCTATTTAACGATGTTTGATTTGAACACAGAGACTGGAGAATGATGGGATGTGTGAGGGACCGCTGATTGAGGGGAAAACAAAAGAATGACTCTTCGCGTTCATCGCTTCAATGTGTGCTGTGGGTAAATACCGAGAGGAGTACGGTAAAAAGAATGGTAAAGAAATTGTTTGTAATTATTGTTGAAGGAAGAATTTTTCTGAAGACCATTCTTCTGGAGATTGGGTTGAGAGTTGGCTAGAGCAGAGACAAATCGTCCCATCGGCGCGTGATAAAAACGTGATAAAGTAATCGCGTCGGAAGCCATCGTCGTAATTACATTGTTTGAACAAGCTTTTTCCTCCCACCGGGCTTAATTACACGAAAAACAGCCTCCCTAGAATTTGCTGCGCTGTGCGAAAAACGACTCACTTTTATAATGAAGCAATTTAACAATTAATCAACGCCGCACTCACAATTAGTAGACCTGGGCTCTGGACACTGTTTTGACTGAGTTTGGCAGGGTTGTCATGGCAACGTGATACCTAAAAGAGGCAATAAAGGCATTCATAGAACCAGACATGAGATGACAAATTATTATTGCTAAATTATCCACCGTTTTCTCACCGCTTCCGTCTGTCTGTTGTCTGTCTGTCCCCATTTGCAGATGGCTGTACAATGCCGTTGACGAACGAAACCTCGACCGGCCCCTCGACTGCGCTGACCCCGTGCAGCGGCCGTGGGAAATGCGAATCCAGTGTACTGGGGTCGAGCTGCGTCTGTCAGACCGGTTTCACTGGGCCCTTCTGCCAGCACAGTAAGTTTTTTGCTTAGAACCTTTTTCCACAAAATTTGGTCCGATTCTAACCTCAACTTTCCGCTTTTTCTCGTCTCACCTACTTAGATGTCAACGAATGTTTTTCGAACCCCTGTAAGAACAGTGGGATCTGCATCGATGGCGAAGCGGATTACACGTGCGAGTGTCCCCCCGGATGGACCGGGAAGAACTGCGGGGACCGAGCGGTTCAGTGTCTTCCGGGACAGTGCCTGAATGCGGGCTCGTGCATCTTGTCACCGATTTCCGGAATATCGCAGTGCCGGTGTACGCTCGGTTGGGGAGGACCGTTCTGCAACGAACCGGTCGATCAGTGCCAGGGTCAACCCTGTCACAACGGAGGCACCTGTGAGTCTGGACCCGGGTGGTTCCGCTGCCTGTGTGCAAGGGGCTTCTCCGGTCCGGACTGTCGGATCAACGTGAATGAGTGTTCGCCGCAACCCTGTCTCGGTGGCGCTACCTGCAAGGATGGGATCGGTGGATTCACGTGTATCTGTCCCGTCGGAAGGAGGGGCGTCCGGTGCGAAATTCGTAAGTATACTTAAACGGGGGACATTTTGAGAAGGTCATTACAAATTGTTTATTTATTTTCGAAACAGTGCTGTCGGACCCCTCGTCGGTTTGCTCGAACACGACGACCAACTCGCCGTACGATCCCTTGGTAACGAGCGACCCGACGCCGCCTGCCACGATCGACGAGAGCAACTGCAACTCGTGCGTTTGCGTCAATGGGAAGCCGCGCTGTTCGAATATGTGGTGCGGCCTGCGGAACTGTTTGAACAAGAACTTCTCGAGCAATGCGTGTGAAAGTCATCAGGTTTGTGTCCCCGCCGCGCAGGAAAGTTGCCTGGCGCCACCGTGCAACCCGCGGGGAGACTGTCGGACCTTTGAACCGTCCCGGAGGGTTGCTCCTCCGCGAATTCCGGCGCCGATCGACTGTTGGCCCAATCAGGTAAGATCCTCTTGTTCAGAAAAACTTGTTGAGTGGTGGAAAGACTTATTGGGGAATTTCGTTTACCAGGCTACCCTCGGAACGCACTGTGCGCGGATTTCGATCCTGCTGGAACTGAACCGACTTTCCCGAGGCACCTCCGTCGATGGAATGTGCCACATCCTGCGGTTACAGCTGGGCGAGAAGCTCATCAAGAGCCCCTCGGTTGACGTTTCCGTGTTCGTAGTGCTGATGTGCGATCTCAAAACGGGAACGAATGACACGATCGAAGTGACCCTGGTAAGTAGCGATCCTAGACATCCCTAGTCGCTTTGGTAGTAGTCGATTGTTGAATTGAAATGAGTTGCGCGTTTCTTTCGGTTCAATCAGCTCGCATTTATTTGATTTGATTTGAAAGAAAAATCAGCACAATTTCGATATTTTTCCTTTGGTCTATTTGATCTTGCTCATTCAAGCTTTTTACTTTTCGTCCATTCGGCCATTGGTTCCTTAACATTTCATTTGACCTTTTGTCCTTGAAGATCCTCAAAACCACATATAAACAGTAAAGTACATGAAATAGTAATTGAACAATACTAATAAATACAAGACCTATTCCATGAATTAAATGAGAGCTAATCGATTACCATCGACTATTTTCCGACATCCCTTAGCCCCAAACAACATTTGCAGTGTTCTAATCGTCTTCCTTTCCTTCCCCTCCAAAACAGTCAACGCCGACCGACAGCAGCATCGGTGCCAGTCCGCTGACGGAGGCCGTTCGCCTTCTAGCGGAGATCCTCTCCCGCCAGCAGGGCGTTCAGAACGAGTCCTTTCAGTCGGACATTGCCGAGGCGGCTCCGTTGACTTCAATTCTCGAGGTCAAGGTGGAAACGGCGCTGATCAACGAAACCACCACCGGATCGAACTACCTGATCGCGGTGGGCTTCGGTATTGCCATAGTGGCCCTCTGCGTGGGTGCCTTCGTAGCGCTGATCTGGCGGCAAAAGCTCCAAACCCACAGCGGCTCCGGAACGAATCTCACCCCTCACATGGACTTGTCCCGAAGTCACGAGGAAGAGAAGAGCAACAACTTGCAGAACGAGGAGAACTTCCGGAGGTACGCAAACCCCCTGAAGGGCAGTGCCAGTTCGCTGCGAGGTGCCATGGAACTGAGTCTCAACCCGGCGCCGGAGATCAACCAGATCGCCGGTCCGAGTACCGTTCATCGATCGCAGCAGCTCTACCCGAGCTGCGGGAACGATGGCGAGTTCGAGAAGGATCCGGAAAAGCAGAAGGCTGCCAACCGGAACTCGCACATCCTGCTGCACAAAACGCAGAACTCCGACATCACCAAGAACATTGTCAGCTCGATCGAGAGCCAACACAAAGACTTTGGCAAGCGAAGCATCAACGAGCACACGGCTTCGAGTGCGGTGGCAGCAGTGCCTCCTCCCAGTGCCCAAACTCCAGCGGGAATCGTGGTGAGTAGCGTAGCAACGGCCCCGAGTAGTACGGCGGTGCCTACTGCGATGATCGATTCCGATGTTCTCACTGTACATGTGTAAGTGTGCGATGCTTCCACGCCGCGCCAGTTAGGTTAGGTCGATTTTCTCTCAATTCGCTGAGCTAGACTTCCAGTTGAGCAATACTGGAAAAAAAAGTGAGATTCTCATTTTGTTTCGAATAGGATTTTTATTTTCTTTTAAATTTAAAAGTATTTATTTGCCTTCCCTCTCATACACACACAAAAAAACCGTAGTAGACTTCTTTGTTGACATTGCTTGCATCGTGTAAATATAGCGAATATGATGATACATAAAACTGTACGAATGAGGAGAATGCAATTTCCGTACTTTGAAAAGCGAATTTTTTTCGTGAAAGGAAAAAATGACACGACAGTGTACAGTTAAATGTAATGTGATATTAAATAAGAAGAAGCAATATTTCTTTAGATGACGAACGAACGAACGAGAGAGCGCGAGAGAACTGAAGAGCGAGAAATCACAATTTATTTATGATCGTCGATAGAGAGACGCAGTGTTCTTTCACCGGCAAACAAAATCAACGAACAGATTTTGCTTTTTTGCGTGTGAAATCAAATTAAAAAAAAAAAAAGTGACGAAACACCGCGCCATCTGTAAAGAGAAACGGTAAAAAAAACGGACATTCAAACGATAAATCATCGCACCCACACACACAAACACTAATTTAATGTAGCGTTAGAATCTCAAACAACATCAGCAACAACAACAACAACAACAGTGGAAAAGTGGAAGTGAAGTTTAAACTAAATAAAATAGTTCCTTGTTTAGTTACGGTCGTTTTTATAAGCTTTGATAGTTATTAGAAGAAGAAAAACTTGTACAGGAAAAAGTAGAAAAAGAAAGTTTACATGTTCTCCCGTAGCCAGAGATTTTTTTTTTCGTCAATATAGTTTACAACCGTACTCAAGTTGGTTAGTTTAGGTTAGTTAGGAGAGAAGAATGAGAGATCGAGTAAATAACGACAACGAAGCGAATTGTAGATAGTTGATCACGGATGATTGGTTTTATCTGTGATGCAATCAAATGTATTTTTTTCTTTACTAAAACTAGAGGACTTTTATCACTCTAAGGGACAAACAATAGCTGAACGAATTTGGTCGAGTACGGAAACTCTCACAAACGCAAGCGACTTTCGTGTGTAAATAGCCTGTAAAAAGATGCATTTGTCTTAAGAGCTAGAATATTTTTTTTTATTTGTTTAAATGTAAGCAAATCTAGAGCAATCTGAACAAAATACGGAAGGAAAGCGAAACTGATTGTAATATTTTTTTTATCGTCCAGTTTTTTAATTCCCCCGCACAGTACATGGTACTTAAAAGGAAGCCTCATTCCAGAAAAAATCCCTGAATCGTGAAGAAAAAAGAGAGCAATAAAAGATTTTTATATTTCTTAAAAAAAAAACACACTCCGAGTTGTTTTTCTTTTCGCCCAGCAGTCCCAGTCAGTTGTGCAGCGTTTGTGCATGTCTTAAATGGTGGTGGTCGTTTCGCTGATTGCGGTTGCCGTTTTTTGTGCCTCGTCTCCCTTATGGCTTCATGTTGGTGTGCAATTTTTTGCCTTCATTCCGTCTTTCTCTCGGCATAACTGCCGTTTTTACCCTTCGCTTGGCGTTTCTCGGAATCGGCAGCAACCTGTTTGGCGCTTTATGCACTGGTAAGTTGTGTTCTGTGTTGGACAGTTGTGTGGACTTGCTGGAAAGATGATGGTGCGAGAAAGAAATTGACCGTAGTCAAGAGGCAAACTGTTCCCTTTTTTTATATCGGAAAACAAATGAGCAATAAGTGATATTGGCAATCAAATACAATTAAAACAAGTGGAACTGGGGGAAAAGTAATTGTTGCTTGTGATAACCTTTCACATACGATTTCTTTATGCATTTCCGGGACACCTTTGGACTACTGAAAATTTATATTTGTCTTCATCGAAAATTTTGACTTCAATTCATTGGCACGTAATGCGGGTAGATCACCTCTTCGTGGTGCGTTACGGTGTAAGATCTACCATTACCACATCAAAATGTGCTCCTAAGCCTTTCTTGTTGGCGGTTAGGATACTTGTTTTTGAATGAATTTTCCGGATATATGAGACTGGTATCAATAAAAGTTTTGGGTCAGGGTTCTGGTGCATGGTTAAATATCAGTATCATAACTCGTTTTTGACACTAAGGACATCTATTTTGATTGATAACCAGTAACGCTGGTATCGCAATTAGGCAACAAATTCTTGATTTGACTTTGTGTAGTCCAATTCAAAAAATTGGCATGTTCAGACGAAATATCTTTGTTATATTCCATAAATGTTCGATATTGCTCCCAATCAGCTCTATGGTAATTGAAAGTAGAGCTGTTGGGATTAGAAAATATTTCTTGGGATATTTAAAAAGCTACGGGAAGGTGATCAGAACCGAAGTCAGCATAAGTAACCAATTGGCTATAATATGAATATGTAAAGACCAATACGATAGTTGACGGATTTCTTGCTGAAGAAAAGCATGTTGTGTTTGAACAATTATCAAACAGAATATTACAATTTGAATTGACTTGAGTATTATTCCACGAGCGGTGTTTTGCATTAAAATCACCAATTATGGAGAATTTAGACATATGCGTGATAATGTTTGCACCATTGAGCAATGTCAAAATTAAATAATTCTTAAAGAGTCCGCATCGTGCTCTCTTGCCGTGCGGATCTATTTGCTTTTTGCTTAAGGAAGTGTTACTACTACCTAAAGCTACAATAAATTTAAACAGCACTTTTCAGTGCTCAACCTGTAAAAATTTTCTACCTTGTTCAACTCCTCTTATTCCTTCTACGATCCTTGTTTGGACCCTACCCGAGGTAATCCTTCTTGGATATCGATTTGGAAAATTCCTCTTCGATCCTTCAGATTCTTATAGTAATCTGCTTGGAAGTCGATTTAGATAAAAATTTACTGCCGCCATGGCACCTAAACGCAAAAGAAAGGGGCAAACTCTTGACCCCCCTTCTGATGAAATTAATTTGAGTAATCAATTTGATTTGCTCACGGATGATGAGAATGATCCATCATCCAAGAAAAATTCTAGTAAACTTTCCCGGCTTAATGCCAAGAAGGAAAAGATTCCCCCTATTGTGATAACCACTTCCGATTTCCATGCTCTTCGCATGGAACTTTTGAATTTCGTGAAAGTTAAGTTTTCACTACAAATTGGACGTCGAGGTGAATGCCGTGTATTGGCTGAAACCTTGGACGGATTTAAATGTCTTCTCAAGTATCTTACTGAGAAGAAGCACAATTTTTTTACTTACGACACCAAAACTGAACGTGTGTTCAAGGTTGTCATGAAAGGACTGCCCAGTGGTGAATCCCTGGATCAGATCAAAGATGAACTGGCAAAATTACTTGGAGTTGTGCCACTCCAAGTAATCAAAATGAAAATGAAATCCCGTCCTGGCGATTCGCGCAACGGGATTTCTAATGATTTTTATTTAGTTCACTTCAAGTCTAGTGAACTAAACAACCTTAAGGCCTTAGAAAAAGCTAGCCTTATGCTCCATGTCCGAGTGAAGTGGGAACACTTCAGGAAGACTGGAGGAAATTTTCAAAACCTCACTCAGTGCCGTAAGTGCCAGGGATGGGGTCACGGAACTAAAAATTGCTACATGCCAGCTAAATGCATGAATTGTGGTGATTCCTCTCACGCAAAGGACGACTGTCCTGTGAAGGAAGATCCTAAGAAATTTAAATGTTCAAACTGTGGTGAAAACCACAAATCCAATTTTTGGGAATGTAAGACTCGCAAAGCGATCCTACAATCTCGTTCTAACCGACAGGTAGGAAACGCTCCACGTTTCCGACCAGGTACAAATTCCTCTGCTGTTAACAACGGTCAGCGAGGAACAAATTCTACATTCGTACCCGTAGGTACAAATATCACCCCTGCTTCAAATTTTTCATCTGTACCTACTCCTCTCGCTGCTAACAATGTTCAGCGAGTTAATGGAGCTACCTATGCTGCTATTGCAGCGGGTAGAAATCAAAATACTAACCAACGTTCTAACGGAAATTTTGACAATTTTGACTTAGGAAGCATTACTGCCCCTAAAATGGAATTTTTACAGAATTCATTAATTGACATGATTTCTGATATGCTTAAATCTAACTCCATGTTTGATGCTATTCAAACTGGAGTAAAATTTGCTAATAATATTGTCATGACTTTAAAGTTCAGTAATGGATTTTAAAGCATTAAACATTTTAAATTGGAATGCTCGATCTCTTAAAGATAATGAAGACGAGCTATTTACCTTTTTGAGAGTTCATAACGTGCATATTGCCGTTATAACTGAAACGTTCCTTAAACCTGACCATAAGGTTAAGAAGGACGCAAATTACTTGATTTATAGAAATGATCGTCTTGATGGACCCTGTGGTGGCGTTGCCATCATTATTCATAGACGAATCAAGCACAACATTCTTTCTTCATTTGAAACCAAAGTTTTTGAAACTTTGGGAGTTTCTGTTGAAACAAAATTTGGACAACTTACGTTTATAGCTGCCTATTTGCCATTCCAATGCGTAGGCCAGCAAAAGAATTTTCTCAAGGGTGACCTCCAGAAACTTACCCGTCATAGGTCTAAATTCTTCATTATTGGTGATTTTAATGCAAAACACCGCTCATGGAATAATGCTCAAAGCAATTCCAATGGTAATATTCTGTTTGATGATTGTTCTGCAGGTTATTACACTATTCAATATCCAAACAGCCCAACATGCTTTTCTTCTGCAAGAAATCCCTCAACTATTGATTTGGTCTTAACTGATTCATGTCATCTTTGTAGCCAATTGGTTACCCATGCTGACTTCGGTTCTGATCACCTTCCAGTAACTTTTGAAATATCCCAAGAAATAATTTCTAATCCCAACAGCTTTACTTTCAATTACCATAGAGCTGATTGGGAGCAGTATCGAACATTTATGGAATATAACTTCGATCCAAACATTCCTTTGCAAACCAAAGATGAAATTAATTATGCTCTTGAATCTCTGACTACTTCTATAGTTGCAGCAAGAGCTGCCTCAGTACCAAAATGCGAGGTTAAATTCGATTCAATTATAATAGACGACGATCTTCAGCTCTTGATCCGTCTTAAAAATGTCCGTAGGAGACAATATCAAAGAACACGCGATCCTGCCATGAAAGTTATCTGGCGGGATTTGCAAAAACAAATTAAAAAGCGATTCTCTGCCCTGAGGAACAAAACTTTTGAAAATAATGTTTCTAAATTAGACCCGAGTTCCAAACCCTTTTGGAAACTCACAAACATTTTGAAAAAACCTCAAAAGCCAATTCCAGCGCTTAAAGAAGGTGGTAAAATTTTGATCACAAATTTGGAAAAAAGCTCAGAAACTTGCTAAGCAATTCGAGAGTTCCCATAATTTCAGTTTGGGTCTTACTAGTCCTATTGAGAATCAGGTTGCTCGGGATTTTCGGAATATTTTCTCTCGGGAAAATATTTTTGATGATTCCTGGGGGACTGATTTGGACGAAGTAAGGTCTATAACTAAAAAGTTTCAAAATATGAAAGCTCCAGGTGACGATGGAATTTTCTATATCCTCATCAAAAAACTCCCAGAGAGTACCTTGTCTTTCTTGGTAAAATTATTTAACAGATGTTTCCATTTGGCATACTTTCCTGATAAATGGAAAAATGCAAAAGTTGTTCCAATTTTGAAGCCGGATAAAAATCCAGCTGAAGCTTCTAGCTACCGCCCAATAAGTTTGCTTTCTTCAATAAGTAAACTTTTTGAAAAGATAATTTTGAATAGAATGATGCTTCACATCAATACGAACTCAATTTTTGCAGATGAGCAGTTTGGATTTCGCCATGGGCATTCAACTACTCATCAACTCTTAAGAGTTACCAATTTAATTCGTTCAAACAAATCTGAAGGCCACTCAACTGGAGTTGCTCTTCTAGACATAGAAAAAGCATTCGACAGTGTTTGGCATGAAGGTTTGATTGCTAAATTAAAAAAGTTTAATTTTCCACTTTATATTATGAAATTAGTTCAAAATTATTTAACTGACAGAACTCTTCAAGTAAATTATCAAAATTCCAAATCTAATCGACTACCTGTTAGGGCAGGAGTTCCTCAGGGTAGCATTCTTGGGCCTATATTGTATAACATTTTCACTTCGGACCTCCCTGATTTGCCTCAGGGTTGCCACAAATCTTTGTTCGCTGATGACACAGGCATTTCCGCTAAAGGAAAAAGTCTTCGTGTTATTTGCAGCAGACTGCAGAAAAGTTTAGATATTTTCTCTTCTTATTTACAAAAATGGAAGATTTCTCCCAACGCTTCCAAAACTCAACTTATAATATTTCCACATAAGCCTAGAGCTTCGTTTTTGAAACCTAGTAGTAGTCACATAGTCACTATGAACGGAGTTCCAATTTCCTGGTCAAACCAAGTGAAATATCTTGGATTAATACTTGACCATAAATTAACTTTTAAAGATCACATTGAGGGCATTCAAGCCAAATGTAACAAATATATAAAATGTTTGTATCCTCTTATTAACAGGAAATCCAAACTTTGCCTGACGAATAAACTTCTAATATTTAAACAAGTTTTTAGACCGGCCATGCTTTACGCTGTGCCAATATGGTCTAGTTGCTGCACTACCAGGAAAAAAGCACTTCAAAGGATTCAGAACAAAATTCTAAAGATGATTTTGAAGTTGCCTCCCTGGTACAGTACTACCGAAGTACATAGAATTTCGAATGTTGAGACTTTAGCACAAATGTCCAACAAAATAATTAATAATTTCCGGCAAAAATCGTTACAATCCTCAATTGCAACGATTAATTCCCTTTATACTTAGATAAGATTTAGTTTTAGTTATTTAGTTTTAAGCTATCAATTGTTATACTGACATGCAGGTTTAAAAAACCTGTTTAAAATACTGAATTGCCAAGACAGGAACAATGTAAAAACACTTAGATATATATCATAACAATTAAGGCTGGTACGTTACTACAGTAACTGGAGCACCTAGGTTAAAAATGAAATGTAATTTATTTTGAATTTGGAACAAATAAAAAGTTAAAAAAAAAAAAAAAAAAAAAAAAAAAAATTCTTAAAAATTTCTTTTTTGAGTTTTTTTATTCATTCAAAGGGGGATGTTTCTCAGAGTCTTAAACTGTGTTAATCATCAAACGAGTTTCCACTTGCTGCAATTACGGCCTCCACACGCTTCCGGAATGCACGGCAGGTTCTAATAATGTAGTCTGGATCCATTTCTCTCCAGGTACGGGTCAATGTTTGTCTGAGGCTTGCTGTACTCGGGTGAGGTTTGGAACAGGCCTTGGCCTTCTTGACGCGCCATATTGAGTAATTCAGCGGATTAAGATCGGGGCTGGATGGCGGCCACATATCCTTCGCCCAGAACGGAAGATGTTCCTGCAACCACTTCTGAGTGCGGTTCGAGGTGTGGCACGGAGCCCCATCTTGTTGAAATACAACATTTGGCTTCGGACCGTACTGTTCTTGGATCCATAGAAGAACATACTTACTTAAAATCCCGATGTAGACTTTCGTGTTGCCCTTGTCGCCTTCTGGAATGAACACCAGGTCCATTTTTTTTGCCATCGGAAGCCACCAATCCAAACACCATAACGCTAGCAGGATGCATGGTCAGATACACGTGCTTGTGCTCGTCGGCCACGTCTTTTACCGGAAGAGAACTAATATACCGGTCGGTTCTGGAATTTGATACGGGGTCGACGGTTAACATGCTCTCGTCGGTGAACACGATTACCGGATTTTTTCGCTTAAGGAAGTTCAAGATTTTCTTGCATCGTTTGACTCGTAGCTCCCGGATGCGGTTGGTAATCATGTGATTTTTTGACGTAGAACTACGTCTTTGTCGACTATACTGGGGTGCAAATCAAAAAATATGTGTGGTGAAATAGTGTTAAGTTTTGAACGCTTGTAACTTTGTCATTTATAGATAAAATTAAAATCCAAGTAACCAATCGATAGGATATTAAATTACAAATCTGCTGAAATATATTTTCTCCAATTTCCCATAAAACAAACTTTTAAAAAAATGTACAAATGATAATTTAATCACTGTTTTCATGAAATTACCGTTTTTCCCAAACACAGTCATCATAATCGAGTACCACTTGGTTGCACATCATTCTGCTTGAACCTGAAAAGATATTAAACAGCGCTGCTGTCATGCCTTTGCTCATCATTCTTTGCTTGACTGTCGAGCTGTTCAGTCCGTATTTTCGCACGAAACAAATGGTGCGTAAACGTGCCAATGAGCCAGCAGCGGGCCTTTCAAAGAAGGTGCTAATCAAGCCCAGCGCGTCGCAGGATGACGCCGCAAAACGAGTACTGCAAGCGATGGTGACGCCGTTCCCATTGCAAGACGAGAGTGGATTCCCCCGCTTTTCACGCCGGTGAAGGATGTTGCCAAGCTGGGTGCCGAACTGGCAAAACACAAGCTGCTGCCTCGCTTCAAGCTTTGCAGCATCGGTACCAAAATCATGTGCTCCAGCCTGGAGGAGTACAAACAAATAGGAAGTTTCCTGAAGAACAACAACGTGGACTTCTTCACGCATGATCTGCCAGCGAGCGAGCCACTCAAGGTGGTTTTGCGTGGATTACCGTCGTTCGAGGCTGCTGCGGTGACGTCCGAGCTGGAGCGGCTTGTGCTTCAACCTGAGGCCGTGTTCCAGATGAACCGGCGTCCCAACCAAAACACCAGCTTCCGTGATCAGTTGTTCCTGGTGCATTTCACGAAGGGATCCACCAGTCTTGCGGCTCTGAGATCCAAAATCCGGGACCTGTTTCAGGTCATCATCGGTTGGGAGCATTAGAAACCCCAACATCGTGATGTAACGCAGTGTATGAACTGCCTCTCATATGACCATGGCACCAAAAACTGCCACATGAAGACAAACTGCGGCAAGTGTGCTGGAACTCACTCAACTGCGTCCTGTGAGCAAGTCGATGACATCGAGCCAACGTGTGTCAACTGCGGTGGAAACCACCAAGCCTCCAATCGCGGATGTCCCAAGCGAGTGGAGTTCATTAATATCCGTCGGAAGGCCACAATCAACAACCAGGTCGGTCGCCTTCGTAATCATCGTTCACCTCCTGTACTAACGGAAGTCTAGTACCCAGCTCTCCAGCCCCGTCGACATGTTCCGAACCTAGCCCCGCTTCCGCTCAACAACCAACAAGCCAATCCTGCGAGTATCCAAATGGTTCCCAACAGTCGGACAGTTCAACATCGTCTCGCTGCTGCTGCTGCGGCCCAGCCAATTCCAGGTTCATCCACCGCCCCTGGTTTATCATACGCTGGTGCTGTCTCAGGTGAATCTGTCGACGATTCTCCGTTCACCTCGGAGGAACTGTGACGCTCGTGGCCGAGGTCATCATCATCATGCGCACCTGCAAGACTCGATCTGAACAGCTACATGCTGCCCTGTCCCTTGTCATTAAGTATGGACCGTGAAGCCATCAAGATCGTAAATTGGAATGCTTGCTCCTTGAAGAGTAAAAACATCCAGTTTGTTGACTTTCTCAACGAACGGCACATCGACATAGCCGTCATCACCGAGACTCACGTGAAGCCCGAGCTGAACGTCTTCTTTCCCGACTTTCGGCTCGTCAGACTTGATCGCACCTGCTCTGGAGGTGGAGGAGTGGCCATCGCTGCAAGACGGAACATCAGCTACCGAGTGCCGGCTACTACCAAGCTTCCAGCTGAAAATAAATCGAAGCCATCGGAGTTGAGGTGAGCACATCGCTTGGTCTAATCACCATCATCGCGGTCTGCTGCCCCAAGCAAACCAACATTAGGGACGGATCGGCCGCAGACCTCGGAAGAGACATCATCAAGCTAACACGACGGCGGCAAAATTTCGTCATCGCTGGCGACCTGAACGCCAAGCATCAAGCCTGGGGCAATAGTCGGTGAAATCAGAACGGCAGCAAGCCCACTACAACATTCTGTGTCCGGACACTCCCACCCGGTTGAGTCGATCCGGAGTTTATGCCACCATCGACATCTTCATCAGCAGCATTGGCGATAACATCTCCCAACCTATCGCCTATCAGGATCTGAGCTCGGACCACTATCCGGTGGTGGCCGAAGTAGGTTCCTCGGCCAATAGGTTTCAAGTTTCCCGGCGAAATTACCATCGTGTCAACTGGCAGCAGTATCAGCGCTGTGTGGACACAGCAATCGATTACGAGGTCGTACGAAGAAGTCGATCAGTGTCTGCAAGCCATCGAAGAGGCGATATCCCGTGCCAGGGAGCAACACGTACCATCATCCAGACAGGTGAGTCATACTCTAAACCTTGACAGCCTGTAAGCTACGGCTTACCTGCCAGCCTGGCTGGCCCGATTTTACCCCGGCGGGGCGGCCTCGAGCAAGGGTACTTCCCCCAAAGACGTTCGGATTTGGGTGGGACAAAACAACAAAAAGTAAATCAATTTTAGACGTCTATTCGCTACTTATCTTCTCCTCCTCGCTGTTGCTGCTGCTGTTCGGTGGGGCCCTTCGACGACAATATAACGGCGGTTCTGCTGCTACAAAGCACGCACTGTGCTGAGCGGTTTGCTTCTTCGGCTGTCCTTGACACTTAGCGGGGGGGATGAGCGGGGCTCGTCTGTTGGAACCCCCCCGGCGACGTTGGTGACGAATCACCGGATTGCCTACTCGCCGTAGGCAACCCCGGCAGACACCGCAGTGTTTCTGCCCAGGCAAACTCACCTGTAGTACTGCCTGCTTCGTCCTGCTTGACGATTAACTGCGGTGGCGAGACTGGCTCTATTGGCTGAGCCACCGCAGTCAGGACGGCGAGTGTCTACCGGATCCTTTGTGGTTAGCCGGGGAAGCGATTAGCTCCTTAGCACTTAGCTTCCCACAATGGCGATCCGACACTCTGTTGCACTCACAACTTTTACGGCCACGGAGCCGACTTTCACTCGCGGTGCACAACAAATCCTCCGGACTGGCACTCGCGTCGCGGCTGGGCAAACCTTTCCCAGTTGAAGTCGTTTTTCTCGGGACTAATGGAAAAAGCGTCTCCGAAGAAAAAAAACCCGCGTAGACTTCACCGTGGCTCGAATCTTTCTCCCTGGTTTTCACAACGTCACAAAACAAAACAAAACACGCCATCGCTCCTGCAACCGCGCTCGACTGTTATGTTGATTATGTTTTTCGCCTTCGTCTGCAGCGGGAGGAGAATCAGGACCTAACTTTATTTGAGACGCGATACATTAATAAACGATAATTTTTTTCCTATCTAGCTAAACTAACAACATAAAAAACCGAATAAAATCTACAAAGAAAATAACAAATTAAAATATTTACATATCAGGCAGTGGTGAGTATGTTGCCGAGCGTGTGACCAAAACAAAAACAAATTATAACAGACAAGACACACGCTCATGGCAAACACGGCAAAAGGGTGGTTTATAATTGTCACCCTGGACGAGGCTCCGTAACACAATTCGTAGGCAGTTCCAGCGTTCTGGGCTGCCCCACTTGAAGACCAATGTTAATAGGCTAACCAAAATTATCCAGGCCAGGATGGTGGAACTCAGAAATAACGACTTTACCAAAAAGATTCGCTCTCTCCCAGATTGTGCAAAACCATTTTGGAAGATGACCAAAAGGGATCTGCGGCAAATCAGTGGATACAGACACCTAACCAAGGTAGAACACTTGACTACAGTTTTCTCTACATGCGAACGGAAGAGGAGCTTTTCATCGATCAACATCCCGAGATAGGTTACTTCAGCGGACCACTCAACCCTTGTGCCATCCATGATTACAGTACAAGATGGAGCCGGTTTTAGTTTGGAAGATTGCCGATGGAGGAACATGATCGCTTGTGTTTTGGAGGGATTGATTTTAATTTTCCACGTGGTGGCATAATCAGCAAAGGCGTTAAGGCATCGTTGAAGTTTGTTCGTTATTTCGCGAGGCATCCTTCCTTTGACGGCTATTGCGGTATCATCTGCGAACAGGAAGAACACGCAACCGTCACCGAGGGGAGGAATATCGGAAGTATAAATGCTGTAAAGCAAGGGGCCCAGCAAACTGCCTTGCGGGACTCCTGCTGGGATGGAAAACGTGTCTGAAAGACAACCATTCAACGATACCTTAAACGACCTTTGCTGGAGGTAGTTACGGGTAATTTTAACCAGATGTAAAGGAAAGTTGAAGTTACAAAGCTTGTACACAAGTCCATCATGCCGAACATTGTCAAACGCCTTTTCAACGTCTAACAAGGCCATGGCTGTGAACTTGGATACAGCTTTGTTACTTCGGATGTTATTCATCACCCGTACTAGCTGATGATTGGTGGAGTGCCCCTTTCTGAATCCAAACTGTTCCGGAAGGAGAATGTTATTTTCCTCGACAAACTTGAGCAAACGATTGAGAATGAGTTTCTCGAACAATTTGCTCAGCGCTGAAAGGAGGCTGATTGGTCTGTAGCTTGAAGACAATGTTGGATCCTTACCGGGCTTGCGGATTGGTATGATTTTTGCTACTTTCCAGAAGCTTGGAAAGTAGTGCAGTTCCAAACATCTGTTGAAGATAGCGGTTAGAAGAGACTGCACTTTCATGCTGAGTCTCTTCAAGATCAAGTTGAATATACCGTCAAACCCAGGAGCCTTCATGTTCTTGGTGCATTTCAGCGCTGAGCAAATCTGTTGTACTGTAATTATATCCGCCGGAGGCATCTAGGTTTTGAACGCATTGCGCAACCTGATCTTCAAGCGGACTTTGGATATTCGAGCCAAGCAAATGCGATGAAGCGACATGCTTGCCGATCGCATTTGCTTTCTCCTGTGGGGTGATTAAAAGCCGATCGTCATCATTTTTGACTTTGAGAGGTGGAACGGGTTTGGGATGATTTTTCAGGACCTTGGCTACCTTCTAGAATGGTCTGGAGCGGTCGTCCAGATTCTGGACAACACGCCCGAAACTTTCATTTCGGAGTGAGTCCATTCTGGAAGCAATCTGTCTGTTCAGATCGGCCATTTCACATTTTTTGCCCAGATCTCAAGTCCTCTGAAACTGGCGTCTACGAACATTTCTCAGACGAATCAAAAGTTGGGTGTGGGAATCAATGGCAATAAACTTACCCCTCACAGGAATTCGTCGGACGCACGCCTCGTCAGCCACGGTTATGGCTTGGTGGAGTCCTTCCAACGCTCGGTCGATGTTCTCCACGATATCAAGCGGCGGGTTGTCGATGATGTGCCTGTCTACCACGCGTCCAAACTGGGCCCAGTTTACGCGATGGTAGTCCTTGCGCATGCTTGAAGCAGGAGCCACGTTGCAGCCCAGTTCAGCCACCACCGGGTGGTGGTCGGAGCTGAGTTCGTTCAAGGCTACCGGCTTGGACAAGCCGATATTTGTCAGGAACAGGTCTAGCGTCGATGGGTTGCCCGCCGGTGAGATAAATGTTGGTTCATCCGAAAACCAAACGGAGAACAGCCCATGCTGTGAGTGGTCGAACAGCAGACGACCGTTCTGGTTCTGCTGGTAGTTCCGCCAGGCCCCATGGCGAGCATTCAGATCTCCTCCAACTACGAAGCGGGAACCGGTACGGGTGATGGTGGACAGGTCCTTCTTGAATTTAGCCGCTAGTCCACTGCTGGCGGCACACTGTCGAGGGCAGTAGACGGCGATGAACTGGACGTATCCAGTCGACGACTCCACCTCCACACCAAGGGCCTCGATGATAGAGGTGCGGATATGGGACAGAGTGTGGTATTTTATTCCTTTCTTGACGACGACCGCAGCACCACCCCCCCTGGAGCTGGTGCGATCAAGCCGGATAATGTTGTGGTCAGGCAACCAGAAGCTGTCGCCGGACTTTAGATGGGTTTCGGTTAGAAGACCCACGTCGATGCTATGCTAGCGGAGGAAGTCGGCAAGCACAATCTGCTTAGCTCTTACAGAGCAAGCGTTCCAGGTAGCGATGGTTAGCGGTTTAGACACCATATTGGATGATGAACTTACCGAGCACTTGGATCTGTTCGGGCTTATTGCGGCACTTACGTAGAGCACCGGTCATGTTGATAAAAATCTCCATCAGTTCATCTGCTGAGAACAGATCGGGATTGTTTGTTTGAGCTGTTGGTTGCCTCCAGAATCCAGGGGGGGATGGAGAGCTTTGTCCAGCAGAAAATCCAGACGTTTCTTGAGGGGGCGCGGATCGCACCCTGGGATTCGCTTGTCCATGAAGAGGTGGAAAGTCCTCCTTCCTGAAAGCCGGGGCCTTATCCTCCCTTCGTGCTGGTTGATTGTTGGTGGACGCTTGATTTCGGATGCGCTTGAAGTCCTCGCGTTTAGGGCATTGCTTATTGGATCCTTGGTGAGCACCACCACAGTTAGCGCATTTGGACGCTACAGCTTCATCCGCAGTACATTCGGACGTGGCATGGTCTTGAGCGCAATTTCCGCAGCGTGGCTTAATGTTGCAGTTGCGGGTACCGTGTCCGAAGTTCAGACACCGCTGGCACTGAGTCACATCGCGATGGCCGCCACGGTATGGCTCCCAGCGAACGATGATGGAATTGATGGACCGGATGGCTTTCAGTGCGTTGAGCGTCACCGTTCCCTTCTGGAAGTGTACCAGGAAAAGGCTATCCGGATACGCCTTCACATTCTCGTCTCTTCTAGTCTTTCGATACACGGCACTTGGGGCCAGTTTGTACCGGTCCCTGATTTCATGTTCGATAAACTTCGGGTCGAAATTTGGTAGGCCCCTGATGACGACCTTGAACGGGTTTTCACCGGGGATATCGTGGGTGAAGAATTCCACCTTGGAAGTCCTCAGGTGGGCGATGACCAAGTCATACTCCGCTTTGTTACGGAGCACCACCTTGGTGCCGACTCTGCCCAATTTGAATTCGGCTTTGACGCCCAGCGACGCCAGATCCGCGATGAGCTCGTTGAGATGGGCATTTTTCACTACCAGCGGAGGTAGCTTCACTCTTGCCGCGCTCATGTCGGCAGCATTTTCTTTATCAGCAGCGTCACCGAAATCTCCGTTCGTCGCAGAGGCATCGTCTCGACCAATCGTGCCATCGGACTGGCCTCGATTCTTCTTCCTCTTCTTGCTGCGTTTTTCCAACACAGCTGGCTGGATATTCCCATCCATGGGGAGAACACCAAACCTGTTCGAGGTAGGTACACCGGAGCTTCCTTCACCGGGGTTCTGGACCTTCGCCGGGCTTCGCGACCGATGCTTCCCCATTACGGGGCACACACACACACGCACGACAAACCGCGAAAGAAATTTTATTCAGTCTCGGAGCAGAACCAATAGACTGACTGAATCCAATCTTTACTTTTCTCAAATTCTGGAATTTTTCCCTGGAAAATCCTGGAAAATCCTGGAAAAACATGAGGCAAATTTACTCATCACTGAGCTCCTGCACTTTATTTCTTATTTCTGAGATAACTAAACTCAAATTTGGGTCGATCTCATTCGCCTTGATATCACCTTGAAAGATATCGGCGCCGGTGGTTAGCGTGATTACCTCTCACCCCAGCAGGCCTGGGTCCAATTTCAGTCGGCGCCACCGGCATGTTCTAAGGCATAACACCTCTGATCACGCCTTCCTTCGGAAAGTAAAGCCGTTGGTCCCCGGTTGAGTTGATGGGTCGATTGGTAGGGTCCAGGTGTGGGAGCTGCCTCCCTGGCATCGGTAGCATTGGAGCTCAAACAAATCTCGCGTCACTTTTTAATAGGTCCTATCTACTTTGATCGATTCTCTTCATCGATACTCTCGTAAATAACTCGGCTTCACAAATGTTTCCTGCCGTCTTCGTCGAATTAGATGCTAGATTGTTACTTCTGCCATCGAAAATATCCGGCCGTGGCGATTCAAAGTTGATCAAGGTTGATCAAAATAATTTGTATTAGAGTGCGTCTCTGTCACTTCAAAACGTAGATGGCATCTATGGCCGCTTACGCTTGGCTTGTTTAGTGTAGGTGACAGCATTACGGATCTCATTTTACAGGAACACCTTCAGCACACCTCGTAAATCAGACCGGAGATACGTCAGACATCGCCACGGCGAGCCAGACGACGGATGGTGGTTATCTCGAAGAATTTGCGTTTGGTTCTGAATATGGCGATGAGTGTGCAAAATATTACGGTTTCCAGGGAGGATTTGCACGCGCCCGAGGGTCGGAGGCGAATGCCACTTCAACTTGTTTCGTCTACTTACTACTCTCTGACGACTGTGCTGGGGAAGCAGCATATGCATGTAGGACGCTTTTGGACAATGCTGGACATTTACCAGTTTGTTAATAGTTTTTTGTTGAAAATCAACATTCGGAAGCATTGTTATCGATGCATAGTCATATTTCTGATCGATTGGTGATAAAGTTATTGAAATTGGACCAGGGGCAGCTGAGTTATTAACGTTCAAAATCTTTCTTAATTTGTTACATGTTCCATTTTCGGTTTTCACAAAGTGTACCCTCATATAGAAATCAAAGACGTAGTCCTACGTAAAAAAAAGTCCTCGTCATGGTTTGCCTCACTTATGGAAATTGGTGCGATCCATTTCTTGTGCATTACGATTTCTCCGCTTTTGCCAATGTAGTACAAAAGTGTTTTACAACATCAGAGTGACGGTGACCTGACATATGTGAGCCAAGTAGATACTAGATTATTGCAACAAACCTTTAATGTAACAAGTTGATCTACACACTTAGTTGTGTGAGTGACATTTGATTGCTGAGTCTCGGACAGTGTTGGGAAAATATCAAAAAAGCAAATCTCACCAACGCCCAAGATCACGCTTGATTTTCGTAGACAAAAATCAACAAACAAACTACTGCGGTTGATTTTGCAAGCTCTGATATCGCAGCTCGGAGTATCAAGCTAACAAAACTCACCAACTGCAAAACTCACCAAACTGTGGTGAGATTGCGTTTAATGATTTTTGTTTTACACCCGAATGCAACCGAAACTTCCATAACGGCTTGCAGCAGTCCCTTCGCGTATGCCATCGGTGAAGATTAAAAAGAGATAGCGAACTATGCTTTCTCTTTCTAAAAAAACGATGTGCAATGGAATCATTTTTGTGTCGAGTCAACTCTCATCTTGATTTTTGCACGTTGTGAAAAGTCTCGCAATATCAAAGGAGCTTGTAAAATCAATATCAAGCATGATATTTTGTTCCAATATCACATACAAATGAAACAGAAACTTCTGCATAACTCGAGAACTAATCAAGCAAACGGAACCAAATTTGGCATGTGGAGGTCATAGGGGGTAGCCCCTTAGCATGTTTTTTTTTTCAATTGGCGCATAAACTCAAGTTATTATTGAATCCCGAGCAAGGCCGGGCACACTCAGCTAGTGATAAATAAAAGTGATATTTTTAATAGGCACGCAATACTGACTGCTATATTTATAGATCTAACTAGCTACAAACTTGATAAGTAGATTTATTATTACAATTATTAGCTTATTCTTATCTCAACAGTCACTTACATGTGTCTTATCACCGTCGTCATATAAACTGTTGCACCGTTGCACAGTGGGAACAAAAACGTTAAAATGTGTTAAAATTCAAAAACTCCAGTTCTGGCTGGAGAAACATGAACAAACTATTTCTTCTCACAGAAAAAAAAAATCTCTGGAATCGAATGGAGCTGGTTTAATCTTGCTTAGGATAGTGCAATTTGGGGCTTATGCCGTTTGTTCCAAAATCGGTTATTTTGAAAAAAGAAACACTACGGATATTTCCAATGAATTTCTGATATTTTTCCACAAGAATAATTTATTTGAAAAAAAAAAACGGAATCGGTGCAAAACAGGTCAAAATGGCAGTTTTCACTTATCTGCGCAATTTTAAACCATTTTTATTGGATTCTTGAGATGTTTTTCTATTGTAACTAAATAAGGATCATTTTTACCATCACGATTAAAAATTTTGAGAGCTATACAAAGCTTTGAAACCAGTTCCATTTGATTCCTGTAAGGTTTCCCTGTTAGAAGAAATAAATTCATCATGTTTCTACAGCGAGAACTGGATTTGTTGAATATTGAGTCATTTTTGCATTTTTACTTCCAGTGTGCAGTGTGTGCGGTGCCCGGTTATCTTCCGATTGCAGTTTTCGAGTGCAATTTTCAACTGCATTGTTCAAGTGAACCTCAGTAGCTCAGCACACTCCACACTCACAGGTGCTGCCATGGCAATCATGGAGGTAAGTTCCGAATCGTTCAGGACCAACTGCTTAAGGCTACGATTTAATTTCCGGACAAGCTTAGGACCAGCCGGAATCGATTCCCCTGACCAACGCCATCCCGGATGTGGCGCCACTCGGCCATACGTATGATGAAGCCCTGAAGGAAGCTGGCTTTGGTCGAGCACAGATGTGGATGACATTGGTGTGCGGATTTTCGGTGATGGCCGCGGCAAACGAATCCATGGGAATGGGAATCATTTTACCGGCGTGTCAGTGCGATCTGGACTTGGATGTGTCACGCAAGGGAATTATCAGTGGAGCTGTATTCTTGGGTGAGCTATGGGATAGTGTGTAAAAAGTTATTGCTTACCGGGATTGATTGCAGGAATCATGATCTCTACGTACTACTGGGGCTACCAGACGGATATCCGCGGTCGCAAGGGTGTCCTGAAGATAACCCTTCTGACCACTGTGGCTTGTTCGTTCCCTGCCGCGTTCGTCAGCAACTTCCATCTGTTGGTTGTACTGCGCTTTTTGGTCGGACTGTTTGTGGCGGCCAGCTCCTCATCGGCGATTATCTACTTGGGTGAGTTCTGTCCGGCTAATCGAAGAGGGCAAATGATCGGTTATGCATGTGCCATCGGAGGACTAGGGTTGGGCTATAGTGCAGCTTTTGGCTGGTGGATTTTGTCATACGAATGGACGATTATCATCACCGAGTCGTTCTCGATACGACCCTGGAGGCTGCTCTTCTTGGTTAACACATTACCTGGATTAATAGCTGGCATTGCGTTTTGCTGGTACCCAGAAACACCGAAATTTTTGATAGGTCAGGGGAAGCCCGAAGAGGCTTTGGACGTTCTCCGGTGGGTTCACAAACAGAATAAAGGTCCTGGTGAACAGTTCAACGTGCAACAGCTTCAAGGTGATTCGAATCGTCAAATACCGAGCAAGCAAGCGCCTGAAGGGAAAACAGGAACCCTGCAGAACCTATGGATCCAGATTTCCCCGTTGATGAAGTTACCGCATTCTGTTTATTTGGCAGCTAGCTGTGTTCAAAATGTTACTGCTTCCATGACGTAAGTTGTTATGGATTCGTGAAATATAATAATATATAAATAAATATTTTCAGGTACGGTGGTCTTGGTGTGTGGTTTCCTCAAATTATGAACATTGTGTTCAAATCTGAGGTAAGGATAGGAGCTAAGATATGCTCTATAATACAAACCGAATCCATAGCTGTCAAACCCATTCTCAACGCTACCGAATCGACAGTAATCGCAGAGTGCAACGACACAGTGCCACAGGAAGCCTTCATCTACACTATCGTCCTGGGGCTCATGTGCGGTGGCTACATGCTGCTAAGTTCGATGATCCTCAGTAAACTCACCGAAAAAACTATGATTTACATTAACCTGATCACGGCAGGCTGTGCTGGAATTGCCCTCCAGTACATCACCCATGCCTACGTGGTTGCCGCCTTGTTCTGCGTGGAAATAGTCGCTGCGTCGATTTGCATCGTTCTCGTGCGCTCGATTCAAGTAGCCATCTTCCCAACGCAGGTCAAAGCAACCGCCATATCGCTAACGAATCTAGCAGCCCGCTTCGGACAAATCATCTCCAACGTGGTCACCGGCATACTGATCGTTCAGCAATGCACCATTACCCTGTACGTCATAGCGGCTCTACTGTTTGTAAGTGCAGGGTTGAACGCACTACTTCCCTAAAGGTTCCACTTTCATCAACCGGAATGCCCCAAACCCTGTATTTTTTTCGACCTAAGTACCATAATCTACTCCAATAGGAAAGCGAAAATGATGCTCATTTTAAATCCGATTTGCTCAAAAGGTATCAATCAGATTCACTTTCAAGCAGGCGGCCCAGCTCGGAACAACCGTGAAATATGGATGTTTTGACTGACGGACTGGTACTGGCATGCGCATAGCTAGAGGAGAAATCCGCCCAGAGCCAACGGGAATCGAATTGTATGTTTATACGCTATTAGTTTATTTAGATTTCGCTTTTCTGGTTCTTTATTTGGGGTGCGCTTTCCGAAGCATGCGGCTGATTGATTGGCTTCCGAAGATGATTTTCCAAATTTAAACTGAATCGAGAGCAGTCTCGAATTAATTTCCGATAAGTTACGCTCGATTTGTGTGCGAAAAAGGGAGAACAGACACTCAGAACTTATGTAGGTTAGGAGGATGAACCGAAAGCTGATTGAAACGGTAGTTGGAGTATAGCTGCGGTGATTGAAAGGCTCGGTAACTAATCAAATTATGTGCGGCTAGCCTCAATCCGGGGAAACAGGTTGTCCGGGTTCACTTGCATCCGCATTGGTAATCCAGGGGTGGGAAAATCTCGCACTATACACCATGTGCTTCGCAACAGAATCAGAAAACCACCCGACCATAAAATTAAATCCCTTTTAATAGACTTCTATCGCCCCTGAAGATCACCCCTTTTCAGCAATTACTCACTGCAATGGGTAAATCCGTGTCGTGTATGACTTTCAAGTGTCGCACGCCAATTCGAGGGTGAAAATTGTAAGTTTTTTTCATTAATCCCCGCACTGACTACTTCCGAAACAAACATTCCAAACAAACAGGGGTGACACTGCTTCGGTACTGCTCTCGAACATCTGCGCGCCCCCTGCGTTCTGTATGTCAAGTGTGTCAGTTTGCGGTTCGAGTGTTTCCTTCCTTCCGTCGAGCGACTGATCGAGTCATCCGTGATGGGATTATCCGCGATCGCTGTCATTGTTCTTTTACTTTTACATCTGTGTTAGTTCTTTTTATATATATATAAACGACCTATTCTTCCAAGTGTTCTAACTAGACTCCGTCGATTATTACCCTCCTTATGACAGTTTATGACCCATTCGGGGTATCAAAAGGAAGATAATCGACCGCCGGCGTCTGCGTCAAATGGTGCTGTCCATCATCATCATCATGCAAACCAGCATCTTGGTTCAAGGGGACAACAGACACAACAAAGTAGGCTAGTTTTGCTTTTCGCACCATCGACTGCTTGGATCGTCATCGTCACTGTCTTTAACATGGCAGCTTGGGTTGGAGCGGGTTGGAGTTGCTTGGAAGCGCATTTTATTGATGTTATCTGCGGTAAGTGGCGAATAAGCATGACATAAATTATGGCTATTTACCGTGCGATATGTGTAGACATGTTTTGATAATCTTTTTTTTATATTGGCGTTGTAGCTCTTATGGTGAAGTCCATAGGCAAACGTCAGACTGTGCGTGAAATATGGGGAAATTCGTACTATCCTTTCACTCCACCGAAAAATCCCATAAGAAACTGTCAATTTTTTCTAGAAGAGACAATTTTTTGACAGTGCCGTCAACGCCAATTGAGAGATAAACTGACAAAGTGGACAAAGTACGATGTAGAACATTGTCCTAATTAAAGCGTTTGTGGCCCTTATTACCGATGTCACTTCACGGTGAAATGACAACTTGTCATTCCCGTTTGATTTACACGGCAATTACTTCACCTTGAGTGATAACTGTTCGCTTCAATTCGTTTTCACCGTGAAGTGACACCCATAATAAGGGCCTGTATGAATAAACGCATTGATGGAATTATTTTCTATTTTATTATTTAATTTGGTACAGACACTGTTAGTTCATTTGTTAAAACATTTGACTAAAAAGACTTCACGGAGCAAAGTAACAGAGAATAGACGATCGTAAAAAAGTGCAATCAAGTGGATGTGTGTGCAGTAAGGTAGGGAGTTAACGCCGCCGGTGGTGTAGTGGTGATTACCTCTCACCCCAGCAGGCCTGGGTTAAATCCCAGTCGGCGCCGCCGGGATGTTTTGAGGCATAACATCTCTGATCACGGGAAGTAAAGCCATTGGTCCCCGGTTCATGGGTCGATAGGTAGGGTCCAGGTGTGGGAGCTGCCTCCCTGGCGTCGGTAGCATTGGTGCTCAGCACGGAAAACAATATCGACGGAAAACTAATCAAGGAAAAAAAAAGGTAGGGAGTTGCATATTTTTCTGATATAAAACGGTAAATAATTGCTCAGTTATTCGCTTTGTGAGACTAGGTATTTGAGGGAAACAAAGAACAGGCGGAGCAATTGAGCAAACGGTCGTTTTTTTTTTAAATTTCTTTACAAATTAACAGTGTTGGGTAGGTTTATCCACCATTGTGTTAGCAGCTGGTTTTGATAAGCAAATGTCGAGTGTAGTAAAAATCGATAGAACTGTTTCCAACACATCGTAGCTACATGAGCAAATCGGTGATCATCTCTTTTTGCCAGTGGTGGCGGGAGGGGCTGGGGATACCCCCCACCACCCCTCTCCAACGGGGGAGTTTGGTATAGAGAGATGATTTTCCCGATTCGTGCCTTCCTCAAAATTGACCTTTGCTCGCTTTCTACTCTCTGTAAACAATTTTCACACTGCCGTAGTGCTAAAAATCTCTAAAATAAAGAAAAAAAAAAAAAAAAACACTGCCGTAGTCAAACGGAACTATCAACTCTATCTCCTCATCTATCGTATAAAATGACCACTTGGCATCTTCAACTATGTAAAATCGTTAACTTCACGCAGAAGTAATACAAACATAAAATATAGTTAAAGCACTAGAACAATGCTGGAGCATTTTAAGGTTCAATCGAGGGGAACGACACATCTAAATCTCAATTCTAGATGCTCAAAAAATCTCACACTAGCGAATCAATCTTCGAAAAATCATCTTTCATTTCTCGCATCTACTTGCATCGTGCTTCACCTTTTTGCAGGAAATCTTCAAAATCGACATAAATCTTCCTTCTATCTACTCAGCGTGCTTGCAGCTAGCCACATCAAAACACAATCTTTTCTGCATCGTAGATAGAGTCGTCCCCCTCGGGTTCAATTTACTTTGATGCGTTTTCGAACAATTCAAATGCAGTTTTTTCCGACGCATCATTTCAGATTGCAAAAAGCTCACGTCATTTTCTTTAAAATAGCAAAAAGAATAGAATGACGCGAGCTTTTTGCAATCTGAAATGATGCGTCGAAAAAAAAAACTGCATTTGAATTTTTGAACCTTACATGAAGTGCCGTCAGCTTTAGGGCAGTTTCAAGAATGAATGGAAGATCATTGCAACTCCACTGATTTCATGAAAATAGCGGACAGTTTTTAGAGATTTTAAAATTTTTGAGAAATTCAGAGAACTTCAGAGATGTTTAGAACAGTTCAATGATTTTCATGGACAGTTCTATCATAGAGGTAACTCTAAGACCAGATGGTCCCGAACAAACGAGCTAAACTTTTTGGTTCAGCTCTGGTACTATCTTCGGTCCCAAGCTAATCGATGCACCCCTCGAAACATAGGAAAATCCACGAACCCCTCATGTTATCTGTCAAACTTTCATAGCGAATCAAAACAAACATAGTGTAGTACTGGAATTCATACTAGATTGGGGTACGTTAATCGACTTGCTTGGGACCAATAGGCTGGTCAAGTAGTGAGCCAATTTAAAATCGTTAGTTTCGAATTGATTGTTGGTTCTATTAAGTTCAGGCAATTCCAAGAGCTTCATGAGAATTGCAAACAAAAAATAGAGAAGTTCGGAGAACTTCTAGGAAGATCAGAAAAACTCAGACCAGTTCCATTAACTTTAGGCTAATTACGAAAAAATAAAAAAGATTCGAGAAATTCTGGGAAATTTTATGTACTTTTGGAATTCCCAAGGGGTGGTCACTCTACACATTTATTTTGTTTCAACTTTTTTCTCAGTGTGCCTCATGTGTGCCGCAGCTGCGCCGGCAGTGTTGAGGGTGCCAGTCATCGGGATGACTTTGTTTCCTTGTGAATGGAATGGCATGGTTGGCAAGCCGGTGTTTTGACGCTGGGGCCAGCTGCTGCTGATATTACAGAAGCGGACGCATTCTACCGATGCCAACCACCCAACGTTGAAATAATTATTCGGTACTACTACATTTTGGAAAACGATATGTAACCAGTGGTGTGTCTATCTGTTTAAGATTGTTGAGATTGTCGCGAATTTAGTGTTTCGATTTAAATGTTATGAATGCCAGGAAAAGATTCAAATATTAGTGCCAACACCGCCCACCACACACTGGACAGCACGCAACCACTTCACGAAGTTCCACTACTCACAGCCAGATGCCGCTGATAGCAGGATTGGGAGGCCATCGGGAGGTGGTGTAAAGGGGGCCATGATGGGGCGAAATTGGGCTGAAGGAAAATGGATCAACGATCGAGAGCGCAAGGAAATCACCCGCCATCGTTGCTAGCTAATTGCCTGGCAAAAGTCAAAAGTGGTAGTCGAAAACCAAGCTAGACAAACCCAAAACGAATTTGATATACATCATAGTGAAAGATCGTTATTCGAGTTAAAGTTATTAGTCTGCACGAGTCTTGAGGCGCGAAACTCGATCAGTAGTGGAGGAGGAGCCAACCTACTGAAATATCCAGGACCCCGTAGTTCACCGTCAACATTTATCTACGGCGCGGACCAGCCGCGTTTACTAGTCCGTGTTCATCGCCATTGTGGATCTGCCTTGAGCGTCGTGGACACGTTCGCGAACGGCTCGGCAAACGGTACCGTGGGAGCACCCGTAGGAGAAGAGGAGAGTGAAGGGTTAAGAGGTGAATCGACTGGGCAACCCACAGTCGAAACCGAGGGACGAAGAACAGAAGCAAAGAAAAGGAGAAAGTGAAGGTGAAGGTGTAGCGGAACGGAGGAGAAGGGGGCCCCCATCGACAACGGGAGACGAACGAAGAACTAGTGAAGGCTAAGGTAGGAGATAACGGATAAGAAAGTGGGAAAGTTAGGGAAATAAACGAGACCTGTGTGAGAGTTCATCGGGGTGTGTTAAGAGTATTTGAGTGTTTCCTTGGCCGCGATAGTCACACGTGTATGCCGACCCTGAGGCAGTGTAGAGGGGGGTCTCATTAATCCTGGGCAGGGAGTACCCCAACTGTTACGGGAGATAGAAATTGGCTGTGGAGATCAACAATGGCTACCTGTCAGCGAACCGGATGCATGGCAGGACTTGGCTGAAAATTCGCTGAAATGATTATTAGAATCTAAAAATTAGACTATGCCAACAACAATTATTTGACACCTGCGCAGTCTTGCCAGCAACTTTAAAGTTCATGCAAATTTCTAACTAATGAGTGTGCCCAACTGTGTTTTTGGCACTATGTGTGAAGTAATAAACCCTTTGGGAATTTCCTAGAATGCTAGAAAAAAAAAACTTCAGATAAGATCCATGTTTGTTAGGAAAATTGAGGGATCTTTAGGGAAATCAGCAACAAATCTGGAAAGTATAAAGATTTTAAGAGAAGTTCCGTGAGCATCAGGGTAGTTTCAAAAACTTCGAAAGTACTTTAAGCAGTCCTATTAACTCCTGGAAATTGTGGGACCTTTGAAAAGTTCAGATAACTTCAGAACAGTGCAATGAACTTCCACAAAGTCCAGAAAATTCACATTAGAATTTTTAGGGAAATTAAGTGAACATCAGAGCAGAACGCTAACTTAAAAGTACCCTTTAGTGGCTTAATTTACGCATTTAATGGGAAACTGTTACCAATTGTTTACAGAGGGTTCAATACTGCCTTGGTCCCCTTATCATTCTCAAGAGCTGACATCTATTAAATTGACCTGAAAAAGAACTGGCATCACTGATAAGTTCAAAATGTAGTGGCTTGCTTAAAACGTCAGTAGCGCCACCATGACAAATGCTCACACATTCTCAACTAAAACCTTATTTAAGAAGAATGTGATTGTGAGTGTTATGTCTGTGGTATGATTGTACTTTCCACATAATTATACTAATGCAAAAATGGTACAGACATCGCAAGCCCTCAATTAATAACTGTGGAAATGGATCTAGAACACTAAGCTGAGAGCACACAATAGCTAATATGCGATAAGCAATGTACAGTAGCGTGATGCAAAATTTGAAATTTTCGCTCCACAATACTTAAACGATTCCAAATCAGATCCTGACTAACCTCTCAAAATTTGAACCCATTTGGTGAGAAACTGAGATCGCACAAACCATTTGAAGTTTGTATGGGAATTACTATGGTAAAACCAAGATTTTTGTTCATGTCTATCTAATAATTCACCATATCGGTCTGCTTCAAAAACTTTCAACTGTACTTGTAGGAAATTTTTCCAGCTACAGCTTTGCTCAAGACCACTTTTCAATTAAATGCAAGGATCGAAAGTTATCAATGGTTCAATGCGCTGATGTCTTATGATCATGCTCAATCAACTACTCAGCAGGCAATATTGGTGTTTCTGGGGCGTTGAATAGGACACAAAAATCATGGCTACTATGTCACACTGTAAAATACAGTGTTGCCTACAGAGTGGCTGCTTGATCATGTCATAAGTTTACCAATTTCTTAAACAATTAATAAATTTTTCCTGTCTCGTTTTACATAGAAACAATCTACAGCAAAGTTGTAGCTGAGAAAATTTTCTATAAGAATGGCTATCGAACTGTTTCGCAGCTCAATATGGAAAAAGACTAGAGGGTAATGAACAAAAAGTTGAGATTTTCCATAGTAATTTACATGTAAACTTCAAATGGCTTGTGCAAAGTCTGTTTCTAACCAAATGAGTTGTTACTTTGAGAGGTTAATCAGGACCCGATTTGAAACCATTTAAGCACTGTGGAGCGAAAAATTCAAATTTTGCATCAGTCTAATGTACAGTCAAGATTCCTATAGTACGGTTAATAGGGACCGCACTATAGGAACCAGCATTAACGAATATACGTAGCATATGGGATTAGAGCTAATTGGGGACAAACGCTTATTGTAGGGTAATTTGAAGAGATAACTTCCTGGTGTCTTCCGGAACATCCGTAAAGTCACGTGTCTGATCCTCCGGAAGACCCGGCAATTCCGTAAAAGTGGTCAATTCATGAAACTAATCCTAGAGCTCCGCGGTTTTTTTGAAACCGTTCATAGACGTCTTATCAGAATTAATTTGGAGTTGTGACCTGAATATGGACCCAGAAGATTACGGGATGGTCCACCGAAAGATCCGGAACATCCGTAAAAGTGGTCAATTAATGAATCTAATTCTAGAGCTCAACAGATTCCAAAATCACTCTTAGACATCTTATCAGAATGAATTCGGAGATGTGACTGGAATATGGACACTGGAGACCACGGTATGGCCCCCGGGAAGATCCGGAATATCCGTAAAAGTGGTAAATTCATGAAACTGATCCTAGAGCTCCGTGGTTTTTCCCGAAACTACTCATAGACGTCTTATCAGAATAAATTCCGAGTTGCGATCCAATTATGGACACTGGACGCCAAGGTATGGTCCTCCGGATGATCCGGAACATCCGTAAAAGTGGTCATTACATGAAACTGATTCTGAGCTTCATGTTTTTTTTTTTGAAACCGCTCAAAGACATCTTATCAGAATGAATTCGGAGTTGTGACTGGAATGTGGACACTGGAGACCACGGGATGGTCCACCGTGATCCAATTATGGACCCAGGGGAACATTGGTTAAAATGGTCAAGATTTCTATAGTACGGTTAATAGGGACCGCACTATAGGAACCGGTATTAACGAATACACGTACCATATGGGACAAACTCTTATTTGTTAGTAGCGGCTAGCTCGAACCGGGTACTCTTACCTGTTTCTCAAGGCCGGCTTCCTATTCGGTGGACTCACAACCCGTTTAAGAATCGAAGGGGACAACAACCACACAGTCGGACTACATGCAGGGACTTCTTATTGAGGGATAGTGGCACAAACACAATAAATTGTCTGATTTACATTTTTTTTTATTTAACAAAAGATACATATTGTTAGGGGGGGGGTTCGTTGCGGCCGTGGTGTTTTTTAAGCATGCATGCTGAGAGAGAGAGAGAGAGCTTGGCGTTACCTTAGCGGGCTGGTGGTTCTGCTGGGTTTCCGGGATCTGGTCCGATGCTGGTACTCCTGTCGACGTTCCTCGTGCTCGCTTCCGGGGTGGTAGCACATCGGATATTGGGCACTAGCAAGCGGGGGCGGACCCGCCAGACCTCACTAGGCCCTCACCTCCAAGGCTTCGGCTACCACTCACCCGACGCGTGTGGTACGGCAATAGTACGACGCTCGTCCACCACCAGCACGGGACTCGCCGATAACTTCTTCTTCTCGTTCTGCGTCGACAGCGGATCGGCTTTTAGGTTACGGGCTGACTCGATTTCACGTGGTGCTTATCTTCGGTCCGACGTCCCTCGTGCTCACTAACGGGGCGGTAACGTATCGGATATTGGATCCAACCAGCGGGGACGAACCCACACGGACCTGGCCAAATCCTCACCTCCACAACGTCCGTTACCACTCACCCGCCACGTGTGGTGCGGCAATGGCTCAACGCTCGTCACACACTAACACTGGGCTCGCCGAACTACCGGGCAAATTGCTTCACCGGGGATCCACTGCACCGATAACGTTGGTTAGGATGTTCGTCCTCTCCACTTCACACGAAACTCGGGCGGATCGATCACACACTGGGGAACCACTCCGAACTACGTTCTGTCCCAGTCTTCTTCACTCCTCTTCCTTTTCCTAACAAACTTTCGTTCAATTTGTGATCCGTCTTCTCCGGTGGTTGGAAACTATCTCCCCGTTTTTTCAGCAACTCGCTCTGCTCTCCCTTTTTTTGTTTCACCCTCTCTCTCCCTCGATCTACTCTTCTTCCTTCTCTATCTCTCTTTTCCGGATATTGGCGTTGACGGCACCGTCGAAAAATTTGCTCTTTCAGCAAATATAGACAGTTTCTTATGGGAATTTTCGGTGGAGTGAAAGGATAGTACAAAGTCCGCCATGTTTCACACACAGTCTGACGTTAGCTTTTGGATTTTCTCATAGGAGTAAAGAGCTACAGAGTCGCCGTCAACGCCAATTCATATGCCAAAATAAACTGACAGGTCAATTTCGCCTGCTGATGTGTAGACAAAAATGTAAGCCGTCTTTATGGGTGTTTGTACCTGTTTTTGCTTCCTTTTCTTTTTACTTTTACTTTTTACTTTAATTTTAACTTTTAATTCTTTAATTTAATTGAGCTGACTATGTCCACCTGGATGTAGCATTTGACTGCAAGGAAATGTTACCAGTGTATTGGTAACATATTGTAGGGTAATTTGAAGAGATAACTTCCTGGTGTCTTCTGAATTGACCACTTTTACGGATGATCCGGATCTTCCGGAAGACCATCGCGTCTTCAGGGTCCATATTCCATTAAAAATTCTGAATTCATTCTGATAAGACGTCTTTGAGTGGTTTAGAACAAAAAAAACGCGGAGCTTTAGGATCAGTTTCATAAAATGACCACTTACGAGTAAGTTCCAGATCTTCCACAGGACCAGTCTTATGACTTACCGGGAACTAACTATTTCTAACTATCTGCTTAACAACTTCTCCAAAGACATCAGGAAGTTATCTCTTCAAATTGCCGTACAATCAGTGTTTGGTCCCAATTAGCTCAAATCCCATATACTACGTGTACTCGTTAATGCCGAATCGACCGTACTATAGGAATCCGGCAAGAACGAATCCGTACTAAAGGAATTTTGACTGTATAAGCTTGAAATGCGAAGAAGAAGAAAAAGACTCCTTGTAAATTCTATGGAGAATTCCAAGTTAACTTTGCGGGAAATAACAAACAAGTGGAGAATTCAAATAAAATTTTGAATAGACATTGAATGTAAATCTCAGTATAATTCTAAAAAAATGTTTATTAGAAATACAAGAAAATTTTAGATGCAGAAAAATCCGAGAAAAACTCTGGTGAATGTTTGAAAGTAATTCAGCAACTAATTCCAAAGATATTTTGAGTATCATTTTAAAGAAATTATAAGAGGATAGCTTCAAAGGAATCTCTGAGGGAATTCGAAAACCTAACTCGGGTATTTTAGGAGTTTTGAAGAGAATTTATTGATATAAGGTTTCGCAACAATCATTCCGTATTTTTTAAGCACTTAAGCACCATCTACTCCGTTTGCGTGTCAACAATTTAAGTAGATAGAATAAACATTGCATTCAGTAAGTTGTCCTTAACATGTCGCAAATTGAATTTGGCTGTCATAAAAAAGCTGCACAATTGATACTTCGAAAAGAGTATAACCTCAAACTACATTGCAAAATAATCATGAAAAATAAATACAGCATTGCACCAAACTGGAAGGATGAGACGTAAACAAACATGTCATGCAATATTGAGTGCTCCGAGACTGAAAAGTTCTTTAGATTGAGCAGAATTTTGCATCGGTTATGACTCAAATATATGTCAAATTTGTTAAATTTACATCAATGCCAGAATCTTGAAAAGTATTCAAAGTACCACAATTTGCACGCTTGAAAGTAACCATTTTTTTTATCTCGCAGAATTTATCAAGATCTGCAGGGCTGATCTCATGTTCCAAGAGTTTTTAGAAGGTCTCAAGGGGTATTCAACTCTGCACACCTTAGCCCGTGTCGAGTTATTGAGCTGTGCCGAAAGCTGTGCCAAGCGCTATGGCGAACGTGGTTTCAATCAAAGTGTGCCTATTTATGTGTCAATATTCCATGAGTTTGGCAACCCCGAGAGTTATGACTTTTTTTACTGAGTTTCTCAATTTATCAGATGGATCAAGGCAAGCATTCAGCTTCCCTTCATTATCAGCCATCAAACCTGTACGGTGTTCAACCCGTCCACCAGATTCCGGCTCGATGTCCCTGATGCTGATTCCTTGCAGATGTACAGAAACGAAGGCGTAACCCGATCGATGATGGATGAAATTGGTACCTGCTCTCGTCAAATTATTCCAGACTAAAGTATCTCAGAATTTGAACGGGCGAGAATTCAATCCCACCCTAGGAGTAATATCCTCGGGCCAGTTTTTAATTAAGCCTCAAATCACGTCGTTCTGGGGTCCTTTGATACGAGCTAGTTCAACAGAAAGATGATGACAGAGATGCATCAGCAAAACTACCGGATCTGGTGAAGGGACTCGTAGAATAGAATATAATTGCATTTTTAACTGCAATGATCCGTTCCTATAAATCCTATACTATTGCACTAAGGCAATCGTACTCCGATCCAGGTCTGATGGAATAGGTGGGGTTAATACTTATGGACTTCCACCAGCAGTACTGGGACTTTATTTAAAATTATATGGACATTCGTTTAAAGTCCTGTGGATATCCCATCGTAGCCAATATCAATTGAGACCAATGACTGCGAACGTGTTTAAACTGATGTTCATTATCTCCAGGTTTGGTTTTGATTTTCATGATCACGGGATCCAACTAGTTTGCACCATAGCTAGCTTTTGACCAACTGTCAATCGCTAGAGGTAACCAGTTTCAGCCGTCTTGACTGCCGTATCGACAAGACCCTCTCGACCGGCCATGGTGTGGATGAACTAGATTGATGTCAATCCCGAATAGAAGCTGTTCTGGATGAAATCACGAGCCACTGGGATTTTTGCTGTGAATCGGATGAGATGGACTGAGTTTTGCTAGATTTAAAGAGATTCACGGTTCAGAGAATACTTACAGATTTTTTCGGAGCGATCTTGGAAACCGGTTTGTCGTTCTTAAATTTTTGATTGAATCGTTATTCTATCGTGCCGAACAGTGTACCGTGCTGTGTTTTGGCCTAGAAAGCCTAGAACTTTTCAAATGCCAAGAAATACAACTTGAAGGGAAAGCAGTTCACACACAAAGCTTAGTAGGCCTCTCACCATTGTCATTCCAAACCGAACGGTGACCTCGTCCGAACAATGTTTCTTGAACTTTAACAACGGTGAGGTCCCCGGTGTCAATTCACCAAAACGAAACCAGCGCATGTTCTTCGCACTGAGGGGCACAAGATGCATTCGAAGTGCATCATCGTCGCATTTCACCTACCTAAATATGAAAAAGGTGCGCGCGCGTCGTAAAGTGACAGTAAACTAAAGCAAGCGTAAAATTGCTTCTTTCTTCACAATTTTTGTGTGGTCCGCTTGTCATATCTTTCACTGCTACGCATCATCACCACCACCACCATCATCATCATCATCATTCTTCGTCGGTGAAGTTGCATTAGAATCACTCCGGAAACCCATCGTCGCCGCCTTTGATGCTACACCAAAAAAAAAAACAGATTTTCTCCGTTTGACGCAAATGCGATGTGCAATGCTGCTGCGGGACGTCCGGTCGATGGAGATTGCGAAAAAAGAGTGTTCCCAAGGATCATGTTTCCCCCTCCACCCTATGGGCATTGCGAAAAGATCGCCGCCTGCTTGAGTCCGCGCAGTCCCACAGTCGTAAAAATCGGAGATTTGTGGCAGTCAGGCAGTGCAAGAACGTTTTGCAGGATATCGAATTTCTTCTCCCCGCGGCGCTTTTTATTGTGGCGTGAAATTGTTTCGCCATCAATTGCCGATCCCTTTCACTGAGGGGCCCGTTCTGGAGGCGTACGCCTGCACCCAACCGCTGTTCGATATCTATCACTAATTAGAGATTTATGATTTTGGTTGGGTTTTGGGTCACTCCGAGAACCGAGGGAACCTTTGAACTTTGTCAGAGCACGATTCGAGCTGCGATCGCCTTATTTATTGCAGTTATTTTCCATCGTTTGATTCGTGCGTCGTGGACTATAAAAAGCTATTAAATCGAGACCAGAGCTAAACCTCATCAGGCCCCTAGGCACTAGGTGTGTAGGCGTGATTGGTCTTCTATTTGTTTCCAAATTGTTGATTGTGGTTTTTGCATGCCAGTTTCTCAACAGCCAAATTTTGATGGATTCCAATCGGAGACTGACCTCGGTTGTCAGAATCTAGTAGTCAACGGTTAGCCTCTAATCCTTTTCGGTTCATTATTTGACAGCCGCTCCAGTAGGCTTTGCGTGCGGCTGACAGACTGGATTGAGCAAACACCAAATAAAACGGAGAAATAACAAAAGTGAATGGAATAAATTTCAATATTTATTAAATGTTAACGATACGATTATTACACCTTTCGCTGGTGGGTTCTTTTGTGATGTTGCGCGCTTGCTGCTCGGTGGAGTCGCTTTTTCGTGGAAGACGATGACAACGAAAAACTAGCGTTTTTGTGTGTTTGTGATTGAAATTAGTTTGACAGCCCTGGGGAGCACCGTTGTCCAATAGGGTGATTGAATATGGGTGCAAACGGGAGGCTCAGTTGGATTTGTCTAGGAGGTAAATATTAGTACAAGATACTGAAGATGTCTGCACATTGTACACGAAATTCATCTTTAAGGTATTGGAATTAAATGTGAATAACTAAGATTTCTCTCGTTTTTAATCTATGGCAGATATTATAGATTATAGATGCTCAAAAAATCTCAATCTACGAACCTAATAGAAGTTGAGGATTGAAAGTTAATTCCGAGAATTTCAGAGAAGTTTCATAAACTGACTGCTGGAACATTCGGAAAGTTCAGAAAACTTCTGCAATACTTCAGGAACTTCAGAAAAGCTTCATTTCAAGCTATTTCATTAACTTCAGAGAAGTTGCAGAAACCTTCAAGAAATTCTAAGAATTTCAGGGATATCTGGCAAAGTGAAAGGAAGTCCATAAAACTTCACATAAGTCCAGAGAACTTTAGGTAAATTGTTGAAGATTAAAAAAAAACGTTCCAAGAGCTTCAGGAAGCTTACAGATCTTTAGGGCAGTTCCGATGACTTCAGCGAAGTTTCGATATCTTAAGGGTGGTTTAACAACATGTAAGTGTGACTTTAAAATTATAGAATACTTCAGTAATATATCAGGAATTTAACAGAAGACCAAGGGAAGTGTTAAGATTTTGATGACAGTTTCATTAATGCATGGGCAAGAGGAAGCATCAGGGATCATAAAAAAATCTCGGGCAGTTTCACTAAATTGCAGGAACTTTAAAGTACATCCAAGAACCCCAACAAATTTTCAAAAACTACAGCAAAGTTCTACGAGGATCTAAAATTTAGCGGACAATCGTGGGATCAGTTGATGAGAAGTTCCGTAAACTTCAGAGCAAATTAGAGAACTTCAAGGCAGTTCCATTAGTTTCTGACAACTGCAAAACTTTGAAGAAGTTCGGTGACCTTCAGGGTAGATCAGACACCTCATGAGAAGTTAATTATTTTTCAGAAATTTTAGAAACATTAGAGACCCTTAGAGTTCTTTGGGGGATGATCAGATAACATTAAAGCAGTTACATTGATTTGAAGAAGTTGCGGGAACTTGCATGATAATTTCAGAGATATTCCAGGAAAATACAGGATCTTCAGGAAAGTTCCAAAAACTTCAGGGAAGTCCAGAGAAGGTCATGGAAGTTTAGAAGAAATAAGAAAGAGTCCACATCCTTAAGTTGAAAGTTTATGCTTTTCCGTTGATACTGACAACCACCCCCAAATTCAAAATGCATCAATACTAACATTGCATTGCAAATTAGCAAAATGGGTAGTAATGAAATTTTGACTATATTTGTAAATAATTTGTTCTACTACTGACAACTTCAATTCCAAGATTCCAAGTTCAGGGAAGTCCTGCCGAAGTACAGGGAAGTCCTACCGGAGTTCAACGAAGGCTTACCGATGTTCAGGAGAGGCCTGCTGAAGTTTATAGTAATTCTGCCGAAGTTCAGGAAGTTATTTTATTTATTTTATTTATTGTATTCCTTTTTTATTTATTTTATATATTTTATTTATTTTATTTATTGTATTCCATTTTTATTTATTTTATTTATTTTATTTATTTTATTTATTTTATTTATTTTATTTATTTTATTTATTTTATTTATTTTATTTATTTTATTTATTTTATTTATTTTATTTATTTTATTTATTTTATTTATTTCATTTATTTTATTTTTTTATTTATTTTTTTTATTTTATTTTTTTTTTATTTATTTGATTTATTTTATTTATTTTATTTATTTTATTTATTTTATTTATTTTATTTATTATATTTATTTTATTTATTTTATTTTTTTTATTTTTTTTATTTTTTTATTTATTTTATTTATTTGATTTATTTTATTTATTTTATTTATTTTATCTATTTTATTTGTTTTATTTATTTTATTTATTTTATTTATTTTATTTATTTTATTTTTTTATTTTTTTTATTCATTTATATTTTATTTTATTTATTTTATTTATTTTATTTATTTTATTTATTTTATTTATTTTATTTATTTTATTTATTTTATTTATTTTATTTATTTTATTTATTATATTTATTTTATTTATTTTATTTATTTTATTTATTTTATTTATTTTATTTATTTTATTTATTTTATTTATTTTATTTATTTTATTTATTTTATTTATTTTATTTATTTTATTTATTTTATTTATTTTATTTATTTTATTTATTTTTATTTATTTTATTTATTTTATTTATTTTATTTATTTTATTTATTTTATTTATTTTATTTATTTTATTTATTTTATTTATTTTATTTATTTTATTTATTTTATTTATTTTATTTATTTTATTTATTTTATTTATTTTATTTATTTTTTATTTATTTTATATATTTTATTTATTTTATTTATTTTATTTATTTTATTTATTTTATTTATTTTATTTATTTTATTTATTTTATTTATTTTATATTTATTTTATTTATTTTATTTATTTTATTCATTTTATTTATTTTATTTATTTTATTTATTTTATTTATTTTATTTATTTTATTTATTTTATTTATTTTATTTATTTTATTTATTTTATTTATTTTATTTATTTTATTTATTTTATTTATTTTATTTATTTTATTTATTTTATTTATTTTATTTATTTTATTAATTTTATTTATTCTATTTATTTTATTTGTTTTATTTATTTTATTTATTTTATTTATTTTATTTATTTTATTTATTTTATTTATTTTATTTATTTTATTTATTTTATTTATTTTATTTTTTTTATTTATTTTATTTTTTTTATTTGTTTTATTTATTTTATTTATTTTATTTATTTTATTTATTTTATTTATTTTATTTATTTTATTTATTTTATTTATTTTATTTATTTAATTTATTTTATTTATTTTATTTATTTTATTTATTTTAATTATTTTATTTATTTTATTTATTTTATTTATTTTATTTATTTTATTTATTTTATTTATTTTATTTATTTTATTTATTTTATTTATTTTATTTATTTTATTTATTTTATTTATTTTATTTATTTTATTTATTTTATTTATTTTATTTATTTTATTTATTTTATTTATTTTATTTATTTTATTTATTTTATTTATTTTATTTATTTTATTTATTTTATTTATTTTATTTATTTTATTTATTTTATTTATTTTATTTATTTTATTTATTTTATTTATTTTATTTATTTTATTTATTTTATTTATTTTATTTATTTTATTTATTTTATTTATTTTATTTATTTTATTTATTTTATTTATTTTATTTATTTTATTTATTTTATTTATTTTATTTATTTTATTTATTTTATTTATTTTATTTATTTTATTTATTTTATTTATTTTATTTATTTTATTTATTTTATTTATTTTATTTATTTTATTTATTTTATTTATTTTATTTATTTTATTTATTTTATTTATTTTATTTATTTTATTTATTTTATTTATTTTATTTATTTTATTTATTTTATTTATTTTATTTATTTTATTTATTTTATTTATTTTATTTATTTTATTTATTTTATTTATTTTATTTATTTTATTTATTTTATTTATTTTATTTATTTTATTTATTTTATTTATTTTATTTATTTTATTTATTTTATTTATTTTATTTATTTTATTTATTTTATTTCGTCTCGTGGTAAGCAGAGATGTACTGTTTTATGGATGGAGAGAGGGAGAAGGAGGTCTGGGATATGATTTACGATACAAATATTTCATTATTCCAAAAACATGAACTTATTTCTATTCAATTTGGTTTCAGCAGTGTAATTGTACCATACAAACATTTAAAAAAACACACACACACACACACACACGAACAAGGTACGAACTAAACAAAAGGTTAGTCAAACAAGTCAAATTCATCGTATGCGATTTGTCCATCGTAAATATTGCCTTTCATAGCGCCCACCTTAGCAAGTGAGTCCGCCATCTTAGATCAACTTCTAGACGTTCCATTAACCTCAGGAAAATTGTGGGAAATTTAAAAAGTTCTGTGGAAACCAGGGAAGTTCAGAGATTTTTTTGGGAAATCCAGAGAACTTCAGGAACGTTGAAATAATTTCATGGAAATTCAGAGAGCATCGAAAAGTCGATAGAAGTTCGGGGAGAATTTTAAGAAAACTACGGGATCTTTAAGTCCGATCAATGAACATCCGGGTGATTTAGTAAACTCTGGAGAAGTTCCGACAACTTTAGGAAAATTTCCACCAATTGGCATGTGATTTCAGGTGTCTCACACGTAAAACAACCATGTCAGGATATAACAGTGGTTGACGGTTTGGCTTATCAAGGTTAGGATCTGGATTCACACAAAGTCTCATAAACCGATAGCTAACACAACAAATTTATTGGATTGTATGAATGACTCTTGCGTTTTTTGGCGAGTTGATTACAAACAAATCATACCATTGCCTCAGTAAAAGGGGGCGCATGAATTTAGGTAGATGGTGGTGCACATATGAAAATTCAGCGGCTAATCAGCTCTCAATTTACCATGACAGCACTGAGGACTTCTGATTTGTTACTCAGTTTATAAATCAGAAATATTGAACACAATTCTCCCCGTCCCCCCATCCATCCCCAGTCGCAAATTTGAAAGCAGTGGTCCATCTCGTTGAAGATTTTTTTTTTATAAATATACCTACCTGGTCCACAGCCAAATCCACCAAACAACCCGTCACGTTTACCAAACAATAACACCATGCCGCAAAAGTCAAACATCACAAGTGGCTGTGGAAATGAGAGCTTAGTTCATAGAAAGTAAATAAAACAATCGGATTTTGTTTTCTACGGGATTGCGGGGACTTGCATCGGAAATCCTCCACGATCGATCAGGCAGTTACAGCGGCGGCGTCGGCGACATAATCGGTTTCACTTTTCCTCCCTCGCTCGCTCATCGATTGCTGCTTCAAAGTCTGAGCACACTCGCCGAGACCAATTCGTCGAATCCCGCTCCAGCTGATCGGATCTCAAGCAGGCGTGTGCGTTTCGTTCGTTTTCGCACCCGAAAAACCGCGGGTCGTGATTTTGCATTAATCTCAGCAGGCCGTTTTTGGTCAAATGTCAAGTGACTTCCACTCGCTCACCCACCTCAGCAGCTTAAAACCACATGCAGATGCAAATTATTGACAACGAGTTGCGCGGTTTCTGCTTTCGGGGATCGACCAAATTTGTGTCACTGTTTCAAGTGACAGTTTCCCTTTCGTTTCAAATTAAAGGTGATGGTGAAGTCACAACAAAGTACTGGGTAGTCGTCTTCGTCATCTTCAAGGTTGACCACCGCGATCCAGTATTTGCCCTGAGAACCAATCTACAATAATTTAAAACTTTTATGTGGCAATCACCGTTCGGAAAAGGTTCGTAAAACCAATCAGGCGTGAATGCGGCAGAAACTTCCCGGCTGCTGCTGCAATATGGAATGTGCAGTAAAAAGCGTTTTATAAATGAGTAGCAATTTATCTACCCTACACCACACACTGACTGCTATGGGGCCTACTATGTCTACATGGTGATCAATACTGCTGATGCTGCGGTTCGAAGCAGGCTGTGCGAATGCGAATCGACGGCGACCCAGGCCTGCTTTGTGGTGACGGAGAAAAGCATTTCCTTCTTTCGCTTCTTCTCGATGGGAACATTAAATGTAGCAAATACTGAACAAGACGGGCTTGATGCTTTGAATGGGTTCCAATTGAGGGGTGTTTGCAATTGGCTACTACAAATGGAGCTTAATTTGTGTACACAAGTTGCAGTTCATCTTCCATTCAATAGAATATTGCTATTTATTATAAAAGAACTGATTATCGAATCTCACTTCGCGGAAATTCCGAAACATTTTTATTATCCTTACTCCTAATCGAACTTTTCTAGTTACATCACAGTTGGTTTGTACGTATTTCGATGGCAGCACAAGCTGTCATTCCTCTTTCGGCAGCAGGAACGTCACTGCAGCACTGATAAACAACATTCCGGACAGGAAATAGAATGTTAGGGGGCAGTTTTGAGTCATCAGCAGTCCGATGACCACACTGGCCACGAAACAGCTCAACCGACCGACCATATTGACCAACGAAACGGCCATTCCTCGGACGTGAGTTGGGAATAGGGACACGGCCCGGGCGTTCACCAGCATGACACAAATTCCGGCAAACATAATCTCCACGCAGAACAGTAATGCCACGAGGTAGCTGTTGTTGAAGAACTGCAACAGTATTCCGGCAACGCCAGCTATGGTCATGTTGCATACCAGCACTGTCGACCCTCGGAATCGACCCAAGATGCACGAAAGCGTCAAGCAGTAGACGGCTCCGAAGGCTCCGAGCATTGCCGTATAGATGAATGTCTCCTGTTGAACTTGATCTACGCAGACCGTTGAAAGTGACAGTGACGGATCTTCCGATGACGATTGTTGAAGGACTGAGCAAATTTCGGTACCATCCGCTGAATCGTTCGAGGAGATTTGATTCATGATTTGTGGAAACCAGAGACCTAGACCACCGTAGCTGTAATAGATTCGGAGATTATGTAGATTACTGAATTGAGCAGCTCTGTCGATTACTTACATGGTGAAGGCACTGACACTGTGGATGCAGCAAACGAAGAAGTACTTCAGGTGTGGAAACGTCAGCAGTGGAACTGTTTGATCCTTCATCGATTTCAGAACACCCATTAGCCCAGTTTGAGATTCACGCTTGACTTCATCGATTTCGGATCTCAATGTAGTCACCTTGTAGCTTCCCTCGCTGCCAGCTCCATGGTTAATTCGGTGAAATCGCTTCAACACTTCTAGGGCTTCATCATCGCGGCCTTGGGACAGTAGGAACTTGGGACTTTCCGGAAAAAAGAAGAACGTAATTCCCGACAACAGTCCAGGAATGGTGTACAGAATGAACAACAGTCGCCAAGGTTTGTAGGTGATCGTATCCGTGATGGGGAAGCTCCAGTCGTACGACAACGCTAACCAACCGATTACTAGAAGGATACAAAATTTTCAAAAATCGTCATTCTATTTCCAAATGGTTGACTACTCACAAGCGACGTAGATAATTCCCAGCGAAGGCATCACCGAAGCGTAGGATATTAGTTGAACCCGTTTCTGAGGCGTGCACAACTCTCCAAGATACGCGTAGACGGTAGCAGACGGCGCTGCGATGCACAAACCCGTTATGAATCGCAAAACCATCAGCGAAGCGAAGTCATTCGCAAAGCTCGACGCTACCGAACATATCGAGGCAGCAATCAACGAATACTTCAGCACAACCTGGCGACCGCGCGTATCCGCCTGGTAGCCCCAGAAATACGACGACGTCATAATTCCTACGAATCAAAGCAACCCGTCAGTTAACTTTCGTCAAACCCAAAGCCTACCGTTGCGTGGCAACAAACCTAGAAAGATGGCTCCTCCAATCATTCCTTTCTCACCGGGATCCAGCCCCAGATCACAGTGACTCGCCGGCAAAATGATGCTCATCCCCATGGCTTCGTTGATCGAAGCCATGATTGAGAATCCGGACAGCAGAATTAGGTAGAACTGTGCTCGACCGAATCCAATTAATTCCAGCGCTTCATCGTAGGTGTGCGATCGTTTCTGGACGGGTTTGAACGGTTCCACTGAGAACACCATACTGACCGAACAGGGAGGTGCCATTATGATTGAAAAACTTAAAGCTTTCACTACCTAAACTATCTAAAGAGAGATTCTTGGGAGACGAAGGTACGACCATAACGGTTGAATGATTCGCGCAAACTGAGCCACTGGGGACGTTTCTAGGTCTTAAAGATCGCACCAGATCGGTGCCCCGTGCCATCGTCGTTGTCTTATCAGTTTGTTTGAAGGTAATTCGCGTAGAAGTTTTGAAATGATACACGATGACACTGCGGAACGGAAGGAAATGGAACGGACTGGCACGTTGTTAAGCCACCATCGCAGCGCACTTTGCGCTCATTCACGCGGACTGAAATATGAATGAGAAATGTGAGATCGGTCTAGTTGGCGCTGTCTGAGTGCAATTAACCCTTTTGCGATAAGCGTGCGTTGTCATGACGATGCTAGAATTGCTAATCGTCGCTGGTGGTTTTGATGCAGAATTTGGTGGTGTTCGTGGAATGGATGAATTATTTTACGAGGCTTTTATCACTCAAGCAGAGTTATTTCTTGTTTCATTTTACACACGGGCAAACAAAAGCGAATTTGGCAACCTTGAATATTGGCGTAATTGCTGTCTGTGTAAACAGAAGACGTTGAACTGTTTTTGTGCAAGTTATATCTTTTTATCCGATACGGGGTGTTGCTATGGAAACTGGTACAAACATTAATAGATTAAAAGTGAACCCCGAAAATTGTTTTTTGTTTCAGAAATGTAAATAAGAGTCTTTTCACAAATTTAATAATGAAAAAAATGTAGCCCCAGGCTGAAAGCCTCCCTAATAAAGATAAATTAATTAATTATTGCAAAAAATTGCATTGCAAATTGCTCCTTCTTAAGATAGCAAATTCACCAATAAACCAACCACGAGGTGTAGCTTATAAAAGCTAACATTATTTAAAATACAATTGCTAAACAGTATAATAAAACAGCGCAATTCATAACAGGAAACTGTTTGAAAATAAACTTAAAAATAATTAGGAATACAGGTCAGATCAAGGGGTAGGTCACACCGCACACCAATTTTGGGTCATATTTTTTGTCAGTGTGCCACAGGTGTACCAATTGTGCCGGTCATAGAGCAAGCTGCGATTGTTTGTAAAATACCCATCCCGGCAACCCGGTATTTCTGACACCTTGAATGTTTTGGTTTGAAATCACAAGGATAAATCGGATTGAGAATGACGCGGGAAATGGTGAGTGCGAAATTTTGGTGTTTTGTGTTCAAAGGTTAGTAAAAGTCTTGTGTTTTAGGATTCTATAATGCCCTCAAAGGCAGACCAGAAACCTAGCCTTTTGTGATGCGAAAACAACGGTCTACCAGCGGCCGTATAGAGTTGGAACCGGTGGGGAACATTGTTGGAGACCGACTATAGTGGATGATGAATAGACTTCTGTAGTTTGTTTTGTATGAGTTGCAGCATTATTTGAATTAAAGGTACTAATTGGGTCTGACTAGCTGCCTCTTTCTCTTGAGCCCACTCATGAACCTACATTTCGTATTCAGATCTATATGTGAACTGCTGGTCTGAGTTCCTCTGGTGTATTCACTTAGAGGATGTTCCTGAATATACAGTCAAACAGCACGTAATGTTGTGAACAACTTCAATGACAGTTGTTCAGCAGTGATTCTATTTAATTTACAACAATCCAATGCCTACGTCATTGTGCCGAAGAAGTGACCAAACTGAGCCGAATTTAATGTTGGCACAATGTGCTGAGTGACTTACCCCTTGGGTCAGACTTGATTATCGGTAACTGACTTGCGTCATTTCTTTCGTCGATTTCTCGCAAACAACAACTGAACCATACAAATCAACATTAACAACACATAGGCGCCGGTGGTGTAGTGGTAAGCGGGATTGCCTCTTACCCGTAAAGGCCTGGGTTCAATCCCAGTCGGCACCGCCGGGACTTTCTGATGCATACAATCTCTGTTCACGTCTTCCTTCGGAAGGGAAGTAAACCGTTGGTCCCCGGTTCAACAAATGAGAAATTGTCTGCTCTGTTCGATGATGATAAGTAGAAGGGGCCCTAATACACTTCCCTGGGGCATTCCATGATAGTATCTGCAGTATCTGCTTTTAACATTTACCATCGCATGCAACTCATTGTATAGTAACGCTTCAACCCATTGTAGATGAATTTAAAGCCCTTCAGTAAAAGTATGAACGTCTGTCAAAAGTTGTTCCAATCGAACCGTCAAAATGCACCACTTTGCTCAATTGGAACAGTTTTTTTTCAGTTTTGTGGTGACAGTCGTCCATACTTTTACTGTAGGGATTTAGATGAATTGCGTTTGATTTGAATATCTTCCCAACTAACATTTTCTGCTTTATAAGCCAAGTTTTGCAGCGTTGTGATGTAAAATAGCTGAAAAAAAGCTGCAGATACAGCCACAAGCAGAAGCTAGCAAAATTGTTTTGTAGAGCGTTTACTCAACTTTTTCACAACCATTATTCAATTTACCAATCTCACAGAATAACAACAGCCAATAAACGCTAATGTCACTTTTATACACATCCTAATCAACTTTCAACTTGTAGCTGCTAAACAAAGCTAATAAAGTAAATATAATACTCATTTTATGGCTTCTACACAACCAACCACTCTTGCTGAATAACATAAACATCAAACGTGTTTTTTCAACATCTAAACAACCTGTACTCAGCTAATCAACTGTGTTAGCGCTACTTTGGATGCATTTTTACAGTCAGCTAGGTTTATTTTTAGACGTGTGCAGTTTTACAGCTTCTACTCTGCTTCTTTACAAAGGTGAAGTAACTAGTCGAGAAAAGTGAGTCTGCACTATTATAAAGCCTCTACTCAGCGATTTTGTTGTAGAAGGGCATGTTGATTTTTTTACATCAGTTCAAAGTGTTGGCGTAGCACAGTTGTTAGAGTCAAGGATTGCCAATGCGGTCGTCTCGAGTTCGATTCCAGATTTCCGGTGCAGGGTAAATGATTTGGTGGTGTTGATTGTAACTAATTTGGATTAATTTGATTTACAGCAAAATATAAACTCAATAAATTCCTTCATTAAAAAATATCGCAGACAATATTTAACCCGGCTTCAAGACAAAGCTGTGTAGTGATTATTGGATAACCGGGAAAAGGTTGAATAAGCGCCTTTCAAGTCCACACACAACTAAACAGCAGGATAACAGCTGTATAATAAGCGTTAATGGATATGCAATAAGAGCTTGTCCCAACCGTCCCAACAGCCATAAGTAGCTGACTAAATTCGCCAGATTTGCTTGTATAGAGGTTGAATAAAGGTTTCGTCATATCGTATAACGTTTGAATACAGGTTAAGGCTGTATAAATGAAATGAGTAAAGCGTTTACTTTGCGAAAATTGTTAGTTGGGTTCGCTGTCACGTAAATACGAGCGAAACGAACAAATGAGTTCATTATACATCAACGAATACGGGTTTGTTCATATTCACCAGTGCTTGATTATCCTAACCCAAAATTGTCAATATCAGAAGTGATCCTCAAAAGCAAAATAATCAAATTCATTCCATTTGGTCCAAACCAAATGATTATTTTGAATATTTACGACCCCAGAGCCTAAAACCTCGATATTATCATCAATTCAGTATGAGGCAATAATTTTCCATCAATCTGTGTAGAAAAATCAACACGACACGTTCTTCAGCGCAATATTTTTTGTAAAATGAAAATAATCATATTGCATTTCGACAGTGAGCATGCATAAGGGCCTATACGCGATGATCGATTCTCTTCGTCGATTTTCTCTTTTGTTAATAACTCGCTAGATTTAACGTTTCTCGGTGCGTTTGCTGTTGCTTTTGATAGCCAATACAACCTGTTACTACTCTGCATTGAACAAATTCTAGAAAATTGTTTCGCCTAGCTGTAGCAATGCAAAGAGAAAATCGATGAAGAGAATCGATCATCGCGTATTCGCCCTTATGAATGCTCACTGTCGATTTGATCCTCAAAATCATCCCCACTAAGACGAATATTAATATTGACAACAACAGAGGCGATAGCCACGAAAGAAGAAATGTTGATTTCGATACTAATAGGTTGCCTTCATCAAGAGAATGTTGTTATGTCAAAATTCAAATTCATGCAGGTAGTTGGTCTATCTGTTAAGGTTGTCTTCATTTTCAGTTAAGTTGTGTCTAGAATAGGTTATTTTTATCAGCACTGCCTACGGGTCTAAAAGAGTTCGTGGAGTTCTGTCAAATAAATAGCTTTCAGACCATTTATATGCAGTACTCGCATTGGCGTAGCTAGAAAATTTATCTGGAGGGGGCCTACACTCAATAATAAATTAAATCAAAAATGCTTAAAATAATGCAAGTTCCCGCTTCACCTTATTAAGTCCGAGCCATGATTACTTCGGCAGTAGTCATGCATGATTAAATTCGAAATAATCTTTCCAGAATTAAATTTCATTCTTTTTGAATATTAATGTATAATCAAAAAACACGCCCGAAGCTTTCATTTCGGAGTGAGTCCATTCTGAAAGCAATCTGCCTGTTCTGATCGGCCATTTCACGTTTTTTGAGCAGATCTCCAGTTTTCTGAAACTGGCGTCTATGAACGTTTCTCAAGCGATTCATGATTTGGGTGTGGGAATCAATGGCAATAAACTTACCCCTCACAGGAACTCTTCGGACGTCAGCCACGGTTATGGCTTGATGGAGTCCCTCCAACGCTCGGTCGATATCCTCCACGGTGTCAAGCGGTGGGTTGTCGATGATGTGCCTGTCTACCACGCGTCCAAACTGCGCCCAGTTTACGCGGTGGTAGTCCTTGTGCAGACTTGGAGCAGGGGCCACGTTGTAGCCCAGTTCAGGCACCACCGGTTGGTGGTCGGAGCTGATTTCGTTCAAGGCTACCGGCTTGGACAAGCCGGTATTTGTCAGGAACAAGCGGGAACCGGTGCGGGTGATGGTGGACAGGTCCTTCTTGAATTTAGCCACTAGTCCACTGCTGGCGGCACACCGTCGAGGGCAGTAGACGGCGATAAACTGGACGTATCCAGTCGACGACTTCACCTCTACACCAAGGGCCTCGATGATAGAGGTGCGGATATGGGACAGAGTGTGGTATTTTATTCCTTTCTTGACGACGATCGCAACACCACTCCCTCCCCCCCCCCCCCCCCTGGAGCTGGTGCGATCAAGCAGAATAATGTTGTGGTCATGCAACCAGAAGCTGTCGCCGGACTTTAGAAGGGTCTCGGTTAGAAGGCCCACGTCGATGCTGTGCTTGCGGAAGAAGTCGGCAAGCTCAATCTCTTTTGCTCTTACAGAGCAAGCATTCCAGGTGACGATAGTTAGCGCTTTAGATGCCATACTGGATGATGAACTTACCGAGCACTTGGATCTGTTCGGGCTTGCTGCGGAACTTACGAAGAGCACCGGACATGTTGACGTTCATCCGCTGAGAACAGATCGGGTTTGTTGTTTTGCGCTGTTGGTTGTCTCCAGAATCCAGGGAATATGGAGAGCTTTGACCAGCAGAATCACCGGAAATTGCTTGAGCGGAATGCACCCGCAAATTCGCTTGCCTTTGCTGAGGAGCACGAAGAGGCTGGAAATCCTCCGTCCGAAATGCCGGGACTTTGTCCTTCTTGCGTCCTGGTTGGTTGTTAGTTGCCGCCTGTTTTCGGATGCGTTTGAAGTCTACAGCGTGGCTTAATGTTGCAGTTGCGAGTGCCGTGTCCAAAGTTCAGACATCGTTGGCACTGGGTCACATCGCGATGGCCTTCATTGTATGACTCCCATCGTACGATTATGGAGTAAATTGAGCGGATAGCCTGCAGCGCATTCAGCGTCACCGTTCCCTTCTGGAAGTGCACCAGGAAAAGACAATCCGGGTACGTCTTCACGTTTTCTCTCTCCTCGTCATCCGAAAGACAGCGATTGAGGCCAGCTTGTACCGGTCGCCGCACTCGGGCCGGCAAAATTCTCGGTTTCGACGGCGTCGCCAAAATCACCAATGTCGCTGGCGTTCGTCGCGGTAACATCAACAATCAATACGAAACTAACGATTTTAATTGGCTCACCACTTTAGTAGCCTATTGGTCCCAAGCAAACGATTAACGTACCCTATTCTAGTTGAAATTCTATTACTACACTATGTTTGTTTTGATTCGCTATGAAAGTTTGACAGATAACATCAGGGGTGTGTGGATTCATGGAGAACATGCAGGGGTGAGTGAAATAGCTTGGGACTGCTTGGGACCGTTGTTCTGGTACTGAGTGAGCCAAAAATAATAATGATTTTCTTCGGGACCCAGTGGTCTTAGAGTTACCTCTATGGTAACATCGTCGCGTACCTATTTGAGGTAGGTACCGAGCTACCCTCACCACTGTTCTTCTTCTCCGCTCGGTCACAAAGTCTACTCCGGGAGCGCTGTCTTCCCAACACGCGATGCGACCGACACTGCAGTATATCCAACAATCAATAGGAAACTAACGATTTTAAATTGGCTCACTACTTGACTAGCCCATTGGTCCCAAGCAAACGATTAACGTACCCCATTCTAGTCAACATTCTAGTACTACGCAATGTTTGTTTTGATTCACTATGAAAGTTTGACAGATCCAATGAGGGGTTATTTGTTTTTCCTATGTTTTGAGGGGTGAATCGATTAGCTTGGGACCGCACGCTAACTTCAGTTTACTCACCGGGTGAGTCGATCGTACTCACTTTCGTCCGATGTATCGAGTTGTCAAAAACTGAGTAAACGAGAAATGTCAAACTGAGTAGAAGCCACTCAGTCAGCAAGATCCTGGACTTAGAAAAAATGTCAACCATGTTGGAGGAAACGTCCTAGAAAACTGGTGAATGTTTCACTCAAAACGGGCGGAAATTCCTTCAGGTAAGTAGAAATTGCTTAGGGCAGTGGTGTTGAACCATTTTCTGCTCCGGTAGAATGAATCAGGAGCAGACAATTTTCATTTCTTTAAATAAAATCAAAACAAAAACCCCCCGCAACTGAAAATATCGCTGAGTGGATTTGAATCAGTCTACGTGAGAACGTCGTTGTCTCAAAAGTGAGTCAACATAAGGCTACTCAATTTTGAGTAGCCCTACTTGCCGCTGAGATGAGTACATTTGACTCAATTTTGAGTTGACCAGAATAAGCGTGCGAAGAGAGTACCAGAGCTGAGCCAAAAAGTTGAGCACGTTATTTCGGGACCTTCTAGTCTTAGAGCTACCTCTATGGTATATCTGCGAACGTTTGTAACAAACTATAGGTTTATCGAACAACTCGACAGAGCGAGCAAAGACCGAACTGTACTGCTTGACGTTCAAGCAGAGAATGGACTGGCTTGATGGCAGAACGGACTCAAACAGACGTTATTTATACTGATCTATCGGCAGCATTCAACAAGATTAACCATGGTATCACTATTGTGTAACCAGTGGTGTGGCTGTCTGTCTGAGATTAGCGAGATTGTCACGATTAGTGTTTCGTATTTTACGTATAACAATATGCCAAGGAAAGGTTTGAATACAAGCTACAAACACCACCCATCGCCCATAAAATCACCCACTGGACAGTACACAGCCGCACCACTAAACGACACTGTTTACTGGATTTGGGTGCCATTAGGAGGTGGCATAATGGGGCCATGATGAGGCGAAATAGGGCGGAAGGACGATGGCTCATCGAGGAGGAGATGAGGAAGCAGGAGAAAGAATAGGTCAGCCGCCATCGTTGAGAATCATTTGATTGGCGATACTCAACAGCGAGGCTTCATAAAGCAAGTTCAAGCAAGTTTGAAATTCAGTAAGAACTGTGATGACGTGAAAGAAGTGATGAAGGAGAGTGAGGTGCAGAACCATCCAAGACCCCGTAGTTTACCGCTGGAAATTCATCCATGGCGTGGTCAGACCCCGTAGTGTCCGTCATTCGGCATACGGCGCGATTAGACACGGAGCATCTTCCGATACGAAGGTATCCGGGAATACAAACCAACGGCCCATCGATCGTTAGACGCCACGACTATAGTGAGGAGAGAGAGAGAGATCGAAGAGCCGTCGCGGACAGTACCGGAGTACGCGACCGGCTTGCGAACCAAGTCGAGGGTTCAAAGTCGAAGGAAAGGAACCGACTGGACTGTGAAAAGTGCCCAGAAGGAAGCTGAGGAAGGTGAAGGAGTGGCTGTGGAAGGACCAACAGCGGGCCCGCGCTGAAGAACAAGAAGAAACGTTAGGCGAAACGAGGTAGGAGATAGCCAATAAGAAAGTGGGACGAAAGTGGGAACAATAAAGGTAAGGGAGAACAACCCATAATGCACCCCTGGGGTAAAATGCCCACTTATAGAAAAACAGCGATAACTTTTCCTCAGATGCATTTTCCGGGTAACGGTTTGTGATTGTTTTCAACTGAAGGTTTAACAAATAATTCTTGATCATAAAATCATGTATTGACCTACTGATTCCTTAAAAAAATTGCATTTTGTGCAAAACAGGACACAGTTGTTAAAATCATCGACTGTAAATTAAGCTTTTATCATCATGTATCACAACAAAAAAATTAAAAAATTTACGTTTCGTTTATTTTTTAGATATTTTACTTGATGAATCACAGTTTAACATTCTATTGAGATTTTGAGACCTTTTTTTTTTTGTTTATTAATTTATTTGATAAGGCTCAATCGAATTCACTTTACAGAGCCGAGGATTCTTGGTCACTATACAATACATCTTTAAAATATAGTCAAAAGGTACAACACAATAAACACTTTATCTTCCGCTATCCAAAAAGCCTCCTCCATCAGAACTGGAGCCGCTTCCAGTAGTTTCATTGTATGGCAAATTGTTGTACGCCAACGAGGGTCAGAGCGCGTCCATTGCAACAATGGACGTAAAACGTGGTCAGCACTCACACACTCATCACGAAACGGTTGCTTTCCAAAGTCGACGACGCATCGACCGAAAGAACTGCTGATGAAGAACAATGAGGAGGACCACACAATGGTTGCTGCCGAGAAAACAGACGATCGCGTAGCACACATCGAGAGTGGTCTGCTTTTGTCGACAGCCGAGTGAACACTGATTTTTGAGACCTTATTTCTGATGTAACATAAAAAAATAATCATTTGAAATACCGCATCCCTTTGCATTATCTACTTGCAGGGGTTATGGTTTGTTTACCATGGGGTGCATTTTACCCCAATGTTGTGGTGCGTTTTGGCCATTGTTGTCGTGCGTCTTGTCCCAATGTTGTGGTGCATATTGCATTATGAATCAGGCGTTTTGCCCCGCTATCATTTTGGAAGCAATTTAAAAAATACCTTGAAAGTCATGGAAAATCATCCTTTTGTAGTTCTAAATCACTTGATATTTGTAGAAAACATGGTAATGAACCAAACGCCATTACTTTCTTCTTGATTTTAGCTTCCATTCGCCAGCCATTGACGATTTTGCTTAAACGGTGCGTTTTGCACCATCCTACCCTACCTGTAGCTAAACAAGTGTCGTGTGTGTTGGATATTTGAGTGTTTCCTTGGCCGTGATATTCGAGCGCGCATGCCGACCCTGAAGTAGTGTAGAGGGGGGTCTCATTAGTGCTGGGCCCCATCTGTTACAATTGCAAAGCTGCAGAGACTAGGAGTAAATGGCTCACTTCTGGGATGGTTCAACTCCTATCTAAACGATCGCTGGATGAATGTCACTATCGGCGACTGCTAATCGGACGTTTTCAAGGCTAGTGCTGAAAGGGCCTCGCCTATCATTTGCCGATGATCTAAAGATTTTTTTATCTGATCCACTCAATTGCTGATGCTCTTTTCTTGCAAAATCAACTAAACTGCTTTACCGGATGGTGCAAACTGAATCGAATGGTATAGTCTACCCAAGTAAATGCTCAGTGATTTCATTCTCACGGAAAAAGCAACCAATTTATTACAAATATACCCTCTCGGAAGCGGAAATCTAACGCGTCAGTCATTTTTTTTTTTTTATCTAGTTCGTTTATTTGGGAGGCTCAATCGCGTTAGCTTTACGGAGCCGATAATTCATTGTTCACTGTGTGTAACAAAATTCACTTAATTCTATGTCTAGTAGGAGTTGGGCCGATTACTCGCGGCTTACTCGAGGTTAGAAGGGTACATTTTCGAAGGATAGGATCAGGGGAGGAGCTTGGGGTAGGGTTTCGTTGTCTCATCAGAGCGTTGTCGCCAGTATGAACGGTAGTGCTGTTCTAGCTTCGTCCGGAGTTCGACCGGCTATGGTGGGTGACCAGTGGGCGACGATGAGACTCATCGAGACGGGGGGACAAGACAAACAAAAACTAATAAAGAGAGACAAAAGACAAAAGGAATTAAATTCTTATACTAGACATTTGAAGAAAAACATAAACGGACTGCATATAGCGCGTCAGTCATGTTAAGGATCTTGGAGTTATACAGGATACCCAACTTACCTTCAAGCAACACGTATCCTACATCGTTGATAAGGCATCAAAAACAATGGGCTTCATCATACGCATAGCTAAGAACTTCACCGTTTAACTGTTTTAAATCGCTGTACTGCTCTTTAGTGCGCCCAATTCTAGAGTTCAGTTCTGCAGTGTGGAATCCAGTATACCTCAATGGCTCGGAAAGGATCGAATCTGTACTGTCGTAAGATTTGCCTTGCGTAGGCTACCTTGGCGTGATCCTTATCATCTGCCCAGTTACGAGAGCCGCTGCCAGCTTATCAATCTGGAGACCCTGCGGTCTAGACGAAACGAATCCTGAGCCTTGTTCGTAGCAGACATTCTTCAGAACAGAATCGATTGCCCCGCCGTTCTGCAGGATATCGCCATAAATGTCCAGCCCAGAGCCCTACGGAACAATCATATGCTGCGCTTACCTCTACGCCGGACAAATTATGGGATGCATACCGCTATCGATGGCATTCAAAGGGCCTTCAATAGAGTCGCCTCGGTATTCGACTACGATATCCCTCGCCTTACGCTACGCCGCCAATTTACTGAGGTCTTTTCTGAAGCGACGAACAATATAGGAAAAACTCTAAGATCTTCTTTTATTATTATTATTATTATTAGTGTCCAGTGAGTTTGTGTTACGTTTTTTTCTTTTACCACTGAACTTATGAATGTTAGTCTTAAGTAAAACATCATTAGGACCAAAATGGTCTGTTGATGTGGACATCCATCTAAATAAATAAATAATCGTTTCTAATTAGATGGATATTTCCTATCGAGGACAGAGGAACGAAAAAGTGAATAACCTTAGCTGAGCGTAACTACGCGTAGGTTAGAACAGTCGGCACCACATGCAACGGATAAGAATTTTAAAATTTTACCTAATGCACTTTTCAACATCACCTCTGTACTTACAAATTAACACTTTTTAAAAATTAAATTGTAAATTTATAACATTTTCACTAGAACCAAAACGACGCAGCAAAACAAAAACACGTCATTTTTGCAGCGCGGCCCACTTCGATCAGATCATTGGTGACGTCCAATAACAACTCTGTAATAAATTTTTGGTTTGCATGTACAATCATGTAGTTGCCGGTAAAAAAAAAAAACAAGTCTAATTTCCACATCAATGAGAACATAATAGAGCAGGGTTCAACGTGCTGAATCTTACTCCGTAACGCACCATTAAGAAGTCATTTACCCACTTATGTCAATCGTCTAACATAAAACCAGGAAAATCAATCAAAGCGTGCCAAATTGCTATGGTTGCAGAGGTTGACATGGTAACGAGCAGGTCGCCTTCCCTCTATGACCTGCGTAGGTTCGTTATTCTGCATTTGCAACGCTTTCCGGTGGGAATGCGGAAGATTTCGCTTTACGACTGCTTCAAACAAGTTCTTAGTTATAGCATTTTCAAATAAGACGTTTGTATTCAACATTGTAAACCTATACAAACGGTTTTGACTAATTTTGAAGTGCCTACACTTAGTTTTTTCTTGTCGGTTCCAAATCAAGAGCAGTAAACAATTGTTGCAAAAGTACAAACCAAAACAAAAAAATCACCGCACCAAAGTTCTTTTGAACTACATTTTCGTGATTATCGATCACGACGACGACGACGACGACGACGACGGCGGACGAGCAGCTGAGCGCCTAGAGTAGATAAAGGGTGGTAGTTGTAAAAACTACAACAACAACAACACAAAAGCATCCGATTTGGGGAGAGCAAATCTGGTGCAGGTAAAACAAAGCACAGAACCAACTGAACGAAATACAAACGATGATGTAATAAATAATAAATATAACAAATGTTTTATTCTCGCTTTGTCAGTTCACCGCAAAGTGGCCCGACGGTGCAATTTTGGTGGAGGATCGTGTGGCCATGGCGACCAATCGAACAGCAGTAGGCTACTTGCGGTTGAGTCGCGAAAAAAAGGGAAATTAAAGAGGTAAACCCAACCGTGTTATTTTATTTTATGGGATGTTTTAGTTGTTTTCGGTGAATATACAGACTGTTTTGTATTTTTCCCTGTTCTTGCAGTACTTACATTCAATTGTTCGATTTTTTTTTCTGCTTCGGTTCTTCGGAGAACTTTGTGTGTGCGCTTCTGAAAAGAAAGAAGCCGCTCTGCGCGGCAGGATGGACCGAGTTGGCGTATTTTCCCATCCAGGGCGTGTTGGAAAGCAGGAAAAGCCGTATATTGTGAAGAGGTTGATTTGGTGTGTTCATCCAGCGCAGAAGTCACGAACACACGTCTTCCAACTCTCACGGGGGCTACCTTTGAACCTGGAATTGTCCCGTTGACTGAATGTGTCTTTTTATTTATATTCTTGAGTGTGCTCGATTGTCGTCGTCGTCGTCGTTGTCATCATCGTCTTAGCAGGCTAGGGTGGAATTCCTTGCCTCCTTTTGGTGGGTTGCACAGCAACCACGTTGCAACAAAAGAACAAGCGCAAGTGTTTTCCTCTTGTTTCCCGCAGGAAGACTTCCCTGTGCCCTCCAAGAGGTCTCGGATTTGCTTGTGACTCCCGAGCCTGCTGCGGAAAGATCATGAATTTTCATGAGGTAGCGCGCGCGGAGGTGTTTAGAAAAAGCGCCGCCGATTGGTACTGATTTGCATTTGTATATCGAGGCAGGACCGACGTGAATTTTCGTCAAGTGACATTTCCGCATTTGTCGTTTGTGGCTTTGCCTTGTTTTGTCTCATTCTCTTCAGATGATCTTTTTCTGCTACTATGATGGACGAGCAACTTGTGCTTTCCAAGACAGTCGTAGTGTTTTCCTCCGAGGTGAGAACATAGTGACCCGGTACCAATTTTCAGTCGCCAAAATAGGAATGTCAGTTGCTAGTCACGCAGTTTGTTAGACACTCCCTCGAACAATGCCTATATGGAAGAAAGTGCAAACTCGTCTTCCATCAATGGTAGTCCCTCCAATGGGTCAACTCGCACGGCAAACTAAACCCGCTAACAATTGGCAAATAAATCTAAATTTATCGACCTGTCATCGAATCTCTGTTCTAGTATTGCTCTATTGCTGCTGCTGCTGCTTCGACTCAATGCTAGAAACGAAGAGAATTAGACCGCACCATATAAGGCCTAGCAGATCCAATCGCTTCTCCCTTTGTACTCCGAGCATGTTGACAAGCCCTAGTTGCCCTTCTCCCCCACCCGCCATGCTTTCTATCTCTAATCCCATATCTACTTTCTTGCAACAAACGCTAGAATTAATAACAAATAAATAAACACTTAATCATACATAATTGAACAAGCACAAACATTGTTCAAAAATTTCAATTTTGCAATAAATCTCTGCCACGAACCCGACCCGGCGATCGCAGTAGGCCAACAACCGCGGCGGGTTCTCACACTAAACGGTAACGATTCGCCGCTTGCTTTGCTCATGTTGCAGTCACCTCGATCGTAGTAAACACTGGCTGCCGCGCGGTTTGTTCCACCCGAGCGAGCGACGAGGATTTTTTCTGCATCACCTACTTTGATCCCCATCCAACCCAGCCTAGATACCTACCTACCTACCGTATTGGATCGGAAAGGTAGTGCCTGCTGGTGGCGCGTATCGGGTTTCACAAGCACATTCCTCCCTTCTGTTTTTCTTTCTGGTCGATGCCCAAATGAGCCGCCAAATCAGATCAAAACGAAGCATTGTTGTTCAAACTGTCCGAAGAGCACAAACAAAATGCCGCACGGAGAATATAAATCATAGAATGCCATGCCGAAGAAGCAGGGGAAAGCCTCCCGAATCGAGCTCGGTTGTGTAACCTCAGTGAATCATTGTCGGGTCTCCGGGTACCAACCAACGCCTCCTGTGATCGATAGAGAACAATATCGAACCCCCAAGCCACGTCAATTTTCGGTTGTTTGCTTTCTGATTGCGTCGACTTAACACTATTGTCTTTCGCTGACATCTCGAGTGTTTGGAGCCTTTTTATTAGTAGATCAAAATCAAATTAAACAAAGCGCTTTAACGCCCCCCGTTTTCTTATGTTTCGTCTCTTCAGACCGACCATAGAGCGCGGTGGTAATCGGATATTTAAGGTTTGAGCCGCCGCCGCCGACGACGACGACGACCGCTGCGTGGCCACCGCTACAGACGTCACGATCACGCGTGTGGGTCAATATTTGACGAGTCATTACCGTTTGGAGTCATGAACTGGGGCCCCGGTGGAGATCGGGTCTTTGTCTTCTCTCCTGCTTCTTGGGTCTCATTGCGCGTTTAAACCAGAAAGGAGGCGACAAACACGGAGAAGCGGGTGGTAGAGAAATTTGAGATATTTGCAGCTGCCCCACCACCGACCGCCGTCGTCTCTTATTCAGTCGCTGATCCGAGTTGACAGATGGACACCGTCGTCCGTCAGTCATCAACCATAAGCAGCGCACTTTCACGCCGCCTTTGTTTTTACGCAGTGCATGTTGTGACAGATTGGACAGCGAGCGGTGTGACAGATTATCACTAGGCATGAATGTGAGACTTTTCGCACACTGCGGTGGGTAGGCTTTCAATTTCAAGGCCTAGTGAGCCCTCCCGAATCGACGCTCATTTCAAATCGACTCCCAATTAACCAGTGCACATGTTTTCGTTCACCGCGGGGTTCAAACTCATTTACTCACAAATGTGATGCCTCGGGGACTCGAGGAGCGTAGTGTTCCATGGAATGCAACGTGCACCAACCGACCGCCAGCTTGGATCTTGCAAATCCCTTTCTCCTTGCGTGTTATTTTGGTTCATAAAAAGGAAGGAATTATTTTTTTGGGATCACCCAGCAAATGAAGAAATTCCTTATCACATGGGAAGTTGAAATTTGGGGCGTGTTGCATTACAGAGCGATTAAGGACGCCCCGAGGTGCATGGGAATGGATTGTTTTGGAAGGAGATAATCATTTTTCTTCGCTTTAATTAGCCATATGGGTTCGGTTGAAATTCGAGGATTTTTTTGCGAAACGGAAATGCGGGTCATTGCTGAATAAAGAGCCATTTTCTTCACCACCGTTGAGATCATTTAAGTTGATCAGTTAGCTGAGAGTGAAATGTGACACTGCCGCTTCTCATCAGGGAAGTCGAAACGTGAGAAACTTATCGACATTTGTCACAAGTCGGTGAATTTGCATCACAAGTCAGTTTGGATTGCAATCATAGTGAACCAAGATTACTTTGTTTCCATTAGATGGGCATGCAGTCTCCATGGGGGTCCATGCTACTGTTTATCCATGGCATGCTTCGGCGATTTTCGAGATCTTCAAGGTAAACGAGTGGGTGGTTTAAATTTCATTCGCATTTGCCGCAATTTCACGCTTGTATTGCTTTAAAGTTTGAATGTTTTAATTTAAATCTACTACCCTAACCAAAGCACAAAGCAGGAGTAAATTTCATCAAGGACGCACAGTGGGGCAGTGAATCCCGGTAGCGTGGTCAAAGCCTCTAGCGCCGTTCGTATGCATCCTACAGATTTACAGTCTTGGATAAAGTTGCTCAGTTTATTAAGGGCCAACTTTTGGTGCTTTCTGATTAGTTCGTATTTCTGCTCGAATCCATTTTTTTTAAAGGGAGGATGGTTTCTTGGGCAAAGTTGTGCATTTTATAGTTCTGAGAAACGTTGTCCAAGACATCAAAGACCTGTGACTCAGCATGGGCATAGTACAATAGGAAACAACAGTTTTTTTTTTTTTTATTTAACATATTCCAATGACAGTTCATAAACATGTTTGCTGATCCCCGTTGTGCTATGCGTAATGAAATTTCCAACTAGGTCTACATTAATAACTCTGAATAAATTTGTCCGTCCATTTCTGTCCCAATTTGAGTAAATGGTTTAGAAAATACTTTTACAATAATGTATGAGTTACCTCAAAATTTGTAATAATTGGGAAAATTTTAGCATTCTGATAAAGTACTAAGTATCAAGCTTACACTTCTGAGCTAAAAACGTTAAGCAACTGTGATAATTATTTTCTTAAAGAATGTGATCGCGCACGGGCAGGATCTTTTCCTGCGTTGTGTTATTTTACAATGAAAGAAATAAAAGACAAACGATTATCTGGCCGGCACAAGGCAAAACACTTGCGTATACCACTAACGACACCTGTGCGTGGATACAAACGTTACTACAAATAATAGGGTAATTGAACATGTACTGGACGCTTTGTACAAACAGAATGTTTTTCTTAGCTGATATCTCGCTTTCAGTGAGTCTTAAGTCTTTGATGAATTTGACAGCATTTCTTGTAGGACGCCCCGTTCAAAAGATAGATTCGAGCGACACCTATGCTGCAGGAATACGAACTAATCAGAAACCTCCAAAAGCAGGCTATTTGTAAACTAAACAATGTTTTCCACGACTGCAAATCTGTAGGATGCATACCCACGGCGCTAGAGGTTTTGGCCACGCTACTGGGATCGTTGCCCCACTGTGTGGAGCACAGGCTCAATGAAACTCCTCAAACTCACATGAGGCTAGCAACTTTTGCCCAGTGAGTTACTAGTTACTCAAGTTTAGGGCTACATAACTAAACTTGAGTAACTACAGAGTTGTCACAGCTTCAACGCAGTGCACATAATTTTTCTAAAGCAGATTTCTCGATTAATTTTTGAATAGGTCCTATGTCCCTTTGTCGATCAAACAATCGAATAACTTGATTCGGTTTCTACCGCGACCAGTGCAGTATTTTCGAAATAATGATACATACAGTGTTGCTCGCAGTCCTTCGGATCGAGCATAGAAAACTATTTTACAAAGTATGCTTTCGGCGATACTCAAACTAAAATTTTAATACAACAAACATTAATCACAGATGCACTTATCATTAATAACAAACAACTTACATTAAGTTTTCCTCAATATAAATACTACCAGTCTCACTGCCAACACTCCTATACTTGGTTTTGAGGACCTATGTTGAAAACATTAATTTATTACATTTACTGACTATCGAATACAAACAAACTCACGGTAAATAGCACAAAATATCATGAGCGCAGAACAACGAGCAAACCTAATATCGACCAACAATCAGCTGACGAAATCTACAAAAACACCAAATATAACTTTCACAATATTTACAATAAACTATTGCATATACAAAATTGACTTCACACATATTTTGCTATATAATTACAAGTGGACAGACAAATTCACTTCACTAAATTACAAGATGAGAATTTCACCATTTCGTTTCGATCTTCAGTGTCAACAATAACAAATTGCGATGGCTGATCCCACTGCGCGATCAGCTGCATGCGCATGTATGTGTGCCATTCATTTTGGTCATCTTCATCAGTCGTCGAGAACTGTCAGTGGACGGGTGCGTTCACGGTATTCGCCAATTCGCAACTGGGTGTTCACTTTCACCGACCGCAACCGGGTGCTCGTTTTTACCAACGGCAACAATCCCCCACCCGTAAACCCTGTCGCTGATTCACTCGGTAACAGTACGGGGATTACTATTTTCCACCTCAATCTCCAAAACGGCTAGCTTCGATACTGGTCGCAGCTTCTCACCCCGGCTGGTCTGCACGGACGCTGAGAGGATTCTCCCATCACTTCCAACGAACACTTGCGTCACCAGGCCTCGCTCCCAGGTATTCCGCTTTTCGCCATCAGCCACAAACACCAGATCTCCTATCGCCACTTTTCGATCGTCCAAGTACCACTTCGACCGTCTGTTCAAGATCGGCAGATACTCCCGCTGCCAACGATCTCAAAATCCATCCGCTAACTGCTGCGCTCGACTATATCTGCTCCGCAACGTATCAGCCAAATCCACCGGAATCCTCGACGGTAGACATTCGGCCGACGATCGACCACGCAGGAAGTGATTTGGTGTTAGCGCTTCTTTGTCTTCCTTCACGTTGGTTGACACGTACGTAAGTGGACGTGAGTTGACCAGGTGCTCAGCCTCGATCAGTGCAGTCTGCAGGATCTCATCCGTCAGCTTCCGACCATCCGTGAAGACATGCAGTGCCTCTTTCACCGAGCGTACCATTCTCTCCCAAGCGCCTCCCATATGTGGCGCTGAAGGTGGGTTAAACGTCCAACGGGTCCTTGCACCAGTGAACGTGTCCGCACAGGCAACGTTGATCTCCTTCATCAGATCTCGATTGGCACCGACGAAATTCGTACCGTTGTCCGAGAAGATCTCAATCGGACTGCCACGTCGCTTCACAAACCTCCTAATCGCTATTTTGCACGACTCCGTCGTCAGGCAGTACGCCACCTCCAAGTGCACCGCTCTGACAGTTAAGCACGTGAACAGTGCCACCCATCTTTTCTCCTTCCTTCTTCCAACGGTCACTTCTAGCGGTCCGAAATAATCGATGCCCACGTTTGAAAACGGATCGATCTTCGCAGCCAATCGCTGTTCGGGTAGCGGTGCCATCCTGGGCACAGTTGGCTTTGCCTTCCGGATCTTGCACCACATGCACTCCCGCATCACTTGCACCGTTTCCCTGCTACCGTGGCCATACGGTCGATGATAATGTTGCACCAGTCTCTTGGTCACCACGTGATCTTTCGGCAGAATGATCGGGAACCTCGCATCAAACGCCACGTAGTCAGCCGCCTCGGTCCGACATTCCATCCGCACAATTCCATCTTCATCCAGAAATGGCGATAAGCGATAAATCGGACTCGACTTTTCCAGTGGTAAATCTTGAGCTACAGATGAATCCCGATTCTTCATGAGTGTCTTCACCTCGATGTATGGTTAAAGGTCTTGCCGAATCTCCGTCGAGAAGATGAAGTTATCTCCCTCCGGGTCCCACTTCTAGTGGCTTCACCGCGCACTTTGGCTCTCCAAGCTCCTGCAGGACCACCTCCGAGTTACTGACCCAGTTCCGTATCTCGAAACCTCCATTTGAGTGCACCTTTCTGACATCCATCGCTAGCTTAGCTTGACTGCTTCCGCTTCAGTATCGGCGCTGTCGAAATAATCATCGACGTAATGCTTCCGGACAATAGCATCTGCAGCTTCAGGGTACTGCTCGGAATGTTCGCGTACGTTCAGGTTCTTCACAAACTGGGCAGAGCATGGCGAGCAACTAGAACCGAAGATCACGACATCCATCACATAAATCTCCACCTCTCCGTTCGGACCCAGGAACAGAAATCGTTGTGCTTGACGATCCTCCAGATGAACCTTTGCTTGGTGAAACATCTCTCTGATGTCACCTCCAAACGCCACACGTCTCTCACGGAAACCACGGAAATCACTACTGGCAACGACGTTATCATGTCCGGTCCCGTCAACAGTTTATCGTTAAACGACACGCCAGGTGCTTTCACTGCCGCATCCCAAATCAATCGCACCTTACCCGGTTTCTTCGGATTCACCACGTAATTCAAGGGTAGGTACCATTCCATTCCCTTCGGCGTCTCTTTCAACTCCCACTCGGTAATGTGATGCGCGTAGCCTTTGGCGAGATATTCCTCCAACTGCTTCTGCAAGTTTTCTCGCACCCCAGGATTTCGTTTCATCCGAGCTTCCAAACTTCGCAACCGCTTCAAGGCCATGTCAAAGCTTTCAGGGAATCGCACGTCATCTTCCTTCCAGAGCAGTCCGGTTTCAAACCTCTCACCAATTCTCTTGGTCGTCTTTTCTAAGATCTCACGTGCTCTGCGATCTTCCCGTGACTCCAATCGAATCACCGAAGTTCCGACCTCCTCCAGTTGATAATTCCGCTTCAACGCATCATCCAGCTTCTTATCTGCAATGCTACATTCTTCACACACACAACAATGATGTCCCAAGAAGTTTACACTGCTGACGATATTTGGACGCGGGCCATACAACGTCCAGCCGAGATTGCAACGAACTGCAATAGGCTCACCAGAATCTCCAACTCGGGAGTAGAGATGAACTAGCCTAAGGCTAAAAATCTCCTTAATAAAGAATTAAAAAAAAAAAAAAAATCCAACTCGGGAGTCCAATGGCGCGATCAGGTGGGCGTTGTCGATTCCAATCAACACCTTCGGTGCAGCTACTTCGTAACTGGGAATCTGTATGTCCTTGAGATGTTCGAACTTCTCCTTCAATTTTCGGGAATCCATCTGTTGTGTAGGGAGATCCAGCTTGTGCACCGTGCGGGCTTCCATCAAATCGTAGCGATACGGCGAATTTTTGGCGGAGATCTCGAGCGTAACTTTCTTCGACCGATTCTCTGTCCGCTGAACACCATTTGTCCAGCACACCTGCAACGATTCCACCGGCCCATCAGCTCCCAACGATTCCACCAATTCGCTATCCACGATAGTTATTGACGATCCTTCGTCGATTAGAGCAAGCGCATCAATCTTCTTCTTGCCGTTGTAGAGCGTCACTGGAGCCATCCTGAATAGTACTGCACGTTCCTGCTGACGATGACTGTTGCATTGCGCTCGAGCTCGCGAGGCTCCTTCACTCGGGCCACTATGTAGCAGAGCATTGTGGTACTCCTGACAACCGTCCACTTTACAGGCTATCCGGATGCGACACGATCGTTGCCCGTGGTCGTACAGACAAAGCGGACACAGGTTCAACCGCTTCATTGTTTTCCACCGCTCATCCAAGCTCTGTTTCAGGAACTCCTGGCAATATCTTCTATAATGTCCAGGCTTCTTGCAGACCGAACACTTCAGTTCTCGTTGCTGCGGCTGGCTTTGCGACTTCTGCTGCAACTGATTCGACGATCTCTGCTCCGTCTTCTTCTTCGACTCCATCCGGCTTTGCTGGCTGTCTTGATTTCCTCCATCTGTAGCATGAACGAAAGCCTTGATCTTCTCATTTCTTTTGACCTTTCCGTCCAACTCTGCTTTTTCGAAGGTCGCTTCCAGTGCCTTTTTCACCAGACCCTCCATGAAACCACCAAACGTCTCCAAATCGACCGTTCTAGCGCGACGTTTGTAGTCCACCCACTCCATAGCATAATACGATGGTAGTTTTTGGACTAAACTCTGCATTAGAATTGGGTTCTTCAGGTGGTCAACCAGTCCTGCTGCCTTGAGATGCTGGGTGAATTCTTCAACCGCACTTCCGAACTCGATCACCGACTCCAAACTCTCCGAGCTGGGTCCTTCTAGCTGTTGAACTTTGGTTGCTAACCTGGTTGATAGAATTTCCGGGTTCCCGAATCTCTTCCGCAGCTTCTCAATGATACGCGGCACGTTTTCTGGCAGCAGCAATCGGTTCCGAACCGTTTCCAACGCTCTACCCTTCAGCGCGTCTTGTAAGCGAACCAAATTCTTGGCGTTGGTGAATCCACACGACAAGTTTGCTTGCTCATAGGCGCTGATGAATATCGGCCACTCTTCGGCTGCTCCGTAGAACTTGGGTAGACTCTGTGAAAAGACCTGACGGGATGCTATTTGGAGCCGTGTTGGTCCTTCCACAATGACTTCATCATCGGAGTCTCTGCCACCAAGGATTGATCTCAGTGCGTCATCATCCTTTTCAAAAGAAGGGCGTGGCAGTACCGGATTCGATGCACGCTTGGTGCTCTTCTTCGTGGTGGGCAGCTTTGGTGTTGACTTTCGAGGCTTTTTTTCTTCCAAAAGTTTCTTGAAGCGATTATACAGGTCCTGGATATCATCTTCGGTGGACCTTTTTCGTGGAACCATCGGAATTGCACCCAAACTCTTCGGGATCTGCTCCTCCGGCTGCTTTTTGCCGCTTCTGTTCATCGATTCTTCCACTTCTTCGTTCACTGAATCCGAATCATCTTCAGCATCCTCGTTGATGATCATCCTCAATTCAATCCTCCTTTTGAGCGCTTCTTTTCGTCTGGCAATCTGCTTTCGTTGAAGTTCCAAAAATTTCCATTGGTTTTCCTCTTCGAGTTCGTCGAACTTGTTTTTCTCCTCCAGTTCGCGAAGTTCCGTCAACGCACGAGGCAGACTATTTTTTTAGTATTTATAATGGCAAAAGAAACAAATTTTAATTAACTTCAATTCACGCTGCTTTCAAAACAATAATATTCGTATCAATGCTTATCACCGACTTTGACAATTCGTATTCGCATGTATACGTCCTACTCACACTATCGCGTCCAAACGGTTGAAGCTTTCGGGGGGCGCGTCGATAGACGCATTCGTCGCAACATCCTCCCCCACGTGTCGTACGAACACTTCGACAGTGAGCATTCATAAGGGCGTATACGCGATGATCGATTCTCTTCATCGATTTTCTCTTTTGTTAATAACTCGCTAGATTTAACGTTTGTCGGTGCGTTTGCTGTTGCTTTTGATAGCCAATGCAACCTGTTACAACTCTACATTGAATAAATTCTACAAAATTGTTTCGCTTAGCTGTAGCAATGCAAAGAGAAAATCGATGAAGAGAATCGATCATCGCGTATAGGCCCTTATGCATGCTCACTGTCGACTTGTTCGACGGCACCATTTACGCCACTAGCTGTGTGACTACGGCCGCCGCTATCCGCATCACCACGACCGCCTATATCCGTTTCGTCATGTCCGCTAACTTCCAAAACGCTAAGTTGCAGACCGCTCTCCTCCTCAAAATTCCATTGGATGTCTCGACGGCCGCCAGCCGCACGGCTGCGTCCTTGCCTGGATATGTACGGCAAACGCGACCACGAGTCCATTGGTTCCACAATTTTCCGTCGGCCACCACAACCAACGCTCCTTCTCTGATTGGTGCAACGTCGCTGAACCACTTCGATCGTCGAGATATCACTGGAAGATATTCAACGACCCAACGTCTCCAGAATGAGTCCAACCTGTTCTGAATCAGCTCCCAACTACTCTTCAGGGCTTGCCGTTCATCCACTGGTGCTTTAATAGGTTGCCTGACCCCACTTGAGTTGAGCATCAGGAAATGGTTCGGAGTTAACGATTCCTGCTCCTCGCTGTCTAGTGGTAGAAACGTCAACGGCCGCGAATTAACCATGTGCTCCACTTCGATCAACATTGTGACGAACGATTCGTCGTCCAGCTTTCGTGATGTGGGTAATGTACCAAGTGCCGACTTCACGGATCGAACCATCCGTTCCCAACATCCTCCCATATGTGTGAGTGAGTCGGTAGAGAGGGTGTGCGCTACCTCTATGTGGATGGCCCGAACTGTTAGGCACGTAAAGATCGCTACCCAGCGTTTCACGGAACTACGACCAACTTTCATTAGATAAGGCCCGCAGTAGTCTATGCCTACAAATGTGAATGGTCGAATGAAAAGCTGGCTCATCTTCGGAATTGCCGGAGTAGCTTTGTATACTCGGCACCATTGACAGCGTCTCGCCACGGATCGGATCTCTGTTCTCAGGTTTGGAATGTAAAACTTCTGACGAACTTCATTCACGACCGTTTCATTGTTGGCGTGTCGGAATTTCCGATGGTACCAGTCCAGCAACAGGTTAGTTACCGGGTGTTTCTTTGGCAGTATTATCGGGAAATTGGTATCTCGTTCTACGCAATTTGCGGCCGCAATTCGACCGTCTACGCGTAACAATCCGTGTTCGTCCGGCATTGGTGGAAAATTCTCTAGTGGACTGCTCCGGCTAATGGCTCGCCTGTGTTTGGGTGCCGATAGCGCGTTCCGGTTCATTGTAGCCACCTCATCTGGATAGCCATCCGACTGCGCGAGCCGCCAAAGGCTCCTCTCCGCATTCCGTAAATCTTCACTGCTGATATCCGTAGTTTCCTCTCTCGCTTCGTCTCTAATTCGTCTGAGAAGCTTCTCAGAGCATACGCCACGCTTCGCAGTAGGCCCTCGAATTTGGAAAACCGTGCTACATCGATGATCGGAGCCGACAAAAAGTGATTGTAAACGTAGGCCGGTCGTAGCTCTTCTTGTGATGCCTCCATCGCTATCCCGAGTTTGTCCTGTGGCCAATCCTTCTCATCGCTCTACGGAAATGCCGGTCCACGCATCCATCGGCTAGCAGGCTTACAGATCGGGTCTTTGCCCCACTTTGTGGCTTCATCAGCAACGTTGATTTTGGTTCTCAACCAACGCCACTCCTCGATCTTCGACAGGCTCAGGATCTCGTTGACTCTGAACGCCACGTACTGTCGATATCGCCGGGTATCCGACTTGATCCACGAAACTACGGTGGTTGAGTCGCTCCAAAAGAAGGTTCATTTGATCTGTACCGAGTGACCATCCACAATGGTTAGGCGAAGACGGGCTCCGATCACAGCCGCCTGCAACTCCAGTCGAGGCACGGATGTCAACTGTAGTGGAGCTACCTTGGTTTTGGATGCTACAAGTGCACAGCGTATCTGTCCACGATATCGTACGCGGAAGTAGACTGCAGATGAATACGCTTGCTCACTCCCGTCCACGAATATGTGGAGCTCCAGGTCGTCGTAGCAGGCTGCATCGTACCCCGGGAAGTAACTTCAAGGAATTCGGACATTGTTGAGCTCCTTCAGACCCTGCAGCCACAGTTTCCATCGCGCAAATAGGTCCTCAGATATCTGTTCGACCCATTCTACCTTCGCTCTCCAGACGTCTTGCAGCAGAATCTTCCCTTGGACTACTAGTGAGCCAACAAGCCCGAAAGGATCGTAGATCTTCATCGCCCTTTTAGTTGGTGCGGTCGTACTCTCCATGTCCTCTTGTAGATTGATCGTGAAGCAGAACAAATCTTCACTCGGCAGCCACGATATTCCTAGCACCCACTCGAAACCGCTCTGGCTGTTCATCGAAAGAGTTTTAACCGTAGCTGGACTCACTTCACCGATGGCTTCCAGGACCGAAGATCGATTCGACACCCAGTTGCGTATATGGAATACTGCTTTCCGGTGGACTTGCGCCACTTCCAGCGCTAGTTCGACGGCCTCCGCTTCCGTGTCGACGCTGTCTAGATAGTCATCGACATAATGTCTATCCTTGATCGCTGCCGCTGCTATTGGGTAGTCTCGTTCATTCTCCGTTGCGTTGAAGTTGTTCACGTACTGTGTCTGTGCAGGAGAACAAGTTGCACCAAAAATGGCGACGTTGGAAGCCATTGTAATCATCGGTTCACTCGGCGAGTTACGGAAGACGAATAACAGCGCACTTCGATCCTTCTTCCTGATTCCGACTTGTAGGAACATTTCCTGGATGTCTCCGGAAAACGATACCTCGCGTTCCCGAAACTTGAAGATAACATATAGCTGCGGAGTCAGCAGATCAGGCCCTTTGAGTAGCATCGAGCTTAACGACACTCCGTTCACTTTCGCAGCCGCATCCCAAATAACGCGCACTTTTCCAGGCTTGTTTGGATTCAGTACCACGCCAAGCGAAAGGTACTACTTACGCCGTGGATCAAACTCTGCCATTTCCTCCTTCGTTACTACATGGACGTACCCTTTCATTTCAGCTTTCGGCACAGCTAAAATATTCGGCACAGATTGAGGTGTACAGAGTTGATTACTCCATGCAATTCAATACTATGTTCAGTACAGGCGAAAGTTCATGTAAGCTTTCACCTTCTCTCAACATAGTGTTCTCAAAAGCAATTCCACAGTTACAACTTGCAAAACAATTAATGAATTTGAATATTGCGTGGAAAGCATATGCCCAGGGAAGACGAGAAAATTTACAACACAATATTTTTTTTTTAAACTGGGCCAGGAATCGAATCCACCACTTCCGGCTTGGTAATGCCGTGTGTCAACTGACTAGGCTATCTGGCGGGATATTAGAAAAAAATCCAGTATTTATTACTTTTAAAATTATTAAACAGTTCATTAATATTTTCCAGATCAGGATTTTTTTTAAAAAAACTGAACATCTACCAATAGCACCCCACAACCAACATAGCCATTACCATCCAAACAGGAGAGACTAATTTGCTACCGACTATAAACGCCTGTTTTCAACCTTGTAGGTACTTCCCACCGATAATCCCAGGCAGGCCAATAAGGAACAATCATTTCTCCTCGCCTCTTGCCCGAGATTGAGGTCCGTTGGAGGCACAATTATATTCCGGTAGCGTCTTTTGATTAATTTAAGCCTTTTTAGAAAACCATTCATCTACACACACACACACACACACACACACACCCCACGGACGAATCACCGAGTTGCGGTTGCCCGTAGCGACAATAACAACACAAAGGAGGCCCTGGGGATAGCAATCGAAACGGCGATGGTCCGCGTCGCCAGAGTGTCATGATAGATGAGTTTTTTTTTCTACTTCTGCTTCGGACGACGACGACGACGACGACGCTTGCTGCGATCTAAAACGCCCTCGTCGAATGGGTTCGTCGCTTATGTTATTTTTTTCGAACGTAATCACCATAATTTTATGACGGTTTTATTTATTGTATCTGGAGGATTTTTCTTTACCTTATAAAGCCACGAAGGCTCTCTCTCTCTCGCGCTCTGTCTTCCTTTCGCTATCGACAAATCACATCTCTGGGACTCTGCGGTCGTGCCTTCGGGGTGATGGCACCAAACGGTGAAAACAGGCAATCAGCAATAACTAATATGACTATATAATTAATTTGTCAGTGCTTGTCTTGCATAGGTTCATTTTTTTTTTTCAGATCTCCTTGTTTACATATTTTCTTCGGAGGATCGTGACCGACGAGCTTAGAGTTGACAAAGTGTAAAGTTTTCCTATGATTCATCAGTAGAAATACAAATTTTACTAATTAGACTACAGTGCGGGAAGTTTTCCGTTAGATTGACAACTGATGGATTGATATGCTTATCAAACGTTCGAAACCACTTGACAATCCGGCATTGTCTACTGCGAGCAACGGAAAATTCTGGTCCATGAAGGTACACAGTAGGCTTGTCATGTCAACCCAGTAGTGGTCGCTGCGATGCTACCAATTACGCGCTGCATGGCGGTTGGCTGGTAACAAGAACAAGATTGATTCAATCAGCATAAATAAAACCGCAGTGTCATCCTCCTTCCTCTGGTCGTCGCCCTTCTTCGGGTGGGGGGGGGGGGGGGATTGGGTTCGCTACAATATAGGTCCCGTTTCCGAGGATGGACGGATGAAGAGAGCCCGCCGAGTCTGCGGTTGCATTGTAGAGGAAGATTTCCCGGTGGCATTCTGGAACGAAGTGTTACCGACCAAGAAACCGCAGCAGTAAAGAGTCATTTATTCAAATTAAAAAATATTTACAATTCAATGGGAAATAAATACAGCACGTTTCTTCGACTCTGCTTTGCTTCCTCTGGCTGGATGGCATCAATAGGACGAAGCTGATGGCGTCTATCCCAGCGCTCACTTGAATGCGGACTAATTTGAAGGGATTGAAATGAAAATTCTTCGCCTGCTCGGATCTACATGGCCTGCTATCTCGAACCACTCCGCCGCCGTCCGGTAGCATTGAAATTTAAATCTTTATGGTAAAGACAGACGTACCCAGACACTCGGGAAGATTCAGAGAGTGTTGCACTATTTGTAGCCCCTTAATTAGCGGGGTTATTTATGGTCAGACCCCAGGGCGGCACCCATCTCAATGGAGGCATTTTTGCATACTGGCGTCGTGTTTGCGAACGGATTTTTTCTCTGTACACACATCAATCACAGAATGATGAACGTGAATCTTCCGATGGGAGCAAGTGCTTTCCCAAACAGAAGTACACTTAGATGGGTCAGTTTTATGCACCTTTTTTAACGATTCCTTCCTGAGCGAAAATCATTTTCCTTTGCATACTAATTAACGCAAGTCATCAATTGCAACGTCAGACAGCAGATCATTTTCACTTTGAACGAAAAATGACTCATATCGGTTTGACAAATGATTATTGGTTATCAATTTTTCTCAAATTGACGACCTAGTTCGACCGGTTGGGTTCGATATTCATTTGGCATTGCCTCAAGTGCTCAAATATTCATAAAAAATTCAACGACAGCGACGAGTCCGATGCAATAATGTCTTGTTACGTTTAATGTGCAATCATAAAAACCGATGTTCGTAACAAGTGATGAATGGGTAACGCAAAAAAAGGCCTCCAGCATGAGTTAGCAGGGTGGGAAAAATACTTGAATGAACGTGAGACAGGACGTGGTCAGATTCTACGCAAACTGATTTAAGTACGGTGCGTTTGTTCAATTTATTTTAATAACTGATTTAATAATATTGCTCATTTAACATGTTAAAAAGCGATTTGAATAAATGCGATCATATTGCGATTTGCAGGCTTGCTGGGGTTTTGTGATGACAAGAGTAGGGACAGGTGGATCGTGGGTTGCTTCGTTCGACGTGTGAGGTACTTAGTTAAACACTCATTATGCGTGCAGCCCAGAGCGATTGATTCCCTGGGCTAAATGGGACAATTCTTGCCTTGGAAGACACTATTTATTTGCAGTTGCTTCATTAAATATACGACATTGCGGAAATATTAAGGAACATTGCCAATTGGAGCACGCAAGGCGCTTAAAATTCTATGTAAACACTAGGGTGCCAATGACTGTACAAAAGCAATTTTTACTAAATGCAGACCGTAAGTTAGGTTGAACTGTACTTCCTATACCATCTTATGAAGCTCGATGTATGCTCATCAACATCCAAACATTAAAAGAGCGTTGTGAATTTGCAATGTCTTCATGCATAAACGACATCGTCTCGCAGAGAATTTATTCAATGAAACTCTTATCAAATTTAAACTCTTACATACCATCCCGGCAATTCCGAAATAGACATTTATTTTATACAAATGTCAAATTTGGGAGAATACTGTTCCATCTCCCGTATGTCGCAGGGCGATGAAGACCCAACAAACAATTGAGAACACTTATAACACCTGAGGTAATAAAACGTTGAATACTAGCTTCAGTGTAGAATTCCGACTCAAATCTCAAAATTTGAGACTGCGTGACTGCCCTGCTGACGGCATTCCATGTGCTCTCCTCTCGCCACATTTCAACGACGACATTCTCCACGTTAAGGACGGGCATCTCGCTTCGCACTGCCTCGAACCTTGGACAGTCGAAGACCACATGCTCCGGCGTTTCATCGACGTTGCCACACTCCGGACAGAGGGCTGCCACTGCGTGTCCGAACCGATGCAGGTATTTCCTGAAGCAGCCGTGGCCAGACAGGAACTGCGTTAGGTGTAAATTGACTTCTCCGTGTTTTCTGTTCACCCAGGTCGAAAGAATCGGTATTAGTCTATGTGTCCATCTACCGTTCTCCGTCGTGTTCCACTCCTGTTGCCACTTAGCCAATGACTCCACTCTCACAACTTTCCGTACTCTTCCGGCTTCTCTCTGCCTGTAGCACTCGCTGTCCTCCGCCAGGGTGATGCCGATAGGGATCATACCGGCGATAACGCATACTGCTTCCGACGAGATGGTTCTGTACGCACTCACGACTCGCATGGCCATGAGTCGGAACGTACTGCTCAGTTTCCTTTGGTTCTGCTTCGTTTCCAGAGCTGCAACCCAGGCTGGACCTCCATACCTCAGTATCGACGACGACACACTGGTCAGAAGACGCCTCTTGCTACTGCTGGGACCAGCGTTGTTGCGATTGCAACGAAAGAAACATTTTTTACGATTTTCTGAACGTTGTATTTCAAGTTATAACGTTAAAAAATCCCTAACGAATGAAAATTTAAATGTGTAGTAGTATAAGTTTTTGTTTCTGTTGTACATAGTAATGTTAGATTATTCTTAGACGAGGTAAGTTTACTGGTTTGTGTATAAAGAGACTTACGTTTAGAGTTCCTTTCCGTGTTTAGTTGTTCGATCGGTGATGGGATCACTATAAATTAGATTTTAGGTTAGGTTATGAATAACAAATTTTCCACACATTTAGGTTACGATTATGAAATTTTACCGGCTTTCAATGTGTTTTGTGTCTGTTATAATATGCGTGAAAGTCCCATAGATTCCCGAGTAGCAGATATATAATAAGTTATTCTAGGTTTAGTTTAGTATTATGAAATTATTTTCTGCATCATCACTGCATAAACTAGCCTACGCTTACGACCGTACTATTTCACTGTATTACCAAATACATTATATTCACTAATTTAAATAGGATAAGCAAATTTTAATCAATTTTCACTAGCAATAAGTAGGAATTATATCGAATTTAAATAAACAAAATTGGCACATTTTCTTCCATTACGGCATTTCTTTTGATCTGTGCATGTCTGTCTGTCTGCCTGGCGTTTTGTCCCAGTGACTCACCGATAGTGGGGTACGTCAGAGCGGACAATGCATAAACATTTTAAGGTACGTACCATCGCTGCAGTTGGATGTGTGGTGCGGTGCAACGAGTTGTTGCGACAAGCGTTGTTCGGCATTATTCTAGCTATCGCGTTGATGGCCTTCGAAGCCTTCTCACAGGCATATTCGACGTGGCTGTTGAAGATTAGCCGGTCATCGAACATCACTCCCAGGTTTTTCAACACACGCTTAGAGGCTATGGTGTGCTCCCCGACTATTCTATGGGCTATTCGCTCCTTGCATCCAGTTACCAATCATGTCGATTGCCTCGGTTGGCAACACTTCCACCTCTTCCAGCGTCTTGCCTGTTGCCGTCAAGACGACGTCGTCCGCAAATCCAACGATCTCAACTCCTTTGGGCAGCTTCAGCGTTAGCACGCTGTTGTACATCCCGTTCCAGAGCGTTGGACCAAGGATGGAGCCTTGTGGAACTCCCCCTGTGATCTTAATCGATCTCTGTCCCATGTCGGCGCAATATCGATCTCCTCTCCGCTTCTGTTTGGACGCCTTCTCAGCTCTCTCAACCACAGTCCGAATTGCATCCACCATCGATCTCCCTTTTCGGAATCCGAACTGCCTTTCCGACAATTCGTGCTCACTCTCCGTGCATTTCGTCAGCCTGTTTAGGATGATCCTCTCCAATGAGTTTTCCGAGTGTATCCAGCTGGCATATACGATGCTGGATGCCCCGGTGGTTTTCGTGGTTTCGGCAGCAACACTAGCTTCTGTATCTTCCACCTGTCAGGGAAGTGACCCTCGTCCAGGCATTTCTGCAGGGGATTCCATCCGGACCGGGAGCTTTCTTCACCATCAATCATTTCGCCACTGCTACGAGTTCCTCGTTGGTGACTTCGATGTTATCTCCCTCTCCTTCTCCGTACGGTATAGGTGGCCAGGTCGTTGGGTCGTGCTTCGGGAAAAGTCCTTCCACGATGACTTTCAGCTTCTCTGGGCACATTTCAGCAGGTATCGTTGGACCTCTGATCTTCGCCATCACGACTCAGTATGCGTCGCCCCAGGGGTTGGCATCAGCGTCTCGACACAGCTCCTTAAAACAGTTTGACTTGCTCTGCTTTATCTCTCGTTTAAGTGCGGCCCTGGCCGCTCGAAACACTCCTCTTCGTTCCTCTCTGTCTGCTTCTGTTCTTGCTCTCTGAGCACGCCTTCTGGCTAGAAGAAAAGCAGCACGGAGGGTGCTAATTTCCTCGTTCCACCAGTAAGCTGGACGCCGCCTGTTCGTTGGCTCCAGTTTTCTCGGCATAGTTGTGTCACATGCCCTTGCTAATGATTCGGTCAACTCGTTCGCGCTTAGGCTCGATGAAGAGATCCTTATTGAATGCCTTCGTCTTCCACTTCCGCTCGCTTACTTTCGTCCTCCGCATTTCCACCGGTATCCGTTCGCCGATACTGTACCGGATCGCCTGATGATCACTATGGGTGTACTCTTCGCACACTCTCCAGTTCAAATTTACCATTAGCGACGTACTGCAGAAAGTGACATCGATAATGGATTCCCTACCATCTTTGCGGAAGGTGCTAATGGTTCCTACGTTGGCCAGACTGACGTTCAACCTTGCCAGAGCTACTAGCAGGCTATACCCTCTTGCGTTGGTACACCTGCTCCCTCAATCCACTACCCAAGCATTGAAATCTCGAGGGAGGCCGAAATCAACCTTCGTATGAGCCCGCCACCACTTGTTGAATGGGATATCTGCCCATGACTTGTATAGCCGCCATCCCTTAGCTCAGTCGTTAAAGGCGCAGCTACAAAGCAAGACCATGCTGGAGGTGGCTGGTTCAACTCCCGGTCCGGTCTAGGAATTTTCCGGGTTGGAAAATTTCTCGACTTCCCTGGGCATAGAAGTATGATTGGACTTGCCACACAAATATACCAATGCAAAAATGGTACAGGCATCGAAAGCTCTCAATTAATAACTGTGGAAGTGCATCTAGAACACTAAGTTGCGAGCACGCAATAAGCTAATATGCGATATGCAATAAGCTTGAAATGCGAAGAAGAAGAAAAAGTTGTACAGTAGCCATCTCAGCTCTATCCGCCACCCAGTTACCATTATCGGGAGGGACTCGATATTTGTTTCTGTTGTTGCCTGCCACAAAATTTGCTGAGCAATGTCGCAATGATTGAGATTTATTTGGGTTACCTTCATTACTGTTGGCCATTTGAAGCCTCCCGTCGTATGATCGTTACCGTCCTCTTTTTTGCAGAGCATACACCTCGGTTGCTTCGTGCAGCCTCTTGCAATATGGCCTTTCTCTCCGCATTTCATGCACAAATCAGAACTGTCAGGGCCATTGAAGTTCCTCGCCTGGTGACCGAAGCCCATGCATTTGTAGCATCTCTCCATTATCTAAGAAATAGGAATAGCTTTCAACGGGCACACTGACCACCCAACTTTGATTCGGCCTGTCTTCAGCAGCTCGTTAGCTGCGTCCGAAGAAAGTCGTATCGACGCCGTTTTCGTACCATCATACGCCTTCCTCAACCGAATTGCCATCGATACGTCTCCCAGGTTGCATTGCACCTTCAGCGCACTTTTCCACTCGTCTTCTGTTGTGATCTCGTCCAGATTCCTGCACTCGACCACTGACTCCTGGGATAAGGCTCTTACGTTCGCCGTCCCGTCAAGAGATTTTTCGACGAGCTTCTTAAAAGCTGCGCTCTTAACCGTAGGATCCCTTTTCAGCTCAAGCAGTATCTCGCCTTTCTGGGTTCGCCTGGTTTTCACCACGTTCTCGCCTAGTTGTTTCAACTCCGGATCCTCTCTCACTTTCCGGAGAAGTGCTGCATAGGACGTTTTGTTCTTTGCCTCAACAACCAGAGCGTCACTCTTGCTTCTCTCCCTACTAGGCCTTGGCTTCTCCTTGTTATTCCTGTCTTCCTTCTTCCTCGATTCCTCTTCCATCTTCCTCACTTCATCTTCCTTCTGTTTTTTCTTCCCCCGTCACAAGTTGCTTGATCTCTTTGGGTACGTTGTTTTTATCCTTAACGAACACATAGAGTTCATCGATCTTCCTCCTGACCTCCGTCATTTTGGTTCTCCCAAGCTGCAGTTCTTGAGATTTGCTACTGCTGGATATCGGTGTGAACATCTGGCTTAGCCCAGCGCCTGGCTGCTCTCCTTGAGACTTACTGCTGCTGCTGGAACCTGCAGTGACCCCCAGGTTCGACACTGGTGATCTCTGCAATATCCCACTCGCTTTTGGTTGTTTCTTTTTCTTCATTTTTGTTTTGTTCTCCGATTTCCTCCATTCTGATGGGTCCCCCCTCCGCGCCGCTATCTCCACTTGTTGTATGTAGTCTCCTATCGTGATCCCATGGTTATCTATGCAAGCAGGAAGGCCATGCTAGGGTTGACACGGTCCTTCATGGAGGCCGTGTTCAGAGCCAGATCGGCATAAGTCAGGAATGTTACATCTGAGCCTACTACTCACCAATCACCAATTGTTGGTGACGAGTTTTGAACGTATCCGGAGGCCTGCCAAGGTTTTACCGGGACGGGGGCAGCCGCACTATTAGCAACAATCAATTCGAAACTAACGATTTTAAATTTGTTCACTACTTGACTAGCCTATTGGTCCCAAGCAAATCGATTAACATACCCCATTCTAGTCGAAAGTCTAGTACTATCACAAACGAAGTGACAGACGGAGCGGCTCGAAAACTTTGGTGACGCACCTGCTATTGCAATTTTTCAGTGTACCACATGGCAACACCACTACTACTGGATTGTGCCACATGGCAACACTAAATGTCGCCAACAATGTTGCATGCAAGGTAAACAGAATATATAGAAATGTCAAAGTGGTCCGATGCCAGCGCTTCGGTGAGCAGTTCGCGCACATGATAATATTCAAATCAATCGTTAAATGCGTTAAACGCTGATCCATATTGAAGAGTTACGTCTGTTTGTCTGTGATAACGTGTTCCGCCGTCTCTTCGACATCAGCGCACGCGGGGCAGGTGGGAGTACTTGCATGTCCGAACCTATGCAAGTAACTCCTAAAGCAGCCATGGCCTGACAGAAACTGTGTCAGGTGGAAGTTTACTTCCCCATGGCGCCTATTGACCCAGCTTGATACGGAAGGTATCAAACGGCAGGTCCACATCCCCTTTGTGGAGTTTTCCCACTCCGACTGCCACCTCGCAATCGATACCGCGTGCGCGTTGTTGCGCACCCCTCGAACGGTCCTCGTGTCATAGCACTCCACATCCTCCTTAATAATGCGGCCGATTGGCATCATGCCTGCTATGACACAGACGGCTTCCCTCGAGATGGTGCGGTATGCACCCTCAAGCACATTAGCCTATGTGTACTCTCTAATTTCCGCCTGTGGCAGTCAGTATCCAGTACCGCAGCCCACGCAGGGTCTCCGTATCTGAGAATAGATACTACGACCCCGGCGAGGAGCCTGCGCTTACTGGCACTCACCGCCGAGCTGTTTGACATCATGCGGGATAATGCCCTCACAGCCGTAGACGCTCTCTTGCAGCCGTACTTGACGTGGCACTCGTGGCAGCTGAAGCTGAGCTTATCATCGAGCATAACCCGATAACCCCCAAGAGTTTCAGAGAGCGCACAAACCTAATTGTGCTCTCGCCAACGGTCAACGTCGCATGCTGCACCGACATGCGATTGTTGACTACGACCATCTCCGTCTTGTGGTGGGCAAGCTCCAGTTTTCTGGATCTCATCCATTCCTCCACAAGCTTAACGGAGTCAGCCGCTGTCAGCTCTACCTCTTCGAGGGATTCCCCGTAGACTACCAGCGTGACATCGTCGGCAAAACCAACAATGTTCACGCCTACTGGGAATCTTATCCTCAACACTCCATCGTACATGACGTTCCATAACACCGGGCCCAGGATGCATTTTTTGCCATCTTCTGTGTCAAACTTCAACACACGATTCTGGAAGTAGCTTTCGAGAATCTTGTACAGCCCTCCGGGGATTCGGAGTTGGTGTAGCGAGCGGGCTATCACCCCCAGCACGCGCTGTTGAACGCGTTCTTCACGTCTAGAGCTACCACCGCGCAGTAACGAATACCCCTTCATTTCCGATGGACCACCTCTGCCGGCTGGATGACGTCGCGGATGGCTTCCACCGTAGATCTACCTTTGCGGAACCCGTACTGGCTGCTTGACCAGCCGTCTACACCTTCGGTGTAAGCCGACAGCCTGTTGAGGATGATCCTCTCAAGCAGTTTACCAGAGGTGTCCAGCAAACAGATGGGCCTGTATGCTGACGGGTCCCCAGGGAGTTTTCCTGACTTCGGGAGAAGCACCAGCCTCTGCCGCTTCCACGAATCTGGGAAGATGCCTACGTCCAAACAGGTCTGAAATACAGACCTGAACATGTCTGGATTTTCGGCAACGGCCGCCCTCAGAGCCACAACCGGGATCTCAACACCCGGGGCCTTGTCCACCTCCAGCGACTTGACAATGTCGGTCAGTTCACTGTTAGTCACTCTAGACACTTCTCCCTGTTCCGCGACCAGGAGTCAACGTCCCTGCATGGAAACAAGAACTGTACGATCGACGCCAACATCGCCGGCGATCTCTTCTGGTCTTAGAGTTACCTCTATGCTATTAGCCCACTCGCCATTTCAGGAAGGGAGCAGAATAGCACGACTGCCAGCCCTGTAGCGTAATATCCAATCCATTGTGCCGTGTCGTGTCCATAGTTCCATGCCGTGACCAGTATGCCGTAATAAGGATCTTACTGGCGTCGAACCTAATGTGCTGGTTGGCACTCCTGCGGGTTGACGAAGCATTTCCTCTATCGCCGTGCTATGGTTACCGCGCCAGTGCTCGCGTCGCACCCCCTCACTTTACTATTGTCGGATAGTCATTGCCCAGGCTACACCACGGGGAGGTGTGAGGTAGGAACTTGTGAGGACCAGAGCGAGCTTGTCAACTCACCATTTGTAGCCCTGTGTATGTATGTGTGTGTCTCACTCACGGATGTGATTTTCTTCCAACCAGAAGTGGAAATCAGTCATTCCTATAAGAATTACTAGAACTTCATATGATATGCATAGTGCAGTGTTATACATACTTTCATTCTCCAACTCGGCAATCGCACTGATGTTCATAGCAGCTTGAAATTAGCACGGTCGTTGTGATTAATTCATATTTTAGTTCCGTTTACTCAAATTTGCAAAAACACACTCACATAAACAGGATAACTTTTTAACAATTAAAACGCTGGCCAGACTGAGCAGTTATAACATGTTATAACGGTTGTCAAATAATTGCAACACAGAAACCACCATCAAGATAGCGCTATAACATGTTATAACTCTGTAGTCTGAACGTACTATAAGCCTTATAACTTTAGAGACGATTCTTTAGGGAGTACTGCACAAGTAAACCATGTGTCATGCCACTCCGAGCTTTGCTCGGTATCAAAAAAACAAAATGTTGTCTTCAAAATTGTGTACAGTCGTGAAAAACTGAGGGGGGTGACACATCTAAATCTCAAGTTTAGATGCTTAACAAATCTCCAACTAAGAATCAATCTTCGAAAAATCTTCTTTCATTTCTCGCATCTACTTGCATCGCGCGTCATCTTTTTGTAGCATACTTGTCCTCTGTGAGAGACAAGAGCTAACATTCTAATCTTCTCGCTCTGTTCGTTCTAGAAAGAGCACTACATGCACTATATTATTCACTACACCCTTACTGTGTGTGTAGTTTTTGGAATGAACTGTGCGGTGAGATTAGATCACTCTACACTTGTGGGAATTAGTGAGCGACAAAAGAGCTCAAAAACACTCTGCAGTGAACTCACAGAAGCTCACTCCAGAGAACACTGGAGTAGGAGAACTGGTTGGTCCTCTGGATATAGAGAAAGTGCAATTGTGAATGATTTGACGTTCCATTCGATATTGGATTGTTCAAACCTTGTCGTTACCAATTCAATTCATATTTTCGTTATACTTCTGTAAAATGCATCAAACTAGCCTTCATAATTTATTTTTGATACTTAGAAATGATCTAGTCTAGCTGATTGAAGCCAACATGGAACATCTAAGCAACCTATTAATTTTACCATTGATTCAGAAAAGGACTCTAAAGGGCCACCCACATTAGATCCGTTTGCGTTGCGTTGACGTAAATTTGACAGTTAGACAATAGATTTAACTGTCACTTTGCCGCAGCGCGTTAGATTGGGATCTATTGTTCTATATATTGTTGGGATCTATCTTAGCGTTCTATACAAAAGAATTACTATTATTGATATTATTCCTAACATTCGATTTGCGTGCCTCTTCGCTCTCAGTATAGTAGCGGCCTAAACAAATCAAGCGTAACTGTTCAAATCGACATATCTGCTTTTATAAACAATCTCTTCAATTGACGATTTGTCTTAACTGCTAACTCACCCACGCAAACAAACACCATTATCAGGTAGGGGAAACTTTCGCTTGCTAGCTGGTGTGAGTGAGTTTGCAGTTGCCAAAAATCGTCGATTGTAGAGATTGTTTACAAAATAAGATACGTCGACTTGAATAGTTATGCTTAAAATACCTAAACTCCCATAGAACCAGAACGTCAAAATCGAACAGATGTTGGATTCTATCTGTGTGGCTGTGTTTCATTTGGTGAATTTTAAATTAAATTTTACATATAGAAACATTTAAAATAAACTTGCTATGGTACCGTTTGTATTTTTTTTTTTGTAACTCAAAGTGGGTCTAAATTATTAAGTGTAATTTATGACCGACTGCACAATATTTTGTAAAAATAATATTTGGCAAAACAAAATGGTTTAGTTCCATAAGTCAATTGCAACAATGACGAAATATCCTTGCATATTCCATTGATTTCAAATTTGAGACTGTACAACATTTTTTTAGACAGCATACTGTTCTTATTACAGTTACTAGAGATAAAGCACCTCTCAGAACTTCATAAAAAATACATTTGTACGTTGCGGACTAAACTATCTTCACTGAAAATTTAAAATAATTTGTTATAATAGTTTTTAATTCATATTTGAGTAAATATTTACTCTATCTATGATTAAAGAACACAAAAAAGAGTTGGATTCAACGGCCGTGCGTTCCATGTGGTTTGAGCCTTGGATGAATTTGCCTAGTGATGTCTTGAATTTTGTATTTATAACAGTTGAAAATAAAAATAAAATATATTTCTAATTAGACTCTGTTAGACAATGTTGAACTAAGGTTTATTTTCTAGTTCCAATTAATTTCCAGCATAAATATGCCCAATCTTCAGATCTTTATCGACCGTCCCAAATTGATCGAATTTACCAATATATTTTAGAATCACCCCCACAAATCCTCATCCACCAACTCAAGCCCACTTTTCCTTCCAACCACCATGTCCCAAACTGTTCTAAAATCCAGCAACCACCGCACAGCAAGGGGATAGGTTATTATGTCAATAATCAAAACCTTGAACCGTCAGTCTCTTGCTGGTATCGCCTCGCCAAGGTCGGTTTCCGTGTTAGTTCTGCGAGAACTAAATAAGCCTACTTGGATTGGTGCTGCTGTTGCCTCTGGTTACAAACACTTCAGCCGAGGAACGACGATGGATGACATCAGCAACGTATACTACGGGCCACTGCCAGCGGATTCTCCGTACGTGAAACCGTTCCGCTTTCACTTCACCCAGAATGGGAAGCAAAAGTCCTGGGATCTGCTGAAGGTGCACGATTCGGTTTCGGTCGTCATCTGGAATGTCACCCGTCAAAAGCTGGTGCTGGTGAAGCAGTTCCGTCCAGGTTTGTTGATGATTGATTTACCAAGTGCCTTAATTCGATTAAATGATTTTATTATTTGTCGCTTTGCAAGCCGTCTATCATGGGTTGGTCAGTGCGGAGGCCGGAGCGGATGGGCGAAGTATTGACATGAAGAAGTATCCTCCCAGTTTGGCTGTGACGTTGGAGCTGTGTGCCGGGATTGTGGATAAGCCAATTTCGCTGGCAGAAATTGCGAGGGAGGAAGTGCTGGAAGAGTGTGGATATGATGTGCCAGTCGATAGGCTTGAGGAGATTATAAGCTATAGGTCTGGCGTTGGAACGTCCGGGTCGCTGCAGGTGATGTTCTATGTGGAAGTTACTGACGACGATAAAATAAGCACAGCTGGTGGAGGAGTCGGCGATGAGATCATCGAAGTTGTTGAGTACAGCGTGGAAGATGCTTGGAAGCTCATGGAAAAGGGAAGCGTGCTAACTAGTCCACCTGCATTCCTCTTCGGAGTTCTTTGGTTCCTGACCAATCGAACGCCGAAGGTTACAAAGGCCTAGAGATCCAGTGATTCATCCTAATTCGTTTTAGATTTTTGATTTGTTATCTAATTGTTTGACGAATAATAATAAAAAAAAAAAAGATTCTCAAAGAATGTATGCAAAATATATTTTTCATGAATCGTTCGAGCATGAGTCACAGATTGTTACCAATGGTTTACAATGCTCCTTTGGCCAGGGCCATGTGGCGGGAAGAGATCTCTCGTAGCAGAAGCTGTACTGATGGGACTTGACAAACGCCAGTTTGTCCTTCGGTTCTGGATATCGGGATGCTATTCCTAAAAATCATCATATCAGTAAACTGACAATTAAGACCATTTACTTTGAAGTCAAACCTTTTTTGTACGCATACTCAATCACTTCAAGAGCAATATCCATCGAACATTGCTTGATGCTACTCAGCGGAGGGTACAGCAATCCCTTGGACAGATCTTCGTCTGAAACTTTTCCCGCGACGACTTTTGCTGCAGCGAGAAAAATGTCATCCGAGATGTGATGAATTCCGGAGGCGATCACTCCTAGGGCTACTCCCGGAAAGATGTATGCATTGTTTCCTTGACCAGTAAAAAATGTTTTCCCGTGAAACTGCACTGCAGGGAATGGCGATCCAGAAGCAAAAAGACACCGACCTTCCGTATGATCGTACGCTTGCTGAGCTGTACATTCCGCAACTGTTGTCGGATTGGAAAGGGCAAATATGATCGGATGATCGTTAGTTTCGGCCATGCATCTAAGCACTTCTTGATTGAAAGCTCCTACTGCAGCCGAAGCACCAATGAGCGTTGACGGTTTAACTTCCTTGACAACCTCTACAAAGTTGTCTGTTGGACAGTGATCTCTTGCGTAACAAGCTTTATGGCCTTCGAGATCTGCTTCCGGTCTGCTTTTCACCAACAATCCATGCTTGTCGAACATCCACATTCGGTCGCGGGCTTCCTCCGAAGAAATACCTTCATCTTCCATCGCTTGTACCAGCAGATCAGCGATTCCAACCGCTGCTTCCCCTGCTCCAAAAAATAAAAATCTATGCTCGGAGATCTTCTTCTGAACGACTTTCTGCGCCGCCATCAGTCCTGCCACCACAATTGACGCCGTCCCTTGAATATCGTCGTTGAACGTACAGTACATGTCCCTGTATTTATCCAAAAATTTGAACGCATTCTTATTCCCAAAATCCTCAAACTGAACCAACGTATTCTGTCCGTATCGCTTCACTACCGCTGCCATGAACTCATCGATTAACTCGTCATACTCTTCACCCCTCACCCTCCTCTGTCTCAAACCAATATATAAAGGATCATTCAAAAACTCTTCGTTATTCGTCCCCACGTCGATCATCACCGGCAAACACTGGTGAGGCTGAACCCCGGCCAGCGCCGTATAAAGTGCCAACTTTCCCACGGGGATTCCCATTCCGCAAGCCCCCAAATCACCTAGCCCGAGAATTCGTTCTCCATCCGTCACAACGATTGCCCTCACATCCGGCTCGGGCCAGTTCCTCAAAACTTCGTACACGTGCCCGCGGTCGTTAATAGTTACAAACAGACCACGTGCTCTTCGGAAAATCAGTCCAAATTTCTGACAAGCCAAACCCACCGTCGGCGTGTACACAATCGGCATCATCTCCTCGATGTCCTCGGTGAGCAGTCGGTAGAAGAGTTTCTCGTTGCGATCGTGCAGCTCGACCATGTAGACGTACTTGTTCAGATCATCCTGGTAGCCGGAGAAGCTCAGCCGGCAAATTTGCAGCTGTTCAGCGAGGGTTTTGATCCTGGCCGGGAGCAGTCCATGGATTCCGAGCGACTGGCGCTCTTCCAGAGTGAAGGCGAGGCCCTTGTTCAACCGAGCGTCCCGCAGATGGTCGATACCTCGGACCTGACTCGGCGTGATGATGCTTCCGTTCGTTTCGTAGTAGAATCGATGGGTGCTCTGAAAGGGGATTCTTGTTTTCTGGGCGAACAACGTGGAAATCCGGCGAGATGATCTTGAGCTGCGATGGAATTGAAATTTTAGATTGCTGAAGAGGATTTACAAGGGATAATTTTACTTACAGAAGCATCCCGAAAGGCATTGTTTGAATGAGTTACGAAAATTTAGTCGTTGTCTATATTCTGTATGTTGCTGTTCATAATAGAAAGAGGTTTGTTCTGAAACTTCGAGCCTATGTTCTGGAAAATGTGGCTACTTTGTTGAATTCGTTTTTAATTAAATATGTCCAGGTCCCAAATCTAGCAATGTTATAACCTTATAATCATGTATTTGAGAAAAACTACGTCAAGATGATTGGGTTTCTAGCAGCAGCTGATCGCAAAGCAAATCTCCTAATTCCTCCAGCCGTTGCATCTGGCTCGGCTTACCCAAATACTAACCCGATCCTATCGAGAATAAAGCTCCCTGAAGTCAAACTGCCTTTCTTCGATGGCATAATTACAGATTGGCTATCCTATCGAGACTCGTTCAAGAGTCTTACATCATTATCACGTGATATACGCTGCCTTGCAATGAGCACTCATACATCTAGTTTTCACTGGAAATCCTATGTATGAGTGCTCATTGCAAGACAGCCTATATTACGTGATATACACCCCTATTCTGTATTTCTTTCGAACGAAATTCTCATACAAAAAAATATTTTTTTGTATGAGAATTTCGTTCGAAACGAAATACAGAATAGGGGTGATAGGCTGTAATGTGAACGGGGTATTACGCATTCAAACCCTAATACCCTGTTCACATTACAGCGTATATCACGTGATAGACGCTGTCTTGCAATGAACACTCATACATCTAGTTTTCACTGGAAATCCTATGTATGAGTGCTCATTGCAAGACAGCCTATATTACGTGATATACGCTGTAATGTGAACGGGGTATAATTTGCCTGACGTTGACAAACATTCCAACCTTGTAGGATCTCTGACGAATGAAGGCAAACGTATCGTGGAGTCGATCGATTTTGCCAACAAAAAGCTAGTGGTCAAAACGTACCTAGATTCGCTTTTCTCGATAGAACCTGTCAAACGGGAATGCTATGACTCACTAGTGCGACTGATAGATGGTTTTGAACGCAACCTGAAGATGTTTCAAAAGATGGAAATAGACAGTGAGAGATGGAGTGTTCTATTGGCACACATGGTCTACTCTCGCCTGGATTCATCCACCCTGAAGCAGTGGGAGAATCAATATAAGTCAACCTATGTTCCGGAATACAAAAATCTCATCAAGTTGTTGAGAAGTCATGCCATGGTCCTCCAGTCAACCTCACCTGCGAAATCTCACAACTCCGATACCCCACCGTCCGGTCGAACGCAAAAACCGAAAATTAGTAACATCCATTCGGTCGTAAGTTCCTCATCGAAACCTTGCCCATTTTGCAAGCAGATATTTCACTCTGTCTTCAAGTGCGATGCATGTCGTCTCAGAAAGGTATGAGCTAGTGAAACGGAAGGCTCTCTGTATCAATTGCCTTTCTCCTGATCACCAGGTTAAAAGCTGTCCATCCAGTGCGTGTCGTGTTTGTGGCCAAAAACACCACACAATGCTTCACCAACAAAATAGTAATCACAATCCAAGCCAACTACAAGCTTCAAAGCCAATTCAAAGTCCACCCAATTCCAAACAAACGCAGAAGCGCTCAAGGTGTTCCGAAGCTTTAGTGAAGATCATCGATTCCAACGATTCCTACTGTGGGCCAGAGCTCTGCTTGATCCGGCCTTGCAGCTCAATGTTATCTCCGAACATCTCGTTCAACGGTTGCATACTCGAAAGATTAAGGATCATCATATCATCGGTGGCATCGGGAGATCTACGACTGTGTCTACTCACTCTGTCCTCCTCAGCATTCGTTCCCATTGCACCGATTTCAGTGTAGACTTGAAGTTCCATATCCTCAGCGAAATAAAAAAAAATCGTCTTTGCAGATCCAAAGTTCCACGAGCCAACATCTGTAGACATGATGATCGGAATGGAGATTTACTACGATCTTCTCCTAGAAGGTTTCTTGAAACTGGGTCCATGAAAACCGGTGCTGCAGAAACCCTTGCTCGGCTGGGTCGTCTCAGGAAGAGTTGGATTGAACCAACCGCCAAATGTGGTTGCTCATGTGTGCAGTACTCAAGCGGTAGAGTTCGATCAGTTAGCCAGATTTTGGGAGATAGATAGATAGATAGAGAATCGTCCTGCGAAGCTCATTTTGCTGCTACTACGACTAGAGACCATAGTGGTCGTTTCGTGGTTACTCTGCCAAAAAAGCCTGAGGTCCTACAACAGCTTGTAAACTCGTACCCTATCACTAAACACCGGCTCCTTTCGCTAAGTCGCCGCCTCGAAGCGAACCTTTTGCTCAAATCAGCTTACTCGGAGTCCATACAAGAATATCTCCACTTGGGGCACATGGAAGAAGTAACTGATGTTGTCCACGTCCACTTCCTTCTACCCTGCGCATCATTGCATCGTACGTCCGGACAGTCTCACCACTAAACTTCGTGTTGTGTTCAACGCGTCTTGTGCCACCGATACTGAAATCTCTCTGAACGACGCTTTGATGGTGGGACCGGTAGTGCAAGAGGACCTTGTCTGCATCACCATGCGATTTCGTGTGCCGAGATACGCCATAATTTCCGACGTAGAAGAAATGTACCGTCAGATCTGGGTATATTTTCTCGACTGCCTTCTCCAGCAAATTCTGTGGCTAGACAAACCTGATGGACCTATCCGAATCTTCCAGCTCAAAACAGTCACCTACGGGACCTCTGCCACACCCTATCTCGCCACGATGTGCAAGAAGGAAAGGTGCTATGCAGTCAACTGCTTCAGCTTCTCCAATCAGCTGGGTTCAGTCTTTGTAAATGGGCTTCAAACTCACCGGAAATACTCGGTCACATCCCAGCACATCTTCGAGACGAACGCTCGGTACTCGACCTTCCGTCAAAACTCTGGGATTCAAGTGGACCTCCGCCTCTGACGAACTCGGGTTCCACGTACCAAAATGGAATCTACCTTTCAGATTCCGCTCGCCTGTACGACCCTCTGGGACTCGTAGGGCCCGTCATTGTACTTGCCAAGTGCTTCATGCAGAAATTCTGGGCGAACAAGAAGACTTGGGACGAACCATTGGAAGAAGAGCTCCAACAACGCTGGGTGCAGTTTTGGAACGAATTAACAGCGGTAGAAACAATCGGTGTTCCACGTTGGGTGATACCAATTCCACAACCAGTCGTCATAGAGCCAGATGGATTCATACGAGCATACGGTGCCTACATCTATCTCCGTGTGGTGTCACCCAGTGGAGAAATATCCGTACACTTCCTCACCTCCAAATCAAAGGTCGCTCCGCTGGGAAACAGCAAAAATCAAAAGAAGATAAGTCTTCCACGTCTGGAACTTTCTGGTGCATTGCTTCTCAGCCACCTCTTCCAGAAACTCCAGCACAGTTTTAATATGGATCTAAAGTGCTTCTACTGGGTTGACTTCACCATCTTACTACATTGGTTAGCTGGAACACCATCACGATGAAAGACGTTTGTAGCAAACAGGGTCTCCGAAATACAGCATATCACTACGCGTGGCAATTGGGGACACGTTGCTGGACTAGAAATTCCGGCGGACATAATCTCCCGTAGAATGCTACCTACACAATTAAAGGATCTGGATATCTGGTGGCATGGTCCAACCTAGCTCAGACAAACTTCAAGGTTTTGGCCATCACACATTCGTACGGCTGACGATAAATTTCTGTCCGAGGACCTCGAGGAACGATCGATCGCCCGTTCAGCTCCAACCTCCAAACCCCATACTCAGTCATACGATCATCGCTATTTCGTCTGCTGGCCTCCCGAATAGAAATTGTAATGTAGGAAACATCAGCAGACATCTTCAATACATTCAATTTTAACGTGTATGGCTGTACCCTTAATGTATTCAGACTTCAGTGTGACGTCCAAGTACATAAAAATACATTAGCCTCAAACGTTACATCAGAATCAAACGTCTTGACGATGTAAAATTTGACATCAGAATACATCCAATGACAACATAACCAAACGTTACATTAGAATCAAACTTCATCATTACTTACGAAGATTTAGCCATAATTGCAAGCCTGCTAACCGACAGGATCAAATGAAGGGATTTCTATTGTAACCCTCGTCTATAGGGTGACAATTAATAACCCACCCTTTTAACGTGTTTGCCACGAGCGTGTGCCTTGTCTGTAATGATTTGTTTTTGTTTTGGTCGCACGCTCGGCAACATACTCACCACTGCTTTATTTGTAAATATTTTAATTTGTTATTTTCATAGTAGATTTTATTCGTGTAGGCATGTTTTTAGGATTAGAATATAGTGTGAAAATGATCGTTTTAAATTGTCTCGCGTCTTGAATAAAGTTAGGTCCCGTTTCTCCTCCCGCTGCAAAAGAAGGCGAAAAACATAAGCAGCAGAACATTAGACCGCGGTTGCAGGAGAACGGTGATTATCAGCTAGTACGGAAAAGGAGGAGAAAGTAACGAACCACGGTTGGAATACGACGCGTGTTATTTGCCCCGTCCGTTTTAGTGAAAACGTGAAGTTGGAGTGCCGTTTTCGTGGCGTGTGTTCCCTGGAGGGATAATTCCCAGCATCGTCGAGTGGAAGTGACGTTGTTTCCTCGAAAAGTGCCGTGGTTCGGGAGCTGAAGTGAAGGGTGTCGGATCGCCGCCAAGGGAAGCTAAATTTCGAGGATCTTTCCGCTTCCTGGCTAAACCCCAAGGATCCCCGAACACCCACCGTCCTCACTGCGGTGGCTCAGCCATTAAAGCCAGTGTCGCCACCGCAGTTAAGAGCCAAGGAGGGACGAAGCAGGCCGAACCGAAGGAGCGTTCACCTGGGTAGTGCACTGCGGTGACTACCGGGACCATCTACGGCGAGTAGTTGGTTCGGTGATTCGTCACCATCGTCGCCGGGGGTGTGGGTTCTGATAAAGGAGCCTTGCTCATCCCCCCGTTAAACGCCAAGGACCGCTGCTACGCAGCTTAAGTTGAGGAGAAAACGCTCGGCACAGATCGTGTCTCAACCAAGCAACCTACACTCTCGTTCGCTTCCCTCATGCCGAGTTTTTTTCCGAACGATCTATACGAGCCATTCGTTCCGATGGACAAGTCAAGCCAGTCGGCGCCGGTTAAAGAAAACTAACTTTCAACAACACTCAGTTGTTGAAAGTTAGTTTTCTTTAAAGTAATTGATAGATTAGGATCATAGTTTACTGTAAACATGCAAGGAGTAGGTAAATCATATCATTTGAATCAACACCAATGATTTTTTACACTTAAAGTCCGAGCAGGCATTTCTCACTTCATTTCTGCAACGCAAAATCAAATGCAGTTTATTACTAGAATTAAAATCTGCATTTTTTTAACATATTTATAAAAAGCTTAAACTCTATTGTATCGACTGCTTCAAACAGAACTATGTTTCGTCAACTCTGTGCAAAGTTATTAACAAATGAGCAGCTCGTGAGCAAAACTGTGTATGCCAAGCATGACTGCGAGTACGCAACCTGGCGCGGAAGGTAGTTCATGATTGTCTAAAGTGATTTCGCTGCAAACCCACTGCTCTCGAAGAGGTCATGAGCGATCTACCAGCTGAACGCGTCACACCAAGGCTTCCGTTCTTCAACACTGGTGTCGATTATAGATACTATAGACTCCATAGATAAGCGGAGGCACAAAAGGTTGTTTTGGCAACTCTGAAAAACAAATGATCTTACTGGCATCCGTGAAAAAAGTTCATGCCATCATAGAACTCTTCGTTGGGCAGTTTTGTTTTGTTTCGTGCGCAAAAGTTCAAATTGAAGTGCAAAGCAAATCTTTGCAACAATGAACCGAGGAATGGTTTGCTTCATCTTTCGTTCTTCCGTTGTCCGCGAAATAAATCGAAATGTGGAGTGTGGAAAGCGTTTTGTGCTCATAATATTACAATACTTCTCCCTCAAACAACACTATGATGACGTCATGCTCGTTTGGCTACAATAACTGACAGTTCGTTTGGCTACATTATACTTTGCCTCCGCTTATCTATGGAATCTTTAGTATCTATAGCCAAGATTGGAAGTTATTCCAATCAAGGGGGGGAGGTGGCTGTCAAATACGAACAATCGTCGCCTACCTCGCATAACTGGTGCCAAACGTAAACAAGCCATAAGAAACCTACAGCGTTTGTTTACGTTTGGAACCAGTTTCATACAAGATGATCAGTAGGCTGATTTGACAGTACCCAATATACCCAATAATTTGGCTAAATTTACCCAATAATTTGGCTAAATTAAGATCCTTTCGATTATAAGCGCTTCGTCTTGCTAATAAGAAAGCTTTTTCGATGGTGTCAACTGATTCATTGTCTGATAATGCGACAGTTCGCATCGCGCTCCCTTTCCGAGTGGATCTATTTGCTTTTTGCAGAAGGAAGTTTTACTACTACCTAAAGCTACAACAAATTTAAACAGCCCTTTTCATTGCTCAATATACCTGTAAATGTTCTACCTTGTTCGACTCTTGTTCCTCTTCGATCCTTGTTTGGACCCTACCCGAGGTAATCCTTCTTGGATATCGATTTGAAAAATTCCTCTTCAATCCTTCAGATTCTTATAGTACTCTGCTTGGAAGTCAATTTGGATAAAAATTTACTGCCGCCATGGCACCTAAGCGCAAAAGGGCAATCTCTTGATTCCCCTTCTGATGAAATTAATTTGAGCAATCAATTTGATTTGCTCACAGATGATGAGAATGATCTATCATCTAGGAAAAATTCTAGTAAACTTTCCCGGCTTAATGCCAAGAAGGAAAAGATTCCCCCTATTGTGATAACCACTTCCGATTTCCATTCTCTTCGCACGGAACTTTTGATCTTCGTGTCTTCACTAGAAATTGGTCGTCGGACGTTGAACGGATTCAAACGTCTTCTCCAGTATCTTAATGATAAGCAACACAATTTTTTTACTTACGACACCAAAACTGAACGTCTGTACAAGGTTGTCTTGAAATGTCTGCCTAGTGTTGAAACCCTGGATCAGATCAAAGATGAACTGGCAAAATTACTTGGAGTTGTGCCAGTCCATGTAATCAAAATAAAAATGAAGTCCCTTCCTGACGATTCACGCAACGGGATTTCTAATGATTTTTATTTAGTTCACTTCAAGTCTAGTGAACAAACAACCTTTAAGGCCTTAGAAAAAAGCTAGCCTTATGCTTCATGTCTGAGTGAAGTGGTAACACTTCACCTCAGTTGCCAGGGATGGGGACACAGAACCAAAAATTGCTACATGCCAGCTAAATGCATGAATTGTGGTGATTCGTCTCACGCAAAAGACGACTGTCCTGTGAAGGAAGACCCTAAAAAAATTAAATGTTCAAATTGTGGTGAAAACCACAAATCCAATTTTCGGGAATGTAAGACTCGCAAAGCGATCCTACAATCTCCTTCTAAGCGACAGGTACAGATTCCTCTGCTGTTAAGCATTCCGCTAACAAACCAATTTCATTACTTCAATACATCGATGAGCTTCGTGGCCACAATCTTCAACTCATAATCAATACCGTGTGATCATCCCTTCCACCACCAAAAGAAAACTCACAACCCAAAGCTAAGGTAACACAATTTTATTGTAGTCACAAATCGGGGCTGGTTGAATGGTTCAACCTTTCTATTTTTCCACATTTTCTCTTTCTTTCTCTTAACATAAATGTCCTAGTTGGTTTCAGTACGAATTAAAAACAAGAATGAATTGACGTTTCGTCAATTGTTAAAATTTGATAACACTGTTGTGCAGCTTCCATTTCGCTGGCACCGTTTATAACTTATCTACGCGCCTACTGTGTGGTCGGCCTACTATTGAAAAGTGCTGTTTGCTCGTAACGGGTTGCTTGGTTCTATTGCAGTGCTTATAAATTTCAAACTCCTATTTAGTCAGGGCTGCTTTTGCTTCATTGAGGAACATCAATCAATCAATCAATTTATATTTGGTAGAGGATTTTTCGGCTACCATTGAGAACGAATTCTATTCTAGTGGGTTAATGTTAATCGGCATTGGTATCACATTGAACGTAGTTACGAATGAGTTAGGTTGATAAAAAAAATCAAGGAAAATCATGTTTGCTTCATTTGAGCTAGCTAAAAGTAGTCATTTTTAGCTATGACAGCTTGAGATAACCTGCTTTCATCCGTCTGGTAGATGTAGGCAATAAATAAGGATTGAGAAAGGAACAGGATACAGTGTAGATGGATGAAAGAAATAAATACTGGCTGCGCTTAGATCGGCGTTCGCTCCTATGCCTGCAGCTTGGTTGGGGTGATGGGGCGGGTTGGGGTGACTTCCTGCTGTGGGGGCCACTTCCAGGTCACGGGCATGGCACATTCGTAGTTGAAGTTGTACAAATGGGACTTGATGTAGGCCAGCTTGTCCTGTGGCTCGGGATATGTCGAAGCCAGTCCTAGAATGGGAATTAACGTGTCAAATGTTTGAATCAGAACCTACAGGAGAGCGGCAGACGAACGAACCTTTCTCATAGGCATACTTGGTCACTCCGACGGCAATGTTAAGCGAACATTCTTGAATGGAGCCCAGCGGTGGGTAGAGTGAGCCCTTGTCTAGATCTGCCTGCGAAACATGGTCCGCAACGGATTGGGCAGCGATCAGGAAAATATCCTCTGGGATGTGGTGCGTTCCAGTGACGATCACACCCAGTGCAACGCCAGGGAAGATGTAGGCATTGTTGCCTTGACCGGGGTGGAACGTCTTACCACCGTATTGCACCGGTGGGAATGGAGATCCCGATGAGAAAATGCATCGACCCTGAAATAAAAAGAATTTGATATAAATTTGAATTCGATCCATTAAAATTTCACCCTTTTTTACCTCAGTATTCTCGTAGGCAGCTTGCGCGGTACATTCGGCCTTGGAAGTCGGGTTCGACAAGGCAAAGATGATCGGGCGTTCATTGTTTTTGCCCATGGTTTGCAGAATCTCCGGCGTAAAGGCACCTCCTGCAGCCGAAGCACCAATCAGAACCGACGGCTTAACTTCCTTGACGACATCGGCAAAGACCTTCATTACACGGTGATCCTTGGCGTAGAATGCCTTGTGGCCACCCAGTCGGCCTTCCGGACGTCCCTTGGCCAACAGACCATCAATGTCAAACAACCAGATCTTGTCACGAGCTTCCTGCAGTCCACACCCTTCCGCTTGCATAGCCTTAACCACCAAATCCGCAATACCGATGGCAGCTTCTCCAGCTCCCAGGAACACGAAGCTATTCTCCGAGATCTTCTTTCCCGTAACCCGCTTCGAAGCCAGTAGACCAGCTACTGCAACCGAAGCCGTTCCCTGGATATCGTCATTGAACGTACAGTACGTGTCACGATATTTGTCCAAAAACCGGAACGCATTATGATTACCAAAGTCCTCGAACTGGATCAACGTATTCTGACCGTATCGTTTCACGACCGCCTCCATGAATTCATCGATAAACTCGTCGTACTCCTTGCCTTCAACGCGCTTCTGCCTAAGCCCAACATACAAGGGGTCCTCCAACAGGGTCTGGTTATTGGTGCCAACATCAATCACAATTGGCAGACACTGGTGTGGTGGAATGCCAGCCAGGGCAGTATACAAAGCGAGCTTACCAACCGGAATACCCATTCCGCAAGCTCCCAAATCTCCCAAACCGAGAATACGCTCTCCGTCTGTCACGACAATTGCCCGCACGTCATGTTCCGGCCAATTGCGCAGAACTTCGTACACGAATCCGCGATCGTTGATCGTGACGAACAAACCGCGAGGTCGACGGTAGATCAACCCAAACTTCTGACAGGCCAAACCCACGGTGGGCGTGTACACGATCGGCATCATCTTCTCGACATCCTCGGAGATCAACCGGAAGAACAGCTTCTCATTACGGTCCTGGAGATCGACCAGGTACAGGTACCTGTTGAGATCCTCCTGGTAGCGTGAGATCGAAATTCGGCACAGTTCCAGTTGCTCCTCCTGGGACTTGAACCGCGCCGGTTGCAGTCCATGGATGCCCAGTGTCTGTCGCTCCTCCAGGGTGAAAGCTAGGCCCTTGTTCAACCGAGGGTCACGCAGATGGTCGATACCTTGCACCATCGACGGAACGATGATGTCGCCGGTAACTTCATGGTAGTCCCGCGTTTGCTGCTTCTGGACGGCGGCAGTGATCGCGGCCTTCGTTAGGGACTTCTTTGGCGACGCAGTGGCAGCCGAGATCGTCTTCAGGGCAGTCGACGCGCCACTTGCTCTGCAATGATAATAAACGGGAAGGCCAATTTAGATAACGAACTAGATATATACACGGCTTAAATGGTGTCACTCTGCTGCCACCTGTTTGGCATACGAGATTGTAGTTGAATTCGCAGCAACAATGTTCGTACAACGTGATGTGGGCCAAATAAGATCTAAATTTATCGCCCTGATTGAATTGAACCGAGTGGGAAGATGGGGGGTAAAAATAGGGCACTTTGACGATGAGCTAATCGAATATTTGTATGTGCTAATGTGCTTTACAAGCAGTGTAGGGCAAGTTCGAGGTCAACAGGCGACTTACTGAGGCGGATTGACTCGTTTTGGGTTTGGTTTTGATGACATGATTTGATTTTAAACCGGTGTTGTTGTAAGATGATTATTTTAGGCAGCATTTATCCTTCCCTTTGATTATAGGCATAGCGGTACAACAGTACGTATCTACACTCATAAAATAAATCACGTAACCAGATAAAAGTATCCATGTGAATTTCATATAACTTGGAAATTGCACCATTAAATCACCTGAACGTTATGTGTATATGATTTCTCATATAGAATTTCTTATGCTTTGTGATATTCAGATAAATGTCATTATTTTTGTTATTGGAAAAATATTATGTGCGTGCCTAATAGAAGCTAAGTGAAAACTTTTTTCAGTGTAGTCTTAACACTTATTAATTCGACAGTGAGCATTCATAAGGGTGAATACGCGATGATCGATTCTCTTCATCGATTTTCTCTTTGCATTGCTACAGCTAGGCGAAACAATTTTCTAGAATTTGTTCAATGCAGAGTAGTAACAGGTTGTATTGGCTAGCAAAAGCAACAGCAAACGCACCGAGAAACGTTAAATCTAGCGAGTTATTAACAAAAGAGAAAATCGACGAAGAGAATCGATCATCGCGTATAGGCCCTTATGCATGCTTACTGTCGAATTATTACCGACGTCTACAGCAGAACGTTCTTTAATATTTCGACCCTCATTTTTAAAGCTGTTTAACTAAATTCAAGCAGAATGCATAAACGCATTTTTATGTACTCGGTTTTGAATTTTAGAAAATTAATGACGTCCCCTTTGTGTATGCGTATGTGTATTCATTTCAACACCCACTGACCGGCAGTGGTAATATGGAAGAAATATGATTATTATAATCCTTGAATTGACAATTGAAAGCAACTTTAGTCCGGGAGTTAGAAAGTGATAGCTCTACTGCAGATCCAGCAACACATTTCAGAATGCCTGGTAGTTCATGTCCATTCCGAGGCCACTTTCACATACAATAAGCCTCGCATGTAAACACTACCGTTATCATATGGATAACGGTACTGCAAACACAATTCCAGCACAATCCGGCACGTGTTTAGTAGGAGGTATTTGGAAATAGGCATTTATAATTTATTTACAATCAGATAGATCCCACCAAACTCCGTCTCCGACCGGTTTGTTCACTAGCGGTAATCTTAAAAACTCTGTCGGTTCTAATTTTATAAATAACCAATCACACGCGAAATTATTGAAAAAGTTTCCGGGAGTGCAAAATCCAATACACTTTTCACACTAATAGCGAAATCGTTTATTAATCAGTTCCAACCTGGATCGGGTATCAAGATTGGGTCTGCTTGATTTCTGACAAACGGCAGTTTGCCCGTTTGTTTTAAAAACCTAGCTCAGGTTGAGGTTCACACTGACCAAAAGTTCGGTTTCTGATAATAAACGAATTCGCTATAAATTTTCAGTAAACACTAAGTAAAAATCTCGGAAAATAAGCAGCAGCAATCAAAACACACGTCAGTTCCAACGCACGGCCTACCTCGAACCTTCGGTATAAACTGGACTAGATTGTCATGCCGTTCGCAATCTTCTTCTTATTCTTCTTCTTCTTCTTCTTCTTCTTCTTCTTCTTCGCATTTCAAGCTTATTGCATATCGCATATTAGCTTATTGCGTGCTCTCAACTTAGTGTTCTAGATTCACTTCCACAGTTATTAATTGAGAGCTTTCGATGCCTGTACCATTTTTGCATTGGTATAATTGTGTGGCAAGTCCAATCGGTCCAATCATACTTCTATGCCCAGTAGACTGATGCAAAATTTGAAATTTTCGCTCCACAGTGCTCAAACGGTTTCACTTCAGGTCCTGATTAGCCTCCCAAAATTTAAACTCATTTGATAAGAAACAGACTTGGCACAAACTATTCGAAGTTTATATGGAAATTACTATGGGAAAACCAAAATTGTTGTTCATTGTCTTCTATCCATTTTTCATATTGCTTTTTCAAAAATTTATGTAACTATTCTTACGGGAAATTTTCTAAGCTACAACTTTGCGGAATATCGTTTTTCAGCCAAATGTCAAACTAAATTGCTATTAATTATTTAATAGATTGATAATCTTATGGCATGATCAAGCAGCTGTTCTGTGGGCAACACTGTATTCTGCAGTGAGACATAGTAGCCATGATTTTTTTGACCTATTCAACGCCCCAGAAACACCAATTTTGCTTGCTGAACAGTTGAATGAGCATAATCATTAGACATCAGTGACTTGAATCATTAATAACTTTTGTTCCTTACATTTAATTGAAAAGTAGTTTTCAACAAAGTTGTAGCTGAGAAAATTTTCTACAATCACTGTTATCATTTTTAAAAGCATGATGATGTGGTGAATTTTTAGATAGATATGAACAAAAACATAAGTTTTCCCATAGTAATTCCCATATAAACATGAAATGGTTTGTGCCAAGTCAGTTTCTTACTAAAGTAGTTCAAATTTTGGGAGGCTGAGAAGGACCCAATTTGGGACCGTTTAAGCGCTGTGGAGCAAAAATTTCAAATTTTGCATCAGTCTAATGCCCAGGGAAGTCGAGAAATTTTCCAATCCGAAAAATTCCTAGACCGAACCGGGAATTGAACCCAGCCACCTCCAGCATGGTCTTGCTTTGTAGCTGCGCCTTTACCGACTGAGCTAAGGGGCCTCCCCCTTAGCTATGTTGGTAAGGTATGTTCGCTGTGCTGTTGTATTTTATAAGGACTGTTTCAATTTGAAACTAGACCAGAAACGCACCTCTCGCAATGCTGAGTTGCAGTTTCATTATTCGAGCACTATTTTGCACCAGATTTGCAACTGCTCGACTATTCTGTTTTATTTCTGAGCGAGTTTGAAACACGAATGGAACTATGTTTCAAATTTCTTTGGATGTATTTAAAGATGTTTCGAAGAGCTTCACAAAAAAAAAAACGGAGAACTTCATAGAGAATAGTAAAGTTTATGGAACATGATGATTACAAACATCTTTTAAAACTGTGCGTTGCGCTGATGTGTTGCAGTTTTATTTTTGACAGTTTCAAATTATAGAATTGTCGAGTAGTTTAAAACAATGTTTAAACTCAGCATTGCGAACGGCCTCAGGATACAGTCATTTTCAAGAACTTAAGGTCCGTTTAGACTATCTGATTTCATGGTCTGATTTTGACCGCCGCCGCAATGAAAAATCTGCTCAAATTTACTTTCGACACTTATTGTCGAACCCCCCTGTTTGCTGGTGTTCACACTGCTTGCACATGCCAAAAGAACTGTCAATTTAGATTTCAAAACAAAACTGTATCAGGAATCGCCGGCGCCGGTGGTGTAGTGGTAAGCGTGACTGCTTTCTCACACCCCAATGGGTCTGGGTTCAATCCCAGCCGAGGTTGGTGGGATTTTTCTGCGGCATAAAAATCTCTGGTCACGTCTTCCTTCGGAAGGGAAGTAAAGCCGTTGGTCCCGGCCCATGTGCTGTTGAATGGGTGCGATATCCTACGCAGGTGTGGAAGCTGCCTTCCTGCACATTCGATTGCCGTAAATGGATGGCAATCGATGTCCGTCGGTTATTGGCACTATATTGCGGAACAGAGACCGACGTTAGATAAAGGAATGAAGAAGAAGAAGAAGAAGTATCAGGAATCAAAAGTAAATACTTCCATTATGACCGGAAAATTGCTCTAGCTTCGGCAAGCGTATTTGCTTTTATTATTTTAAATAAAATGAGAAGGAGAAGATGAACTTTGTGGAGTAGGAAATGGTTGCTCAGGACGAACACTGGCAGGGACCTGGCTCATCTTGTCCTTCAAGAGCTGCGATATGAAGATGAAAATGGATTTCAAAACTTCGACAGGATGTTGATACTAACTTTCGACAAGCTAGTGGGAAAAGTTCTCTGAAGATCTACTGATTTGTTGAGTTCTGAAAATTTCTGTTAAGAACTCAATTCTGCATATTTCTTTGAAGACCTTCGGACGTCCTTGAAGTTTTGTTTCTACACTCCGGTAAAATATATTAAAAGATCAACAAAATTTCTCGGTAGTTCTACAGACGTCTTTGAAGATCTGTGTGTTCTTCAGAAGTTCTGCATATTTTCCTAAAAATGTACAAAGTTCCTGAATCCTTGAATATTTAAGATCCTCAAAGGTCAAAAATTATCTCTTATGTTTGTAATACTCTCAATTGTATAATTAATAATTAACACAGTTTTACTGCTTAATCCAACAACATAGTTTTATTCCACTTCTTATGCACACACCTGAACCTATGGGTCGACTCCAGGTACTAACTCTAACGTAGCATACATATGCGAGGCCCGTACTCGGCACCACAATGTTTGCCAAATTTCTAATAATTTACGAACTTCTCGAAAGTTCTGCAATTTTCTCTGTAGATTTTCATGATTCTGCAAATATCTCTGAACATCTTTACTAATTTTAATGAAGTTGCGCAAATACTTCTAAAGATCGGCGAACTTACATGAAGTTCTGTAAATTTCTCTTAAAATCCAAGAACCAAAATAAAATTCTGAAAATTTATTTAAACATCTGCAGATTTTTCAGTAGATTTACGATCTACCCTCTGAAATTTTCCAAAGATCCTAAAATTTCTTACAGATGCTGTAAAGTATTCTGATGTACTGTATTTCTGCTCTAAAGATCCACGAACTGCCCTTATGTTCAATAAATTTCTCAGTAGATCTCCAAACTTTTCTTAAGCTCTGTAAATTTCTTTGTGGATTCTTGGATTTCCATAAAGTTCTGCAGATTTATCGAAAATTCTTTAAAATTCCCCAAAGCTCTACAAATTATCTGAAAATGTTTGATCTTCGCTGAAGTTTTAAAAATTTATCTGAAAATTTACGAATTTCTCTGAAGTTGTGGAAATACTTCTAAAGATCGAAGATTTCCCGAAGTTCTGTGAGTTTTGCTGAAGTTTTGCATTTTTTTTTCTAAAAACGTACGAACTTTCTGATGCTCTACAGACTTCTCTAAAGTTCTTCAGATCTATATATTTCCAACTTCTATGGAGTTCTGCAAAATCTTGTACTTTTGTACTTCGCTGCCATTTGTTTTTGGAATTGAGGTACTTTTCTGACATGTAACGAATTTTTATGAAGATCTCACATTTTTCTGGCACTGTGAAACTTTCTGAAAAATTCCTGAAAATATCTTTAAAGTTCTGTAAAGTTGTCTGAAGCTCCGTAGTTCTATCATAAAGGTAACTCTAAGACTAGTAGGTTCCGAAGAAACGTGCACAACCTTTTTGGCTCAGCTCTGATACTATCTTTGGTCTCAAGATCTAGAAGAAAAAAACCACGAGGCTCAATAAATTTCTCAGTACATCTGCAAACTTTTCTGAAGTTTAGTAAATTATTCTGTAGGCTCTCGGGCTACCCTGAAGATCTGAAAATTTCCCTGAAGATCTTCTAAATTACCTGAAGTTCTCAAAATTTATCTGAAAATATTTGAGCTTTCTTGAAGTTTTAAATGTCTCTCTCAAATTTCCCTGAACTCGTATAAATATATATATATATTTTTTTTAATCGCCGAACTTCCCTGAAGTTCCGCAAGTTTTACTGAAGATCCATTAAAATTTCTTAGATTCTAAAAATGTATCAGAAAATCTGCACACTTTCTTGAAGATCTTCACATTTATCTGAAGATCTATGACAATTCTTGTAATTTTTCAGAAGTTCTGTAATTTTTTTAAAAATTCTGTAGCTTTGTTCTGAAGATCTAAGACCTTTTCTGATGTTGCATATTTTTTCAGTAGATCTCCAAACTTCTGTGAAATACTTTATATTTTACTGTTTATTCTTGGACTTGTCTGACGTTATGCGTCATGCCCCCTGAAGATTTGCAAAACTTTGCCTATAGTTTTACAAACTGATCTTGATTCACTTGCTTTTTTTTTTTGATAATTTCTTTGAACATTTATCTGAAGATCTACGATCTCTGTTGTGATTTTTTTTTTTATGAATTTCTGCAAATTTCTTTTAATGTGTTTTTAGTTCTGTTCTCAAAATATACGACCTAAACTAAAGCTCAACAAATTTCTTAGTAGATCTCCGAACCTCTCTGAAGATCTGAAAAAAAAAATCTTAGTAGGCTCTCAGACCTGCTGTCTGGCATGCTCATTCTTATACAATACATGCTTCGTATTATATAAACACTTTTTTGTTGACCATGCCACACGAAACAAGCGTTCTTTGGCGGTTCAAATTAGTGAAATTTTAGAAAAAAAAATCAATATTTTCACCTAACTTGCGGCTATTTTGCTGGATGAGTCGAATGAAAATTAAACGCAAACCTATTTCGTTCGACAAATCAAACGTCAAATCTAATAATCCTGCCGAAAAAGTGTGAACGAATCAGAACATTGCATCAAACAAATCAGATATTCTAAACGTACCTTAAGTGAATTTCAAATTTCGTCAATAACTCAGCTGCAAAACCTTTTCTTGTTGTATTTGACGTTTTGGACGCTATATAAGAACCTTCTTTATCAAACTATTAGCGCGAAATCTGTTTGCATAGCAGTGGTTATGAAAAGAGAAAGTTGATGAAGCGAACCGATCAAAGCAGATAGGACAATTTACAATGTTCATCGAGATTTGGATTTCGAAGAAATTTTGAGCAGATTTTAGAATGAATTCTAAAAATAACTCCTAGGAAATTTTGAAATGAACTTAGAACTTTGGAAATGGTGGTAAGCTCCAACTCGGATTAATCGTCCCTGTTTGGATGATCTACAAATTGTTTGCTTATGGAGTAAGCAGTAAGGTTCCGATTCGAAACGTTATAGTTTCATTTTTATACCTGTGATCTTGACATTTTTACCTACGGGAGTTAGGGAGGGGGTTAGGTTTTTGATAAGTCTTTAGTGGGAATGACACTGATGAAGACTGCACATTGTAGTCGAAATACGTATCTGTCATGGAAACCAAAATTAATTAAGTGGAATTAAATGGAAGATTACCTTTGATTTCCGAGGATACTTTCAGTTTCAAAAAGCATTTCTGGATAATTTAAAGAGAACTCTGAAATAATTCTGAACAAAGTTTTAAGACATTTCGGAGCTTAATCACAAGGAAATTCTAGGAAGAATTGAAGCGATTTCACACGCGTGTCTATTATTCACTTTTCAACATTGATTCAAAAGCTTCGCGGCATTTTACAAGCATCACAGGTATTAAATTAAAAATTAATAAATCAGAGGAAGAAAAAGTAGAAGGGTCTGTGCCTAGGGGCATGAACGGAAGCTTGACGTAGGACCGCTAGTGGACAGAATAAATGTGAAGAGCATTTAGTTCTTTTAATTGATCAATTATCTATTATCTCAACTATTTCCGTTTTTAAATTGTAGGCGTACCAAATTTGTAGTAATTTTTTTCAAAGAGAAAGTTGATTAAGAGAATCAATGAAAATCACTTGCACCCCTGCTTCCAAGTTTGGTTACAAGATTACAACTCTGGAGAGCATTTTGTGTGGTCGTTGGGGGCTTGTGGTTCTGAATATGGACAAACAGGCACAGATAAATTCTATTCCAACTCTTAACTGATGTAAGCTTGATGGCCCTGAAAAGGGCCGTTTTATTGAAGAGGACATCCATGGCCACTTACGCTTGGCGTGTTTAGTGTAGGTGACAGCATATCGGACCTCATTTTCCAGGAACACCTTCAGCACACCTCGTAAATCAGACCGGAGATACGTCAGACACCGCCACGGCGAGCCAGACGAAGGATGGTGGTTATCTCGAAGAATTTGCGTTTGGTTCTGAATATGGCGATGAGTGAGCAAAATATTACGCAATTCCATCCTCCCTATTCGCTCGCGTCCGAGGATCGGAGGCGAATGCCACTTCGACTTGTTTCGTCTACTTACTACTCTCTGACGACTGTGCTGGGGAAGCAGCATATGCATGTAGGTAATTGGTGGATTTGTTAGTTAATTCGACGCTTTTGGACAATGCTGTATATTTATCAGTTTTTCAATAGTTTCTTGTTGAAAATCAACATTCGGAAGCATTGTTATCGATGCGTAGCCATATTTCTGATCGATTGGTGATAAAATTATTGAAATTAGACCAGGGGCAGCTGAGTTATTAACATTCAAAATCTTTCTTAATTTGTTACATGTTCCATTTTCGGTTTTCACAAAGTGTACCCCCATATAGAAATCAAAGACGTAGTCCTACGTCAAAACACACAGCCTCAATTTCAAAATATTGATGTTGTTTAAAAATTTGAATCTAGCAAGTAAACAACACTAACTGTTTGAGTATTTTTTTCATCCCCTTGCTTGCTATGTGCTGGCGTTTCACCTCCCGGACGAAAAGCGCTTGTCAAATGTTGTCGTAGTCGTGTTTGTGCGTTGTGGTTGTGTTTCAGAAATGCAATCGAAGTGTGCTGTGGTCTCTGTTAGACGCAGTTGTCAGTTTTGATTTGGGCGTTGGTCGCGAGTTGATTCGGCCGGTGAGACTCTGGCACTGCGTCTTCCAGACTGTGTACTAACATTTAAATTTAACACGATTTAAAGTATTTCAATGCAACATTACATTTCGGGAGAACTTTGAGATTTGGCGTAATTGCTTTTGTAAACAAACACGCCAATCACCGATTTCTCGCGAATTAAAGCTCAATCTCACAAACAAACTTTTCCAAATGATAGAGGAGTCATGCATTTGCCTGTTTGTGTCATTGGGCGATTGGGCGTGGCCGGCAATGCTAATTGTCATGCTTTTCCTGTTCTGAACTTTGATTGGAGAACTATTCACTCCCAAATAGTTTTCCTTAACCAATCAGAATAAAAACGTTAAAGTTGATCCATGACAGTTTCCAATATGTAATTTACGAATTACTCCGTTACACACGCAACGCAATGCATCGCAACGCAAAAAAGCGATTACGCCCTTATCTCGCAGTTCTCCGGATTTGTTCACTAACAATTTACACGTTTTTCAATATTTTATCCTAGCTAATTTCTGGAAAAATTTACTTGTGTTTTATACAATTAGTATCAATTTTCCGTCATATTGTTTCTCAGTTACAGAAGATTTTCGGTGTGCCATTTTTATCGAATACACCCTTTACGAGCCACGAGCTACACTCTATTTAAAAACTACCCAAATTTGGGTACAATCCACCCATATCTGTCAAAACTGAACCTACCCAAAAATGGGTAAACTGTGTTGGGAGTGACAAGTTGACAAATGAACAACGTCGATCGGATTCATGTCAATGTTGTTCATTTGTCAACTTGTCACTCCCAACACAGTTTACCCATTTTTGGGTAGGTTCAGTTTTGACAGATATGGGTGGATTGTACCCAAATTTGGGTAGTTTTGAAATAGCGTGTGGCATGACGATGACTTAGAGCAACCGTACCAGTCGTTGCCATTTGCGGCACTATTTTACTTACGCACAGCGTTTCCATTCTGGCTTAATCACTCCTCTCTACACCGGTCGTTGCTATCAGAGTCATAATTTAAGTTACCGTTTTCCACACTGGCAAAACAAACTTTTGACGTTTATTCAAAATAGCAACCGTCTGATGCGTTGCTACCGGGTTGCTAAATTTATGAACTCACTACTTCCCAAGGTGCGGATTGCTATTTCCCCCACCTGAATAGCAACCCCCGGTACGCAAGTAGCGTTATGGTGAAGGTTCGTAAATGTGCCTTATTTACTCATTGGTACGGTTGCTCTTAGCGTGGTTTACATAAAGGTTCGTATAAGGTGATCCAAGAGACGTTTCTCAGTGGAATTGACAGCTAGAAATCTAGAGTGTGTGAGTGATCTGGTGTTAATGGTGCAGAATTTAAACATAAACAAAGCAGAAATTCATATGACGTGAGAATAAACTGCCAGTTCTACCATAGAGGTAACTCTAAGACCAGAAGGTCCCGAAGAAACGAGCTCAACTTTTTGGCTCAGCTCTGGTACTATCTTCGGTCCCAAGCTAATCGATGCACCCCTCGAAACATAGAAAAATCCACGAACCCCTCCTTTTTGTCTGTCAAACTTTCATAGCGAATCAAAACAAACATAGTGTAGTACTGGAATTCATACTAGATTGGGGTACGTTAATCGACTTGCTTGGGACCAATAGGCTGGTCAAGTAGTGAGCCAATTTAAAATCGTTAGTTTCCAACTGGTTGGTTCTTCCGCCAGTATGAAAATGAGCTGAATACTGAAAAAATAGTGCACGCAAAATAAAACCGTTCCGTTATTCGAGAACAAAGAATCATGATTCCATAAAATGATAACCCATCTGAATCCATGGCTTTGTTCCCGATTTTCAAGAATGAAATCATAAATCCATGAACATAGTTCACGCCGTTCAGTGCAACCAAAAAATCGTAACGCTATAAAATTCAAAATGAAATCATAAATTCGTGAAACATGAACCCATAAGTGTGAGTTCGTTCTTACTACTGTGAATTTGGATCACGAGCAGAGCTGCAGCTGTCATTTTCAGCCGTTGTTTATGACCAATTGTTTGGAAGGCAAGGTGTGAGTTCATTCATATCAGTTAGATATGAACTATTTCGGCGGTAGCAGCAGCGAGCGGTGGCAGTAGAATTGGTCAACCAACGAGTGCTGAAATCGCCAATGTTGTCTAGCTTCGGAGTGAACAGCGAAGCAGGCTCCAGTGCAGGTGATGTTGGCACTAGCTGGTTTGAAGAGTTATCTGGACTGACTTCGTCATACTTCCGCTTCTTCTTCTGTATCGATGTCTACTTTGGCAGGTTCTGATGTTGCGTCGTCCTTTTTCAGCAGCAGCCCTTTTGTTAGAGCCAACGGGAGATCCTGGTAAACTGCCATTTCATGATTGTAATTCTTCACCTATAAGAAATCAGCTCAATCGGTTTGACGACAACCGGAAAAATAACGGCGGGTGGTTGCATCCGGGCTATTCTGGGGATTCCTGTTATTTAATTTCATCTAAATGACACCATACTACGACAGCACCACATGTGTCAGTTAAACAGTCAATAAATATTTATTATCCACTGTCGAATTGTAATCGCCGTAAACTTCCGCTCGTGATGCCAACTAATACCGTTTCAAGCTTGTCACAGCTACTGTTTGGTCGACACATTATCACTCTGTTGGTGGTCACGATTCGCTATCGCTAGAGTGCATTTATATAGAGATATCACATCCGAATTTCAAACATATAAAAACAAAAACAAACAAACGCACTAACAGCGCGCGCATACGCACCGATACAACCGAGTAGGCGTTTGTAAGTAAACGTCATTGATTACGTCAAGGTCAAAGCTTCGCCCCAACGAATCAAAGTAGGCGACGATGGAGTGTCCGTGAGAATAAAAATAGGTCACTCCTCTCCTTAATTGGTGCCCATTTCAGTTAGCAGAAATTTGATCCATTCTGACATCAGCGGAACCTGCACATGACTCACATCCTGGTTTATTATGATGAGTCAAGCATTTTCTTTATATTACAGTGGATGAAGCTTGATTGTTTTCATTCTAAGGTCGGATGATAAACTGTATACAAACAAACAAAGTGCTTGAAGTGGTTCGAGCTGCATGTGACGACGATGGAGACGCATCATGTGTGACACGAGTCGTGAGGAGTGTGCGCATGCCTCGACGTTCTCTCCAAGGAAATTCGCTCGCTCCCGCACTAGGAAAAGCCAACGAGCACATACACTCGAATCGAATACTTTTCTACCATTACGTCACCACCTGCTACGGCTTTTTTTTTACCCACTCGGTTTTGATATTGTAATAAACCCGTGATGATTCCGTTGGGGATTTTTTTTAAATTGATAAATCCACTGGGGCTTCTGCTGACCCATTTCGATTGATGTGCTTCGTGGTTGCTGACTCCAGTAATTTTCCACCGGCACGCACACCCAGACATTGCAATCCAATCAGTTGTCTGGCAAAAATCTGTCCCCGAAAAGATGCTCAATCAGATTATTTAGTAACATCGTACCAACTTAGGTGGACAAAGTGACACAGTTTCAAGGTTTTCACCCACTAATTTTCCTAAATACACTTACATAACTTGTCTCGCTAGCATTTTTCGCTTCTGTCGGGCCCAAGTTTTCCTCTAAAAATTTTTCAGGTTGCTTCGTTCTGACACCAATTTTTGCACTTCTTTCACTCTCACTCGCGAAGTAGATTTTCGTTTTCTTACACTGCCGTCGTCGAACTACCGCCGCGATATCAAGAAACCCGTCGTATTTGAGACCTTTCGAACGTACCTAAAACGTCAAACACATGCGAGACACAGGACCTTCAGGGTCACCAGCAAAATTCCCAAAAATTTTGCTCCAAAATAGCTCGGACCTAACTCACTCCTACCGTACTACTTTCCGTCTGACTGGCAGACCATCTGCTGTGCTCCAAGTAGGCTGGCTCGTTGGCTTCGACAAAGGGCGAAAACTCTCCCCCGTTTCAGAAGAGTTTCCCAAACCGACGACGTGGAGAGAAGATGGCTGCGAATTGTCTCTCACGCTCCCGAACGGGCCCATGTGTATCCATCATAACCTACAACATCAACGTTTGCAGAACCGGTCCGATGCGGTTTCGCAACTGTCAGCTGATTCGCTTCTATGGTGCAAGGGTTCCTATGGTAATCTCGGTTGTTATCGATCACAGTACTTAATACCGTTGTTTTTGTTTTTATTTATCTCGCTAAAATTCACAGAACGATTATTAGCAGCATCCGTCGATGAAAGAGACTTCAAGACTTTCCCCCTGTGTCCGGCCACTTGGGGTTGAAAAAGTTGGATATAAGCACGCTTCTCGAGCCGCACAATATATTGTTTACACTGTTTGGCAGCCGCGCAAAAAAAATGAAAAGGAATGGATTCTCGGCAGACATCCAAGCAAGCGGCGAAAATGTCGGTCTGTGCCTATTTTGTCTCAGAGCGTGCTTCGATAATTGAAACCACACCATAGCGTTTTTATTCGCCGTGCTCGCGAACTTCGCGAGGTGGTTTGTTTTTGCCAGAGTGTTTCTCCGATTCAACCAACCGTTTGCTCTTTGGTTTGGATGTATTCCACGCGGTGCTGGGCCGACTATCATTGGACATATTATTAGAAGATTGTTTGGCTGTCGTTTGCAATTATTCAGATTTGCGAGAAAGTAGCGGTCGCCTATCCACACTAGCGGTGGCAATTTGTTTGATTTGGACTAATGCGTGAAGTCACTCAATAAAAACAACCACCCTGAGAAGGCATCAACAGGTCACGGGACTGTTTTCATGCGAATTTGATCGTTTGCTGATGGTGGCAAAATTTTATGGCGGTGAATCAAATTCGTTCGCAATCATAATCAACAAATCGGAGCGCGTGCTTGAGTTAGCAATAATATTACGGGGCTGCGTAAATTCGCGTGTTTCCACCTCACGACCTCACGTGGCTCTACGTTTTTCCGTAGCGTCAGCACATTTATGTTTATTATTGAGTTTGGTAAACAAGATTCGCTCTCCTGAATGATAAAACCGATCGTTCATTGGCGACGAAGGCTGATTGATCCGAGTGGGCGATTTAGCGACTGAGTAAACTGATAGTGAATGTTTTGTTCGGTGTGCGGAGGTGCGTAATTTTCCATTGATAATTAGATATTTTCGTCTAAATATGTGTCGAGTGCATCTGGCAGATGGAGGTGATACGGGAAAAATCAAAAAGATTAATAAATTGCGATTTCCATAGCTTATGTGTCAATTGAGTTTTGACGAAATTCAGAGATGTTTCGTGAATTGGCATGTGCAGTCTTCGTTTAGGAGTCAAGCTTAAATTACGAGTGTAAATATTTAATTTCAAGCATCTGCCCTACGTTGCCACGATTGAATCGTGTTTATTTTATTAGTTGGAATGTGTAATAACTGTGCAAAATTTTGGACGGTTTTTTGTAACCCGGCTTTCGGCATTGTTTTTGAAACTAGTATGGGAAAACCAACTTTTTTGCACTTTGATTAAGCCAGGAAGTTCCTAACAACTTTGCCAAAGGAAGTACGGTGCTAGAATGTCTCTAAAAATGTTATAACTGTTCAAATATTTATGGTTTGAATTAACTGCCAAAAATCACTTTTTCTGCCAACACTGCCGGTGTACCAATGAAAGTCAGATTCTAAACTGAAATTACTTCGTAGTTTCTTATCTTATCGATTTGGTATGTTCAGATGAATTATTCAAAAACAATTGCTCAATCTCATCAGCGAAGTTTGGGGGGGGGGGGGGGGGGTGAGGGGAGGTGCTTACTATACGCAGTTTTTTAATCGAAAATGGTTGTAGTGTGAATATTTCAGGGGGTCCATTCAAACCCAATTTTTCAATTCCCGATTTTTAATATATGATTTTATAGTAGATTAATTAAAAAAAAAAGTAGTCTACAAAGGTTTGAGCCTCGCGCGCGTATTACGGATATAGAGGACTGAATTTAACATTTGATAAAAAAAAAATGCAATTTTGAAGCTTATTTGGAAGATACTTTGAGTTAGTAGTAAGTTTTCTGGCAAATGTTGGGGGTTCGTGAGCATTCCTGACATTGCTGAAAATTATGATAGCATCAGATTGCGGGGATACTAGTGTAATAGGATGCTTTGTTGATTGTTCATTAACTCTTGATTGCTTGTAATACTTATGAATATTTTAGGTGGACAAAAAGGCGAACTAAGAGGTGGACGCCTGAGCTTTTCCACATTTATATTGCTGTGAAGCAACTGTAAACTTTAGAGGGAATATATATCTGTAACTGAAACCAGTTCGATTTTGTTTGCCAACCTGGTTAAAATGTCATATTCAATTATCTTAAAGATAAATCGTCCAGCTCAAACCTTTGTAGGGGTAAGAGGTGGGACCATCATCATCATCATCATCATTTTTTCCCGGTTATTTGGAAAAAAAACCCAAACATTCTTGCCTTAAACAAAAAAGGGGTTTAATAATAACCGTACTTGTGTCCCCATTGTATTAACTGCACTTGAAAATGAGACGAATGTTTAACTGTCACCAGTTGTTGTTTACAATTCTGCATTGCTGTACAATACTCTTCCGGTTGCTGCTATTCAACTTAAATTTGACGTGTTTCAAGTTAATGATCATACCTTTTGCCACACATATGCTTGAGTGGTCCAGTAGGCATCAATGTGAACTAGCGGCTGCCGGTTCGAATCCCGAAATGCAAAGGTAATTTTTAGACTTATTATCCAATTAGTCAGCACCTTGTTGCAGTCCCATAAAAATATGTAAGATATGAAGCGGTCTTCAATTATTAGTTTTTTTCTAAATAAAACTAGAAGGCTGAACAAGGGTTGGAGAAGACTGTTATTTAATACCTTAAAAAGCTTACAATTTTTATAACTTTTAAGCTTTTGGTTGATTAAAATCACCGGATTTAGATGTTAACGTGGACTATGTACAACAATTATTCAAACTAAGGCTGAATTAAAATCGATTGAACAACACTTGTTAAGCATCAAATTGTTACCTGGGATAATTTGTTGACAAAATATGACATGAGGATAACATTAGTATCATAGAGGTAACTCTAAGACCAGAAGGTGTCGAAGAAACGTGCTCAACATTTTGGTTTAGCTCTGGTACTATCTTCGGTCCCAAGCTAATCGATGTACCCCTCGAAGCATAGGAAAATCCTCGATGCCCTCATTTTATCTGTCAAACTTAGTCAAGTAGTGAGCTAATTTAAAACCGCTAGTTTCCACCGGTTGTTAACATGTTGATGATCTAGATCTCCAAAATGTCATAAAATCATGAATTCGTATAAAATAAAAGAGTCTCCTGCAAAAATTGAGCCTAAATGTTATTTAGGTATGTCGGAAAAACAATATATCAATACAAGGGGCCTGAGCAGGAGAATCGCAGCATTTAAAGTTCTTCATATCATCCTGGAGTTTAGTTCTTGAAGTTCTATAAGTCAAACAACATTTTGTGGGTTTACTAAAAAAAGATTACTAAAATGTTTATCATTCTCCAAATTGTCCTGGAGATCTTGACTAACGAAGGATCACTTTAAACGAGAGCAGTAATTTATCCTGGAAATTAAGTTTACAAGGGTTGGGAGGAGATGTGCGCGGATTATTAGTGGAATTTTGGTATATGGAATCGGTATTGTGCAGTGATGTCATTTTACCCAAATGCGGCTCTAGTGTACGTATATTTTGCCCCCTCTGAGGATGTATGCATTGCATTCACATTCAGTCACTCACGAACAGGCGACTAAAACCGCTTGCCTTCGCTCAAGCAGCATATAATTGAGGTAGTTTTACACAGAAAATATCTAGATATAGCTGGAACTAAGGCATAACAGCTTTTGTAAACAATGACTTCTCTCGATAATTTCTAGGAATTTAAGGCACGCTCACGCAAACCAATACAACCACCGGGTAGGGAAAGACTTCCCCTACCTAATGGTGATGTTGATTTTCGTGGGCGAGCCTTGACTTTCTAGAAATCATCGAGAGAAGTAATTATTTACAAAATCTGTTACGCTCTAATTACAGTTCTATCTAGATATTTGACTGAACACTCAGAACAAGGATTGGGTTCCATCACGGAAGAATAAACGTGCTGACTGAGTGCTCTGCTGTCAGTGACTTGTTTACTTCTCAATCATTCAGACTCTCACGACTCGTGAGTCACGAGGCAGTGAATAATGAGGCGGATGGCTGTTCATATTCATATGAAAATGTCTCATTGAACCTGACTGTTTTGTGCACGGTGAAGAACAATGAGGATGACCACACAATGGTTGCTGCTAAGGCTCTGAACCATTTGGTGGATTTTTTTTAACTTTTGATTAAAATTTGACAGATGGAAAGTTATCGATTAACCCTGCTATCCGACAGTGGTTATTTCTGACAGACAAGAAGTTAAATTTTGACAACCGTGGCTTGAAAACCGGTCGATGAACAGGACGGGGATTTTCGAACATAGAAAATAACTTTCGAAATGTCACTTTTAACCAAGAGTTAAATTTAACTCGCCAAATGGTGAGACTAGATGAGACTCACCCTAGTGGCTTAACCAAGACTCCCGGAATCCGGGACCCGGATATCTAGCTCAGTAGCATGAGACCCCTGAACTGTGTCACAGGGCCGGCATGCTACTGGATAATTCGGAGGGGTACGCGGAACTAACTGTGCAGAAACTGTGGGATTTCTTAAGTTATGGTGAAATTAATTGGAAGCTAAAATGTGGATGGAAAAAGTCTAGAAGTTTATTCAAATGGAATTATGGTGCGGATGGTTTTATTGGGCTATTATTGGGTGTGTTCTATGGGTTTTTGCTTCCTTGGTAAGTACCGGTGGTGTTTGCTGGACGATGGCGAGCGCTCGCTGGTGGTGATTATATTGGGTAGCTGTTGTTTGACCGCGATTGCGGTCCGTGGCTTGATCACTCCGTCGACAATGGCGGATCGGTGTCTTCAACTGGTCTGGAAGATGGCGCCTGGTGACTGGAGCTGTGGTTACTACAATGGCGGATTTGAGGCTTGGGGTTGCGCGTTGCGATGGCGGTTCGCAACTGTAGTGATACAGAAATCGTAGTTGAACTCTAAAATATATTGTAGATAAAACCAGGTACATATTTATTATACAGAATTGAATATTTAAATAAAAAATAACAACACGGTTAAATGTAAGCACAACCCAAACGCTCACTGCATCATGTTTGGCAACCAGGCATGTAATTAACGCAAAGCCTATGCGTTTTGGCAGCATTTCCGGAATGTTCGGTCACATAACTGAGATGCGAATTGGATTCATTCTGTGTGCTTATTTCATGAAAGCAGGACGTGCGTTTCAACGTGGGATACGACCTCGGATACGACATGGCGGAGCCGATAGGTAAGTAGAGTGAAAATTGTGAATAAAATTAATTGTTTGGTCAGCAAAAATTATCGCCGATAAAAAAAAAAAAGCTTTGTTAAATTAGTGCGAGCGAAGCGGTCTTAGCACATTTATGTATGAAAAATGTATGGGCGAAGCGGTCCCAAATACAGCATTGCATGAGTGAATCGGCTTAGCAAAAAAAAAAAAAAAAGAAAAAAAAAGAAAATGGTTGAGCGATGCGGCCTCAGCCCTTAAATAAAATGCGCGGAAACTAAACAAAAAAAAAAATGTTTTTTATTGTGAATTACAGCGAAACGAATGCAGACGCAGAATAAGCAGAAACAAGGTTATAGGATGAAGGATATGACACGTGAAACACCGGTTGAAAATGCTAACGCCCCTCCGGTAGAGAAACAGAAGAAAAAATATAAAATGAAAGATCTGTCCCGTGAACTGGCAGCTGAAAAGGCTAAAAACACACAGCTCATGGAAGAACTCGAACAAAGTCAGCGAATCAACGAGGAACTCTTAGCTAACCAAGCTGATAAAGAGGCTGATGGATCCGATTTTGACAGGGAAACCCGGTTTTCCAGCACTCGGAGAATGACAGCTGTACCACACTTGGAAGAGTCCAGGTTCTACACATCCATTAATCAGCTCTCCATTGCCTCGGTGAACATACCCGAATGCAAACCTGCGGATGACGGTGAGATTCATCGCCAGTGTTTTGAAGCTTGGAAAGATCTTCTTGTGGACTCAATGACATTGGCAGGAGTGGAGGATGAACTCACTAAGTTCACAATTTTTAAGGTTAAGGCCGGTGCAAAACTTCTTGAAATCTTCAAGAACACTAGGTCGTCGAATGAAGATCCGAATGTTGACTTTTTTCCATTCACGAATGCAATGTCCAGGCTCAAATCCTACTTTGGATCGGGATCAGATGTAATGCTAATAAGGCGTAAATTAGCATTGTTGACGCAGAAGCCAGATGAGTCCGACTTATCATACATAAATCGGGTTGGCTCAATGGCTAGACTCTATATATATCACGAGGCTGATGTTTGTGGTCACAGAGAAAAGAACTGCAACAACTGCGGGATTCTTGGTCACATTCAGCGAGCGTGTCTCTCTCGTGGTAGAGGTCATGGTATGAAGCGACAAGCAACGGAGTCGTTGGAGACTACTGCGAAGAAGATAGCAGCAATTGAAGAAGTGAAAGATGACTTGGTTTCTGTTGAATCAGTAAGTGAATCGACTGAATTTTAAGCTGATTTTTTTTATTCTTTTCTTTGAAATATCATTAACGCACAATGTTCTGAAACCAAAAAAAAAATGGATAAAAATACAATTTAATAATCATTGCTTCTAAAAAAAAAAAAAAAAAAAATAAATAAATAAAAAAAATTAAATATATAACACTTCCGTTATTTACTATGTATTTGAAAGGTATCTCAAAAAGGCAATGTTAAATAAAACAATCTTATCAATAGTAAACACATCTTCCTACAGGTACGTTCGGAACCTGCACAAACTGTGGTGGAAGTTGTTTCAAAATCTATAGTTGGCCCTCAAATGCTATCAAATCAAGTTCAAGGGATTATTCTCGAGAACGTTGCACAGGTATCTAAGTAAATAATTTGTAAGATGATATATCTCATTATGTATATACACAGGTTGCGTGTACCAGCTCCAATGTCCAGTATATTGGGAGAAGCGACGCTACTATCACTGCGAAGGTATCAGGTATGCAATGCGTATTCATGATTGATTCCGGTGCGCAAGTGAATACGTTCACCGAGAAAATGTTTGAGGAGCTGATTTCACACGGCAGCTATAGCAGCGGGGTTTTAAATGTCCAGTATAAATCAGACAAGTCACTCAAAGCATACGCAACAGAAGATACCATCAACGTTTTGGCTACGTTCCATGCTCCCCTTTATATATCCAGCGATAGGCCAACCTTCGTAGAGAAATTTTATGTAGTCAAAGAAGCCCGTGCTTTACTAGGAAGACCAACGTCATCACGGTACAGTGTTTTGATGCTAGGTTTACAAGTCCCTATTCAATCTATAGTGGAGCACCCGTTTGTAGAATCAATGTACGCAGGTGAAATTGCTTCGATTTTGATAGCCGGAAAATTTCCTAAGTTCAACGTCCCTCCAGTTAAAATCTACTTTGACACATCGAAACCACCATGCAGGAATGTTTTTACTAATATTCCTCTGGCAGTCAAACCGTTAGTCGAAAAAAGACTCCAGAATCTGGTTTCAGCCAACATTATCGAAAGAGTAGTCGATGGAATGGATACTTCGTTCTGCTCGTCAATGTTGGTGGTACCCAAAGGTAAAGACGACATACGTCTAGTAATTGACTTGCGTGGACCAAATCGCTATATTCACCGAACTCCATTTCCAATACCTACTCTGGAGAAAATACTCTCCGAGTTAGATGGGGCCAGATGGTTTTCTACAATAGATCTGTCCTATGCGTTTTTCCACATAGAATTGCACGAAGACTCACGCCATCTTACCAACTTCTACACCGAATTCGGAATGTTTCGCTGCGTTCGACTGCCATTCGGTCTCTGCAACGCCCCAGACATATTTCAGGAGACGCTTCAACGAACTGTGCTGGCTGATTGCAAGGGATGCAAAAATTATTTGGATGATGTGTTGGTGTTCGGGAAAACCAAGGAAGAACATGACGTCAATCTGGCGAATGTACGAGCATGCCTTGCTAACCACAATGTTGTATTGAACGAAAGCAAGTGCGTCTTCGGAAGCCAGTCGGTTGTCTTCCTCGGATTTCATCTAACTCCTAACGGTTGGCAAGTTGGGGAGGAAAAAGTACAAGCAATTAAGAACTTCAGGCAACCAAACTGCTGCGCTGAAGTTAAAAGCTTTTTGGGCCTAATAACTTTCATGGACAAATTCATTATGCATCGAGCAACAAAATCTGAACACTTACGAAATCTCGCGAACTCCGAAAAATTTTATTGGAATGACAACGAAGATGATGAGTTCAATTGGCTGAAAAACGAAGCTTTGGAATCCATTAAGAGGCTTGGATACTACAACCTGACAGACCGCATAGAATTATTTGTGGATGCCTCACCTGTTGGTTTGGGGGCGGTACTTACTCAAATCGACGGAAATAACATTCCACGGATTATAGCTTGTGCGTCTAAAGCGTTATCCGTTGCAGAAAAACGTTACCCCCAAACACAGAAGGAAGCACTTGCAGTTGTCTGGGGTGTAGAAAAATTTGCCTACTATCTGTTGACTAGGCCGTTCACTATTCGGACAGACGCGGAAGCAATCCAATATATTTTCAACGTTAATCACCGTTTGGGAAAACGAGCAATTTCACGTGCGGAGAGCTGGGCGTTGAGATTGCAGCCTTACGACTATGACATCCAAAGAGTACCCGGAATCCAAAATGTAGCCGATGCGTTGTCTCGACTCATACCAGCTACACAAGAGGCTATCCCATTTGAAGTAGAAGAAGAAACTCACTACCTATACTCTTTGGATACTGGTAATATGATCATTACGTGGGATGAAATAGAAACGATGTCTGAAAATGACAGCGAATTACTATCAGTGAGAAAATCGGTGTCGTCGAACAAATGGCCATCTGAACTGCGAGCATATGAGGCACAGAAAAATAATTTGCGTTGTCCCTACTCTCTGCGACTAAAGGCACTTGATTCAGCACATGGAGGCCACATAGGAGAGGTGGCGATGAAGCGTGTAATGCGTGAGTTTTTCTGGTGGCCCAGGATGTCTGCGGAAATAACTCGCTTCATGAAGACCTGCAACACATGTGTTCAACTCTCGAGACGAAATCCACCATTGCCCCTATGCTCAAGAGAATTGCCTGAAGGACCTTGGCAAATGCTTCAAATAGACTTTCTTGCAGTACCCTCCTGTGGATCCGGGGAATTTCTGGTAGTAACGGACACATACTCGCGCTACCTGTTTGTAGTAGAGATTGTGGAGAGTGCGATATCTTTGCCTCGAGTCTGTGATGCGGCGAGAGGCGAAGATGAGAACAGGCGAGAAGAGAAATTATACCTTTGTATTCCATGAACTTTGTTTATATCTTCATTCCCCAGTTAAGCTCGCAAATACAAGACGTGAAAAGTGTTTTGCTCGTTGTTCCATCGTTACACGCGGAATCCGAAAAGTCCCCGGTCGTCCTTGTGTTTGTCTTCGTCGGAGTGTTGTCCACCTTGTAACCTGTCCGGATCGCTGAGTTCCGCCCAATAGGTTATGGGCCCAGACCGGTGGTGAAATCGAGTATAGTGTATTTTGCGTGCTGGCGGATTGTTGGCTCGAGTGCGGTTCAGCGGCGCCATTTTGTGTTTCGGTTTGGCGGTCTGATCGCTGCGGAGTAGCAGCGGAGCTCGGGTGGCTGTCTTGGTATTAGTACGGCAGTGGCATTGTTCACCCGGCGTGTGAGCGGTTGCTTGAATAACGGTTTCTTCTCGAGCGTCGTACCGGTCTGCATCGACGCGTGTATTTGTGCGTATCCATTCGGTGATTGTGTTGTACGGCGAGAGCTGTCGACCAGCAGTGAAAGTTTTCTCACGGCGCGTTTCGGTGAATAGGGAACGATGACTGAGAAATACTTGTTTGGCCGTTTGAATAATAATAATTATTCAATATGGAAGACGCGGATGGAAATGCTTTTGAAGCGAGAAGAGCGGTGGTACGTTGTTGCCAATAACAAACCCGAACCGGTTACGGAAGTGTGGAAGAAAGACGATTCGAAGTGTCACGCCATAATAGTGCTATATGTGGAGGACAGCCAACTCAATTTGGTGAAAGATGCCAAATCCGCAAAAGAAGTATGGGATTGTCTAAGGAAGTACCACGAGAAAACGACAATGACGTCCCGTGTGTCCTTACTCAAGAAGATCTGTAGTTTGAATTTGGCCGATGGTGAAGATTTGGAGAAACACCTGTTTGATTTGGAAGAACTGTTCATTCGTCTGGCGTGTGCGGGCCAAGCGCTCGAAGAGTCGTTGCAGATTGCAATGATATTGCGCAGCCTACCAGATTCCTACGGTGGCCTTGTAACAGCTTTGGAAAGCCGACCGGAGGCAGATCTGACGATGTCGCTTGTTAAGCAGAAGTTGCTTGACGAGTACCAAAGGCGGGTTGAACGGTTTGCGGAGTCGGGTGAGAAGGCCATGAAGTTTCAACAGAGAGAGAAGAAGAAGAGGCTGTGTTTTTCATTGTCAGAAACCCGGTCATTTCCGGAAGGATTGCCGGCAATGGCTGCAGCAGCAGCAGAAGAAAAGTGAAGGAAGTGCGGGAAAACAGAAAGCGAAGAAAAGTGATGCGACGGCCAAACTGTCGGCCGAAAAGGACGTTCCTATTTGTTTTACGGTCGGGAATGACCGTCGACATGGTTGCTGGTATATTGACAGTGGCTGTTCAAGCCACATGACCAGCGATCGGGCTTTTTTTCACCGATTTGGACGAAAGCAAGCAGGTGCAGGTTGTGCTTGCTGATGGCTCAGTGTCGAAGTCTCATGGAACTGGAGAAGGTTTCGTGAAGTGTGTCGACGAAGATGGTGATGTGCTAGAAGTGAAGTTAACGGAAGTACTTTTTATACCGGCGCTAGACAGTGGATTGATTTCGGTACGGAAGCTGACGAAGAAAGGTTTTCATGTGAACTTTGTCGGGTCAGCATGTTCGATCAAGAGTGCCGCCGGTAAAATTGTTGCGTTGGGAGAACTGAACGGTAACTTGTTTGTGTTGAAAACAGTTGAATATGCTAAACTGAGTAAGGAGTCGCAGCATCTGCCGAATTGCCAACATATGTGGCACCGGCGATTCGGGCACCGTGACCCGGCCGTGCTGGAGAAGCTGAAAGCAAGTAACCTCAGCATCGGGTTCAAGATGGAGGATTGCGGTTTGCGGCAGGTATGCGAAGACTGCCTGAAAGGTAAGCTCCCACGCACTTCTTTTCCTAAAACTTCCGATAACAGAGCTAGCAGAGTACTCGACCTCGTGCATAGTGACGTATGCGGTCCTATGGATAACGTGACCCCCAGCGGCTGCAGATATTTGATGACGCTCATCGACGATTTTAGTCGATATACCGTTGTATGTTTGCTGCGACAAAAATCCGATGTAGCTGACTGTATTAAACGATACGTGGCCCACGTTAAGACGCGCTTTGGACGAGCACCGTGTGTGATTAGGTCCGATGGTGGTGGAGAGTACGCCAACGGCGTGTTGAAGGCGTTCTACGAGAAGGAGGGAATCCAAGCTCAGTACACCGCTGCATATAGTCCTCAGCAGAACGGTGTAGCTGAGCGGAAGAACCGTACGTTGCAGGAGATGGCAACGTGTATGCTGCTTGACGCGGGACTTGGAAAGCAGTACTGGAGCGAAGCCGTTATGACTGCCGCTTATGTTCAGAATCGTCTCCCTTCGCGTGTAGTTGAAAAGACACCTTTTGAAAAATGGTTCGGCAAGGTGCCGAAGGTAGGCCACTTTCGAGTATTCGGCTGTCCAGCTTACGTACATATTCCCGACGTTAAGCGAAAGAAATTTGATTGTAAAGCGCGAAAATTAATTTTCATGGGATATTGCGAGGATCGCAAGGCGTTCAGATTCTTAGATACTGAAACCAATGGTATCACTATCAGTCGTGACGCGCGCTTTATTGAACAGCAGAGCAACCCCCATATGGTGAAGCCAGATGTGCAAGGGTTGGAAGAAGTCCAGACTGATCTCGAATGGCCCGAAGCTGTAGCGTCCCAGGAGGAGCAACAGGATCCGGAAGAGTCCGATCACGGTTCGGATGAAGAGTTCAACGACTGCGAGGAGGAAGACATGGTTGGTAATCAGAGTACGGACCAGGCGGAAGATTCAACTTCTGGTGAGCAGCTGCATAGTGAAAAACGGTCGACCAGAGGGGTTCTTCCACGAAGGCTACAGGACTACGAAGTTGACGTGGCGCTGGTGGTTGGAGGTGATCCAGGTTCCTACGATGAAGCTGTTCAAGGGCCGGAGCAGGATTTATGGCAAGCAGCGATGAAGGAGGAGTATGATACCTTGATGCAGAATGAGACCTGGACATTGGTCGAGTTGCCTGCTGGCAGAAAACCGATAGGGAGCAAGTGGGTCTTCAAAAAGAAGGAGGACAGTGCTGGAAATGTCACTAGGTACAAGGCTCGCTTGGTTGCGCAGGGGTTCTCGCAACAGTTTGGTATAGACTACGACTCCGTCTTCGCACCAGTTGCTGCTCAGACTACATTGAAGATTTTGTTGACAGTCGCTGGCCATAAACAGATGAAGGTACGTCACCTGGACGTGAAAAGCGCTTATCTGCATGGTCGATTGAAGGAGGAATTATACGTGCAGCAGCCTAAGGGGTTTCAGCAGCGTGGTCAAGAAAAGTTGGTTTGCAGACTACAGCGCAGCCTTTACGGGCTGAAACAAGGAGCGCGCGTGTGGAACGAAACGATTTGTGGAATTCTTGAAGCAATGGGGTTCAGGCAATCAGCAGCGGATTCTTGTTTATTCACAAAACGTACTCCTGAAGGTTTAATCTATCTTCTGATCTATGTAGATGATATCATCATTGCTTGTGTGTCGGAGGAAGAGATAACGAAAGTGGAGTATGCACTGAAGAAGGAGTTGACACTGTCTTCACTAGGAGACGTTAGCTGTTTTCTAGGGATCCGGATCAGAAAGGACGTGAATGACTACTATTCGATGGACCAGCAAGGCTATATTATGAAGATTGCGAACAGATTCAACCTCGACCGCGCTAAGGGATCGAAAATTCCTCTGGATACAGGCTACTACCGGAGCAGAGAGGGCAGTAAGGTGATGCCTGATAACAAACAATATCAGTGCCTAATCGGTGCGTTGCTTTACGTAGCTGTCAACACTAGACCGGACGTTTCAGCCAGTGTTGCTATTCTTAGCCGAAGAGTGAGCGCTCCAACGGAAGCAGACTGGGTGGAGCTAAAAAGGGTGGTCAGGTATCTAGTTACCACTCGTGAGTACATACTCAGCCTGACCAGCAGCAGAGGTGAACCACTCAAACTAGTCGGTTACAGCGACGCCGATTGGAGTGGCGATACGGATGATCGCAAGTCCAATACCGGATTCTTATTCCAGCTTGGGCAAGCTACAATTGGGTGGGTTAGCCGCAAGCAGACTTGTGTGTCTCTATCGACTATGGAGGCCGAGTACATTGCCTTATCCGAGGCTTGCAAAGAGGTTCTGTGGCTGCGGAAGCTACTTGATGACTTTGAAGAGAAGCAGGAAGGACCGACTACTATCTTGGAGGATAATATCAGCTGTATTGACTTTGTCGCTATCGATCGCTCTTCTAGGCGATCAAAGCATATTGACACGCGTTTACATTTTGCTAAAGACTTGACAGAGAAGGGTATTGTAGTCGTTGAATACTGCCCGTCGGGATCCATGATCGCCGACATTCTCACCAAGCCATTAGGATGTCAGAAGCAGAAGCAGTTTTCACAGATGTTAGGCTTAATCGAACCTCTTAGCCGCTAAAGATATCGAGGAGGAGTGTGGAGAGTGCGATATCTTTGCCTCGAGTCTGTGATGCGGCGAGAGGCGAAGATGAGAACAGGCGAGAAGAGAAATTATACCTTTGTATTCCATGAACTTTGTTTATATCTTCATTCCCCAGTTAAGCTCGCAAATACAAGACGTGAAAAGTGTTTTGCTCGTTGTTCCATCGTTACACGCGGAATCCGAAAAGTCCCCGGTCGTCCTTGTGTTTGTCTTCGTCGGAGTGTTGTCCACCTTGTAACCTGTCCGGATCGCTGAGTTCCGCCCAATAGAGATGAAGTCAATGGATGCAATTGCTACAAACTCAGCCTTAAACGATGTTTTTCAAATGTGGGGATACCCTTCTGTCATACAAAGTGACAATGGACCTCCATTCCAGAGTACCGGATTCATATCATATTGGGAAAACAGAGGAGTTAAAGTACGAAAATCTGTACCACTAAGTCCTCAGAGCAATGGGGCTGTTGAAAGACAAAATCCAGGTATCATTAAAGCCCTATCAGCGTCTAAATTAGAAGGATCTAACTGGCGTAAAGCACTACAGCAGTATGTCCACAGACATAACACGTTAATCCCGCATTCACGGCTGCAAGTTACCCCCTTCGAACTAATGGTTGGTTGGAAGTACAGGGATAACTTTCCCGGTCTATGGAAGCCTTCCGATTTTAACGGAAATTCCAGTGAACTTGACCGCGCGGAAGTTCGAGAGCTTGATACTGAGACGAAGTTAATATCGAAGCAGTATGCTGATCACGTACGTGGGGCTAAAGAAAGCAATATTGTCAGCGGCGACACGGTCTTACTTGCACACCACAGAAAAACTAAGACAGATCCTACTTTCTCTTCAGAACGGTTTGAAGTTATTGCTAGAGACGGTGCAAAAGTTGTAGTGATGAGTAGATCTGGAATTCAGTACACTAGGAATGTCCAAGATATTAAAATAGCACCAGGTTTAAATCACTCTGATCGGCAAGAGTCGCATGATAGTGATACACAGCCTACACATAGCACATCTACTGACGATCAACCATCGCTTCAACGGGACTTCAGGAATCTTCGACAACGGAACACTCTAAGTCGACCAGCAAGATTTGACGAGGATTACATCTACCAACTATTCTACTGAATCTCGATGCAAGGATCTCATAACGTTAACACCAAACATTCCCAGAACTGGAACGGCAAAGCACTTCGATGTACCCGAGTACTTGGATTTTTTTTTTGTTATAAAGCTTATTCATAACACTACAAACTAAAATTTAAGACTGGCTAAATAAAGAACCATTGATTTGGTAATTCCTATTCATTTTGTTCTCAACTCGAGTTGTATACTTCTCTAAAATTCGGTTTATAGAGATTGCTGACGTTTATCGTACGCACACTACGTCACGTATACATATACGCAAAATGTTTTCATCGAAAAAAAAAAAAAAACTTCATAGCGGAAAATTTTCTTGATGAAAACAAATCACTGACACAACCATACTTTAGCGAACCCTTCAGCCTTTTGTAGACATTTTGAAGTTTGGTGACGCAAGTCAATGACGTTTATACACTGGAACAAAAAAACCTCTTTTTTTTGCTGGGATTCACATTCGACATAAATAATAAAAATTTTTAGTATTAATAGTATTCACAATAAATCATAATGTCCACAACAATAAACTAACCATATAATTTAATGGTTTCACTATAGAATCTATGGTAAATGGCGAAATCTACAATAGATCAAGGGGGTTGTTATGTATCTTAACAAAAAATCACTTTTTCCCGAACAAACTTGATCCATTTACCCGAGCATTTACCACTAATTGTATTGTTGTTCTATTTTTGTAAAATCCTTACAGTATGGGACATATTTTACATTTATTGTAATAACAATATGTTAAAATTTCTTGTACAATATATGCACAATAAGATCAATTGTTGGCAAGAGATTTAGTTGTAATTGTATTTTATTTTATGGTAACTATGTTTTTTTTTCCGGCAGGGCAAAAAAAAAACGCATTTATTTTCAGTAGTATGCAAAATCAAATATTCGAAACATCCGCTCATACAACAGATAGTAAAAAAAAAAATGAATTTCTAAGTATTTATTTTAATAAATCATTGAATGAGAATTTTATTTTCCGATACTTATTTTTTTAATACACGTGATCTAAGTTAGAAAGCAAGTAAAACGCTGTCCAGACTGTTGAGGTATAACATGTTATAACGGTTGTCGAATAATTGCAACACAGAAACCACCATCAAGATAGCACTATAACATGTTATAATAACTCTGTAGTCTGAACGTACTATAAGAAGGAGTACTGTTGGGGGTAGATGTAGTGATACAGAAATCGTAGTTGAACTCTAAAATATATTGTAGATAAAACCAGGTACATATTTATTATACAGAATTGAATATTTAAATAAAAAATAACAACACGGTTAAATGTAAGCACAACCCAAACGCTCACTGCATCATGTTTGGCAACCAGGCATGTAATTAACGCAAAGCCTATGCGTTTTGGCAGCATTTCCGGAATGTTCGGTCACATAACTGAGATGCGAATTGGATTCATTCTGTGTGCTTATTTCATGAAAGCAGGACGTGCGTTTCAACGTGGGATACGACAGCAACCAGGGAATATAGCAATCCCTGTGCAGCTACCGAAGTAGCCTTCTCGTTGTCAAAGGCGTCTCCCTTCGTTGGCGAACATCAGATGACCGTGACAAGGCCACCTTGGTCGAGCCGAGAAGGGTCTTCCTCCTTAACAATTAGGCCTTCCGAGTCCGAGGATGCTCTCCTTTCTGGCAATTATTAAGCCAGAGAGTGGAAGGTCCTTGACATTTAGACCAAGACAGTCGATACTGACTTGGTCGAAAAGTGCCGATCCTGAGGATATCCGTGGAATAAACCAAAAAGGTCCTGAATGAACACCAGGAACATAAAAAGGTCGTTCACTGTACTTTGGTTCACTTTTGTACTCCACTCACGTCTTCTAGGCACAAACGCCGGTTTACTTCTGGGCAATGGTTGACCATCCCAGCTATCAAAAGCCCTCCTTTTCCCATCCAGTTTTCAATTCGTTCCTTAGTTCCTCCATTTTCCTTCCTTGTAGCTTATCACCACCCATCCATATCATCTCCTTCGCCTATTGAATTTTTCTACCACAGTTGATCATAACACCCTTTCGATCCTGTCACATCCAATTAAGTTTATAAACAAATATAAATTTCAAACTACCTACTAACACAAATTTATACATTTTTCAATAACAGCAATTTTACCTACAATCCTACTAATCCTACTAACCCAACACTGACACTAAACAAACACTATAGTTTCCTAAAACAACATGCGCAAATTAAAACCTAGGACATTGTTATTAAACGGTTACAGAATATTGCCTTCTTTATCGTTTGTCCAAAGAATTAATTATTTCCTTTTGTTATATTTTCAAAAAAGGGAAAACCCCTTGATCCAATCCATTAAGGTCTCCTAAAACCCCTTGACCCATTAAGAAGTTTTTCTCGTCTTTTTATATACGCGATCAATACATGGCATACTTTTCTGGGGAATGGTACATTCTGGGGAATGTTATAGAATCGACAATGTAATTACTACTATGTTAGATGTATGATTCGTCAAGTTTATACAACTCAATGTTTCAATTGAGGTAAACTATTTATCTTATTGTTTATTGTTGCCATACATCAACAGGCTGGCTATAGCCCAAATGATGTTAATAATACTAATCATAATAATAATAATAGTAAAATTACATGTCAAATAATCACAGAAAGAAAAACAAAGCAACATGATCAGAATGTAAAAAAAACATAAATGTAAATACACTAATTTTCTCTGTCAGTCACTGCGGCCGGCGAAAACAGATGAGAATCTCCGACGAAGCGCATCACGTGTGAGGTGAAAGTCGAATACAGATGCGACTCTGTTGAACACACACTGTAGTCCGCAAATCGCACCATATGCCCCGTAGTTCGTGCGACGCAGTGGCAGTCTCAGCATGAGGTTGTTACGGAGTGGTCGGGGTTTCACGTTTAGGTCAATTTGCCTTAGGATAGCCTCACAATCTATTCGTCCCTGTAGAGTGTCGGCGATAATCAAAGCTCTGTTGGTGTCCCTTCTAATCCGGAGAGGTTCAAGGTTTATCAGTTGGCAGCGACTCTCGTAGCTGGGCAGCCGAAGCGGATCTCTCCAGGGCAGTCTACGAAGCGCAAAACGAAGAAAGCGACGTTGAACAGATTCGATTCTCTCGGCACCATTGTTGTAATTCGGATTCCAAACCGCAGAACAATACTCAAGCGTCGATCGTACGAGGGAGCAGTAAAGAGATTTTAAGCAGTAGACATCGGTGAAATTCTTAGCTATCCTGAAGATGAATCCTAAAGTCCTAGACGACTTATTGATGACATAAGAAATGTGTTGCCTGAATGTTAGCTGTGAATCCAACACCACACCCAGGTCTTTCACCTGATTCACGCGTTCGAGTGTCGTTCCAAGCAGGTCATAGCTGAATACAATCGGTTGCTTTTTTCGTGAGAACGTTATGGCAGAGCACTTTGCTGGGTTCACTACCATTCGATTTAAAGTACACCAACTGGCAAAGACATTAAGCTGATGTTGAAGATTGTGGCAGTCAGCGATCGAGCAAATTCGTAAACATATTTTGAGGTCGTCTGCATATGCTAATCGAGGTCCTTCGATAACCAGGTTCACGTCGTTGAAGTAGAGTAGAAAAATCAACGGTCCCAGATGGCTTCCCTGCGGTATACCTGATGTGGCAAAGAAGCTAGCTGATTTGCAATCTCCTATAGCAACCATAAGTTGGCGACCAGTAAGATACGAACGGAACCAACTCAAGAGATTACCGCTCACCCCAAGCCTGTCGGTTTAGCAATCGCAATGTCATGATTCAACTTATCGAATGCCGCGGATAGATCGGTATATATAACGTCCGTCTGTACCCGTTCAGTCATACTATCGGTAATGTAGGATGTGAGGCATAGCAGATTGGTGGTTGTAGAGCGACCGCCAGTAAACCCGTGTTGATCAGCACTCAGATACTGCTTGCTGTGAGATAGCAACGGTTCCATAATAACAAGCTCGAATAGTTTCGAAACAGCACTCAGCGATGTAATTCCACGATAGTTATCCACGGCTCGTTTGCTTCCCTTTTTGTGGACAGGAAACATGTGTGCACATTTCCAGAAGGATGGAAATGTACCACTGGAAAGAGACATCCGGAACAGACGGCGAAGTGGAGTTAACAAGCAAGCAATATGTTTCTTCAAAAACACGGACGGAACTCCATGGGGTCCAGGGTTGAAGGACGATTTGAGCTGCGTTGCAGCGTTAGAAATCATCTCAACGTTGACATCAATTGCACTCAGCGTTTGACCATTTAGTGGGATGTTCCTGGCTGCGAGGGAAACATGGTCGTCACTTAGTCTCTCATCAGTGAACACACTGGCAAAATTGACAGAAAAAAGGCGACAAATATCCTGCGGAGTGGAAGCGACTTCACTGTTCAATTCCATTGACTATGGGAGGCTAGATTCTCTGCGTTGCTCGTTCACGTAGTTCCAGAAGGATTTCGGGTGTAGTTTAAGGTTACGCTGAATACCTCGTTGAAATCGCAGAAAGCATCGACGACTGGCTCGCTGATACTCGTGGTTAAGCCTCACGTAGTGATGTTTCAGAGGAAGCGTGCGATACTTCGTAAATCTTCTCAATGCTGCTCTCTTGGTCGACTTCAACCTACGCAGCTCAATCGTCTGCCAGGGAGGGTGAGAGTCTTTGCGTTGAATTCTTTTTGGGACGTGTCTGTCAATGACATATGCCAAGACATGAGAAAAAGTTTGCGCAGCGGCCTCAACGTCGTCATGATCGAGAATGTTCTCCCAGTCCATGTTTGACAACACATCTACAATGCTTCGATGGTCGGCCTTTCGAAAGTCATTAGAAACCGCAGCAGGAAGACTATCGAAATCACGAACGAGATTGTCCTCAACAGTGACAATCAGAGGAGGGTGGTGCGGAACAAGCTTAACTAGTGGACAAGGTGCTGTGGAAATGAACGGAGCATTGTCCTGAGTGCTCACGAAGCAGAGGTTCAAACTACGGTTGTTCTCGTTGACTACGTAGTAAATTTGAGAAAGCGTTGCTACGCTATAGTTATCGAGAAGGCCGATAGCTCCTGCATGAAATACAGAACGTTCTGGATCTGGATATTATTATTATTTAGCTTTATTAAGGAGGCTTTCAGCCTTGGGCTGGTTCGCCTCCAACGGATCTGGATAGAGGAAGCCGCTATGAGAACGCCTGCTAGGTTAAAGTCCCCAAAAATGAATAGCTCATCAATTGAAGTCGCTCTTTCCATTACTGTGAAGACTGATTGACAGTGAGTCTCGATGAGTTCAAGATCACGAACTCGATCTGGAGGCATGTACAATGCGCACAAAAATAATGTGCGATCGCCCAGTTTAATGGCTGTCCAAACCTGTTCCACACTGTTCCACGATTCATTTTCCATTGCTCTCGCCTCCAATCCGGAACGGACAGCCACAAGAACGCCACTACCAGTAGATTTTCGGCTGTTGTTTGGATTCCGATCGCAACGAAAAACCTCATAATCGGATCCGAACACCTGGCTGGAAAGCGTTCGCGAATCGAGCCACGTCTCGCATAGGACAATCGCATCATAGCAACGATCCGATACAGCAAGCCGGTATTCATCAACATCAGAATACATTCCGCCGGCGTTTTGGAAGAAAATCACGATGTCCTGCTTGCGGCTTACAATCGAACGTCTGTTCTCCCTGGAACCCCTCTCCACATCCGACTACAGGTCCGGAACAACTATGGTGAGCGGCGGCAGCAAATGGCTGGACTGAGACGGAGGGATCAGGGGCTTCCACGAGGCTTTCTACGGCGCGTTCCGGGCTCCGGAACGCAAAATAAAATTACAATTACAGTTAAGATTCCTATAGTACGGATTCGTTCTTGCCGCATTCCTATAGTACGGTCGATCCGGCATTAACGAATACACGTAGCATATGGGATTCGAGCTAATTGGGACCAAACACTGATTGTACGGCAATTTGAAGAGATAACTTCCTGATGTCTTTGGAGCAGTTGTTAAACAGATAGTTGGTCACCTTTTGGGAATAGTCAGTTCCCGGTAAGTCACAAGACTGGTCCTGTGGAAGATCCGGAACATCTGTGAAAGTGGTCATTTTAAGAAACTGATTCTAGAGCTCCGTGGTTTTTTCGGAACCACTCATAAACGTCTTATCACAATGAAATCAGAGCTGTGACCAGAAAATGGACCCTGGAGCTATGCGATGGTACTCCGTAAGATCCGGAACATCCGTAAAACTGGTCAATAATTGAAACTGATCCTAGAGCTATGTGGTGTTTTCGAAACCACTCATAGGCGTCTTATCACAATGAATTAAGATTTGTGACCAGAAAATGGACGCTAGGGACTACGGGATGGTTCACTAAAAGACCGGAACATCCGGAACGGGTCAATAATTTAAACTGATTCTCCATTTTTTTTTAAACAACTCATAGACGTCTGATCATTATGAATTAGGAGTTATGACCAGAAAACTAACGCTGGGGACTATGCCCAAGTAACATTTTAAGTTTTGTGAAATACTACAAAGCAACTATAAAACAACATTCATAAAACCCTGGTCAAGGCTATTTTGTCATTAATGCATCCATCAAAACCTCATTATGACTAGAATATGTCTAGTTGGCCCACCCTGCAGAAGGTTCTGAAGGGTGTATTCTCGAAGCTCTTCAAGATTGCTTTACTGCAAAAGGTTGTATGACGAACGCATTGAGAACCATTTGAAGGTTACAATAAAAGCTATTTAGCAACAATAAAAACCCTTTCCGAGCTTCCCCTAGCCGCATGCTGAATCCACTAGGAAAGCATCAATCAAGATAGAAAAGGACTTATGAATCAGATCTTATCAAAATAATTAAAATAGAAACTGATGGTATAAAAATCTTGTTAAATATCCAAATTTATTACAATAGTTCTCATTAAGTGGCCTAGTTTTAAGTGCCATATTAAATTTTATGTGAAATGTACGTGAAAACATCGAAAAAAATTAGTCCACCCTCGTAAAACGTTGATTTGACTAATTATTTAACATTGAAAAAAAAAAATATATTCCTCAGATCGAGCTTGGCCGCGATTTGTTTTTATTATTTTCGCATTTAAATGTTTGCTCATTGCTAAATTTACTAATATATATTTATATCTAAGGAAATATTGATTGAAAATCGAAGATTGTAAAAAAAACAAGCAAACTAATTGTAACATGGCGGTGGCATAAAAGTTGATTTTCATGGGTCATTTGCGAAAAAGTTGTTTTGCTTTCAAGAATTCCTTAAGAAATTAATAAGGTTTTAAAATGGCTTTTATGAAGAAAACTTGCAGGCTGAATTGTATTTATCTAAAGCCCTTTTGCTTGATTCTAACCCGTTCAGATTTATGGCAGCATTTATGGAGGCAAAGTTGCCTGCAAAAAGATCAGGTTAGGTTAGGTTTTCATTATTAAGGAGGTTTTCAGCCTTGGGCTGGTTCGCCTCCGGATTCCGCCTGCAAAAAGTTAAACGTCAAAGTTTGTTTATCTTTCGATAGGTGCGCTGTGAGATCAAGGATTCTTCCATGCGGTTTTCTCCCGATGGATTGGGAGCAGTTACTTAGATAGTTTGCGATACTGTTTTACAACATTTCGCATTTCGAACAGCTGGAAGCGCAATCGTTCCCGAAAAAGATCCCCTTCTTCCGGATGGTTACAGAAGTGCACCATCGAACGATGCAGGGATGTACGCTTGAATGAAATTTTCGAAGAGTTGATTCTTTCGCCGAATAAAATCGCTGCTATGGATCGGAAACCAGCTAATCTCCGCTAACTAACAGTTTCAGTGGTTTGCTGTCGGTTGTTATTTCGATTGTCATCTATTCGCAAGATCTGAAGAAGGCTGGTATGTTTTTCTACTTTCGAAAATGTTTTATGAATTCGAGGGCCCGCTCACTTTACTCTTCTCCGCCAGATGGTCAGTCGTTGATGATGTGCGGGTTCTTCTAAAGAAGTAAACTTTGCTGAAATCGACTTGAATTTTTCATCCTACTTCGTCTATCCTTCGAGATTTCCTTGTCATAAATTTGGCATTTATTAGCTATGAGGAACCATATTTTAAGCTCAATTTGTAAACAGAGTAATTGGGGAGTTAATGATTCACTTTAAAAAGTCTAAAAAGCAACAATAAATGCCATTTTGCTCTAATGCAAAACCTAATGGTTTTATGGTTGCTTTTATAATAATAGAAGTTTATAAAGGATTTTATCAAGACATTAATAAACAATTGCTAATGACGTTTATGCTTGAATTACAGAACAGTTTTAAGGAGGGATTGATAACTGTTTAAATTTATTTTTAAAACAAGACTATCTTGCCAGACTATAAAAGGTTTTTAAAACAGCAAAAAGCTGAATTACTAAACAGGAATGTTCTACACTTTGAAATGCTATATTTAAACTAAATGGATTGTTCATTGCCGTTATAAAACCATCATAAATCAGAGTGGATGCTAAATGATTACTGAATTGTTACTTGGGTGAGATGATACACTAAAATATGCGGAACATCTGCAAAACTGGTCAATTCATTAAACCGATTCTAGAACTCTGAGGTTTTTTTTTCGAAACCACTCAAAGACGTATTATCAGAATAAATTCGAAGTTGTGACCGGAATATGGACTCTGGGGACTATGCTATGGTCCTCCAAAAAATCTAGAACATCCGTAAAAGTGGTCAATTCATGAAACAGATTCCAACGGCGATGTCACGAAACCACTCTTAGATGTCTTATCACAATGAATGTGGAGATGTGACCAGAAAATGGATGCTGGGGACTACGGATTGGTTCACTAAAAGATCGGCAACATCCGTAAAAGTGGTTAATTCATAAAACCGATCCTAGAACACCGCAGGTTTGTCGAAACTACTCATAGGCATCTTATCAGAATGAATTCGGAATTGTGACCGGAATGTGAATTCTGGGGACTACGGGATAGTTCTCCGCAAGATCCGGAACATCCATAAACTTGGTCAATTCCTGAAACTGATCCTAGAGCTCCGTGGTTTTTTCAAAAGCAGTCACACGAATTTCGGACCCAGGGGATCACGGAATGGACCTCTGGAAAATCCAAAACATCCTTAAAATTGGTAAATTCATTAAACTGACTCTAGATCTTAGCATTAGCGGCACCGGTGGTGTAGTGGTAAGCGTGATTGCCTCTCACCCCAGCAGGCCTGGGTTCAATCCCAGTCGGTGCCGCCGGCATGTTCTGAGGCATAACATCTCTGATCACGCCTTCCTTTGGAAGGGAAGTAAAGCCGTTGGTCCCCGGTTCATGAGTTGATGGGTCGATAGGCAGCGTCCAGGAGTGGGAGCTGCCTCCCACGGAAAACAAGATCGACGGAAAATAAATCCAAGGAAAAAAAAAAGATCTTAACGATTTTTTCTAATTTCTTCACAGAAGCCTTATCAATATTAATTCGGAGTTGTGAGCAAAAAATGGGTCCTGGGATCTAAAGGATGGCCCTCCAGGAAATCCGGAACTTCCAGATAAACTAACGGAACTTCATAAAACTGATCCTAGAGCTTCCCATTTTTTCCAAAAACAATCATAGACATCTCATCGGAATGTATTAGGAGTTGTGACCACAATATGGAATTTTTAGTGAACCACTTAAGGTATACTATAGTTCAATCTGTTAAATATGTTTACTATTTCAATTGCTAAACAAATATCAAATTCTCCAAAAAGTGCACAATCCGATGGTCCCTTTAATATTTAGATGTATATAAGTAGTATGGGTTCCCTTCACCTTTCTAAGATGTTTGCACCATAACGTGGGTAGATTACCTTTTCGTGGTACGTTGCGGGATGTAAGATCTACCACCGATTCCTAGTCCTGACAACTTCAAACTAGGGGAACAGGATTTTTCAGTAATCTGTTACCGGTTGGTACCATTGGATTCAATTGGTGTAAGAGTAGGGTCAGTGTTGTGAAGAGAGATAGCTCCATAACATCACTTCTAAAGTGACCGATATGGTAGGGCGATGATGGAGGTGTTTTGCTGCATGGGCGATCTGACCACTGTCCACTCAACCTCCACCGACCTGTCTCGCAAATTATTCAAACTTCAGCACATTAACATTTGTTTAGATCTGATATTTAAAATAATACCCGATATTCCAAATTGAGCGTAAATTCATAAATTCATTGGTGAAGCATCAATTTTTTTTTTTCAAAATTTAATGGCTATGAAATGATTTAAGTATCTAGCGCGTCTTCCTTGAAGTATGAACACATCATTTAAGATTTTCTCTTATCAGTTTTGAAAGTTGCGTGTTCAAAATTGCCATTTCCTAGATGCTGTTTGAAATAATAATGATAATAATAACTATTAATTTATAAATACATTTTATTCTTCACATAACTTCAAAAGTCTTAACAAAATATGAAACGTCAAAATGAAGACATGTATTGAAATCTATAGCATCCCTGTTTATCATAATTAGCATCAGTGCAACACACGGCCAATGAGAATAACTCAGAGAGAGAGAGAGAGAGTCAGCTGTATGAGAAATTTCTAAACCTGCAGTTACTCAGCGCTGAGTTCCATACAACTGAGTAGAAGTGGCTCCCTCTGAGTTATTCTCATTGGCCGTGTGAAATTCAAGTAAATAAGAAGGGTAAGATCTCACCATAGGTGGATGAATACTGTTTTTGTTGTAGTTGCAAATACCATGTGTTCTCGATCATAATTTCAGATTAATTTTCCCTGTCCATTGCAAACACTGAAGTCAAATCAGTTGAGCATAATCATTATCACTTAATTGCACTTAATTTCGGTTACTTTGTCGGTTAGCCGCATAATCACTTGCAAATGAGTTCAGTTTACAAAAGAAAAAAAAACCGTAAACGTTCGCGCTGCATAATAATGATGCCTTACTACTGCAATAGCACCATCCAGCCAGGCCCTGTGCGTAATTGATTATTCATAATTAAAATCAACATCAATTTCACACTTCGTTAGCAGAAGTGAACGATGGCAGCCGCCGCCGCCGATTATAACAATGGAAATCGCCGTCACTTGGCAGAAGGAGTAAAAGAAGAAAAAAAAAAAATGATAATAAAACAAGCTCGATGTGGCGACTGCCTGGCAACCTTTATCGCATCGTGCTTGTTTGCAAATAAATTAATTGGCGAGGGAAAAACGGCCTACTGAGATGCGAGCGTTCGCGGCATTCTTTTACTTTATTTGCATCAATTTGATTATAGCAGTGGCTAGGCATCAGGGAGGGAAGGTTGTGAAAATGGTCATCAACATTATGCCGAATCAGGATCTGATGCTGATGAAATCATTTAATTTTCCTGGGAGTTTGTTTTCCATTACTGTCCTTTGCTCGTGAAATATCAAGCCCAACGCTCTCAACGATGAAGATCATTAATTTTAACTGGAATCATTTCGGACCCTCAGGAAAACATACGAGTCAGAATATACAAACCGTAAACCAACCTCAACAGACTTCGCTCTAATTGACCGGCTCGAATTTTCCTTTCTACACACTGCGTCGCCACTTGGCAACCTAAATGAGTTCATACACTGGGGTATCTTAATGAGCGGTTTTTCCTAAACTTTTCGAGTTCCTTTAGGCTATATGTGCGAGTATGTATGTGTGTGTAGCGTTTCATGCAAGTACGAGCATTTCCGCGAACGGCAGCTCCACACAAGGTTCATCGAAAGGCCTTCATCCTTCTGCTGGCGGGGGTGGTTTGCGGTTGTTTGCGCTTTTTTTTCCCTCTGAAATCCATTAGAGTTTGAAAAAGCACTGGCAGGGCTTTCGAAAGGTAAATAAATTGAAGGAAATTGCATTTTTTTTCTATGCATAAAAAACCGGAAATGTACGAAATAGTTTTATTCAGTTTGCCCCTCGGCTAGGAGCGGCCAATTTTCTCTTTACGGTTTGTGGTTTCATTATTTGATTTCGCGTTCCATTTTTCCACGTAGGTTGCTAGGTTTCATTTTTGTGTGTGTATGTTTGTGTACGTACATGAGTGTTTCTTCTTTTCGCTATCACAATTAAGTAGTAGGTCATGATCAAAGGGAGGACAAAATTAGGTTTTCTCCATTTTCTCGTCGAGTGTACATACAATTATAATGTTGCGTCGTCGTGGAGAACTTTGTGTGCTCCATTTTCCGTACGTTTATCACATGTGATAGCGGTGTTCTGATTAGTGAATGATTTGAAGAAAAAAAATGTCTTTCTTTGTACAAAAACAGCTCAGACTTACCAGACTCCGGTGAACAATCTTCGACCTGCCAAGTGGATTGCATACATTTTCGTCAGCACGACACCTTAATTATTTGCTTTCTGATTCCCTAATCAGCTTGAGGGTTTGGCTCAGGAGGGAAAAAAATGGCACCGGAAAGTGTTCGTCTGGGATCTCCATTCGGCGAAGGCTGTTGAATGTTCGTAGGTATTTATACTAATCCCGCACTTTCCGCATTCTCGTGGCTGCTGTCATCGCAGTAAACAGCGGCATTCGGTGCCAGGCGACAAGGTGATGCTCATCGTCAGTCTACTAGGATCGGTGGAAGCAACAGGGCCGGAAGCAGCAGCAGAAGATTCATGGCCGGCTGTGACGCGAACAGCAGCCACATCGTCGTGCCTGTCAGAAGCAAGGTGCTGGAGTGGAATTCTGTGAATAAATAAGAGAATTTGTTATTTGAATAGCGGCACGATGCGGCAGTCGGTGGCTCTGCGGTGTGTGGCATAAATAAAAGTATCAAATCACAAACGGTGGGCCTCGGGGTGGGAGTGACTGGGGTACAGGTAGAAATGGGACACCGGAAAACGTGACACACGGGCAGTGGGGAATTTTCTGATTGAGCGAAGCTTGGTCTTCGGTGGGAATTGAAGTGAGAATGAAGGATTTTGCTGGCTGATAGATGACAATATTCAAAAAGGGAAACGCGTGACGGGTTGCGGGTATTGAAAAATTTCGGAGGAAATTGCTTTAACAATGTGGGATGAAATGATGGAAAATTTTCAGAAAATACATGACATGATCCATCTTTGTATCTCGATCGCCCGCGAACAGCTGGGTCAAGCAATTGATTCAAGGAATTTGTTGTGACTTGGGATGTTGGATGTTGATCGGTTCCATACTAATTCGCTAATCCAGTGCTGCCGCAAAAGTGCTATTTTCCATCTTGAAATCGCCATTTTTAATCAAGTCTTATTTTTGAAAAGGGCATAATAGAAAATATTAACCGTATCTTCAGAAAACTGTTACTCGAGAACGGTTTTTCCGATCGGTTTGGTGTCTTGGGCAATGTTGTTGGCAATTGCTGTGAGTAAAGACTGTACTCGAAAAAAGTGAGACAAACAAAAATGGTCACCAAAAATTAATTTTAAATCGGATTCCTTCAAACTTTCAGGGAATTAAATACAAATTGTTAGGATTCTACTTCATTGCTTTATTGGATCTCCGATCCATAACCGAATATCCGCACCTTGCTCTTGACACCCCTCATAAGGTTTTGCGCAATGGTGGGTCCGACTTCTTTTGATACTTTTACCCACTGTTTATTCAAAGCCAGAGCATTCTCCAACACCTTAGGTGTTTTACGAAGTCTGGTCTTCATGATGGCTCAAAACTTCTCAATAGGGTTAAGTTCCAGCGAGTTGGTGGGTTGACGTATTTTGGTACAAAAGCAACATTGTTGTCTCTGTACCAAATCCGGCCAAAATAGCATCTCACCTCCGTGAGACCGCAGGAAGGATGGGAGGTGCTTCTGGAGGTAGATTTACCCGTTGATGGTACCCGTCGTGATATACGGCTGGCTTATCTTGCCGTACCCACAGATGGCCTGCCAAACCAAGAACTTTTTAGCGAATTTGTTCTTCTTCCTTACCTCCTCAGGAACGGCCAACAGTGATGTGTGGATAGAATATGGATATATTCGGAATTGGGATGACGTCTAGAGACCAAAAATCGATGTCCAGCTCCATTTTGAAATCCAAGATGGTGGCTTCCGGTTTCAGAAAAGTGGGAAATACTGCCAAATACCCTTCTATATGGGTATTTCCGGAATCGGGATGACGTCTAGAGACCGAAAATCGATGTCTAGCGCCATCTTGAAATCAAAGATGGCAGCTGCCGATTTCAGTAAAAGTGGGAAATACTACCAAATACCCCTCAATATGGGTATTTCCGGAATCGGGATGACGTCTAGAGATCGAAAATCGATGTCCAACGCCATTTTGTAATCCAACATGGTGGCTCTCAGATTCTAAAAAACTGTCATATACCCTATAATATGGGTATTTAAGGAACGGGTTCGACGTGTACATCCCGTAAATATATGTCAGACACCATTTTGCAATCCAACATAGCGGCTCTCAGATTCAGAAAAACTATCAATTTTTGGTATTTTTGGAACAAGTACTACGCGTACATCCCGAAAATCGAGGCCTGATGCCATTTTTGAATCCAAGATGGTGGCCATTGACTTCAGAAAAAAGCTATCAAATTCCCAAAAATATGGATATTTTCGGAACGGGGACGACATGTAGATGCCGAAAATCGATGTCCGACGCGATTTTTAATTCCAAGAGGCGGCCAGTGACTTCAGAAAATCTGTCAAATACCCTATATTATGGATATTTTCAGAACTGGTTCGACGTGTACATCCCGAAAATTGATGTCCGACGCAATTTTGAAATCCAAGATGGCGGCTGTTGTTTTCTGAAAAGCAGTCAAATTCTACGATATGGATATTTTCGGTACAGAACGCGTGTAGATGCCGAAAATCGCTGTTCGATACCATTTTTGAAATCCAAGATGGCGGCTCTCAGATTCGGAAAAACTGCCAAATACTCTACAATATGGGTATTTTCGGAACAAGTACTACAATTTATGCCTGACACCATTTTGTAATGGAAAATGGCGGCCATTGACTTCAGAAAAACTGTCAAATATCCAATAATATGGATTTTTTGAGACGACATGTAGATGCCGAATATCAATGTCCAACGCCATTTTGAAATCCAAGATGGTGGTTTCCGGTATCAGAAAAAGATAGAAATACTGTCAAATACCCTTCAATATGAGTATTTTTGGAAAAGTAATGACGTCTAGAGAATGACATCTAGAAATAGAAATGAGTGTCATGAAATACAAAATGGCAGCTACAGGATACAGGAAAAGTACCCTGAATGTGGGTATTTTGGGAATCGCGGTGATAATTACTCTCCGATGCCATATTGAATTCCAAGATGTCAGCTTCTGGTTACAGATAAACTGGATAGTAATGTAAAATACCCCCACAATATGGGCATTTTTGGAACGGGGACGATATGTAGAGGCTCAAAATCGATGTCCGACGCAATTTTGGAATCTAAGATGGCAGTCCTGTTTTTAAAAAACTGTCAACGCTGACGCCGTTTCGGCATTTCAATTTTCGACAACTACACGTCGTCTTTGTTGCGAAAATATCCAGATTGTAGAGTATTTTACAGATTTTCCAACTTTTTCTGAAACCGCCATCTTGGATTTCAAAATGGCGCTGGGCATCGATTTTCGGTCTCTAGACGTCATCCCCATTCCGACAATATCCATATTTAAGGGTATTTAGCAGTATTCCCCACTTTTATAGAAATCGGCAGCCGCCATCTTTGATTTCAAGATGACATCAATTTTCGGTCTCAAGACGTCATCCCGATTCCGAAAGTATATATATTGAAGGGTATTTGGTAGTATTTTCCACTTTTTTCTGAAATTGTAAGCCGCCAACTTGGATTTCAAAATGGCACTGGATATCGATTTTCGGTCTCTAGACGTCATCCCGATTCCGGAAATACCCATATTGAAGGGTATTTGGTAGTATTTCCCACTTTTTCTTATATCGGCAGCCGCCATCTTTGATTTCAAGATGGTGCTGGGCATCGATTTTTGTTCTCTAGACGTCATCCCGATTCCGAAAATACCCATATAGAAGGGGATTTGGCCGTATTTCTCACTTTTTCTGAAATTGTACGCCGCCATATTAGATTCAAAAATGGCGTCGGAAATCGATTTACGGGTTTTAGGCGTCATACCGATGCCGGAAATATCCATATTCCATCCATATTGGTCTTGGATCCACTGAACAACGTCGCCGAAGAAAGCAACTTCCTAGCGAGGGGGGCGACACATCTAAATCTCAATTCTAGATGCTCAAAAAATCTCACACTAGCGAATAAATCTTCGAAAAATCTTCTTTCATTTCTCGCATCTACTTGCATCACGCATCATCTTTTTGCAATAAATCTTCAAAATCTTCTTTTTATCTACTCAGCCACAGCAAAACACAATATTTCCTGCATCGTAGATAGAGTCGCCCCCCTAGATGACAAGGATTTCAAGATATCATAAAAACAAGGGCATGATTAATTCATGTGCACTAGCGCCGCGTATTGAGAAAATTCTGAACTTCTGTCCACCAACGATAAGGTCTTGATCCACTGAACAAGTTCGCCCAAGGAAGCAACTTCCTAGATGGCAAGGATTTCAAGATATCACTCAAACAAGGATATCACAAATTCATGTTCATGTTGCACCGCGTAGTGAGAAAATTCCAATTTTCTGTCTACCAATGATAAGGTCTTGACCCACTGAACAACTTCACCGAAGAAAGGAACTTCCTAAATGTCAAGGATTTCAAGATATCACACAAACAAGGGCATCATTAATTCATGCTCACTAGCGCCGCATAGTGAGAACATTCCAAACTTCTGTCCACCAACGATAAGATCTTGATCCGCTGAACAACTTTGCCCAAGACAGTAACCTTCTATATGTCCAGGATCGCGAGATATTCCATGTTGGTCCCTATTAGGTCAAATCTCATATGTACTCCATTTACGCGAATTCTATTTACGCGGTACGTATTACTCGCGCTCTTCGGGGGAAAGCTGTGCGTATTTTTGTTAAGATTTGGTTTTTATCGAAGACAACAAATCAAGAAGACTGGCAACTCTTCCATTTTCTCATACGAACGCTATGAGACAGGTATTGACGAGGCTCGGTAGCTCAGTGGTTACCGTTTCTGCTTACTGAGCAGAAGGTCGGGAGTTCAATCCCAGGCCCGTCCCCTTCCTTGCAATTTTTCACTTTGCCTTATTCTATACCCACTAGATTTTAATGAAAACAAATTCTTCTTTAACACCGATCGCATCACTTACCACAGTTTGGTTCCTGATCTAAAAATAGAAATTTGATGAGTTCGCGCGCGTGTGTGTGTGTTTGTGTATTATAATCGCTCTACCAAAAACGATCCCTGCGTGTGCTTGTGCAACCTTTCCCCACATCCAACATCCCAGTGATTTCTCGTGGAAGCGCAGAGGATTTCTCGGTTTCCTTCACAGCGAGTACCACGTCAACACATTCCTTCCCATTCCCTAGTTGACCTGCATTCGGACACGGCCGGCGCTGGTATTGCTAAAATATTAGATCACCAGTTCTTACACATTTAGGATGAATGTTAGTCCCAAACATCATCTGTTGGTTCTCTGTGTAATTGCAGCTGATCTGGTAATAACAGAGCAGCAACCGTGGGCGGTCAATCATGCTTCATGCTTCATGCAACGCTATGAGACAGGTACAATCGCGTCATCTGCCGCTCAAAGGTAAATGCTTCGAACGAACTTGATAGCAAAGATTACATCCTGGGTTTGTGAATTTGCTCATTTTTCTATGCGTTGCTTCCACCTTCACTCAAGCGCAGCGCTACTGTATCTGTCGCTTGGATTCTAGCAAAGTTGCCAGTCTTCTTGATTTGTTGTCTTCGGTTTTATGCTCAGCCAAGATAGATTTTGGCTCCTTCCTTTGAATATTACGCTTGGATTTTGTAGAATAGACCTTCCTGAATTCATACGTCTAGTTGGATTTTTTGAAACACGCCCAATTGTTGAGAAAACTGGGTTTACAAAGTACCCAACAAACAATTTTAGCTGCAGACTAGCTTATACAGGCAAAAATTAGCTGTATAAGCCAATTTTTGGCTGTATAAGCTAATCTGCAGCTAAAATTGTTAGTTGGGTAGGTATTGTAATATCAATTTGGGTTTCCTGTTCTGCCATGTTATATTAAAATAAAAAGGAACTATCGAAAACCAAACGTTTTTTTTATAAGTACTATTTCTTTTGTGGTATTTCGCTTGATGCTTTACCCGGAATTTATTAAAACCCAAAAATCCGTTGCTTTGATTCTATTGATCTGCATTATTACCAATGTTCTTCCATGAAAGGATGCAAAAACTTATGCGCAAAATGTCTTGTTGATAACCCGAGTGTTTTACAAAATACAGTCAACATTTGTGGCTCCTGTTATGCATTAGTGTCAAAAATCACGGCTTCAAAGAAGTATAAGACTATAAACGAAGGCTAAGAAGTAATGTAAACGTTTGAAATATACGGTTTGATCATCGAGTGACAAAAGAAAAACTTATGATTTGTTCTGGCCTAAATTTAAATATTTTATCAGTAGCAATACAATTTTAAATTTGCCTCAAGTCCTTAGGGAGGGAGGAATTGACCTCCTGACACAAATAAAGATCGATTAGTCGATATCAATAATCAACGATAAAATAATCGATTATTCAATAACCGTTAGCAAAATACAGCCTTGTTGCGACTAAATTCCACCACGCTCCACTACATTCGCCTCGGGTACTACGATTGCAATCACGTAGGTACCATGCGACCTCGCCGTTCCAACTTTGAAATGTTTCCCACCCAAAACAGCAAACCGAAATTCTTCTGCGCCCTTGGTTAGGCAACCGTCCAACCACGAAAAAACACCCATCCCATCAGCTTGGCGACGCGAATTCGAAATCGAATTTCCGCGTGCGCCTCCCGAGGTTGGGCTTTCGCTTTTCCTATTCTTCATCTTTGCACAGCTTCCCCTGGTTTATGTCAACCATTTAAATTTATGCAACGCTTGAAGTCGCGTTCGCGGGGTGAATTTGTTTCAATTTCGGATAGCATTCTCATGAGTGTGTGTATGTGTGCGTTTTATGGGTTGCAAGTGCCTACTTCTCTTGAGCGGTTTCTTCTTTTGAAAATCGCACATTGCGATGGCACGATGGGAGCAGCATGCAATGGCTTGCTGCGACGCACTTTATTTATCACCTTTGCGGTTTGTGAACTTTTCTGCTTATTTTTGGATCGGAAAACAAATTTATGGATCGCCTAAATTAATGAAACATGTTTGCCAAGGAAAAGCCAATTAAAATGTAAAAATCTACTCACCTAACCGGTCACCCGCTGCCGCCATGATTCCGCCGCGCTTCCCGCTGGTGACCTTCGCAACCGACGCCACATTGCGATCCGTCACCGATGACGTCGCCGCCGTCGTCGGCTGGTAATGGTGACCGGGTATGAAGGGAACACCGGCCGCTCCGACCACCCCGCCTACGTTGCCTCCGCTTCCCACCGGCCCACTGCCCGGTCCGATCATGTTGAGTGTGCTCTCGAACGCGTACAATGCCCTGAATCCGGTCCCATCCAGCCGGTCGTTCGACACCATGGTGACGCGGAAAAACCTACCATCCGATCGCACGATCAGGTCCCTTCGCAGGCCGCAGTACATCAGGAACTTGCGATCGCGGGTGATAAAATTAGAAAACTCCACGTAATCGCTGGCGGAGTCTTCGTCGCAGCTGTGAAAAAACGGGATAAAATGAGTGAGAAACATAAGGAAATTGTGTGTGTGTGTTTTGGCTATTCTGAGTGAGCGAAAATTCTAAGCTAAATGGGATTTTTACGAGCTGCAGACAAACAAGACTGAAAACAAGTGAATATCATTAAGTTTACGGCGGTGAGAATGGTTTTTTTTTGCAAAAAGTTGAACAGTTGTTGCTTGTCATGTTAGTTATTTAGAGTCGCATTAGTGGACCAACTTTTTCAAGTACGGATTCAAAGAATAATGCATAAAATATAGATGGCGCCGGTGGTTAAGTGGTGAACACGACTGGCCTATCTCCGCAGCGGTTCGGTGTTCTTCCCTTGAAGAGGGATTTGTTGTTTATTGTTATGTCGCACAGACTACGTTCCTAATACTATTTTTAAATAATTTTTAGTTATATTTAAGTCAGTGGCGTCTCGTAACCTCACTTTTTACCTGAACACCAACTTTCAAAATTAGATTTAATGCCATATTCATACTCGAATCGGTTGAAAAAAAACATAATCTTCTACACAAAAAAAAATATTCTGAATTTCAACTATCGCGTAAAATCTCCTTTCGTTTAATTTTGAGCTATACTTATGCGCGCTATATCTCGCAGAAATTAACATGAAATTTTCAAACGGTGTAGTTTACTCGATATCTATCCATTGCAACCAATATTTTGATTATTGTTTATGTTTTGAGAGTTGGTACACAGGTAGATTGAGGTTAAGGAAACGCTACTGATTTAAGCCAAAACAGTTACTAATATTGCTAAAAGCCCTAAGGCAGGAGCTAAATGGGTTGCTGTATCCGTAACTAGTCCTATGTCATGGAACAGTATTTAAAACCGAGATGTGGCGTAATTTTACACGATATTTCATGTAAATTTATGCGCAATATCGCATTAACCTGCAATATTGTATACAAGCTTTTGAGCAAATTTCAATGCATATGGCAACTATAGCTCAAAATTTAACCAGAGGAGATTTTAGTTTCGATAAATTTAGGACAGCAACCATGCACGTCATTAATATTTTGAAAAACTTTACAAATTTCCAGGAATTTCAGGGAGGTCCACAAAACTCTTGAAAATTTTAGAAAATTTGAAACATATGTAGGGACCTTAACACAAGTCCAGAGATTTTCTGGGAAGTTAAGATATTAAAGGACATTTCAATTAATTTCAGGGCAGTACCAAAATCTTTAGGTGAACTAAATATTGCAACTCGCAACCGATGGACCATTCTGATGTGGGGACGGCTTGATGTTTATAAAGTACTATCAGTTAAAACTGTGTTTTTGAGATTTACCTCTATACATTCTTTGGTATTTCCTTGCGGATAATCAAGTTGGTGTTCGCTGATTCAAAGAATGGATGAAATAAACATTGAGCTGTCTATAATTGGGCGTTGTTGAACTAGTGGTAGTTTACTTGCACAACATTTTATATGAGTATCCAAGTAACCAAATAGTCACAAAGTAACATTGAATGAGGGTTCAGAGTGAGACAATGTCACTGAGACACAATATGGTAACTTGGGTATTCGGATAAACTGTTACTTATACTAAAAAAAAGCTAATCCTGGTTGTATCTTTTTTTCGATGCATGCATTCCGGGTGGTGAGCGAATATGAAGAAGAAGAAGAAGAAGACGGCGTTATCACAGAGCCCCGTCTCGGAACGAGTGTATTGTTGATGGACCTGGTCTACGATTCAAGATTGGTTTCTGTGATGATAAGTATCACAAAAAAGGTAAAATAAGTAGCACGATCTTCATTGAAATGTAAGTATTATTGAGAATAATCATAACAATCAACTCGTATATGCATTGAAATACATATATAAAAGGGAAGGGATGGTCCAACAGGGCACTCGATTGAAGCGAATGGGGATAGTGGGAATGCTAACTCCCTGTTGATAACATTTCGTGGATAAAAGGCGGGCTCTTCTCCCCACTCATTGGGGCATCTTCCTGTTTGGGGGCTTGTCTTTTTGACCAATTAATAATGTTTTGTTGTTTTTGACATCATCCACATCCAGAGAGCCAGTCACTTTCGAACGTATGGGAATGGTAGGAAACCATTTGGAAATGCATGAAAATTTTCAGTTTTTATTCATTATCGTCTTTATGAGCAGTTTTAGATGCACAAAAATTGCACGAGTACATTACTATGGTGATAAGGTAAACACTCGTTTATTTGTTTCCTTCTGTGAAAGCATGTTTAGTCACAAATCGTGGATTTTCTGATATTCTCCATACTGCAAAAATGATTTTCCTACCACTGAAGGGGCGACATCTCTCGGATCTTCAGTATAGCTACTACTCAAATCATATAATTAATTGGCTGATCAAGTTGCTGGAAAGAAATTCTTTATTGTTCCGTAGATGCGTATAGGCGACTTTGCCTATCGATCTACCCAATCCGATTTTAGAGGACAATCAAAGGTTATTAAACTTGATCAAGGCAAACAGAGAAGAGAGCCCAGTGCTGTCGGACTTAGTTTCCGTGCTACAATGGGCGGTAAGCCACTATCATCATATCATCAGCACCAAGATCTTTAGGTGAACTACGAGAATATCAGGGTAGCTTCCAGAACATCATGAAATATCAGATAACCTCTGGGCAGTTGAATTAACTTCAAGGAAGTTGCAGGATCTTAAAAAAAATATCATAAAACTCAGGAAACTTCCGAAAACTTCAGCAAAGTTCTGAGATCTTCAAGGAAGTCCAGTTTAACCATTCCCTAGTTTTAATAAGAGGAAACTAAATTCTGTGTACATTTTCATGTGTCCATGGTTTTCAATATTTAAACAGTGTAAGTGCTTATTACCTCAGTTGGGAGCGATCCTGAGAATCCCTGACTACAATGGCCTCAGGGTCGGCACGCTTACCGAACTAGGTTCCACGTGGCAAGGAATGATCGCACTGGATACAGCAAAAACTCCTACAGCACTTCAATATTCAAAATAACCACTTTTTATTGTTGGATTATACTAACACGTCTATTCCTCCCTACGTATGTAACTCTCCCACTTTCTTAATTCCTATCTGACCTGTTTCTGTTGTCTTTCCCTTCTTCTTCGGGGCCCCTTGCAGATCCACCACCACGTTTCCTCGACGACTGCTTCACTCGGCTCCACGTTCCACCTTCTTCCTTCTCTCCTTCGGCGGCGTTGGAAATCTCCTTCGCGCGCTATTCCACTTTTTATGCTGGCTGGGCCACCGAGTGTGTTGACGGACTCGGCTTCGGCGGTTCGTGCCGGAATTGTTCTTACTTGGCTGGGGACTGGCGTAGCCTACCGGTACGTCTACCAGGTGTATCTCAGCGGTTCTGTTTAAAATTTACAGCGGGGTCCTAACAGACAAACGGTTCACATTAGGACCTTTGAACCAAAATGGTGATTCCGGGAATTTTCCTGCTGTCCGTTTTTTCCTCTCACCCTTTTCCACTTTCCTCTTACTATCTTCCACTATATTCTGTCACAGTAATGTTTCTTATATTTCACCAGAGACTATCGACCGTTTACCTTGATGGTTATTTGATGATAGACCTGATCGGTGTATGTAGCCTAGAAATACGTTCTTTGGGTCCAGTCATCGTGTCCGTTATGCCGTTTGTAATGGCCTTTTTTGTCGTCACCTCTCATGGCCGCCTAAATGCTGCTTTTACTCCATCTGGTGGTGGGTTTTGTAGACTACGGTGGGTGGATGGCTGCGTAATACTGTAGGCTACTCTACTCTGGTCTACCAGGGAGATTTACTGACGGAGAAAAACTGTACACATACACGAACATTACTTGCCATGATTTTTCAACATAATAACGAGTACTCTACACGATATTCTAAAAATTACTCGACACTGAAACGTGAACACTCACAACAGTTTGCATTTTTCATGAGCTTTCTTTTTTTAATAGGGGAATTTACGTATTCTCGTCAATCTAAGCAGCGTCTGCACTTCTACTAGCATTTTCTCAGCGTCACGCACATATATGATGTGTCTGTTTGTTTACATTCATCTACTGCTTGCTTCTCTATCCATTCCAATCGACAGAATTTTTCAAAACGTTTTGAAAGCGTTTTTACAACGCTCCAAACTTCTCAGGTGAGTGTGACTATTGTCGGCAGCCTCTTTTTCTTCGGCAACCTTCCCATTAGAACTGCGTGTTAACCAGCTGTTCTATTATCGGCAACTCGAAATCAACCCCATTTTGTAGTGCGTATGCTTTATTTGAAGAAAAATGTAGCATTACTGGATTGCTCGATCGTTCAAATATAATCAGATTGAAGCTGAAAGGCTAAACAATCGTTTGGACACAATCAGGGAAGTGCATTGATGGGAAAACATAGTGAAATTAACGTTTAAATTTTGGTTGCCGAAAACAGTCAATGGGTGCCGAAGCCAACATTTACCCTATATGAAAATTGACAAAGGACGAATCTTAGCAAAAATATGAATGATTGCTCATAAAGTTTCATGCAAATCAAAGAAGGTCAGGGTTTAATCGACCAGTCGTTTGACGTGGAACTGCTCTATGCGACAACACCACATGGATTATGATAGCGATAACCAGATGACAACTCTGACTTTAGAGCAGCTCCCTTTTATAGAAGTTATAGTTCCACTTGCTATCATATTCTGAACTCTGTGACTGAGGGGGCTTCTATCTAGAGCACTATCCCATTCCACTTTTATTAGGAAACTACCTTTCGGAATATCCAGAAATAAGGCCAGCCCACGGCTGAACGTAGGTTTGTTTTCCGATTCTTAAGATCTGATCATTTCCAGCGTTGCTTAACTTATCTTGCTTATTATTTAATTTATGTATATGTACATGTAAATGGTTTCCCTTGTTTTTTATTTGTTGTATTTTTTCGTTTGTTGAGTAATTTACCTAGAGTGTAGTGGATTTTATTTTATAGTCTTCTTTTTTTTTTTCACCCCTCACCATCCCTCTCCAAAGGGGGAGTTTGGTAAAGAGAGATGAAAAAACCGATTTGTACCTTCCTTAAAAGTTGTCCTAGCTCGCTTGTCTAATATCTATATACAATCTTCACACTGCCGTACTCTAACGGAACTATCAACTCTATGCTTTCATCTACTCCATCTATCGTATAAAAATTACCACTACAGTCTGTTATTTGAAATTAGCATCTTCAACTATGCTTCTTTTTTTGTTTCTTTCATTTAATTAATTGATTTGAAATTTGTGGAAAGGAAAATAGCGGAATTATTAATAGGAAAGTTTCCTATACATTCCATTGCGGTGATACTTTAAGGCATCGAAATGGATGACAAAAACAAAGGCGGAGGATTGTCGCTTGACCAGTGGTGTAAGCGGTCACCGTAGTCGACGCATTTTCTGTGGTAGTCGACTGCCTTTGCTTCCGACACCTGCAAAACAAGCTATCAAAGTACAGTACCAAACTAAAATGTCATATGACAGTCTCTGTCATACGACACTGTCGTCGAAGACCGTCACGTATTTATGTATTTTAGTTTTTCTCATAAAAAGAGCTGCTGATGTTGTACTTGTGTGAATTCTGAAAATAGCAAGCAGTGATGTTCTAGTAATAAAATTTCTGATCAGAAATAGTTTAATTTGCACAAAATTGAGGAATTAGAACGAAATAACACATTGTCGTATCATAGTAATTTGATAATAATCATATTGCTCGAATGTTGTTCTACCGTTTGTGTGCTGTGAGAAAGACAACGGTAGAGCAAGCGTGTACGAATACAAACAGACTGTCGCGGACGACAAAGAAGCGAGTGTACACGGTTAGAAAAAAGTACCCAAAATTAAGTTCTTTTCACTCATCTCGGCACTATAGTGCAGGAACCCAAAAGTAGGTAAAGCGGGTCAAAGTAATTTTCATTTACTTGTGTGCAGTTCGTATGGAATTTTCCACTGGCTTTTTAACCAAAAGTAAGTTAGTTGTACCCAACAGTAGGTAAATATGATTATACTCAACGTTGGGTTCCCACACTTTACTACCCCTGTTGGGTGGTTTTGCTCCTTCGTTTTTGACAACATTAGTAGGAGAAAAGGAGACAAACTAGTCAAAAGTAGGTAAAAGTGAACTGGCCGTTGGGTACTTTTTTCTTACCGTGTAGTAGAAAACGTCAACTGTTTCTACCCCTGCGCTTGGCATCTCAGATGATGAGTCGATTAAATCTCTTTCTGAGGAAATAGATATGCTTGATTTGCTTACCAACAAAAACACTGGAGCCTACCCAAATGGGGATTTTGTTGAGATCTAAGCAAGCAGTTGATTTCAACACTGTACATAAGTATATTTAAGGAACTGGTTGCTAAGCATAAGTAAATATCAAATACTTAGCAACCAGCAGCTATAAAACTGGACATGTAGCATTAGCAATTTAGGCTGTGTTCCATTTGGTGAATTTTCACTTAAATTTGACAGATGGAAAATTTTCAAATAAACCTGCTATTGTACCAGACTTATTTCTGACAGACGACGAATAAATTTTGACAAACACCTTCACGAAAATCAGACGATCATCAACAGAGGGATTTTCGAACATCTAAATTTATTTTCGAAGTGTCAAATTTAAGTGAAAATTTTCCAAATGGAACACAGCCTTAGGCTCTGAACCATTTCGACAGTGAGGATGCATAAGGGCCTATACGCGATGATCAATTCTCTTCGTCGATTTTCTCTTTTGTTAATAACTCGCTAGATTTAACGTTTCTCGGTGCGTTTGCTCTTGCTTTTGATAGCCAATACAACCTGTTACTACTCTGCATTGAACAAATTCTAGAAAATTGTTTTGCTTAGCTGTAGCAATGCAAAGAGAAAATCGATGAAGAGAATCGATCATCGCGTATTTGCCCTTATGCATGCTCACTGTCGATTTGACGATTTTTTTTAACTTTTGGTTAAAATTTGACAGATGGAAAGTTATCGATTAACCCTGCTATGCGAGTATGGTTATTTCTGACAGACAAGAAGTTAAATTTTGACAACCGTGGCTAAAAGACCGGTCGATTGACAGCACGGGGACAGCATGGTTAAAAGTGACATTTCGAAAGTTATTTTCTATGTTCGAAAATGCCTGTGCTGTCGATCGACCGGTTTTCGAGAAGAACTCAGCCACAGTTGTCAAAATTTAACTTCTTGTCTGTCAGAAGTAACCACGCTCGGATAGCAGGGTTAATCGATAACTTTCCATCTGTCAAATTTTAACCAGGAGTTAAAATAATCCACCAAATGGTTCAGAGCCTTATAGCGAATTCGTTTATCATTCAGTTCCAACCTGGATCGGGTTTCAAGATTGGGTCTGCTTGTTTTCTGACAAACGTAAATTTGCTCGTTTGTTTTTAAAACCTAGCTCAGGTTGAGGTTCGCACTGACAAAAAGTTCGGTTTCACACTGGGTTGGAACTGGTTTCAACCCCGATAATAAACGAATTCGCTATTAGTCAGTAATAAATTACCACCCGTACGATACAAATCGTGTTTCTCTATAGGTTATGGGCCCAGTCACACCCTTCCTAAGAGTAAAGTACAAGTTCTCGAAGCCGTTTCAGTTCTAGATCCAGGATGACCAATGCAAAGAAAGCAGGAATTGTGCAGTTTGCCGGTGAGGGCTACGACACGTGGCGGTTTCGTGTGGAGATGCAGCTTTCAGCCCGAGGAGTGAAGGAGACGATTACGAAGGATGCACCGGAAGGTGCTGCAGCACTAACGGCATTCCGCGAGAAGGACGAGAAGACCAAGGCACTCCTGGTGTCATACGTTGCAGACAGTCATTTGGAATACATCCGCGACAAGGAGACAGCCAAAGCAATGTGGACGTCGTTGGCAAATACCTTCGCGAAAAACGGTTTTGCTGCCCAGACGTACATCCGGCGATCAATGGCCATGCTACGAATGGAGGAAGGGACGTCTCTGGCGGATCATTTTCGTCGATTCGATGAGCTGGGAAGACAGCTGAAGGATGCCACGCTCACGGAGCTCGACATGGTGCGTCAACTGTTTATTTCGTTGCCACCTAATTACGACGTGGTTACCACGGCGATGGAAAATTTGGATGATCAACAACTCAAGCTTGAAACCGTCAAAGCACGCCGGTTCCACGCTAGCGGAGGAACAAAAGCGTTCTGGAAGACAATCCGGTTCGAGTGCTATGAACGGTATGGACGGAGTGGTGTTGGCGGCCAGGAACAGGAATCAACGTGAAAAACCAGCGAAATTCCCCAGAAAATGCTACTACTGTGGAGAGCCTGGGCATTAGAAGTTTGCTTGTCCCAAGGTGAAAGGACGACCCGAAAAATCCGATCGGGCTCAAGTAGCGAAGCTACCAATGGACAAGGAGGTGGCCTTAGTTTCCGGAACAATTGAGGCACAGGCGCAGGATTAAATCTATTGGATTCTGGACTCGGACGCTAGCTGTCACATGGTAAGCAGTGAGGATTATTTTCACGACATCCGTAAGTTAGAAGAGCCATTGTACATCCCTAGTATCACGCTTGTCACAAATCAATTGTAGAAACTTATATACGACTTATTTCAGTCATAAACAAGTTGCTGTAACTTATTGTGTTGAAAGTGTGCTACTCGGGATCGATAGTGCGAAGGATGGTGAGGTACTGGTAGCCACCAAGGAAGGTACCATGAAGGGTAATTTGTACGTCGGAAAGAACCAGTACACGTTGTCATTCGGACACGTGATTTTCGTTGAAATTCAATCTGCTATCGTTGGCAAGGCTGCTAAAGGCTGGCATACACATCGAATTCATGCCGGATCTTGCAATCCTTATGAAAGATAATGAAACTTTGTTTGTTTTTGGTGTAACTTTCTACCAGCGATTTCACAAACCTGGACCAACTAATTTCAATTTTTTTTTTATGAAACTTACAAATGTTGGCTACTTTTCTCGTGGTTCTAGAAGAAAACATCTCAAAATAATGTTTTATTTCAAAGTAGGAGTGGTCGTAAACGTCATTTTAACTGCTCAAATGAAGTGTAAATTGGCGTTGCGAAGTTCAATGGCAATCTGTTTTATTTGCGGATGGAAAGCGCACTCCGTGGATCGGCGTTAGCAGCGAGTGAGTATTCGGAGCTTCAACTTTGGCACAAGCGGTACGGACACCTCAGTTTCAAAAATGCTCTGAAACTTAAGAATTCCATCATGGTGGATACTGGACGGTATCCCTGGTGATGCTGAATTTTGCAATACATGTGCTGAAAGCAAGATGATAAGACAATCATTCAATGGCACGAGACTAAGTACACAACGCGATGGCGCGCGATGTTAGGTGCAATAAAACATTCCCGTTCAAGTCGCCGAGTCAAAACGACGATCGTCAATTAATTATTCCGGAGTATCACCAGCTCCCGGGCAAGATGAGGGAAAAGTGGAACAACAAGCAGATCTTCAAGAGGACGAAGACAACAACGATGATGCTTGTGATTCTGGTGACTATTCTGCTGCTGACGAGGAAAGCGCATCGGCACTCCCACCACAATTAGTTCCGATGTCAAGTGGTCGAGAGTGCAAAAGACCAGGTTGGTTTTCTGATTTTATTCCATACAGAGCACTTTCTGCTGGTGTGAATTCCCAACAGGTTCCGGAATGCTACACCGAAGTCAACGGTCATCCTAACGAGCGTGAGTGGAGGCAAGCAATTCAAGACGATCTGTGGGCACTGCAGAAGAATGAAATCTGTATCGTGGTGAAATGGGTGTGAGTGAAGTGGGTATTCAACTTAAAAACGAATGCTGACGGACATACATTGCGCTACAAGGAAAGGTTGGTAGCTAAGGGCTACGCACAACGAAGACACAAACACCTTCGCACCGGTGGCACGGTTGACTACCGTCAGAACCCTATTGGAAATGGAGATTCACCAGCTAGATGTCAAGACCGCTTTTCTAAATGGAAAGCTCGACGAGAAGGTGTACATACAATGTCCAGATGGGGTAAGGCTACGCCCTGACGAGGTGTGCTTGCTGCAACGGTCACTTTATGGTCTGAAGGAGTCACCAAGGTGCTGGAACAGTCATTTCAACGATTACCTAGCTACCTTGGGATTCATGCGGTCACAGCATGACTACTGTTCGTATGTCCACGCCCAAGGAGATGACACTTTCTACTTCGTTGTATACGTAGACGATCTTCTCATTGCTGCTAAAACGGAGGCGGCCATCAAGAATGTAAAACACAACCTGATGAAGACTTTCGGGATGACGGACATGAAGAAGATCCGCAATTTCCTTGGAATCAAAATAGACAGGGATTTGGATCGTGTGGATTGACGAAGCTATCCCAGAAGGGTCAGATCGAGAGGGTTATTGCTCGTTTTGGAATGCAATCCTGCTAAAACGCCAGCTGAACTGAAGCTGAAGTTGCGGTGAGCAACTAGAAGATGTGAGTTTCCCTACCGTGAACTCATCGGAAGCCTCATGTACCTCATGATGGGCACCCAACTGGACTTGTGCTTCATTATTGGATACTTGGCAAGATTTCAGGATGCTGCTGGTGAAGAGCATTGGAAGCAAGCTGCAGATACCGAAAGAGATGGGATTAGTCTACAGAAAGAAGCCAAAGGAACCACCAACCTAAGTGGACGCCTATTTTGCTAGTGACGAAACCGACCGCAAATGGGTTTCCGGGTTTTTGCTGAAGATTCATGGAAACATTGTCACCTGGTCCTCGAAGAAGCAGACTACAGTTGCAATGTTTTCTACAGAAGCCGAGTATGTTGCCATGAGTTCTTGCGTAAGTGAGACAATATGGTTGACCGGATTGATGACTGATTTTCAAGTGCAAACGCCGCTGTTTCCAGTACCGCTTTATGATGACAACAAAGGAGCGATTACAATGGCTCAACGAGAGGAAACCAAGCGAGTCAAACACATGGATGTAAAGTTCCACCAACAATCAATTCGAAACTAACGGTTTTAAATTGGCTCACTACTTGACCAGTCTATTGGTCCCAAGCAAATCGATTAACGTACCCCATTCTAGTATAAATTCCAGTACTACACTATGTTTGTTTTGATTCGCTATGAAAGTTTGACAGATAAAATGAGGGGTTAGTGCATTTTCTTATGTTTCGAGGGGTGAATCGATCAGCTTGGGACCGAAGGTAGTACCAGAGCTGAGCCAAAAAGTTGAGCTCGTTTCTTCGGGACATTCTTGTCTTAGATTTACCTCTATGGTTCCACTTCGTTCGTGATGCAGCTGCTAATGGTAAAGTAAAATTAATTTACATTCCCACCCAGAAGCAAAAGGCTGATTTTCTAACGAAGTCTCTATTCACACCGATATTTGCCGCTCTGAGGAATAAGATAGGTTTAGAAGAAATAACTGAGAGGGGTGTTGAGATCTAAGCAAGCAGTTGATTTCAACACTGTACATAAGTATAAGGAACTGGTTGCTAAGCATAAGTAAATAACAAATACATAGCAACCAGCAGCTATAAAACTGGACATGTAACATAAGCAATTTAGTCAGTAATAAATTACCACCCGTACGATACAAATCCTGTTTCTCTATAAATTTTGCACCACAGCCCCCTTTTCCATAATCGCCACCTCTTCCAACTGTTCTTCCAAAAACATCTGCGACCCCCCGCCACAAGGCTTACCCTTATGACTCGACTGATGACTGTGTTGTATTTTTCCGGCCCAAAAAAAAAATGAATATTCAAAACACATTTTTCGGCCGTTACCGATCTGTTTAAGGTGACGCCAAACAAACTGCACGTTACCATTGATGACCGAAAGCAGGCCAACCAGATTGTTGCATGCGAGCGTTTTTCGATATAGTATCGAGTCTACGTCCCCAGTTGTGATGTATAAATTGAAGGAGTGGTCACCGAATCGAGTCTAACTTGCGAAGATTTCCTAATCCTTCGGCATTTTCAAAAATCGTTGCCTCCCCAGATACTGAACTGCATCCAACTGCAGTCAGTGTCGCTTTTGCTCCAACAAACCGCGCTGCGATCAATGTAGGGAGATTCATACGGAAGGTCCTTGTCGTACTACCCCCCCAAATGTGTTTACTGCAAGGATACTCCGCATGATTGCCTGAAGTACAAACAGCAGGGAGAAAAACTTAAGAGCATTTCCAGCCCAAAACGCAAACCGGTTGGTCATGAGTGTTTCCGATTTGAATGAAACATTTCTCACGTGTTCGCTGCTACTAATAGTTGCATTTTTCATTTAAATATGATTTTTTCCTCCAGAGTAACTTTTGAAAAGGGCGTATAAAAAAATGGATTATTTTTTTTTCAAAACATCATAACTTGAAAACTATTGATCTGATCAAAATGGCATATGACAAGAAGTTTTAGGTAGTTAAATTATCTTTGCGGAAAAAAAATACACTGAAAGAAAAACTTCGTAAATTAGTATTTAAAAAACGTAAAACGATGATTATCTCAAAACACCCCCCTTTCGATCTTCATAAATTTTTTTTTTCAAGAAAACAGAAAATATGCCCTAATATTTGGTGAAGAGTGTATGCTGGTAACTTTCTTAAAAAAAAAATTATAATTTTTGAAATTTTTGTTGGTTTTTATAAATTGGTGAAATTGCATATTTTTTAGTAAAATAGTAATTTATTTGAATTCTGCGCATAGTTTTCAAAAACATTGCATATAAAAACTTTTATCCTAAGTCCAGCCGTTCTCAAGTTAGTGCAATTTAAAAAAAATAATTATAATAATTTTCTACATTTTGGGCCATTTTCAAATGTTAGTCGTGATGTCCAGCAACGAGATGTTTTTCCATGAATATATATTAAAAACCAAACAATTCATTCTCAAATATGGTAGCTGTCAGATTTACCCGTTTCTATTTAGACGCAGCGGAAAAGAAACAAGTTTATAAGTAAATACTCTCAAATATACCCAAATAATCAACAAACCCACGCATGTGCCTTTTTTCTGTCCTCTATTAGTTGTTTACCTGGATAGAATTGTGTATGTCATAACAGAGGCTCAAAACATAAACAGGTAAACAAATATGTTATTAAACCTGTAATTGAGATAAATTCTCTAGGTACTTCTCTGACGTATACCATATTGTGCCTTAAGAGCTCATCCCGCGATATCACAACTACATAAAAAGGCACCCCGTGGAGGCTTCTTACACTCACACTTAAAAAAGTTTGCTATAATCAATTGTACCTAATGAAGATAGGTATAATGTCAACATTGTAATTATTCTGCTACATATATATATATATATATTGGGACGTTCTTCACCTGTTCCATTCAGTTCATCTCTCTTAGCGTTTCAAGTTAAAAAGCAAGTAGTTTTTTAAGATGGATAACAATTTCAAGTGTTGTAAACCTCTACCTAAATCAATTTCAAAGCATGACACAGTAGCAGTTCAGTTGCTTATCTCAAAATTATTAGAATTTTTAAAGTTGCAAATAACAGTCCAAAAGTGTATTTTTATGTCAGATGGAGCAGCATCACAATACAAAAACATAAAAAATTTTGCAAGCATTTGTGGATTTAAAGATAAGCATAATGTAGAAATTGAATGGCATTTTTTTGCAACTTCACACGGCAAAGGTCATTGTGATGCGATTGGCGGTACCCTTAAGAGAATGGCAACCAGAGCAAGTTTAGCTAAGCAACACGAGCACCCTATAACGAACCCTAAACAACTGTACGACTGGGCAAATAGTCGTAAAGAAGATCTTCAAACAAAAATGTCATTTTGTTATGTTTCTACGGAAGAATACAAAAAGGCTGACACGGAATTTGATCCAATTTTTAAGAAAGTGAAACCAATTCCTGGAACTCGAAAATATCATTGCTATATTCCAGTTTCAAAAAAACCAAATTGCAGTAAAAATATTCTCTAATTCAAACGATACACCCAAATTATTCAATGTATTCAAATAATATGAGTTGTAAAATAAAAAAATAAATATATACTGTTTTTTATCTCAACAAATCTTTCATTTGACCACATCAACGTGCTTCTCTTCCGCTGCCTCTAGATAGAAACGGGTAAGTCTGACAGCTACCATATCTGAGAATGAATTGTTTGTTTTTTTAATATACAATCATGAAATAAAATCTCGTTGCTGGACATAGCGACGAACATTTGAAAATGGCCTAAAATGTTGAAAATTGTTGTAATTATTTTTTTTAATTTGCATTAACTTGAGAACGGCTGAACTTAGGAAAAAATTTCCACATGCAAAGTTATTGAAAATTATGCGTAGAATCCAAATAAATTGTTATTTTTCAAAAAAATATGCATTTTCATCAACTTGTAAAAATCAACAAAAATTTAAAAGATTATAGATTTCTTTTTAAGGAAGTTACCAGCATACACTTTTCACGAAATTTAAGGGTATTCCATCAATTTTCTTGAAAAAAAAAAATTATAAAGATCGAAGGGGGGGTGTTTTGAGATAATCATCGTTTTACGTTTTTTAAATACTAATTCACAAAGTTTTTTCTTTCAGTGTATTTTTTCCGCAAAGATAATTTAATTACCTAAAACTTCTTGTCATATGCCGTTTTGATCAGATCAATAGTTTTCAAGTTATGATTTTTTGAAAAAAAAAATTCAATTTTTTTTATACGCCCTTTTCAAAAGTTACTCTGGAGGAAAAAATCATATTTAAATGAAAAATGCAACCATTAGTAGCAGCGAACACGTGAGCAATGTTTCATTCAAATCAGAAGGGGTCGAGACAAAATTGACATTTTTTTAACGATTTGAGCTAGAAATGCTCTTAAGCGGTCTTTGGAAGCTCGCTCTAAGTGCTCATTAGCAGAAATTTTGAAAACAACCGCTTCATCTTCCCAAACCACCCCAAAAAGCAACAAAAATTGAAATTCGGCTCCGTGAAGCTAATGCAAATGAGCCTTGACAAATAAAATGTATGAGAAAATTTTGATGAGCAGCGTTGGAAAAGTTCACGATAGAGGAAACTGGAACTGGTGACCTTTTCCATGTGACACATTTCCAATTCTTTAGAATCTTTCCTAGTATTTGGTTCCCTGAAGTTGATCATCTCATTTACACAAATTTTAACTTAAAAGCATACACATTTTCCATCCACTCTGTTGCACTACGCAGAGCCCACTTAGTTCCAGTACTTAAATACAAGTGCTTTGCTTGCCACCGCACTCTGGAGTACATATTCCACCTCCCCACCGCATAATTCCGGCTCTCAGTAGGCCATTATCTCAATTACACCGAAATTGGTTGCCACGTTATCGTCATTGCCATTCATAGCCATCTGGGGCTGTAGGTGGAAAATGCGTCAACATAAATGTAGGAAAAGGGGGAGGGAAAACTCAAAACAACCGGCGTATTTTACTTACGGGGCAACTCCCTCGATGTCGAAGTAGGTGAACCGGATCAGGACATAATCGAGCGGATCGCCGTGGAAGTAGTAATTGCAGCGAATGTTCCTAGCGTTTCCGGTCCGGTGTGCGCGCGTGGGTGGGCGTTGAAAAAGAGGAAACGAAAGCGGAAAAAGAAAGAACGGGAAGAAAGAAGTTCAGTTCGGGTTTTTTTTTCTTTCTTGTGTGTCTGGTCGGGAAAGTGTAGTAGTGAACATGACACTCGCGTACTCTCGTGGGGATAATGGTTGATGATGATGATGATGGCCATGACGATGACGATGATCGAAATGGATGAAAGTGACATTTGATGGTCGTTGAAGTTTTTCTTGTGGCGGTGTGGTTAAAAATATTTTTTTTCCTTTCTCTCTCACCGACGTCGACGGCGAGCCAATCGAGTTAGGCAGTGGAGACAATGAACGCAAGACGGTTGCTTCGATGCATGATAATTGGTTTAGCTGTTTGAGTAGCGAGGTGTCAGTTATACAACAAACCACAGCACACTTGGATTCAAGGTGAGATAAGCAGAGATGGCTGACCTTGGATAGGCACCGGGAAAATTTGGCGACTGGATCCAACCCTGGCTGGTGGCATTTTTGAAATAGTGAAAAGAACACTCCATTTGATTCGGTTGATAGCCGGCTGAAACACCGAAATCTGTTGAAGAAATAATTGATCAATCATTGAGGGTAGCAAATTTCAAACCATGAACAAGGTACTTGTCAGGAAGTGGTAGTCCGCTGTGAATCCTTTGTTTTCGGTATTATTGAAGCTGCTACGGAACTCCAACAGCAATCGTGCTCCATTGGACAGGATTGGCTTCGGCAGGATATCTCCACAAAGCGTTTCAACCACCTCGTCTCGTCCGCCTATGTTGAAAAATACCTGTAAAGATCCGAAGCAAAGCCCCAGCTATAAGATTATTGCAATTTTCCCCTCCCCCATTCGGAGTTATTGCAGCAAGGGTGTCCCAATGCACAGTCCGTTCTGCTCAGCCAAGAAGAGCCATTATAATTTCTCTTTCGCGTGATGATCCCATTTCTCCATCGTGGATCCCATCTAATTCTACGGCTAGGTACAACTCTAAAAGTGCTATCATTCTGCGGTCCCAGCTGGGAAATCCGAATACTCATTTTCACTTCCATTTGACACGTCTGCCGTTATACTTTGCGGATTATTTTACGACCAAACGTGCAAGTGAGCGAGCACATTCGAATGCATCCTAGCAAGCGAGTGCCGTCTATTCATCGGGCTGCCTACTATGTGGGTAGGGGAGCGGCTCACTTTCACACGCTCGATACCAACTAGATGGGAAAGTGATCATCCTAGAGCTTCAAAGGGGGGAGGGCGACAAAATGCAAATATTTACCACTTCTGATATATACTAAGGGTACAGTCACTTGGAGGACTACCATCCATTTCGATTGAGATTCCCGGTCGGGAAGGGAGGACGAAACAAGCAACAGGATTATGAAAATTTTACTCCTTTTCCAATGGCAGACAGAGCATGGGTTCGGATTTGGACCGATGAGACGTGGGAGAAAGTTGAAGAAGTTGGATTTGTTTCGGGACACGTATCCTCGTAGAATTAATGGATTCCGGGTGTGTGGCGTGTGTGAGTGGAAATAGTTTGGCGTGAATTTTTCAGCAGTTTGGGGATTTCGGAACGGATTTTAGTTCGTCGTTGGTCTTTTGCTTATCTCGGTTTCAAACGAAAGGTGTTTATTCAATTGTGATTCAAATGTATGGTCGGAGAATGGGTCCGGAGGATCCTTTTCTTTCTTTTTAATATATTCAATCCAGGTTCGGTGCTCGAGGTAGGATGGACAATAAATCTGAATAGCTATCTCGGTGGAGGCTCATCTTAAATTGATCGGTTGGTATGGCCTTGTTCGGTTTTGGTCAAATTCTTACCAGCTGAGGGTTTCATAAAAATGGGCTCATAGAACAAGCTTTGAGTCTATGCTATTTTTTGGCTTAGAGAAATGCTTTGGATTGATTCAGTTACGCAGTCAGGATTTTTGTCTGGGGGAAGGAGTTTGAAAAAAACACTGACATCCTGGGGATTAATTTATTATGCTTTATAACTCAAAGGGTATTCCTTGGGAAATGTCGAAAGTATTATTAAGGGCCTACGAGGAGAATTTTACGGTAGTTCTGAAAATAATTCCTTTGTCTTTGCGAGGAGAACTTAAGAACAACGAATGCGAAGGGAGTTATGAGTAGAATTACATGGTAATTTCGAAAATAAATTCTCACACAAGTCCAGGGAAATTTTAAAGTAAATTATAATCAAAGAAACTCTGAGAATAGTTCCAACAAAAATTGTTCGAAATTTCAAAGGTATTCGCAAAAGTACTCCACAAGGATTCTGACGTGGATTCCGAAAGATATATGATAATAATTCCAAGGGAATCTGTATTCGTATCTTTTAGGGAAATCAAATTTTCTACCGCCGGGGAGATTACATAGGGAATGCTCGAAGGGGGCGACTCTCTACGATGTAGGAAAGATTGTGGTTTGCTGTGGTTAGCTGCGTGCACGCTAAGTAGATAGAAAGAAGATAGATGACGATTCTGAAAATTCCCGGCAAAAATATAATGCGCAATGCAAGTAGATGCGAGAAATGAAAGAAGATTGATTCGCTTTTGGCAGATCTGCCCAGCAAACAATTTGAGCTGATTAAAAGCTGAATAAGCTATTTTTTAGCTAAAGAAGCATAATTTTGCCTGAATAAGCTCTTATTCAACTTTCAATGTTTGTTGGGTGGGTCAGTTTTGGCAGATCTGGGTGAATTCTACCCAAATTTTGGTAGTTTTGAAATAGCGTGTAGTATTCTTCTAATCTTTTTCGCTTTCCAGGAGATCGAAGTTTGCCCTGTTTCTAAACGGACATTAAATGTTCCAGTTGGCAAATTTTTCGTTTTTGTTTTTCGACGCGTTCTTTTTCGATTTTTGGCTGGCATTTATATAAAATGCGGGAGGTTAAGAAATTAAAGCCAAACTAAGCATTTTTAACAAAATTCCGGTCTTGAGATCTGTGATTCGGGTTTTACGCTGTTTTCGGTCGCCCCGTGACATTAGTATTTTCTAGTGCACATTTCAAGAGTCAAATTTACGGGTTGCGAAGTGTAGCGGTACTTTTTTTTGGTAACCTCTGGTTTTTCGGAGCAGCTGAAGGCTGAAGATTCGAAAAGCAGTAGTAGCTCCTGTGCATTTATGTTTCCGAGCTGAAAAAGAAAAAGGACGAAGATGGTCAGCGTCACATACATCGATAGAGGCGTTGCTGCTCTTCTGGTTTCTACTGCGATCTGGACCACGTAATTTTTGAGAGATCGGTGAGATCATTTCAAATTTTATATTATTTTGCGAACAATTGCTGGTGGGAATGAAAATCCATTGATAATGCAGATATGATTATCTCTATATTGCCACTACTGACTACTGGTCAGCTGGAGTAAAGACATAAACTCACACACAGAGATAATCCAGTTCAAATTGCCCACAAAGCTAATTTTTCCCTATACCTTTTCCATTCCTTCTTCACGGTAACCGCAAAATACCCAATAATGACTACAAAGTAAGCATTTTCGAGGGAAACTGGGACTACCCATTAAATGAGTAAAATTTTACCCATTTATGAGTAATTACAACTACTAAAATAAGTAGTAAGTATTCATTTTTGAGTACCAAATACTCATAAATGGGTAATATGTTTACTCATTTAATGGGTAGTCCCAGTCTCCCTCGAAAATGCTTACTTTGTGGTCATTATTGGGTATTTTGCGGTTACCGTGTTGCCCTCTTCTCTTTTCAGAAAGCGAGTAAGGATGCTGTAACCCCTGTAACCATAAGCCATATAGGGCTAGGACAAAAGTTAGTGCTCATGTCTCAACTGCAGTGGCGTTTCCTTAACCTCAATCTACCTGTGCACCAACTCTCAAAACATAAACAATTATCAAAATATTGCTTGCAATGGATAGATATCGAGTAAACTAGAAGATTAAGTGTATTTTTCAACCGATTCGAGTATGAATATGGCATTAAATCTGGTTTTGAAAGTTGGTGCACATGTAAAAAGTGAGGTTACGGGACGCCACTGCTCAACCGTTAAAGGAAAATAGAGCATCACATAACCTTTCTAGACTAGATGCTTTCAACGACCAACCAACCAAAAAATTACTAAAAACGAAACGTACGGTACGAGATGCCCACGTTTCATCCATTTATTGAGTTCTAAACCATCGTGTTTAAAAAATATTCGATTAAAACAGGTCCCATGTTTCTGAATCATCAATCCCTTAAATGCCGCACAGTGGGCCTGGCCATATTGGTATGTGTTGTGCATCTGTGATTAGACCTGTGCGCTGCCGCGCCACGCCGCCGTCGCCGACACTTTTCATACGCCACCGCCGCCGATGGTTTTGAGTCGGTGCGCCGCCGTTATAATTTTTAATGCGCCGACGATGTAAATGCTTTAATAAGCTTCTAAATATTATAAGAAATATTTCTCGCAAGCCGCACAGTGCACAGTGGATGACTCAAATGGGACCGCCTCTTTTGCTAGCTCAACCAACCGCAACCAAAAATTTCAATAATCTCGTGAAATGCCACGAAATTGGTTTGAAATGGCTAATTATAATGGCGATGGTGTCTCTGGTAGAAAACATTAATAAAAAAAATCAGTATCGCTAAAATACTCACCAAACGAAAGCTTATGTTCTCCCCTTTCAAATGAGACTAACCTCGAAATGTTCTATCGGGGGGTCTAGAACATTTTTTTCAAAACATTACATTTAAAAATGTATCCTTTGTGATTTGAATCTTATGGATATCGCATTAGCCATTTCTACGGTTATCTAGGTAGCCATGACAAATATTTAGTTTTTTTTTACCTTGTTAAAAAAGGAATGTTTTAGTTAATATTAATTTTTATTCATTGAATTCAATTGTGAACAAGGATTGTTTAAAATACACTGAAACCTCCGTTTACGAAGTCTTTTTTTACGCAGTATTCAATTTACGTCCCTCTTTTTACGAAGTAAATCCCAAATAACGAGGTTTTTTTTTACGAAGTAAATCCCAAATAACGAGTTTTCTTTTTACGAAGTAAATTCCAAATAACGAGTTTTTTTTGTGATTTTGGGAAACTGGGATATACTGTGAAATACCCCACAATATGGGTATTGTTGGAATCGGAGTGACGTGTAGGGACCGGAAATCGATGTCTGTCGCCATTTTGAAATCCAAGATGGCGGCTTTCGGTAACATAATAACTTCGAATTTCTGTCAAATACCCCTCAATATGGGTATTTCTGGAATCGGAGTGATGTGTAGGGACCGGAAATCAATGTCTGACGCCATTTTGAAATCCAAGATGGCGGCTTCCGGTATCATAATAACTTGGAAATTCAGTCAAATACCTCACAATATGGGTATTTTTGGAATCGGAGTGATGTGTAGGGACCGGAAATCAATGTCTGACGCCATTTTGAAATCCAAGATGGCGGCTTCCGGTATCATAATAACTTGGAAATTCAGTCAAATACCTCACAATATGGGTATTTCTGGAATCGGAGTGATGTGTAGGGACCGGAAATCAATGTCTGACGCCATTTTGAAATCCAAGATGGCGGCTTCCGGTATCATAATAACTTGGAAATTCAGTCAAATACCTCACAATATGGGTATTTTTGGAATCGGAGTGACGTGTAGGGACCGGAAATCAATGTCTGACGCCATTTTGAAATCCAAGATGGCGGCTTCCGGTAGCATAAAAACATGGAAATTCTGTCATATACCCCACAATATGGGTATTTTTGGAATCAGGGTGACGTGTAGGGACCGGAAATCAATATCTGACGCCATTTTGAAATCCAATATGGCGGCTTCCGGTAACATAATAATTTCGAAATTCTGTCAAATACCCCTCAATATTAGACCTGTGCGCCGCCGCGCCACGCCGCCGCCGCCGACGATTTTTATACGCCGCCGCCGCCGATGAAATTGAGCCGGCGCGCCGCCGCAGCAAAATCGTTCACGCCGCCGAATAAATTTATGTCACGCCGATGAAAAATCCGCAATACCTTTTCGGTAAAATGCATCTTGAACGCGTTGAAATTAGAACGCTCGTTCATGGCTACTAAAAATTGAGTGAAAAACCACTGAATTTCATTGAAATCGAATCTACTCAAAATTTAATAACATAGTCAGAACTAAACTTTGAGTAAAACGGCGAAAATAAGCACATATTTCGTTTCTATTCTTTTTTTTCTTCTTTAGGATTAATAAACTTAAAACTAAAAAGCATTTGAACCAAGCATTTTATTTTAAATAAAACAGATTGCAAAACAATTACAATTCACACAATTAACACGCCAACTGCCATTTGCACCATTTTCGAATGATTTTCGAATTTTCTTCTACGACGGCAAACTTCGTATTTTTTAGGACTGAAAAATTTCATCACAGCTCAAATGCCACTTTTACGAATTTTGAAGATATGATTTATTCTAATAATAATTTTTATATGTAAGATACAAGAAGAGGAGGTAAAGTTTGTGTATGACACAAGAAACCTGTCAATTTCACTTCCAGAGTGTCACAATTAGCTATTAGTTATAACGAAGAGTACTCACTCATTGAAATATTTCAATACAGCTAAAATAGCTAATTGTAACCCTCTGAATGTAAAATTGACTGGTTTTATGTGTCCTGCACAAACTTTACCTCCTCTTCTTGCATCTTACATTAAAAAAATATTATTATAATATCTCATGGTTGCATAATTTTGAAAAGTAGCGGTTTAGCTGCAATAAGATTTTTCAGGCATGCTCACAATTCCATTTTGTTTCTTTTTTAAATCAACAACTGGGCTGAAAACTCAAAATTGAGATCCACCTTTATTTATTTATTTAAATATTGTTGCGTCAAACTTACTCATATCCAAAAATCCCAACCACTCATGCTTTGACGTTTAAAAAGAGGTTATGAAAATGAATACGTCTGACTCATGTTTGAGTAACCTCTAACAAGCCTGTATGAGGCAGCGATTTAGCGTCATTTAGTTTTTTGACGTTTGTTCGCACTTCCTCTATCTAGCACACAGGGATGAATCCAAGGGGTAAGTCACTCAGCACAGTGTGCCATAATTAGATTCGGCACAACTTGAGCACATCCATCGGCACACCTTTGGCACAATCTCGTTAGCATTTGATTGTTGTAAATAAAATGAAAGAACTGCTGGTGACTCAAGTTGTTCAAAACATTACATGCTGTTTGTTTGTATATTCAGGAACATCCTCTAATGAGATACACCTGAGGAACTCAGACCAGCAGTTCACTTCTTGGTTCACTAATAGATTTAAATCCGAAATGCCGCTATACCGATTTATCCTTGCCATTTCAAACCAAAACATTTCAGGTGCCAGAAATAACGGGTTGCCGGGATAAGTATTTTACAAAAAATCGCAGCTTGCTCTATGACCGTCACAATCGGCACACCTGCGGCACACTTGTGGCACACTAAAAAAAGATGACTCAAGATTGGTGTGTGGAGTGACCTACCCCTTGGATAAATCATTATTTTGTCCTCCTGCTCGTACTTGTTCGAGATAGTGTTTTGGTGCGCTGATCAAACGTCACATATCTCAGTTCACTGGTTTCGTCTCGATGAGCAAGAATGGCGAGATCTATAGGTGAGCCAGAAGGAAAATAGCCGACTCTTTCTTTCTATCGATCCGACGAGAACCCTGGATGAATGAAACAGTCGACTAAAGTTTCCTACTGCCTCACCTATAGATCCTGCCCATCGGTCTCGTCTCAGTTATGCATTATATTTTTGACGTTTTGTTTCCCATTCACGACAACATTCACGATGTCAAATTTGAATTTAAATAAAATGCCTTTGAATTTTCTGTCGATTGATACTTCGAGAGGAAAAAAACCTCGAAATGGAAAAAAAATAATCAGACAAATATTAACCGATATCGAAGAATCTGGAGATTGGCTTGATATGGATGAGCAACACCCGTTATTTATTATAGAGGAGAAGCTAGATGGTCAACTTGCAAGTTGGTGTGAAACGAATATCAATGTTCAATTTGACGGTGAATCTAAATAAGCCCCAACATTTAAAATAGTCAGCGTAACACGTTGGCATTAATTACTTAAGATGATGATAAGTCTCGAACTGAATAGAGCTGGCTTGAATGCTTTATTGAACCGTCTTAATAAGCACGATCTCATATTCACAGCACATAAGTGGGCACTAGTTGAAGACTTGTGAAACTTTCTTGAGCCGTTTAAAGTGAGTTTTTTTTTTAAAGTCGTGTTCCATCTGACTGACTGGTGACCATATAGGGTTTGAAAATCAATATCCTACCAGTGCATTGAAGATCAGATGTTTGTTTACTGATACACTAGACGATAGCTGAGAAAATAATGTTAGATTTTCACCTAGGGAACGGAATTCACTAATGTCAATGCATTTAAAAAGCATCAGTGTTCTTCCAATTAATCTTGACATTTTGAAATTGCATCATTTTGGCAGAAAATGTACTTTAATTGAAAAATTGACTCAATTAGCGGACAAGTTAAAAACGTGCCAGTTAAAAGTCGATCACGTAGCGAACATCTAGTGTGAAAAGTTTAATTTTTGTTCCAATGTGATTTTATTCTAGTCTGTTTTTGAGACATGGTGACATGGTGGTGGTGAAAATATTGTAGTAAAATTTCGTTTTGGTCAAAAGATTATAGTAACCCTGTTGGCTGTTGAAAATAATGTAACAGTTTACATTGCCATGCTCTTGCGATCTGAGATTGAAGCTTGTATCAGTGAAAAAAATGAGGACTTGCTTATCATCACACATATGAAGCTGGGGATGAAGGAGCAACTGAATCGAAAGTAACCGCGTAAATTCTGAAATCCGCGTAAAAAATCGCGTAAATTCCGAAATCCGCAATCGACAATCTTAATTCATGACAATTACAGCATTTGCCAAAATAGAGTTTTGCAATAGACACTGGCTTACTGACGAGGAACGGATTTACATAAAGGTGAATAAGGAACTATTATCAACTATAGATACTATAGATTCCATAGATAAGTGGAGGCACAAAAAGTTGTTTTGGCAACCATGAAAAATAAATGATCTTACTGGCATCCGTAAAAAAAAGTTCATGTCATCATAGAGCTCTTTGTTGTGCAGTTTTGTTTTGTTTCGTGCGCAAAAGTTCAAAATGAAGTGCAAAGCAAATCTTTGCAACAATGAACCGAGGAATGGTTTGCTTTATCTTTCATTCTTCCGCTGTCCGCGAAATAAATTGAATGTGGAGTGTGGAAAGCGTTATGTGCTCATAATATAACAATACTTCTCCCTCAAACAACACCATGATGACGTCATTCTCGTTTGGCTACACTAACGGACAGTTCGTTTGGCTACATTATACTTTGCCTCCGCTTATCTATGGAATCTATAGTATCTATATTATAAAATACACGCTGAAATTTGACCTTTTTTTCAATCTCTTACAGGCCAAGTTGTGCGGAATTCTACGTATATCCGAAAGACATCATCTTCAAATACATAAACAAAAAGTGTTATGACTATAATGCGCATACATTCAAATATGTATCAGAGTAATAAAAGCACATCATTTATCGATACCAACATATTAATAACGTGTAATGCTCAATAAATGAAAAAAAAATCCTAGGGTCCATTAAATTGTTACGTAATACAACAGATTGCTTTTTAATACACTGAAGTCTTTTTTTGCACGGTTTTTTTTTACGCGGTTATTTTTACACGGTTTTTCGCGATTTACACGGTATGTTTTTAACGATTTCTCTACAACGATACAACCTATCGACTTTATTTCAATCACATTATCCGTTTCAAGCTATAGGTAATCGAATGGCATACTTAAAAAAAAAACACAATTTTTGGTGTAAATACAGAAATTTTTAAAATATGCCTGTATGGATCATAGCATGCTATAATTACAAATAGCATCAAAATCCGATTTTTTAAAAACATTTAAGCATGTGAAAAATCCAAATCTCGTAGGTTTTTCTTTACACGGTGCGTATCCCCCGTGTAAAAAAAGACCTGAGTATACTATCCACCTCTACTTTTTCTTATACTTAATAAAAGGGTTGTAACACTTTGCCATACGACTCCACCCCCTGCAATTTTAATAAGCACTTGACATACGTTGAGAATGTCTCAAAATTGAGAACGACTCGAAATTAAATAAGAGTTACTCATATTTGAGTACCGGTTACTCAAATTTGCGAAAACGTAGGTCACTCATAGAATGAGTCAATTTTCCGACGCTTTTCAGAGGAAAACTTCTCGGATATGAGGAAAACTGAATATGGTTTTAGTCTTTCCACTAGTGAACTTCTAATCTGTGTACAATTTTCTTAAATTTTCCCCATATTCAAGAAGTTTTCCGCGGGAAAGTGTCGCAAAATTTATTCACACTATGAGTGACCTACGTTTTAACGATTTTGAGTAATCTGAAATTTTTTTGTACATGTGCGATTGGCTTGAAAAGTTTTTTTTTCTTCTAAATCATTAAAAATAAACTCACGCCGACCCACGCCGCCACGCCGCCGCCACCGAAAGCAAACGGCGTGACGCCGCCACGCCGCCGCCGCCGGCAGAAAATAACATATCACGCCGCCGCCGAAATTTTTTTGATCGGCGCACAGGTCTACTCAATATGGGTATTTCTGGAATCGGAGTGATGTGTAGGGACCGGAAATCAATGTCTGACGCCATTTTGAAATCCAAGATGGCGGCTTCCGGTATAATAATAACTTGGAAATTCAGTCAAATACCTCACAATATGGGTATTTTTGGAATCGGAGTGATGTGTAGGGACCGGAAATCGATGTCTGACGCCATTTTGAATTCCAAGATGGCGGCTTCCGGTAACATAAAAACTTGGAAATTCTATCATATACCCCACAATATGGGTATTTTGGAATCAGGGTGACGTGTAGAGACCGGAAATCAATATCTGACGCCATTTTGAAAAGATGGGGAAAAGTTTGCGAGTCATAGTGATTTTTTGCGAACTTTTCCATCACTGCTTACACGTCACTCCAATTAAAAAAAACACATATTGTGGGGCATATGACAGAATTTCCAAGCTTTTCTTTTACCGGAAGCCGCCATCTCGGATTTCAAAATGGCGTCAGATATTGATTTCCGGTCTCTACACTTCACTCCGATTCCAAAAATACCCATATTGTGGGGTTATTTAACATTATTTTTCTGTTTTTATGTAACCGGAAGCCGCCATCTTGGATTTCAAAATGGCGTCAGACATTGATTTCCGGTCTCTACACGTCACTCCGATTCCAAAAATACCCATATTGTGGGGTATCTGGCAGAATGTCCAAGTTTTTCTGTAACCGGAAGCCGCCATCTTGGATTTTAAAATGGCGACAGACATCGATTTCCGGTTCCTACACGTCACTCCGATTCCAAAAATACCCATATTGCGGGGTATTTGGCAGAATTTCCAAGGTTTTCAGTAACCGGAAGCCGCCATCTTGGATTTCAAAATGGCGTCAGACAACGATTTCCGGTCTCTACACGTCACCCTGATTCCAAAAATACCCATATTGTGGGGTTATTTAACATTATTTTTCTGTTTTTATGTAACCGGAAGCCACCATCTTGGATTTCAAAATGGCGTCAGACATTGATTTCCAGTCTCTACACGTCACTCCGATTCCAAAAATACCCATATTGTGGGGTATCTGGCAGAATGTCCAAGTTTTTCTGTAACCGGAAGCCGCCATCTTGGATTTTAAAATGGCTTCAGACATTGATTTCCAGTCTCTACACGTCACTCCGATTCCAAAAATACCCATATTGTGGGGTATCTGGCAGAATATCCAAGTTTTTCTGTAACCGGAAGCCGCCATCTTGGATTTCAAAATGGCGACAGACATCGATTTCCGGTCCCTACACGTCACTCCGATTCCAAAAATACCCATATTGTGGGGTATTTGACAATATTTTTGAAAAACCTCTTTTTACGAAGTAAATCCCAAATAACGAGTTTTCTTTTTACGAAGTAAATCCCAAATAACGAGGTTTTTTTTTACGCACTAATTCGATTTACGAACCCCCGTTTTGGTTCGTAAATGGAGGTTTCAGTGTATAACTAAAAATAATTAACAGTTTACAAATGTCCACTATTGTACATCACTACAGCACGAAGAAACTGCCGATCATATACTTCAGAGGTTTCTGGGGCCTTGACACGATTCCAAACAATTTGAAAATCGAAATGTACAGTTTCACTGGCTTGCTCCCCATATTTGCTCAAACCACTTCCAGTGATTTTACAAAATTCTGGGACATGGTATCGCAAAATATGGAATTTGGAGCTATTGGGTAAGCTGGCTGCAATCCACGTCCTAGAAAAGTTCTCAACCTTTTCTACGTAATCTTCACATAGATTTTCTTGAAAACAACCCTTGTAGACAAGATCAAATTGATCGAGTACCTGCAATATAATTAGCATTATAAAACGATAATTGAAATAACGATAAGATTACTTGCAGTTCTTAGCAACTTCAAGGTTTCATCAGATTGCAAAACATGTCGATTTTGCAGCAGTTTGTGGCAATTCCGTCCGGTGAATCCGTATTTGCTGTGACGTTGGCAGCTACTGATACTTGCCCAATCCATAGCAGTGTCTGAATCAATGGATTCCACCTTCTTGTAGATTGCATTTATAATTCCAAGCGTAATGTGTAAGGAGGGCGGTGGACAGAGGGTTATGATTTGGTCGTCAGATGATCCGCACAGCAATGGCTCATCAATACAATTGAAAAAGTTTCTCGCTAGTTTATTTGCGGACCCCTGGCTTTTCCATGCCGCTGACATCTCACGAATATGTCCGAGAGTTCGAGGCTGTGCAGCTGTATTGCAAAGATTATTCTTCGGTGCGGTGCAATAAGGACAAGGAAATGTCGAGCTGTGTCCCATTATTCCACTAAGGAGGTTGACAATCTTCAAATCCCCGGCAACAAAGCACTTGAAATTGTTCAGGTGCAAGAGTGTACACCATATATTTGCGATATTAGCATATTTCTCGGGGACTCCAGGAGCAACTGCTAACAGTAATAGCATTTTTATACCAGTATCCTTGCAATGGCCTCGTGTTTCATTCAACTTGGAGTTTGTGGTTTGAGATCTTTCGATAATGGACAGAGTCACTTTAAAAGAACCACCCCCTCCGTCAACACCGATTTTACAGAACGAGCTTGTCAAATCAACGCCTCTTTTGGATATAACATGCTCTACCAATCCTTGCACGTCGTTACAATAGACCACTGGCTTCAAAACCATTTCTTCACTATCGTTCAAATAGAATGGTAATTCAGCTACCTCGAAAAAACGCTGGAGTGATTGGTTTAGGATTGTTATTTTGGAAGAGACGTTGGGGGCGATTTCGATGTCTAAGCCCCTTAGACAGGTGCTCAGTTGTAATGTCCGTCTGGCGCTCAAATCGCAAGTCTTTTTTTATCAAAAACAAATCGTCAGCGGACAGATGTGGTTTCCTTTTCACCTGAATACCAGTAGTAGTGGATTTCCAGCTGGATGGTAGTCCGTGTAGATTAGAGAGCTTTACCTGACCATCTCCATCCGTGGGTTTGTCCCTCATATTTATGCTTTGCAACGACAGGGTCTCCAGCATCTTGAGCGTTCTGGACAATCCCGAGCAAATTGCGCTTCGCTACAGTCTTCGTACATGTATGTCGTTTACCTTTTGCCATTTCCGAATAGCAATATGGAGCTGGGTCTGCCATGTTTCCCCTTGGATTTAGGTGAAATTGTCACTCTTGCAGCAATGCATATCTCGCATGCGCAAATATCAGCGCTTCGAGTGGCAAGTTTTAAATTGTACTTATACTTGTACAGCGTGGTATTATCAGAATTATTCTGCTTACTATTCGAATAAACTGTAAACGAACATGCTCGACAAATTTTTGTAGGATAATACCAACCTATCGATCTAACATCGTGAAGAAAGTGTTGTTCGATAATATCAACCACCTTTGTTGATAGTGGTTGAAGATGCAGCTTCTTCAAGCACAGTATGCACACCACCAAACGATTTTCTTCGTGACTTTTCGGTTTCATGTTTAAGTTTTGCTGTTAGAATTAAATGTGTATATAGACAAACGTTTGAATATTTTTTAATTAGATAGAGCCATACCTTTTTTCAGCAAATCAAAACGATGACACAAAACAACAAAAGTTCACTTTTTCACAAGAAACAAATACCAGTTGGTTCACAATACCACGTGCGCAGAATGCATTTGACAGATAGGATTTTAGAGTCATGACCTGCTACGATCAAATTGTATCCAAATCATAAGTTCCACTGATTTTTTTCAAACCATCCTTTGAAAAGGATGATTTTTGATAATTTTCAACCGTAATTCATACAAAAAAAAAAATTCTAGACCCCCCGATAGAACATTTCGAGGTTAGTCTCATTTGAAAGGGGAGAGCATAAGCTTTCGTTTGGTGAGTGTTTTAGCGATACTGATTTTTTTTTATTAATGTTGTTCTACCAGAGACACCGTGGCGATTATAAGGTGATACAATACTGAGTCCACAAATCACCGGCAGCATGCCTGAATTGCACTGTCACTTGAAATTTTCTATTGCATTTGCTTCTCCTTATTTGCTGCGTCACAGGTCCTCTTATTGGCCCAATCTAATATTTCACAATTTTTTATAACTTATTACGGTAAAATGTGTAAACTCTGAGTTTGCCATATTTTTACGCCAATAATAACATGAAAAAAAAACTATTTTAAATTTCAGTAAGGCCGTAGGTACACTTACCCTAGGCATTTTAAGGCAAACCTAACGAAACTTCTTCTCCCGCCACAGTCGAGTTAATCCAGTCATCGTCCTGCAGTCGTCCTGGACCTGTGTGTGGGCTTGGAGAAGGGATCTTCCAACCCGCAACTCAAGGCATGTATGTGTGTGTCATCACCAGTTGCGCTCCTGATTCGTTCGTTGTGTGTCCGTTCAGACACGGTACTAGACAGGAACAAGTCTGTCGATCACTGGACTTACATGGCTATAGACTATATTTATGCGCTGAGTACATCCCACCCGACGGAAGTCGCGACGTCGAATTTATGGAAGCGCATATTGCCTCAGTCAAAGAGTTGTGCGACAAGGCATCTTGTGATGATAAGATGCCTCGTCTTCAGTGGCGAATCGATGACAACAGGGTCTACCTCACCGAAACATCTTCACTGACTGCTCTCGTTGATGGAATGGATTTCGTTAATCTCAGTCAACACAATACAGTCCAGAATGAACTTGGCCGCACGCTGGATTTGGTATTCTGCAACGGTGAAAATGATTTCGATATCGACGAACCCGCTGTGCCGCTATTACCTATTGATACTCACCATCCTTCCTTAATTCTGTCGCTACCTGATCCACTTGACTGGCCATCTCACCCAGCTTGCAGCGTGGATAGAGCAGGGCTTCTAGACTTCAAGAAAATTGATTATGTCTCATTACTGCAGTATCTTTTTGATCAAGACTGGGCCGATGTGTTTGAATGCATTGATGTTGATGAAATGACTGTGCGTTTCTGTAGCATTATTCAACATTGGTTGGAATCAAATGTTCCTCTCAAAAGACGACCAATTTCCCCAGCTTGGAGTACTCATCAGCTTAGAGTGCTGAAGCGTGAGCGTAACGCAGTCCAGAGAAAACTGCGTCGTCACAGAATAGCTGACACGAAGCGTGCCAGTATGGCTTACATTAAACTTAACAGTGCCTTGTACAAATCACACGTCCTCAGAGTCCAGTGGAGCTTTGTTATCAGCAAAAGGAAAGATTCGAGTATACCGTCCAACATGCTACTCGATGGGAAAGAGTTCACTTCTCTTAGCGAAGCGTGTGAGATGTTTGCTAAACAATTTGCATTTGTCTTCGATAAAAATATGACAAGTGACGTTGAAGCTGAATCTGCTGTCTCTGATATGCCTAGTGACTTAGTAGAACTGAGCACATTCGAAGTAACTCGGGATATGGTACTTTCAGCAGCAAGGAGACTGAAAACCTCACTCTCTCCTGGTCCAGATGGAATTCCGGCAGTGGGGTTCTGCTGTTGCTGAGCTGCCTTTGGAGCCAGCCATATTTAATGCATCAAGGAAAATTCCCAACATTGTGGAAGCAGTCGTATATGTTTCCTTGGTTGGACGAACTCTTCGAGTACGACTAGGATCTTGTCTCTTCTACGTTTACCAGCACCTCTGAAGTACCTCAGGAAAGTAACCTGGGTCCACTTTTGTTTACGTTATTCTTCAACGATGTAGCAGCTTTGTTGGGAGTTAAGTGCAAGCTCGTTTATGCAGATGATCTTAAGCTATACGTCATAGTTCACTCGATTGAGGATTGTCATCGTCTTCAAGCTCTGCTATATTTGTTTGTGGATTGCTGCCGTCGTAATAAGCTCATCATCAGCGTTCCGATTCGGAAGTGTACAGTGATGACGTTTCACCACTCTAAGAGTTCAATCCTTTACGACTACTGCATAGACAATGTAACGCTTCGCAGAGTAGAAGTTATGACTGATCTTGGTGTCCAAAAGTTGACCTTTAATCTTCACTATTCCTCGATCATCTCATCTCTAAGGCGAATCGTCAACTGGGATTTATTTCGAATATTGCACGAGATTTCAAAGACCCTCACTGCTTGAAGGCACTATATTGCTCTTTAGTTCGGCCCATACTTGAGAATGCATCTGTGGTCTGGGCTCCATATGAGCTAGTGTGGAATCTCCGAATAGAACACGTTCAGAAAAGATTTTGGAGGTTGGCAGCCTGCCGTGGCGCAATCCAATGGATTTATCACCTTATGCAGACCTGGACACATTAGAACACAGAAGAAAAATGCAACAAGCATTATTTGTAGCGAAACTTTTAAATGGCGATGTGGACTGCCCTCAACTGCTTTCACAATTAAACTTCCGTGTTCCTCAAAGGATGTTGCGGCAATCATTCTTACTACAACCAAGATTCCATCGGACTACATATGGATACCATGAGCCAATGTTTGCGATGATTCGGGCATTCTCCACTGTGGAAGAAGCATTTGAATTCGGAGAAACATCGAACCAATTCCGAAACCGATAGAGAAGATTGTGATTATTTTTGTAATCTGTTTATCTGTTGCTTTTTTGTGTATTATCTAAGTTCTATTCATTAAGACAACTACTGTCAGATGAATTACAATAAATAAATAAATAAATAAACATACAACAATTTTGAGATCCATTGATGATTTTTTTTTTTAATATTCACGTTTGACATTTTTTTGAATTTACTATTTCTAAAATCTTGTAATTTTGTGTTAGTAAATCATGAGACTTCATGGACGTGTATTAACGTTTGAATTCAAGGAATTTATTTAAAAAATGTGTGTCGGAGATGTCTATTTTTTATTTTAAAATCTTGATAAAATATTTGTCTAGGATCTCCATTTTTCCATACAAATATCTAAATTTTCATGGTAAGAGATCTCCATAATTATTCTTCATCCGTTACCCAGTCAGAAGTTTAAAAAAAAATCCTAATTCAAGAATTTTCATAATTTTCTAACTCAGATATCTTGATAATGTATCTATGTTCAAGGTCTTTAAATTCGTGGGATCCAGACACTTAGTGCGTTCATTATAAAAAAAACTAAAAAAAGATCATAGTGGGTTCTTAGCTGATAAAACTTCTAAAAGCGCAACGATATCAGCGACATGGGGGATGTTTCTCAGAGTCTTAAACTATGTTAATCATAGATCGAGTTTCCACTTGCTGCAATTACACACGCAATTCCACACGCTTCCGGAATGCACGGCAGGTTCTAATAATGTAGTCTGGATCCATTTCTCTCCAGGTACGGGTCAATGTTTGTCTGAGGCTTGCTCTACTCGGGTGGCGTTTAGAACAGGCCTTCATGACGCGCCATATTGAGTAATCCAGCGGATTCAGATCGAGGCTAGATGGCGGCCACATATCCTTCGCCCAGAACGGAAGATGTTCCTGTAACCACTTCTGAGTGCGGTTCGAGGTGAAATACAACATTTGACTTCGGACCGTACTGTTCTTTGATCCACGGAAGAACATACTTACTTAAAATCCCGATGTAGACCTCCGTTTTGACCTTTTCGCCTTCTGGAATGAACACCGGGTCTTTTTTTTTGCCATCGGAAGCCACCAATCCAAACACCATAACACTAGCAGGATGCATGGTCAGATACACGTTCTTGTGCTCGTCGGTCACGTCTTTTACCGGAAGAGAACTAATATACCGGTCGGTTCTGGAATTTGATACGGGATCGACGGTAAACATGCTCTCGTCGGTGAACAGGATTACCGGATTTTTTCGCTTAAGGAAGTTCAAGATTTTCTTGCATCGTTCGACTCGTAGCTCCCGGATGCGGTTGGTAATCATGTGAGTTTTTTTTCCGTGCCCTCGACTTCGCCCCGCAATCTTCCTTTACGATCTTCCGTGCCGTAAAGTCACTGATCCCGTGTTCCTTTGCCATTTTCCTTATTGAACGCACTGGATTAACCCGAATCTTTCTTTTGATAGCAGCGATAACCCTCGGAACTCGGGCTGACCTTGGACGACCTGTGGCCACCTTCGCGGATAGTTGTCCTTTCTTTTCTCCGTCTAAAACCCTTTTGACGGTCCACCGGGACACTCCCACGGCGATTAAAATGTCTTTTTGCGACATTTGCGCGTGGGACAAATCACGAATACGCTGCCACTTCGTCATGGTGCAACTGTCAAACTAAGTAAATCATTTTCTTTTATACACAGCCTACTACTGTAGCTCGGTTACGTGCATGCAAAGAAAACCAAGTCATTATATGCACAGGTGAAACGGGAACCTTATTTCTACGATGGTGCAAACATTATCACACATACGGCAAATGACTCATTACAATATTATGAACTTATGATTTGATTTAGCACTTGCTCAAAATTAGGAAGCTCTTTCGGCTACATCGGCTCCATCTAAATTTAATCGTAAATCATTACAAGCTTGTTTTGGAATTCATCAACATATTTTATTCGACTTCTTCTGATAAATTGCTTGGCCATACAATTTCCAATTAAATTTTGACCACATGAAATTTGTTCTTATCAGAGTTTCTTTTTTATCAAAGACTTTAACATAGAAAACGTTTGGTTCTCAACTTAATCAAAATTTCTCAGACAGTTTCACAAATTCATACAATTTAAAAAGCTGCGCTTTGAAATGTGTAGAAGGTCTCATCAAATCGATTCGTCATTTGGCGTGGAACTGCACACTCATAGGATTATGTGTGCACATTGACCTGTAAACAGTGTAAACCGTAGCCTCAAATGTAGTAAATTGAAGGTCCCATGCAAAGGCAACCAAGAAAAATCTCACCCATGTCACACACTCACAAGTACTACCCTTTGACCAACACAGAATCCCTAGCAGATCCAAGAAACCTTCAAAGACCACCCGTCAGCCATTCATCATTTCTGCCAAACAACATTTCGGGCAACTCAATTGAACGGATAAACTTTTCTGTTTGAAATCTATACACCAGCACCACCACACATCGCTCTGTGCAAGCGAAAGCCATTCGCCACGTGCTACCCCCAAAACGATAAGGTGTTACTCAAACCCTCCCCCCATATCGTCGGTTCCATTCGGACAACTTTGGAATAAGTGAAAAACTTTTCCCACCCGCCCGGGCATTCAGGCAAACCTAGGTCTTAACGAAAAAAAAAAGTGCGCAAAAAGTAAAATGGATTCGTTTCGGGAGAGTTGAAAATTGAGCCACTTCTTTCAACTTTAACTGCAAACCACTTGAACTGGTGTCGAAACCGAATTGAGTTGAGAGAGCAGTGCTTGCAGCCTCCGCGATTAATAAAAGTGTTGAGCAAATGTTTACTTTTGCTGCTTGCTTTTTTTTTCCTACGATTCGACGAGCGAAACTCAAAAGTCACGTTTTTGGAACGACTTCTCCCGTTTGCTGGTTAAAATACTTGAAGAGGGTTAAATGTTGGAAATGTGCAGCTATCGGACAGGAACGTGAAGTGAATGAGGATCTACTTTCTCGAGTGATTTCGTTTTCGTGGTTGATTTTTTTTTGCTATATTAAATTATGGAAATGCTTCGGATTACACTCAGGAGGCGTCGGTTGCTATGCACCCCTCAGGATGAGAAAAGTTTTAAATGAAAGCTCAAACTTTGTAACCGACCGGAGGCATGGTATTAGTTACAGCAAGGATCACCTCAGGATTAACCTCACCCGCACCCTCTCTTTTCTAGGTTAAGTACATCTTTATTCAGATGATCCCCCCCACCCCAGAAGGACAAAGTTCAATCAGCTAATTACCATCAGAATGTCCGTCTCACCGCATTCGTTCGGTTCCAGCTTGGAGGGTAGTCGAAACTCGGAGAAAACAATCTGGAACATGACAGCAGCGAGAGAGGAAAAAATGGCAGATTAGTGAAGGGAGAAAAAAAATGGTCTTTTCATTCGTGATGCTTTTACCTACCTGGATTCGCTCGGCTCCTTCGCCAATAAACTCGTACTGGTAGCAGATGGCCGACGGGAAGAATCCCGAGTGCTTCGAGTTGGACGGTGCAATGCTGCCGTTTCGTATGCGGCCAGATCCGTACACAGTCCGAGTGCAATGGGATGGACCTGAAACGGAAAGGACGAACGGGAAACATACGATCAGACCGGAGGGATTTTTGTGGTTCCCTTAAAGGCAAGTTTTCGGACTTTTTGGGGAATCTCGGGCTAATCCCTTGAATAAGAGATAATTCCCTTTGCAATGGCTTTTCTTGGATACAAGTTTTCAACTAAATAGTTGAAGCAACGGAAAGGATTCTGTGGAAAGCTGAGCGGTTTATGGGTAGAAACTTTGCAAAGATTAGATAATTTAATTAAAGTGTGGGGTAGAAAACCATTTTCAATTTCGGTGGTCTTCTGCTGCCACTGATTGCCATCTTGTGCGAGCTTAGTTGGCTTTGCACTTTTCGTGATGGCGGCATACATAGTTGGCTTTGGCAAACAGGAGACGACCGAGAGACGTAGCAAGCTGCTATGAGTAGCCGACAATGTGACTAATTAAAATAGCGCAAACTTTGTGTTGAGTTTGTATTACAGTCTGTCATTGTTTACAAACAGCGGATGGGAAAAGGGAAAGTGGAGAACTGTTCGGTGGAAAGTATTCTATTTACGGTTCTAGAGTTGCTGAGACGGAGATGGAAATGTCCTATTTGGAAGTCAAATGTCACAGTTACCCGCGTCACGCGGAAAATATTTTCGTTTCAAAATCCCAACCTTCAAACATTTTAAACTGACAGTCTTGAACTGGTCACTCAACTTCCGAAATATGAAATACTTGACAAGGTTTTTTGATCTTTGTTGTGTTGTATTTTACTTGCAAAAATACTCATAGTTGCTTCAACATCCAATTCACACAAACACATCAGTCAATCCTTTAGAAAAAAGTCTCTTTCATGACCATTCTTTCGAATGATGATCCCGTCAAAAGTCAATCCTACTGTTGTGTAAGTGCGTAAAATTTTCTTTTTGTTGCTGAAATTAATCTCGTTTCTCAAGGTCCCTTCAACCGATCCACCTTCAGTGAAATCCACATCACAAAAACGCGTGTATCCCAAGCTCGGGTTTGATTGATTTTCCCACAGAAACCACTCCGACAGAAACGCGGCTTATCAAGCTCTAAAAATAAGCCGTTTGTTTATTGTGAGCCTTCCTTCAAATTGAATTTGTTCGTCACACGTTTATTGCCGCACCCGCTCAGGTTCGATCGTTAAACATTTTTGCTAGAATGAAACAAGGACTTGGCTATTTTTACTCGGGTTTTGCAATAGTTATAATTATCAAACCCATTTGACAACAACAAAAACAACTCGGTTGCCGTGATTCCTATCGGATCTTAGCGGCTGAGCTGCAAAGTGAAGGTTTTCGACGAGTTTTGCTCCTCAGACTTGCAGAGACTTGTCGAAGCCTACTACGATACGGCGGTGGATATTTTTACGGTTGAGTAATCATATCATTGACATCATCATCATTATCATTATCATCATCATCACCAATGGTGTTGGTGGTGGTGGTGGTGGTTCATTGTTTTAGGGAGAGAACTTTGGGTCATGCGTCATCGACCGAAAGACAGCGCGGTTTTTTGGCAGGATGCTTACGAGCGCTTTCGATTTCTATTTACGGTCAAACAGAGGAACAGAGTCATGCGTTTCGTGGCTGTCCGGCATCCAACGTGACGTGGTTGCTGTGTTTTTTCCGAATTTGCTTTGTTGTCTTGAAATAAGTCAGATCTATTTGTAGTTATTTGCTATGAAAGGAATATGGTGAAGAATTTAAACAACAACATTCTGATTTAAAATCATCTTAATCTAGAAAACTTTTTGACGTAGAACTACGTCTGTGATTTCTATATCGGGGTACACTTTGTGAAAATCGAAAATGGAACATGTAACGAAATTATGAAAGATTTGGAACGTTAATAACTCAGCTGCCCCTGGACCAATTTCAATAATTTAATCATCAATCGATCAGAAATATTCCTATGCATCTGCTAAATTTAAGACTTAATTATTTAAAAAAAAATTACTATTGAAATATTGCACGAATGTGCAACTGTTGCTATGTTAATTAAAATTATCACCGATTGCCTGCGAAAAGCGATTTTTCTAACACAGATTTCAAAGGTGAATTCCAGCTTGTCTCACCAAACGGTGTTTCTTCAATCACCAGGTGGTGAGTGGTGGTGTTCTCCGGTACACAACGAAAGGCTGCCTGCAGGCAACGAGCTGCAGCCCACATGAGCATTCATAGAAGGAGGAAGAAGCTGCACCGCTATTGATCGGAATCAGTAGCTCTTCGTGAGTCTCTGTGGGCCATCTATGTCAAGCGTGTCATACTATAGAGTATAAACAGAGAGAACCCCGCTCAAGTTCCTATTCCTACACCAAACACAAGCTCCTGATGCAGTTAACAAATAATATTTATTATATAAGACCACGTAGTCCTACGTCATCATTGCGTAAAACCCCATGGGGCTGTCCCTTGTAGTTTTTTATGTCTGAAACCCTCTCCCTCCACCATAAAAAAATATTAAAAGTTAACGTTCTTCTCCATCGATCTACAACTTTTCGAGTTCTAGATTACTTGATCAATTTCTAAATACAATCCCTCTCTTTGCAATAATTGGCCTAAAAGCCGAGTGCTTCAGACAAATTATGGATTCCGAAAGAAAGAGAACAATTACAATTCTGAGACCTTAAAAACTGCCGATTTCGGACAAAAAACTACAATCTGAAATGTCACTGCCAGAAGTTACTTATTTCTCAGAATTAGAGGATATTTCGCTAGCTAGTCAGACTCTTTTGGTAGTCACTGCTAGGCACCACTAAGTTTATATGAGAATCTGAACATTATTGCGGTGGGGGGATATGTGCAAAAGTGCTTGCCCACCACACTCCCACTCCATAAGTTGGTGCCTATGAGCAAATGGTAGATACATAGTTTCATAATTTTCTCATTACGCCGTGCTAAAGGCTGATTAAAGGTAAATAGGTGCGCACAAAAAGACCTGTAATTCGTGATCAATAAGTTAAAAAAAGTCCATTAATTATTGCTTTAAAGTACTTTTGATTAAAACTTCAAAGTAACAGCATTAGATGGTTACATTTCTCCAGTTCGAACGAAATCTCGAACCTTCCTCTGGATGGAGCCCATCAGCGCCCGCACAGTGGAAACGGACACGGAATCAACGCATTTCTTCCATTTTTCTCGCATTTGCTGGATGTCCTTAACTACCCACCGCTTCGTCAAAGTCGCTGCTTTGAAATTGCCCAGTATTTTTCGATTGGTCGAAATTCCCGTCAATTCGGAGGATTCATTAGATTGGCGACTAAATCGATCTTGTTGGCAGCATACCAGTCCAGAACCTTCTTGGATTAGTGACAGCTGGCCAAATCGGGCCAAAAGATGACTTTGCCCCTATGCTTGCGGATGAACGGCTATATACGCTTTTTCAGGGATTCTTCGATGTAAACTTGCGATGTCATCGTCGAGGATGTGACGAATAGTTCCGTTTGCAGGCTACAACTGCAAATCGCTTATCAAATCATGGCCTTCTTCGCGAACTTGTCGGCAAACACGAACTTGAATCTTTCCGGCACATCCCCACGTCCAGTCACGATGTAAAACTTTTGACCGGGAAGCTGCTTAAAATCGAGTTTGACGTATGTTTCGTCATCGATCAAAGTGCAGCCCTTGTGTTTCTCGTCAAAACACGGTCGTACAAGAGCCTTGCACGCTTTTTCGCATCGGAATTCTGATTCATGTGCCGGTTCAGATGTTAACTGGCTTTGTACAAATTGTATCCTTCCCTGGCAAGGATGTTCCACACCGTTTGAAAGTTGGCATTGTACCTTCTGGCCACATTTCGGATCGAAAGACCGGGGTTGGCTTTAACGCACCTCAACAACTTGCTGCGCAGCTGATGATCCCTGGTTCCAGTTTTTTCGTAGGTCCACTGATTCCACACTCAGGGTTTCCTTGCAGGTTTTGAGCACTCGACAAACTGTTATTTTCGGCATCTTCAGCACTTTAGCCAGCTTGGAACCGGACCACTCCGGATTTTCAAGGTGTTTGTGCACAATATTTTTTTTCTTCTTTCGAGTTCCATTTGACGTTATTTCTGAACGCGATCGACTACTTTGATCCAACTTGCACCAGTTGTTCTCCATAAAAGTGTAAACAAACCACTTTCAAAGATTTTCGATTCTGTCTGTCTGTCTGACCCTTATAGATTTGTAAACTACTGAACCGATCGGCGTGAAAATTTGTATTCAGGGGTTTTTGGGGTCGGAAAAGGTTCTTAGACCCCTCGCCCATCTTTAAGGTGGGGGGCTCCCATACAAATGAAACAGAAAAATATAGCATGCTGTTTTGAATCGGCGCATAAACTCAAGCTAATATTGAATCCCGAGCAACCCGGTTCACTGGTCACCCTGTGTCCAGTATACAATAGGTTTTATCCATCTGAATAACATTACTAGAGATAGCAATCTTCTATCTAGTCGAAACACAGAAAACGAAACTAACTCAGAGAGTGAGTAACTTTTGCTCATTCGTAAGGATACATTTCTAAAAGCGTTGGTCACTCAGCACATAAGCAGCCAACGTAAAATTGACTCACACTCTGAATAAGATTAGTTTTTTTTTAGTCAAATGTTACTAGCGTTGCATGGTGAGTAAATTCTGAACTAAGAGGCCAATCATGCGATAGGTATTGTCCATCCGAATAACTTCACTGAATACAGAAACCTGCTTTCTGGCCGTGCTGTCAATTTAAAACATGGAATTTGATGCAAATTGCACACTGAGCTTGACTATCCAATATCCAATTTCTAGCAGAAACGGCAAGCTTAATACATTGAATACGAATATTACTCAGATAATGAGTCTCTTTTACTGCTTCGTATTGATATTATTATTTTTAAATCGTAGGTTACTCATGCGTTGAATAATCTACACTTTAAGAAAAAAAAATCATACGAAAGAGTAAAAGTTATTCACTCTCTAAGCTAGTTTCGTTTCCAGTGCGCAACGCAACGAACACCCCTGTTTATCACTCGGCAGCCAAACGATGACTGCAGTCAAACTTTTGCATTTAAATGATCTTTATTTCTTGTGATTGTGTGGTTTACATGTATGAATTTTCAAGTGACACAGATGCGTCTTTTCAACTTTAGTACATTTGAGATTTTAATTATTATTTACAGTTCCTAGTCCTATCAGGCCTATTTTAAAGTATGACCACCTTGGTGGGATTGGTTTGATTTGAATTGGAAAAAGGATACTACTTATAACTACTATTTACAACTACAACTAACCTATAACTACTATGTACACCTAACCAACTATATACAAATTGCTTATCAAAGCATGTTCTGATAAATTACATTTTTGTGCAAATTTAGTCTTAATTTCGTTAATTTTGGAATCTATTTTGGCAATGCCTGACTCTTCATGTAAATTTGTTATTCTAGTGTCGAAAGGACGATCAAGAACCATCCTCAGCACTCTATTCTGAGCGACCTGGATTTTGTTCCTGTGAGTCTGTGCACATGATTCCCACACCGGAGCTGCGTAGAGGATCGCAGGTGCTATGATTTGTTTGTAGACGGCCAGTTTGTTCACCCTTGAGAGGCGGGATCTGCGGCAAATCAGCGGATACAGACTCCTAACCAAGGCGGAACACTTGACTACGGTTTTCTCCACATGCGAGCGGAATAGGAGCTTTTCGTCAAACAACATCCCGAGATAGGTTACTTCGGCGGACCACTCAACCCTTGTGCCATCCATGATTACAGTACAAGAGGGAGCCGGTTTTAGTTTGGGTGATTGCCGATGGAGGAACATGATTGTTTGTGTTTTGGAAGCATTGATTTTGATTTTCCACGTGGTGGCATAATCAGCAAAAGCGTTAAGGCATCGTTGAAGTTTGTTCGTTATTTCGCGAGGCATCCTTCCTTTGACGGCTATTGCGGTATCATCTGCGAACAGGAAAAACACGCAACCGTCTCCAAGGGGAGGAATATCGGAAGTGTAAATGCTGTAAAGCAAGGGGCCCAGCAGACTGCCTTGCGGGACTCATGCTGGGATGGAAAACGTGTCTGAAAGACAACCATTCAACGATAACCTTAAACGACCTTTGCTGGAGGTAGCTACGGGTGATTTTAACCAGATGTAATGGAAAGTTGAAGTTACAAAGCTTGTATACAAGCCCATTGTGCCAGACATTATCAAACGCTTTCTCAACGTCTAGCAAGGCCATGGCTGTGGACTTGGATACAGCTTTGTTACTTCGGATGTTATTCATCACCCGTACTAGCTGGTGATTGGTGGAGTGCCCCTTTCTGAACCCAAACTGTTCCGGAAGGAGAATGTTATTTTCCTCGACAAACTTGAGCAAACGATTGAGAATGAGTTTCTCGAACAATTTGCTCAGCGCTGAAAGGAGGCTGATTGGTCTGTAGCTTGAAGCTAGCGTTGGGTCCTTCCCGGGTTTGCGGATAGGTATGATTTTCGCTGTCTTCCAGATACTTGGAAAGTAGTGCAGTTCCAAGCATCTGTTGAAGACAGCAGTCAGCAGAGAGTGAACCTTCATGCTGAGACCTGCAGTCAAACTTTCTACGTTTCGCTTCTTAAGCATTTGGATTATAATTCTGTATTTAGCTGATGTAGGTAAATGAATAGAAAAAATGCTACGATGTCCACGCTGCAGCGAACAAGTTCGAGGTCGAACCACCCAACGTGCAACGTTGAATGATTATGCGGCTTCGGCTTGCGTTGTTAGGGACCAACTTTCTGATGGCTGTGTTAGGGGTGAGCACCTTGCGGTCAAACAAAATGTATGATAAATTTGAATGTTTCCATATTTCTTAACTTTTATCTATTTAAATATTTAACATTTATAATGTGTGACATACCACAAAAATTTTATAAGAATGCCGAATTGATTGACATACAAATCATCAAAATCCATTGATTATTGACCAAGTAATAAGCTTTTAGAGTCTGACCAATTTTCGTTGCATTTCCCTGGATGGGCACCCTTCCCGAAAGACGTAGTCCTACGCCAAAACATTCAAGTTAAATAGATCAGTCATGAAGTGTAAAGTTTGTCGCGAATTGCTCTGAAGTCATTTTTGAATAGGTCTTTTGTCCATATGTCGATTTGCAATAAATATACGTACAATATTTACTGTAATCTTTGAATTTTTGTTTGCATGTATCAATTTAATCGATTCTTTGATCAATTAACTTTTATAAACAAAACTTGCTAGGGTCTATACGCACTAACTGAAGTACGCCCATGCGAACCAACAACATTACCGGGTAGGGGTGGTTTGCGTGGGCGTACTTTGGTCAGCAAGTTTTGTTTACAAAAGGTGATAGGCCTTTTTCAAGTGAGGACCTATTCAAAAATAAATTTAAAAATGGCGTTGAATATCGATTTACGGGCTCACACATCTTCCTCGTTCCGGAAATACCCTTATTTTGATAGTTTCCATCTACCCTTTTTTGGTTGTTTTATTGCTCAAAAAAGGGCACATAGTGGGTTATATTTGTACATTTGAATGAGTAACTGTTACCTACAAATGAAATATTTACATATTTGAGTGCTAAAATAACTCCTTTGAGAGATATAAATTTCAAACCAAAACGTAAAAACCAAGGCAACCAAATATTCTGCTTTTTGTATGAAGAAGTATCCATCACTCCAGTATACGCAAATGAACAACTTTTACGTACAAACACAAATATATTCGAGTAACTTAAAAATATGTTAAACGATGGAACGCTCACGAACCAAAACTTTTCACAGATTCACAGAACCAAAACTCGCGACGGACACATTATCAGCACGTTCCCGGGCTAATTCAGCGACCGGACTGGGTTCAAACTCGCCCACAGTGACGAATATCTAAATAGAACTACACGCCGAAAGTGTGGCAGCCGAATTCGAAGAACCGGGCTCCCGGGAGGCAATGAAAATCGACACCGAACAATGGAACTGAAGCTGCGTCGTAGATTTTGGAGGTTAGATTCAAGGTCAAATGAGTCACTCAAGGCAAACACGATATATCACTAAATGATAACTTGAAGATAAATTTCACCACACAAATTTCGCTGACGAAAAACACACAACAAAAGAAAAACACGTCAGCTTTCAAGCGTGGCCTACTGCGAACTCGGTAACAGTTGGTCATTTGTGTGTTAAAATCGTTATCCGTCTATTGAACACTCAAATTTTGGCTTATTACTATGCCAAAAACCAGCCTCGCCATTTTCAGTCATTCGATGCATAAAGTGGAATAGTATTGGCTTGTATAAATAGAGTTAACGCTTTTTTTTATTTTATTGCCTTATAAAGTGATGGTTGCCGTGAACTATAGTACACACCTGGCCACGTCTTTACAATCGCAGGAGATAGGGAGGACAAATTATCAAACATCTACTTAGAATGGTGCAGGGAACACATACTACCTATATAAATCTCGATATTGAAGGGACTGGATTAAGGAATCAGTTGGAGATTTGGGTAATTTTTTTTTGAGTGTGTGAAATAGAAAACATGTTTAGCAGGTTAAACTATAGTATACATAATGGGGTTTACTAAAGAGCCTGAATTTATAAAGAGACGACATCTTATCCATTTGATAGGTCTTCTGCTCTTCAGACAATCGATTGTTCCAATTTTGACATGTCACCTCTTTATAAATTTAGGCTCTTTAGGGTTTACTAAACATGTAATATTCATTTCTAGTTTCCTAATTCATCTTTGAATTTTGTCGAACCTCTCAACCTTACCCTTTATGCAGAACTTTTTGAGTGTGTTGATTATTTACTTTTAGTTCCGTTATAATTGCTTATCCTATAACAGATACGCGTATTTCGTCTACTACTTGCAGACTTCATCAGTGCCAAGTGCTCAACACCACTGAAGAATCCATCTTTTATCTTATCAATATCCGTATTGATTAGAGATACGTCCCCGTTGTCCCCAGAGTTTATATACCGGTCACAGCTTCGAATTCATTCTGATTAGACGTCTATGAATGGTTTCGAGAAAAGGAGTTCTAGGATCAGTTTCATTAATTGACCACTTTTACGGATGTTCAAAATCTTTCCGTGGACCAAAGATTCGGAACATCCGTAAAAGTGGTCAATTAATGAAATTTCCATCCGGTGGACCATACCGTGATCTCCAGCGTCGTTATTCTGATCGCAACGCTGATCTTTCGGTTTACCATCCCGTAGTCCTCAGAGTCCATAAACTGGTCACAACTCTGAATTAATTCTTATAAGACGTCTATGAGTGGTTTCGAAAAAACCGTGGCGCTCTAGGAACAGTTTCATGACAACTTTTACGGATTCTCCGGATCTTTCGGTGAACCATTACGTGGTCCACAGCATCCATATTCTGATCACAACTCCAAAGTCATTCTGATATGCCGTCTTTAAGAAGGTTTGAAAAAAAAATTAAGGGTTGTGTCCAAAGCACGATCGCATTGTTGACGTAGAACTACGAGATTGTTTTGGATGCTCCGTTTCCGATAATCACGGAGATATTTTGCAGTCATGTGTTAAGATATTTTGAAGATTTTTACAGAATTTCTCAATAAATACTTGATTTACTACACACTAAGATTTTGTTTTCGTGTTCGGTAAATTTTTACCGAAATCAGAACAGCTGAACATTTGGTAAAATTTTGATCTTCATTTTAAAGTCCATTGAAATTAAAAATTAATTTCAAAACATGTTCAACCTTGCTTATATGATCAAATAATGTCATTTTAGTGGAGATTTAGTTTCAAAGTAACTGAAAAGTAATTGATTTGAATTGCATAAATTTTACCGAGCAGTTCAGCTGTTCAGATTTCGTTAAAAATTACCGAAGTTGGCGATTATTTCTAAGTGTGTATTCAACGCGGTGTGTTAACACTGAAGCACTTACTGTACCAATTGGAATATACAGATAATGCTACAATGTATGATCACGATGGTGTTTTAATATGATGTCTGTGTTTGGGAAACAATCACAAATGAAGTTTTGATTGCCTTTCTTTGTGCACACGCCGGTAAGCTACACAGACTCCTCCCATCATGAGTAGTTTGCTATCAAGTAGCGACACTCTCCCTATGCGTAGTTTTCCAATGTAAATCCTTCAAGGCAAAGGGCAATTAACGAGTTAATAACGAAAGATGAAGAGAATTGATCAAAATCACTTGCACAGCTGCTTCCAAGTTTGGATGCAAGATTACAACTCTAGGGAGCATTTTGTGACCGGGTGTGTTGTTCTGAATATTGACAAACAGGGACAGATTTTTTTTCCTTTGTTTTGTTTTTTCCGTCGATCTTGTTTTCCGTGCTGAGCACCAATGCTACCGACGCCAGGAAAGCAGCTCCCACACCTGGACCCTACCTATCGACCCATCAACTCATGAACCGGGGACCAACGGCTTTACTTCCCATCCGAAGGAAGGCGTGTTCAGAGATGTTATGCCTCAGAACATCCCGGCGGCGCCGACTGGGATTGAACCCAGGCCTGCTGGGGTGAGAGGTAATCACGCTTACCACTACACCACCGGCGCCGTTAACAGGGACAGATAAATTATATTCCAAGTCTTTACTGTGATAAACTTATTGGCCCTGATAAGGGCCGTTTTGTTGCCAAAGTTGGCGATGATTTAACCTCCGAAACCATACAGAGTGCGTCTCTGTCGCTTCTAAGACATCCATAGCCAGCTGCTTACGCTTGGCGTGTTGAGAGTAGGTGACAGCATCACGGATCTCATTTTTCAGGAACACCTTCAGCACACCTCGTGTTTTCTCGTAGATCAGACCGGAGATACGTTTGACATCGTCACGGAAAACCAGACGACGGATGGCGGTTATCACGAAAGAACCTTGCTATTACGCTTGGCGCCTTCTTTGTCAAGAACTTTTGCTCCTTGTCACTGTTGCTTGTTAGGTAGAAGAGTTGACTACCTAACCTGCCAGCACCTTCACGGCCAAAAAAAAAATTTGACATGTGTATATGTCAAAAATATGGTGTAATATTAGTTGCGAAAAAGGACAAAACTATCATTAACACAGTGCACGAACTGACATTACGCTGCTTTTACTGCATTTGTTTGTTTTTGTGGCCATAAAAATTATATGAGATTTTCGACATGATTGAAGTGTATCCTCTTGCATGTAATATTAAATTTTTTTTTTGCTGTGTTGCTACTGCTGCTATTGCTGCTTCTGCTGCCTGCTCACCACGCCGTCCGAAGCGAAAATGAGTTGAGGCTAGATAGCAGCGCTCTTTTATATCTTTTCAGGTTAAAGCAGAATGATGTGCAACCAAGTGGTACTCGATTATGACGGCTGGGTTTGGGAAGAACGTTTATTTCATGAAAACAGTGACCACATTACCACATTACCACTTTTTCAATAGTTTCTTGTTGAAAATCATCAGTCAAAAGTATTGCCATTGATGCGTTGGAATATTTCTGATCGATTGATGATAAAATTATTGAAATTGGTGCAGGGGTAGCTGAGTTATTAATGTTAGAAATCTTCCATAATTTTGTTACATGTTCTATTTATGGTTTTCACAAAGTGTAGTCCTACGTCAAAAAAAAAAAACTTGGGAGTTCTGGGGTTCAGATTCATGAATTTACCACTTTTACGGATATTCCTGATTTTCCGGTGGACCATCCCGTAGCTTCCAGAGTCCATATTATGATAACAACTCCGAATTCATTCTGATAATACGTCTATGAGTGGCATCGTAGAAACATCGGAGTTATAGGATCAGTTTAATGAATTGACCACTTTTACGGATGTTCCGGATCTCCCACAGGATCAGACTTGTGACCTACAGGAAACTGACTCATGTCAAAAGGTGGCCAACTATCTGCTTAACAACTTTTTCAAATACAGCGGCGCCGGTGATGTAGTGGTAAGCGTGATTACCTCTCACCCCAGCAGACCTGGGTTCAATCCCAGTCGGCGCCGCCAGGATGTTCTGAGGCATAACATCTCTGATCACGTCTTCCTTCGGAAGGGAAGTAAAGCCGTTGGTCTCCGGTTCATGAGTTGATGAATCGATAGGTAGGGTCCAAGTGTGGGAGCTGCCTCTCTGGCTTCGGTAAACATCGGGAAGTTATCTCTTCAAATTGGTGTACAATCAGTGTTTGGTCCTAATTAGTTCAAATCCCATATGGTACGTGCATTCGTTAATGCCGGATCGACCGTACTAAAGGGTGTCCACATCAAATTGCATCACGGAAAAAACGTTTTAGAAAAGTACCTAGTTGACCGATCCTTTTCAAACTTTCAGACAATAAAATATAACCCATTAGTAAGCTTTTGGCATATATATTTCATTCAACTTCAATAACATAACCATCCGCTCGCACCTTACGCTTGACTCCACTCATTAAGTTCTGTACAACATCTGACTGCAGCTACTTCTGTACGGAAACCCACTTTTTCTTCATGTCTTCCTCAGATTTTAACTCCTTGGGAAGCTTCCGTAGAGCCTACTTAATAAGTATTTTTGATGGGCCTTAGCCGGTGCGTTGGGGAGTTCATGTCCTTGGGTACGAAAGTGACCCCATTGGCTTTGTACCACTCCAGGACAACATTTGAATAGTGGCACGAAGCTAGATCCAGCCAGAAGATCGTAGGGCCCTCGTGTTGCTTCAACAGAGGAAGCAGACGCTTCTGTAGACACTCCTTGAGGTAGATCTCCCCGTTTACAGTCCCGGTAGTCACCACATGAGCAGATCGCTTGCCAAATCATGTATTTCTTGGCAAACTTTAAATGTTTCTGCTTCCTTACTTCCTCCGGAACATCACACTTGTGCTGGGCGGTGAAGAACAGTAGCCCCAGAAGCTGCCGGAAATCCACCTTGACGTAAGTCTCATCATCCATGATGAGACAATGAGGCTTCGTCAGCATCTGGGTATACAGTTTCCGGGCCCGTGACTTTCCCACCGTATTATGCCGTTCGTCACGATTTGGAGCCTTCTGCACTTTGTCCTTGGCTCTCTGAACGAAAGACTTGGACAGATTCAACTTTTTGGCCACATCCCTGGCCGAAGCATTGGGATTCCGCTTGAACGCTTTCACGACACGCTTGTGATCCTGATCACTAATAGAACATCCATTCTGACCGCATTTCTCCTTCCGTTCGATGCTCAGAGTTTCGTAGTAACGTTTAATCACTCGACTCACCGTTGACTGCACGATTCCGAGTTGTTTTCCGATGTCCCGATGAGAGAATTGAGGATTTTCCAGGTGCTTGCGCAAAATCAATTCGCGACGTTGTTTTTCGGGTGGCGCAATTTTGTCCAACTTTGGAAAAACTGACAGCGATAAAAATACACTCTCAACTACTTCTAACCAAATTTTCAGAGAAAATACCCAATGGATAATTTTCTACAGCGTGTTTTCAGTGATGCAATTTGATGTGGGACACCCTTTATAGGAATCCAGCGGCAACAGTACTATAGCAAACCGACAAGAACGAATCCGTACAATAGGAATCTTGACTGTATGAGTCATTCTAACCATCTTCTGCGGTATTTTCTGAAGCACATTTGGTTAAATTGACCGCCGTTTAAAACTTCGCGTACCATCAACTACGGCTATGTGGTGCTTGAAAAATAAACCCCTGTATTAATTTAGGCTGCTGGATTTTCAGGAAAATTACCTACAAGCAATCATATTTGCTGCTAAGTTTGTCGTGGTATTAAATAGAAAAGTAATACCTTGTCATCGTCGTACAGCATTATTTCTCGATCAAACCAAATAAAGCTCTCATCCATTTTGAATTCTTAACTTATTCCTTCTTATTTGCAGCAATTCACATTTAATCATATTGTCGGGCAGATTTAAGACGACTTTTTACATGGCCTCTGAGAATAACTCAGAGAGAAAGTCACTTCAACTCAGAGATATGGAGAAATTTCTAAAAACTGCAGGAACACAAAGCAGGCTTCCTGCAGCTTTTGGAAATTTTTCATACCTTTGAGTAAAAGTGACTCTATCTCTCTCTGAGTTATTCTTAGTGACCGTGTACCAGTGATTTTAAGCAAATGATGCAATATTTTTTTGATTTTTCTTGCTTAGAATAAATAAGCCTCTACAGCTCTACACTGTAACTTATTTATTTATTTATTTGTCGTCAATCAGTGTAGACCGTTTTACAATTGTTGTCTTAAGAGCTATGTTTACAATTTTGTCTTTGTTTATATTTAACATTACTTCTAGCTGACGTTATGCGAGGAATTAAAATATTGCTTTAATTTGGTTTTTGTCATTGTAAAGTCAATGTTATCGCAGTGCTTATTATATGTATCCATCATTTGGTTCAAGGGTCCAAATTTGGCATAATTCGTACGATGACGATTTGTAGCAAATATATTTCTGTTTCGTAAATGCCTAGATGGTGTATATAAATTTAAGGATGACAATAGTTCTATAGAATCAATGCGATGTGATACGATATCGTTTACGAAAGAAATCATAGCAAATTCACGACGCTCTTTTAATGTTTGGATATTTATGAGCATACACCGAGCTGTGTAAGATGGCAGAGGAAATACAGTCCAACCTAACTTGCGGAGTGCATAGAATAGAAACTGCTTTTGAACGGATTCTATTCTTTCTTCGTGTGTGATTGAAAAAGGTGACCAAACTATGCTGCAATATTCTAATATCGATCTTACATAAGCAATGTACAATGTTTTTATCGTATACGGATCGTGAAAGTTATAGCAGAAACGTTTTATGAAACCAAGCATGTTGTTAGCTCTGTTAATAATTGTGTTATAATGATCGGTGAAAGTAAGTTTTGAGTCCAAAATAACACCTAGATCCCTGACTCTATCACACTTTTCTACGATATGGTTTCCTAAAGTGATTGTTATATCGGGTAGGGTTCGTTTTCTACTAATGGTAATTGAGTTACATTTTTTTATATTTAATTGTAGCAGGCTTTTTTGGCACCAAGTATGGAATATCTGTATTTCCTCTTTGAATGTGATGATGTCTTTGGCATCTTTTATTTCCAAAAAAAGTTTAATGTCGTCAGCATAGATTAAAACTTTCAATTTCTTAATAATGAAAGATATGTCATTGACGAAGAGAATAAATAAAAGCGGTCCTAAATGGGAGCCTTGAGGAACTCCAGAAGTGACATCAACGGGATTTGATGTCTTTCCTTTGTATTTTACTATTTGATGGCGGTCAGTTAAATATGATTCAAGCCACTTGAGGAGTGCGTAATGAATTCCCATTTTTTGAAGTTTAAAAAGAAGCATGGGTATGTCAATTCGATCAAACGCTTTGCTAAAATCTGTATACAACACTTCTACATGGTTTCCGTTATCCATTGCATTCAACGAATAATTAATTAATTCGAGCAAATTCGTAGTTGTTGAACGGCCTTTAAAGAAGCCATGTTGCATAGTAGTTATTCTGTTTTTAATTTGAAGAAAGAGTTTTTCATTTACAATCGCCTCGAAAAGTTTCGGAATGCAAGAGATAATAGCTATACCACGATAATTACGTATGTCAGATTTTTTGCCCGATTTAAAGATGGGCACTAAAAACGAGTTTTTCCATATTTTAGGGAAGTTTCCGGATTCCAGTGACATATTGAAAATCCAAAATAATGGAGCAGTAAGTTCAGTTGCTAAAGCTTTCATAAAAACTGGCGGAACACCGTCAGGGCCAGGACCTTTAGATGCATCTAAATTGTTTAAACCCTTTAAGATATCATGAACCTTGATTTGACTTACGCTGATGTCACTTGAAAATTCTGGATAAGATTCAAAATATTCACGGTCACGGTCCTCTTCTGAAAACGTAGTATAGATTTCTTGGAAGAAATTTGCAAACAAATTGCATATATCATCCGAGTTCTCACCTACCCTATCGTCCTAATGCATCTTTGATGGAAAATTATCAGATTTTAATTTGGTTTTCACATAATTGAAGAATTTCCTAGGACAAGATTTTATTTCAAGTTCAGTTTTAAAATTGTACTCCTCAAATGCCACATTCACGGCTAAATTTAACTGATCGCAAATGTCTAAATAGTATGCCAAAGTTTCTTCACTATTATATTTTTTATAAAATTTGTGCGCTTTTTGCTTTTGATTTTTTAAATTTTTCAGTTCCCTGTTGTACCAAACCGGATGTTTTGCATGACTCTGACGTCTTCTTCTTTTAGTTGGCACTTCTTCAAGTATTATTTCACGCAACACATTGTAGAATACGTCAACTGCACATTCAACATTTCCTGCAGTTCTTAATATTGCTTGCCAATCGACAATGTTCAGTCTATTTCTAATGTTATCATAATTTGCTGAATTGTAATCAAAGATTTCATCAAATTCGCAGTCGTTGGTTCTTTCATTTATGTGAACGAATAAAGAATATTCTATTGCTGTGTGAAACATTTCATTTCTCCATATGGGACTTAACGATTCAGTCACACAGAAATCTTCATAAGTATTTGTTAATAAAAGGTCTAAATAACAATTTTGTTGATTTTTCACATGGTTAATTTGATTAAGTCCTAAATTTGCAATTTTGTCAAAAATGAAATGGAGTGTTTCATTTTCCCCAACGACTGGAAGTAAGATGCTTTCATTGTCCATATCAGAAATAAAGTCAACATTGCGTTGGTTAAAGTCCCCATATATATGAACTTTTACTTCAGGGGGTAAACTAGACAAAATTTCTTCCGCTTTTCAAAAAAACTTATCATACGTGTCCTTATGAGCATTGTTCGGAGGAAAGTATACCGAAGCAAAGACATGAGTTTCATCTGCTACTTGCGCTTTTACCCATACATGTTCAAATTCTTTAAATTTAGTAGCCATAATGATTTCTGAATTCAATTTGGTCGAAATAGCTATTAATACTCCACCTCCCGATTTTTTTCCAGACCATTGAAAATTGCGGTCGTCTCTATAAACGTTATAATTGTTACCAAAAACTTCTTCACTTCTCACACTATCATCCCAACTTGTTTCATTAGCCATTATGACAGAGTAAGTAGAACTTAATATATTTTTGTTAATTTCATTCATTTTACCGGCGCTTCTCATGCGGTTAACATTTTGGCAATATACCAAAATTTCTGTACTGGTCTGAAGATTAGGTGAAGAAGTTGATGGTAACCTGGCATTCATAAAACTATTATCAAAATTATTTACCCCTGATCCATGTTCCGAATTTGTTTCGTTCTGCAAAGCGTCGTGATCTTCGTTATTTTCTTCCTCTATGGAGCGTGTCAGTTTTGTAGAAAAAACGAGTGCCTCTTCTTGATGTAGAGAAGTCGTCAAGTCCTGGATAATGTCAGGGTCTGCCGGATCATTGTCTTCCTCCAAGGGGTGCGTCAATTTCGTACAAAACACGAATTCCTGCATACACACGCCTCGCATGATGCAGTTGCAGCCATCCCGTTATGCAAGTGCGCTGGAACGGTACGTGGGTAAACATCGCACGCCGGGTAGGGGTTTAAGATTTCGCCACGTTGGAATTGCATTGGAATTAACTAGAAAGTACGCTCTAAATAGGTAAAATGTCTTTTCCCATTAATGGTAAAGAGCTTGTACACGAAATCATGGGGTACTTTTTCACCCATTCGCCCAAATGAAACTATTCAGTTTTAAGTTTATCCTTGATGTTTTAAAATAAATTAATTAGCGATGAAATATTTTCATAAGGTTCTCTCTCAAAGCCATAGTAAAAAAAAATTGTTTGTTTTACAATAGTTTTACCGGGCAGCCGAACAAAAGGCGATACAATAATAATAAAACATTTGCTTACAGCTAATCGCTCGATGAGAATTAATGCTTTGCTACAGACTAACAAACGTTGTAAAATATTTTATAACACATAAGTGAGGAATGACCAACCGGCTTGAATAAAACCAAATGAAATAATAGTTGCTTTCATAACACATTAATAGAGCTCAAATAAAGGCCTAAGACTTTGAGAATGTAACTTGGGCAAATCCGTCCGAAAATCCTACGCAAACCACTGAAAACGTAAACAAAGCTCCCCCTTTGTCGGTAATAAATCACTATCAACCCACCTGTCCCACCACTCTAATCAAGTTCACTGAAACGCTTTTGATAGGGAGACGCACATAACCGCCACGAGTTCGCCCTTGGCACCCGCACCAGCACACTTTGATCCCCCGTCGAAAGAGCAAAGATTCGCAAACGCATTCCGCTGGTCGTCTCCATTGTTACCGCCGTCGCCTCCTTTGTCTGTTTTTCACATTCCCGCGAAAACAAAAAAAAAACCTTCCACCTGAGCTTCGGCTGCCAAACGTGATCCTCACCGCCGTCACCACCGCCGCCGCCAGGCGAGTGGGAGTGGGAGATATTTTTAAACAAATCGATTCCCGATCCATACCCGCGCACCAATACCAATTAGAGCGTAGACCGTGAACCTCATTATGTATGTAGGCAGCATAGTGCACTGTCTGTGATCAATGATGATCGCAGTCATCGTCATCGGTTTTTGGTTGGCTTAGTGGTCCCGTTCACGAAGTTTGTTCACCATCACGCGTGACACGGGTGGTGGGCTCGGAGGACAGGAGACGCTACAGGGATGAAGGGCAACGGGGGCAAACCCGTCCGTTTCACATACACAAACAAGTTAAAACGACTTTTTGAGAGGGGTTTTTTAGTGCCCCGCCAGTATCACTCTAATCAGTCTTGAGATATCTTGCAAAAAGAACAGTTGAATTTCACCGAGGACCGGTACGTTGTGCATTTTTCATATTAATTCTTATTTGATCGACGGTGCGAAGAAAAGAAAAAAAAAAAGAGTAGGTGGAGGTTAGATTCATTGGTTGCCTGGTGGATGGATTTTTGGAGATGGGACCGCGTGGAGAAGACAGTGGTGTGAAGAATAGCCGCAAAGAGTGAGCTTGCTTGAAGGACGATGATCGGCCCACGTCTGGAGTTGTTTAGCGCAGCAGGCGTGGTGGGAAAGCATTTGCTACGTGCTCCAGTCGATGCTTGCTGAGATCAAGTGTGTTTTTCATTTGTGGGTGGAAAAGTGGGTGGCTAGTGATGGAATGATTGGTCACGGATGTATATATTATTTACAGGGGGAGTTAATACCAGCCTGGTTGCAAAAGTTAATCCCGTTTCAAAAGCGGAATTTAATTTCGAATTTAAAAATAAATCAGATTGTGAGGAATTTTTGCGGCCTGATGGTTGCGTCGATCTGTCTGTCCGTGTCTGTCGAATGGCGTGAAAAGTGAGGTGCAAAATAAAATTAATTAAATCGAAGCAAAAAGCAGTCCGTCACAGTGAAGTGCTAAAACCAAATAATATGCCAATAGCAGAACCGATTTTGCACAACGAGCGTGACAAATTGGCAATTTAAATCAAGTGTTTGTGTGGATTGGATCTGGATTAATTATTTATTTTTTGTTGAGACTAACCAACTGGAAGCCCGTAGCTTGTGGGTCACATCATTTGTGGTTCGGTTTGGTTAATGTTCGGCTGCAAAATAAAAATTATGTTGCCATCCAGATTGGACCCCGGATTTTTTTTTATGAATTTTGAGGTGATTTTGCTTCGGCTGTGAGTGTGTGCTTCTAAAAATAACGGCCTGCTTTGATGGGTCGGACGAGTCGGAGTCGAGAGTACCTACTCTTTCGACGTTTCATAATGTACGCATTTCGAGGGGTTTTTGCGTCTGCAAAGAGCCATGATCTATTTAAAATTTGGTGCCCCTCACCGGGAAAATCGCTTTCGACGAGCGGTGAGAAAATTGTGCGCTTTTTCCCGTCAGAAATCACTTGAGTTTCTCGTTCGTCACACGCTCACTTTCGAAGAAGAAAAAAAAGAAGAAGCGAGTGTTGGACGGCCACGAATTAGTCGGTTTTTCGCGCATTCCTCGATGATATTGGGTTTGTTTGATATTATTTTTAAAAAAATACACTCTCACACCCATATCTCGGGTGGGGCCTTGTTTTAGTGCCGGGCTATTCTGGCACCATTAGCGAACGCAACGGTAGCATAAAAATAATCCGACTCTCTCTCTACTTTTGTGCTTTGGGCTAGGGCAGTTGATGAAAGTTTTTTTTTCACGGCGCCGAATTTTTGAGCAAAGTGTGTGGGTTGAAGCTTGCCATTTATACATTTGCGAGATTCGAGCAGAGGATGGAATGGCGCTCCAGAGCTTTTTTTGATTTATGATGGAAGTTGGATTCATTCATCAAGAGTGGACATCAGTTATGATTTTACTTTGATATGAACTTTAGAAAGAAGAATGATAATCATGTAACTTTATGAAGGTGTGTTTTGTGGAATGTTATAAGTTCAGTATTGTGATTCAAAATCATGGTATCCTGTATTGTATGCAGTATAATATTTGTATTATAGATTGATGAATTATTTTCACTCAATGGTTTGACGTAGTACTGAAACATGTATTTCAGCACACCAAATTGATAAAAAAAAATTTACCAATACAACTTTTCACTACACTGTAGTGTGAAAATCGGTGTTGGTAAAATATCGAAGAATCAAATCTCAGCCGAAGATCACGCTTGATTTTCATAGACGAAAATCAACACGCAAACAACTGTGATTGATAATTGCAAGCTGTGATATCGCAGCTGGGAATATCAAGCTAACAAAACTCACCAGCTGCAAATCTCACCAAACTGCGGTGAGATTGAGTTTCATGATTTTTGCGCTACACCCGAACGCAACTTTAACTTCCATAACGGCTGGTAGCAGTCGCTTCGTGTCTGCCATCGGTGAAGAGAAAAAAGAGATAGGATTATTATACCTTCTCTTTCTAAGAAAACGAGGAGCAACGGAATTATGTTTGCATCGATTTATCTCTCAGCTTCAACTTTACACGTTGTGAATAGTCTCGCAATATCAAAGGAGCTTGTAAAATCAATATCATGCATGATATTTTCTTCCAATATCATGCTTGATATTGAGACAGTATGAGAGCGGAAAAATATCATTTTTTTGATGACTTTGCCAACACTGGTGAAAATTTCGAATAATTTAATCACTAAATGTGGTCATGCGAAGAGATAATCGATGAAGAGAATCGATCATCGCAGTTTGGTCCTTATGATTCTGAACGCTAGATATATTCGTAAATATCATCAAATATTTCTAAATGTCATCGAAAAACTAAGTATTTTCTAAATCTAATATACTTAGCGCGCCGGTGGTGTAGCGGTAATCGTGACTGCCTCTCACTCCAAAGAGGCTGGGTTCAATCCCAGTCGGTACCGTCGGGATTTTCTGATGCATAAAATCTCTGATCACGCCTTCTTTCGGAAGGGAAGTAAGGTTGTTAGTCCCCGGTCCATGAGTTGATGGGTCGATAGGTAGGGTCCAGCTTTTTGTACTGAACAATGTTTGTTCTCCGGATATGTTTGTTTTTCTGGTTATTCCAAGGTAATGAAAATATCTGCAAATAGTCACCCCTACTTAGGTTCCGTATAGTCTGAATGATCAAAAATGTAGCATTTTTTGGATTTAGCCATCATTTTCAGGTGACGAGTCCTTCGATTTAGTTAGTAAGAGGAACATGCTAGAACTGCAAACATTTTGTTTGTATCCATACGGGTTGTCCTCAATCATATCGAATTTCCGATTAGTTCTATACTGCCCTTAGTCGAGAAAAACGCTGTTGACGATTTTCTTTCTCCATGGGCTCTTATGGATGGGACAACACAGTTTTGGTATTTTTCACGACATTGTCTGAACAAATTAGAAAACTTTTCGTATACACTATAAAGTGTTAGTACTTGACAATCGCTTTAATGGTATAACTCATTTTCGCCAAAAATCCTAATGATAAGAATTGGCGAATCAAAGCAAAGCCAAAACTGGTCATGCGACACCTAGTTTTAAGATCCGCAATTACAAAAATGTCATTCCAAAAGCAAAACTAATCAAATTCAATGAATGAAAACAGTGGTGCCAATTCAAATGATAATCATTTTGATTTAAAGGTGTTATACAGTACATATTTTTCAACGACAAATCACTTTGTTTCCAAACGCAAATAACTTGAAAATCAATGATAAATCACTTCGATTCGTAGTGCCGCATAACAGACTGAGTCAAGTGCAAGAGCATTTGGATTAGATGTGATAACTTTTTACCGTGTATGTTTCGCCAAATTTACGTAGAATGTAGTATGCAACTAGCTGGAAAAAGTACCACGCGTTTCCATCAGTTCATACCAATAATCAGTAGCCGCAGAGTTTGGTACTCACATTCAACCAGCCCGAGAGAGTCTGCCAATCAAAGCAGGCATGATTCATCATCCCAATCGAAATTCTGCTGCTGCCAAAGCAACCCGAGACCGTTTGCCTTCGCCAAGTTATTTCAGCTAGATGAGAAATCATCCTCTGAGCCCCGGTGCTACATCTTATCTCGCAGATCTGTATGCCGTCAGCTGCGTCAGCAGACTTGTAAAAGAACAACATGCAACCTCATGCCCCTGCCGTGCCCGAGGGGGGTAAACATGTTCAACGCAATGCATGCAATTTTTCAGCGCCCTCGACGGGTGGTCGAGGAATGGCCGCGGCACCACCGGCAGCGGCGTACCGAGATTTTGCATAACTTTAAAAATAACATATCTTTGAGAGTGCGTTCCGACGACCCGGGTCTGCCTGCCTACTGCATCAGCGTAGGTAGGAAAGCAATGTGTGCAATGTTGGTGGAAAATGAATTTCCCGAGAATTTGGCGGCATGGTTCCGATGCTGCAAATCGCAGTGGTCACGGAAATAAAACAATGCATTCAAAATGGATTTTTACTTTATATTTTCGAGTAAAAAACATAGTTTGAAAAGATTAATCGTTCGAAAAATTCGAATAACTTTTTTCATGTTTGAATTTAAAAACCCTATTGCTGCTGTGAACCGGTCGCAGCAAGTCATGCCACTTTCGCACAGAAGCAGATGGCGCTATGATGTAATTTTTCTTTGCTCGGTCCCGAGTTATTCAATCTTGGCTGCCCGACTACTTGGATGTGCTAGGAGAAGAAGATGAAGGTAAAAAAAAACATCAAAACAGACACATTTAATGACCGGGTCGTTCCTCTTTTCGGCTGGCTGCTGGCGGTTCTCGCCCCTAGCAAATGAGAGTGCGTTTTGAGTTTGTGTTTCTGTCGCGGCCGGGAAAAGAGCACCCAGCCAGCTAGACATACATAGGCGTCTGTACACTATCTTTTCTGTACGACAGGGCGGCTAAGAGAAGTAGGATGCGGATCTGGCAAGCGCCGCGAAATCTGAGACTGCAATTTGTTCGGTGGGGGTAAATTAAGTGCGGCGTGCTGAAAAATAGCCCGAGATTTATTATGCTTTATTCGGGATGCTTTTTTTCAGGTAGTTAAAAATGCATGAAAATGTAAATATGGATTTTAACGAAATAGGCTGGCAAAAGAAATACAGCGCCTACTGCATTGCTCCCAGGAACCAATGAATCATTCTCTGTCTGCGATGTATTGCATTTCGAATGTATGGTTGATGCTAATTTTGACATTTGTTTGTTTTTGTATTTGCAGCCAAAAGTAACTAAAGTCAAACGAAAATGTTCAAGCAACACCTGGAAATGATCGGAAGCTACGAGCCAATCAGCAAGAAGGCTCGCTTCTTCAACAACTACCTGAAGTCCCTGAAGGGTAAGTTTCCGAAGTGCTTCCGACAAGTGATCAGTTAAGTAAAAAAAATACTTAAATTCCACAGGATCCCAGGACATCATGGCCAAGGAGAAGAAGACCTATAGCTCTTCCTACGAAAGCTCGAGCATCTACTCTGACTCTCTGCACGCCGTCGACCGCATCAACTCCCCCGGATACCACTACAACACCGTCAGCAAGGATACCTACGGTGTCACTCCCAGGAAGCTGTACACCCGCGACTTCGCTGTCCGTGTAAGTGTCACACAAAAAAAAATTGAGCCATGCAAATGATTTCATTTCTATTGTTTCTTCCTTCATTCACAGCGCTAATATGCAACCGGCGAGCAGGTGGCTTGGCCTTAGCCAGGATATAGGCTTAAGTGAAATGATTCAAAGCAATAACAACTAGACAACAGCATCAAGGATTTCGACATTCGATGATAAAAAAAACATACAAATGACTTTATTTGGCGACCTCCCTCATAAGAACAACAACAACAACAACAACTAATAACAAACAACATCGATGAAATCAACAACGAACGCAGAAGGCAAACTGCAAACAACAATTGCTAGGACATTCAATAGCGGTTTTATCTCTCTTTCAATCAATTAGACATTCAAGACCAAAACAAACAATCGACCAATCGTGACAACGCACAATGACTTACAATCAATCAATCGATCAACTGTTCTCGAACCAAGAACAATAAGACTCAATACAAAAGCATACAGAAGCAAATATAAACATCAATTCAATATTGCCATCTCAGAGGAAAATTAGCACATTACATCGGATTTTTGACAGCCGCAACCTCAACAGCCTACTGCGGTCGTCAGTTGCAGGGCTTATTTTTCTCCGAGTTGCCAATTTTGCAATAGTAGACATGTAAATGTAAGAAGAGTAGACCGAACTACACTGAAATTTGACGGAAAAATTGTAAATAGACGAAACACAGACAGTGGTAGCTCCTCTCCAAGAAAACACAATCAACATCATTTTATGGCGACAACAACAGCTGACAATAACATCCAGAAAACCAGAATTCATGGTATAGAAGACAAAGAAAACTTTTAACTTTAGCTTTACGTAATAGCAACTTTTTAATTCGACAAATCAGAAGAAGAAGATGCGCAGGTAAAAAAATTAGAAAATTTACTAACCCATTATTTTTAAGATAGCACACACATACATACAGACGATAGCAGAAAGAAAAAAAGAGAAAATGTGAACAGAGTTTAATAATTATAGAAAGAAAAAAAAAACAAGCAACACGCAGATAATGTGGAACATATATAAGAACCTCTATTTTTCTTTTCATTTATTTTATGTGTACTATTAATGTTTTATTTGTAATCAAGGCTGTAAACTATGACAAAAATACGAGTTCAATAAAAAAGACCAAAAAAAGGCACAAAAAAAAAACGACTGGTGTATCTTTTTAAGCCGTTTTTAATGGAGTTTCAAAAGTCTGAATCTTTTTCGAACTTTAATTAAATCACACGCTATTTCAAAACTACCCAAATTTGGGTAGAATCCACTCAGATCGGTCAAAACTGAAGCTACCCAAATATGGGTAAACTATGTTGGCAGTGACAAGTTGACAAATGGACAACATCGACATGAATCCGATCGACACTTGTCAACTTATCACTCCCAACATAGTTTACCCATTTTGGATTCTACCCAAATTTGGATAGTTTGTAAGTTGCGGCTTACCTGCTATGTGGAACTGCATGCAAAATAACTTTCTAAAAGTTGACCCCTTTTTGTGTTGCCTCAGTGGTATAACTGGTATAGTCATTCCATATAAGCCATCAATTCCAATTCCATTCAACTCCCTCTACACAGTTTACGTTTGGTTGGTTTGAGTGGTTTTTCATTCTCGGGAAATTCGCAGAAAAAGTTTACGTTTGCGACATTAGCTCTTATGAAAGAAAAGCAGATATATGGTTGCATGTTCAGTAAGCATTGACGTTGACGACGACCCTGCAACTCTTCACTCCTTGGTAAAATCCCATAAGCATCTGAAAATATGTGCATGAAATCTAGCGGACTTTGTCTTATCTCTTCACTCCACCATAGAACCAGCGAGCCACCATCTCTTCACACAAAGCTTGATAGTATCTTATGCGATTTTCATATGAAATGTCCACCAAGTTTCACGCACAGACTGACGATTGCGGATGGGATAGAGTGAAGGTAAATTGTAAATTGTCAGGGTAATGCGCGATGTCAATCATACAAGGTCTGGCCCAACTGACTTATTGGTATTACACAGTTGAATGTCGAAGGTGGTGTTCGTATTTCACCTAAGAGTATATCTTTTTACACGAAACAGCTGTTGCCTGTGATGTCATGTCTGCTGTTCGCCGTATGGAATGTTGTGCTGACGTAACGTCGTCATTCGCTTGGGCAGCAATGTTTACAAAATTTCTGCTTCTAACACCAGCAAGCTGCCTGCTGTTACAGACCTTGTATGATTGACATCGGATAATGCGGCCTTTCTTTTTTCGACCAGCTCTACAGGGGGCTTTCGAAGGTTTTTTTTAACTAGCATTTTCAAGCCGTTCAGAAGCCAATCAAGAGCATTATTAACCAGTAATCCCAAGTAACAAATCTAGAGCTGCTTGGCTATATTCCAAATTTATAAAGGTTTTATTGCAGCTGCAACCATTACCTACAGCTTTATGACGGTCATATACAATGCAAGTCATGAAACATTCTTATAGCTATCTACAAAACCCCTATAATGCTAATTAAAAAACCAACTGATGCTTATGCTATTTTCACTTATGAAAGGTTTTATGATTGCTTTGAAGTATACAAAAAAGTAATATAAATTGCCCTTATAAAACCAAAAAATTAATCCTTTCGTTGCTTTATAAATAAGCGCAATAAAACTAGTTGGCCATGAAACTGTTATTTTGAAACAATTATAAGCATTCAGTTGCGACTTGTCAGAAATGTAAATAGGTGGTTTATTTTTACAACATAGAAAAGAATCAAAACTTTCCGGTACTTCCAAGCGGAGCGCAAAGAAAATCAACACAATTGTTAGCATGAACATGAAAACATTTCGTGTATACGTCTCGCTCGCATATACATGGGGTGACACGGTCGAATCTTGGTCGAAATGGTGACAGTCCTAGGGCAAAAAGGTTGAAATCACGCATAACTTTTCATAAAGGTTAATGTACCATTCAAAACTTTTCTAAATGTTTGTAAAATTCATCGGTTGCACCCGTAGAATAGGAATATACATTTGCCCTCAAATAAAAAAATGAATTCAAGCTGAACATTGCATTAGGTTCTAAGTAATATTGACAGATTCGCTTCGTCAACTTTCTCTTTGCATCCCCACGGTCATGTAAAGACATTCCCAGGTATTTTCAGCACATAAATCGATAAAAAAAGCTATTATCTAGCATCCAATACGACAAACACATCAAGAAACGGTTCTGTGAATAAGTTATTAACGAAAGAGAAAGTCGACAGGTTGCGATTTTTTGCGCTTTGGGAGATATTAATGTTCAAAAATTGTGTTTTTTTTTTTCTCGTTTTTTTAACAATATCTTTGAAATGTTAAGCTTAATCCAGTATGTTTCTTCACAAAAGCTATTTATTTAATGTATTTGCATAAGAGAATAATAAAACATTATAAAGCTGTAAGCAAAAAAAACCGAAACAGGAAAAAAAAACCATATTTTCAACATTTTTTTCTTTAACTCCATATAACTTGGAACCAGTAGACAGTAGAAATTTAACGTCTTCGAAATAGCTGTTTATTTTGTCAAGATAAACAACTTTGCCCAAAACATCAAGTCTCCAAAACGTCAGAGAAAGAAGTTAGATTGTGGCACCATCTTTGCGGAAGAGTTTTGAACTATTTGTTTATGTCAATAGATGGTCCTTATTATGACGAGAAATTTTGCTGAAGACACCAAGTCGCGGAAATGCTTCGTTTCGGAGTTATTAATTTTGATCCGCTAGGTTGCATTCCTGACCCAGTGTGCAATGTAAGCATTAGACATTTTAAGAAATTGCGCTTGGTGTTTTTCTTGCCTGCTGTCCTCTGTCGCCATATTGTCATTATGAAAATGCCATTAGCCTTGGAATAAAATCCAAGAAATTTCAATAAAATAATGGCTAAATAAGAGATCCGAAATGATTTCCAGTGTGCATTGGTATGAATTTGTGTATTGAGATCAATTTTCTGTAAAATTAAGGTAATTCCATCAAATTCATTTGATTTCTGAAACAATCTTTTTTGTTAACTTGAATTATTTTGGAGGCGCATTTATTTAACGCTCATATTATCTCAATATACACGATAACATTTCAAGCGCATATGTTTTGGAACTTCTAAAAAGTCATATATTTTCTTTAAAATTTTCACTAATGTCGCCATGAAACAAAATTGATGGCATGGTGATCTTGACACCAACACTCAAACATATTTTTACCGCTAAAGATTTCCATTTGGAAAAAAAGTTTCAGCAGAACAGAACAACAACAAGCTAATTTATGGCGGTTGCTTTGAAGCCAATAAAAATTAAATTGGCTTTATAACTGATTTTCACCAAAGCGTAATAAAACTGCTTGGATACAATATTACTCTTATAGAGGCTATGAGAACCTTTTGTAGAGTATGAGGCTTCCTGACAAAAGGTTTTAAGACAGCTTTATTGTGATTCTCAAACATGCTTTATAAACCTTATCAAGAGTGGTCCACTAAGCTGTATGACGATCTTATAGCGGTTATCAAAAGGTTGTGCTGGAGCTATTAATTTTATTGGCGGTTTTATGAAATTGATCTCAATAACCACTAATAGAGTGCAATAAAACAAGAAATGCTACTTGGGATATTGCATATTTACAGATGCAATATTTCTTAGTCTCTTTGACCTGATTGAATTCCATTCGATTCATTGCGTAAATTGCGATAGTTGAATGTAATTGAATGCAAACCATTCGAAGATTTTATGTTTGCGTTGAATAAAGGGCGAACACGAAATTATTGCGACACATTCAACAGGGCATAACTTTTTTTTACCATTGGGTAAAAATCAACCAAATTTTGCACACTTTCTCATTGATGTGTATTGTGTACATGCTGTCAAACTCGAAGTCGTGTTTTTCGATTCAACGAAAATGGAGGTGAACCAACGCGAGTTGAGAGAACAGATTCTTTCCAAACACCTGGAATTTCCTGATCTGTCGCACCGGTAGTTGGGAAAAATGTTGAACATTCACCATTCAACCGTCTCCAGAGTGTTGAAGCGGTTCCATGAGCGGTTGACGTTGGACCACGGCAAAGGAGCTGGAAGAAAACCGGGACCGGAGAACAAAAAGACGGAAGGAAAGGTGAAGCGGATGATTAAAGCAAATCCCAACGTCTCAAGCCGTGATTTGGCTAAAAAGATCGGCATGTCGCAGAGCTACGTCCAGAATGCAAAGAAGAGAGCTGGACTACATACATACAAGGTACAGAAATTCCCAAACCGCGATGAGCGGCAACAATCGACGGCTAAAACTCGGGCACAGAAGCTCTACGAGAAGATGCTGACTGTGTGATGGACGACGAAACGTATATAAAAGCCGATTTTAAGCAAATTCCGGGGTTGGAGTTTTTCACCGGCAAGAGCAAGTTCGATGTGGACGACAAATTTAAGAAGAAGAAAATGTCGAAGTTCGCCTCCCAATATCTCATTTAGCAGGCCATCTGCTCTTGCGGACTGAGGAGTGAGCCTTTCGTGACAAAGGGCACAGTAAATGGCGAGATCTACAAATCTGAGTGCCTCGAGAAGCGCCTTTTGCCGTTCTTGCAGCAGCACGACGAAGCTCCGCTATTTTTGCCAGATTTGGCATCATGCCACTATTCTAAAAGTGTCCTGGAGTGGTATGAGGCCAATTCTGTCCATTTTGTTCCAAAGGACATGAATCCGCCAATCTGTCCGGAGCTGCGCCCGGTGGAGCAGTACTGGGCAATAATGAAGCGGGAACTTCGGAAGAGCAAGAAGACAGTCAAAGACGAGAAGGACATGTTAAGAAAATGGAAAAAAAAACTGAGAAACTGGTACCGGATGACACTGTAAAGACTTTGATGGAGGGCATCAAGCGAAAATGCGTTCAAATTATACACTCAAGGCTCCATCGATTAACTTTTCTTTTGATTTTTGAAGTAAATATATGTATAAAACTACCCTCCACCCTCCGGCATTGACCTCATCGTTGGTGCCGAGTTGTTCTCGATCCTACTGCAAGCAGAGCAAATTTCGTTCAATGACCACCTCCCGGTTCTACAGAAAACCAGCCTTGGATACATCTTTTCTGGCAAAGTTCCTACGAGCACACCCGCTCAAATTACGTGTCTAGTGTCTACTCTTGACAGCCTAGACGCCCAAGTGAAGAGATTCTGGGAAGTGGAAGACTTCGACCACGGCAAGACTTTCACGGCCGAAGAACAACGATGTGAAGCTCACTTTGCCAAAACTCACACCCGCAACGCTGAGGGACACTATGTGGTCCGTCTACCAGTTTGCCAAGAGATGTTACCTCTCATCGGGGAGACATGGCCAATGGCCGCTCGACGATTCACCGCTGTGGAGAAACGCTTTCGGACCGATGATGCTCTTCGTACAAGCTACGTGCAGTTCATGGACGAGTACCAACAACTCGGCCATATGGAGGAGGTGAAGACGCGCGTCGCGTTGCCCCAGTTTTTCTTGCCCCATCACGCAATTCATCGTCCCGATTCGTCTACAACCAAGATAAGAGTCGTGTTCGATGGCTCGGCCAAAAGCAGCAATCAGCTCTCCTTGAACGACCTTCTGTTAACAGGACCAACAGTTCAGCCTTCAATGTTGTGCATCGTCATCAACTCTCGTTTCCACCGATTTGTCATGAAAGCAGACGTGGAGAAAATGTATCGTCAGGCTTTGGTACATCCGGACGATCGACTACTACAGCAAGTTGCTTGGCGCAGAAAGGAGTCAGAGCCACTGAAAACCTACTGTTTGAACACCGTCACCTACGGCACATCTTGTGCTCCATATCTGGCAACCCGGGTCCTAAATCAGTTAGCTGACGATGAAGGGCATGACTTTCCACTGGCTGCCTCCATTGTCAAGAAGGACTTTTATGTTGACGATGTCTTGACCGGAGCCGACAGCATAGAAACACTAGTCGACACAAGCACCCAACTGGACGGCCTCCTAAAGAGAGGTGGTTTCAATCTGCGCAAGTGGAGCGCGAACCATCCTAGTATCCTGGAACACTTTCCAGACGACCTCAAGGAGAATCAACCGTCTCTAGAGCTTGATCGTACCTCATCCATCAAAACACTTGGTCTCTTATGGTCCCCGGAAAACGACGATTTTGCGTTCAAAGTTCCTGATCTTCCACAACTACAACGAGTTACAAAACGCATTGTCCTGTCGGAGATGTCGCAGCTTTTTGACCCTTTGGGTCTCATTGGTCCAGTAGTCGCCAGTGCGAAGATGTTCGTTCAGCGGCTATGGCAGGAGCAACTGAATTGGGACGAAGGACTTCCGGAGACTCTTCAATCTTGGTGACTGTCCTTTCGAGAATCGGTTGGTGTCATCCGAGATCTTCGTATACCACGATGGGTATTCAGAGATGATGCAGTAAGGTACGAGCTGCACTGCTTTGTCGACGCTTCTTCGAAAGGATACGGAGCATGTATCTACGTAGTATCGCAAGGGCCGACTGCCACGCGAACAAGCAATCTCCTCATAGCGAAATCCCGGGTCGCTCCAATCAGTGGCTATTCCACGCCACGCTTGGAACTCTGTGCAGCTGTTCTGGGAAGTCAGTTGGCTGACAGCATCCGTAAAACCACTAAGTTTAACGCCAAAATCACCTTCTGGTCGGACTCGACGATCGTTTTGCACTGGATCAATTCGCTGCCGTCCGCGTGGAAAATATTCGTATCCAATCGAATAGCAGAGGTCCTCAAAACCACAGAAGGCTCTCAATGGCGGCACGTTCCAACGCTGCAAAACCCTTCCGATCGAATTTCTCGCGGAGTTCATCCCGAAGACATCAGCGATGATGCACTTTGGTGGCATGGGCCACCATACCTGCTCTCAGGACCAGAAGCCTGGCCAGATCCAATAGTACCATTAACCTCGACCGACATCCAACAACAAATTGTCGAGCAGCGGCCGACGGTCGCACTCGTTTGTGTCACGTTCGACGATTCGCTCATCCAGGACTTTTCGCAACTGTCTTATCTTCTTAAGGTTGCTTCGTACTGCCTTCGTTTCGCGAAGAACTGCCAATTGCCGAGCCATGCTCGAACTTTCGGGCGAATCACACCGGTCGAGTACAACAATGCTCTCAAATCTCTCATTCGAGTTGCACAAGGAGCAACCTTCCATCAGGAATTGCGATATTTACATAACCACGTCCAAGAGTCTCTGGCTCTGCGAAAAGCAGACTTCAAGTCTCCGCTCAAGGACATTGACGTGTGGATCGATGACGCAGGGCTTCTTCGTTTGAACGGCCGCCTAGCGCAATCACCTGGCACCTTCGACAGTCGCTTTCCGATCCTGTTACCTGCCGATCATCATCTCTCAAAGTTGATTGCCAGATCAATTCATCATCAAACTCTGCACGCTGGACCAACACAACTGCTCGCAACCATCAAGCAGCGTTTCTGGCCGATCCGTGGTAGAGAGCTCGCTCGAAGGACAGTCCATCGTTGCGTGACGTGTTTCCGTTGTCGTCCGAAAGCAAGCAATCAATATATGGCGCCATTACCTGCTGCGCGCATTACACCATCTAAAGTCTTCGTACACACGGGGCTGGATTACTGCGGGCCGTTTCTCGTTCGTCAACTTGCGGGAAGGGGCGCTTCGGTCAAAGTCTGGGTCGCAGTGTACGTGTGCTTCGCCGTCAAAGCCGTTGTGCTGGACATCGTCGCCGGGATGCCAGCTGCTGCGTGCGTCAATTCGTTGAGGCGCTTTGTGAGTCGCGTCGGTCGCGTTCGCGTTATACACTGCGACAACAGCACCTCGTTCGTCGGCGCGTTCCGCGAGATAAAGGAGATGCGACAGCAACTCGTCCAGCAGCTGAAGTCCAACGAATGGGCTAACGAGTGCCTGGAAAAGGGCATCGAGTTCCAGTTTATTCCCCCTAGAGCACCGCATTGTGGTGGGCTGTGGGAAGCTGCGGTGAAGAGCTTCAAGCACCATCTCGTCAGGATCATCGGCTCATCACCTTACCACTTTGACGATTTTCGCACGGCTGTCGCTCAGGCGGAAAGCATCATGAATTCCCGTCCTTTAACTCCACTTTCCAATCATCCTGAAGACCTCTCCGTGCTCACTCCTGCACATTTCCTGCTGGGTGAACCAGCCGTCTGGCTTCCCGAGCCAGACTACTCAAGCATTCCCCTTAATCGACTTTCCCACTTCCAGACGACACAGCGAGCAATGAACGACTTGTGGAAGCGCTGGTCTAAAGAGTACATCGGCCTGCTGCATCAGCGTCCAGCTAAGTGGAGGAAGATCCCTACCGACTTCGGGGTCGGTGCTATGGTTGTGTTGAAGACCGACAACGCTCCACTCAAACATTGGCCTCTCGGACGCGTTGTAGCAGTCTACCCAAACAAGGACAACATAATACGGGTAGTGGATGTCCGCACTCAAGCCGGAATTCGTCGTCGTGCAACAACAGAGCTGTGTCTGCTACCGATTGATGACATCCCAGGTAACACAGCAGCAGGGTCGACTGATTCAACCCAGCTGACCGATGAACCTTCCTCATCTTCTGTCGGTTGAATGCTGCGCTTCAACGGGGGCCGAGATGTTGCGGATCTTGATACTCACTTGATCATGTAATTAGAATTCTTTGCATTTGAAATTAAACACAGTTGAACATTTGAATTAGCTTGTAAATCCGTTGAGCCCACTGTACTCTATTACAACAAAACTGTTATACTAACCTTACCTTTGTATTTGCCTTACCTTGGTACACGAACGCTGAAATGAAATACGAAACACGCACACGAATACTTACCTACCACGACATATACGGAGAGAGAATAAATGAAAATCAGAATTGAAAAGTACATCAAGCAAACCACACGCATTTTTTCATCGACTGCCCGAAAAGTGTCTATTACACCCAGACCACCGATTTGTCTCCTGTTCCGTTCGCCGGTTTAGTCGTTGGCCACCGAACACGGCAAGATCCATCACAATTCTAAACATTATAAGAAAATTGGCATGACATTTTCGGTGTCGCAATAATTTCGTGTTCGCCCTTTAGGTGTAATTAAACATTTTATATGAATAATACTGTTCACTGTGCTATTAGTAAGTCAACTTATGAGTGTCATGAAATATTCTGTTGACATTTATAAAAAGTTTATTTTTTTAAGAAATCTAGAAACATAACTAGGGTATGTGTACCAGTTTTAGGCCCTAGTGGTCATCGAATTGACCTTATCATAAATTTCACATTTTAACATTCTTATTAAATTTGTTTCGATACAAGGTAAGAACATATGTTTTGGAAGAAATCTACGCAAATAAATCCATTAAAATTTATTTCAAATATGGCAAACTGAACCACTAGTTCCAATACTGGTACACTTATCCTATGTAAAATAGATTCAAACGATTACTTTCGTTTGTAAATACTGTAACCGACTGTTACAAATTGTTAGTATTTTTTATCTGTGCTTTTATTTTGTGTACAGTCACGTCTCTAGAGTTAAGTGGTGTTGGATTAAATTCAGGGTTAGTAGTAGGGCTAGTAAATGTTAGTAAAAATGTACCTTGTGTCTATTAAAAATGTTATAGGTTAGTAGAATTTGAATTTTGTTCCAAATAAGTGGGGTGAATCGCATGCAAGCTAGTGGGTACAACAACTAAATGATAGAAGAGTAGACCAGCAGGCGAAGTGGGTCAAAATTTACAAAGGTGGTGATAACAAACCCCCCCCCCCCCCAACCTTACAGACAGCAATAAGGAAGCTACAACGGGGTTGATGAGAATAAGGAGGAGCGCCATTGCTCAGAAAGTTACAGGCGTTCGTGTGCACAAGAACCATATTTTAAAGTGTCCTTCACATTGTTAAGTGAGTGGTATCCAGCGAAAAAGGGAGAAGACGGCGGATTCGTCAGGTACGCTAATGACCTATCCTACGCTTAAAACTAACTAAATCTAGTTCACTACTAATGACTAGAAGATTAGTACGGCTTCTCTAATACCTCCCATTACCCTCACAGGACCTTTTTGTATTCTGTAAATTCGACTGAAAGTCGCCATTTTGTCTGGTGAGAAGCTCGGCCAGGTGCACACGATTCGGCGTAGTAGACCTCGGTTTGCTACGTCTAACCGCAAAGGACCAATCCAACCTCTGGGTCAGCCGCCCGTAAGGAGGCTTTTCAAGCTCGGGGGCGAAACCCCTAAACGTAAAGGAGCCTTCCCCCTCTTGACACGGTCACTCTGGTATCGTCCTGGGCCGTGTCAATCTCCGTCAACGAGGGAGGACGCCTGAAAGGCTTACACAGCCATATACCATCGACAAGCCCCGCCAAACCATCGTGTGGTAACAGTAATTACCCACTGTTTTGGGAATCAGCTTGCCAGCTCGTCATCAGCAGCAGTAGCAGCAGCAGCAGCAGCGAGCGCTCGCAGGACGCCAGAATAAGCAGTGGTACGTACCGAAGAACGAAGTTAATTTTATCCACACCCACAATTAGAAAAATAGACTACAGAAATCTAACCCAATCCCACCATCACACCAATTTGTTAAAATAAAAACCCTCACAGTCAAAGTTAATTTTTAAATCAATAAATTCACACTACACAGTATTTCTAGTCAGGTGACCGTACGCTGCACGTTTTGTCCGCGAAGTTCCTCGAGATTACCAAGTAGTAAGCCGATCCTGAGACCCAGTTCGAGGGGTCTCTTGCTACTGAACTTGCCGGGAAAAACGAACAGTTACAATAGTGCTTATTGTTGCTAGAAAATATAGCCGTTCCTTTTTTTTAATCTTTATTTGAGAGATTTTTAGCTGAAGACTAGTTCATCTCTAATAATCGCTCCTGTTAACTTTGAGATAGCTAACTGGGAGCCCCAGGTTGGGAGCTTAGCCATAGTGATCAAAAAAAGTTTGCTAGAAACGCCCTTCCTTTGCCTTTTCGATCAATCTTTCCACGTTTTTTGTGCAAAATAATTGGAGTAGATATTTTGCTCAAAACATTTTCAATTGACCGCAGCCTCGGTCACAGAAGCTGAGAAGCATATGGAGGATTGAATCCTTGGGTATTACAGGTATCGATAAGCACTCGATTTGATTTATCGTTCTGCTTGTGAAATTCTTGCTAATGGAACGATGGTCAACTCAAAACACTGCATAATTTCCGCATAAACCGGGACACTTGTTGCAAAATGATGCTGCTTCTCTTTGGACTGCAAAATGTGTGCAGTTAACTACTAATTTGCGGGGTCGTATTTTTCCTCCTACGAATCCAAAATGAAATCAAAGGTTGATGCAATTGGCTCCAAACATTTAAAATAAGTTAACCTAAAAAAAGGTACATACATTTTTCTTCTAAGTATACAAAAAGATTTAAGATTAGAAGAAGCATCTGCGTGGAGTTTCCCCACTTTTTTGCCATAACTACAGAAAAACAATACGTATGGTTTACAATGAAATTTCAGGATTAATCGTTGGGTGGCAGGTCATTGCATACAAAAGCGGCGAAAAATTTAAACCTTTTTGATTGCAAACATTAATATATTTGTATGCTGTGTGACACGAGGTGAGGAGCTAGTTATATAGTTATATGTTCAAAAGTTCAAAGAAGACAGGGAATTATAAACCACGCTATAATTATTTTAACAAAATTGACTACCCCCTTGAACCCCTTTCTCATTTTACAGCTGATATAATCAATTTGACAGATCGATGTCTTTCTATACCAATTGAAATCACTGACGACGGTACCGGTATCGATTTAGTTCGATTGCGTTGATTGAATACAGTCCACTTGCTTAGAATAATAAATGCATTTAGTAGGGCAATTGCAAACTTCCTCGGCGACTACTTTGAGTCGCTGTCCTGCATTGAGGCCTACAACGATGATTTCAGGAACCGTAATGGCGTCTCCACCTCCAGCATCGAGAACGTGACCATACCCGATGACGAAGATACACTCACAATTAACAGGCCCTTCACCATGGATGAATTAAACTTTGCCCTCAGAAACGCCAAAGGCAACTCCTCCGGACCGGATGAGGTTGGATACCCGATGCTGCGGAACCTCCCACCCACGCACAAAGGAACCCTTCTCGAGCTTCTCAACCAGGCATGGACGGGTCGTCGGCTGCCTGACTCCTGGAAGCATAGCCTTATCGTTCCCATCCCGAAAAACCTCGGTCCAGCACTATTACCGAAGGATTTCCGGCCGATCTCCTTGACCAGCTGTTGCAGCAAAATAATGGAGCGTCTAGTCAACCGGAGATTAGCGAGATTCCTTGAGGGGAACAACCTACTAGACCACCAACAGCATGCTTTCCGTCCGGGGCACGGAACTGGTACATACTTTAACAGTCTTGGCCAGATAGTACATGAGGCACTCCGTAAGGACCAGCACGTCGAGGTGGCCTCCCTGGATCTGGCCAAAGCTTACAACAGAGCCTGGACACCCCAAGTACTACAGCAGCTAGCCAGATGGTGCCTCGGAGGAAATATCCTCTACTTTTTACAGAATTTCCTGCAGGACAGAACCTTCCAGGTGACCGTCGGGAACCACCGCTCCAGCACCAGACGGGAAGAAACCGGGGTTCCCCAGGGTTCCGTAATTGCAGTGACCATCTTCCTGGTGACAATGAACGGAATCTTTATGGGGCTCCCCAAGGAGATTTACATTCTCGTCTATGCGGACGACATTTTGCTACTGATCATTGGGAAGACCCTGAAGGCCATGAGGATAAAGCTCCAATCTGCGGTCTCCGCTGTTGGCCGATGGGTCGCTAGGACCGGCTTTGAGATATCTGCTGAAAAGAGCTCAATCTCCCACGTCTGTCGCCTTGGCCACCGACCACTTCCGACACCAATCAAAATTAACAGCCACACTATCCCTAGAAAGAAGACCATATCTATCCTCGAGGTCACGATTGACCGGAACTTTCGGTTCGGAACCCACCTTAATGATGTCAGGACTAATTGTCGAACACGTTTGAACATCCTCCGCTCCCTCTCCGGGCAGCATAAAACGAGCAACAGGGCCATCGTACTCAATACCGCCAGAGCCATTGTTCATAGCCGACTGACCTACGGAATTGAGCTCCTCTGTGCGTCCAGCGATTCGGTCGTCACCCGACTAGCACCGATATATAACCAGGCAACACGAATTGCGGCTGGGCTTCTGCCCTCAACACCAGCCGATACCGCCCGTATTGAAATCGGAGTGCTCCCTTTCCGATATTACATTGCGGAAACAATCTGTACCAGAGCCGTGGGCCTCGACGAAAAATTAAGCGGGGACGGAGAATTCTATCTCCTCACAGAAGGGAAACGAATCCTCCAGGAAATCGCTCACCAGGAGCTCCCCCCGGTGGCCCAGCTCCACTGGGACGGAGCCAGAGAGTGGGATTCTTCCCCCATCCGAGTAGACAAATCCATGGCCAAGCAGTTCCGAGCAGGAGACAACTCTACGGCAATGAGATCCTGCCTCACCGAATTATTACAAACACGGTACCACAACTATGAACTCCGTTTCACCGACGGCTCCAAAGCAGGAGTAACTGATGGACAGACCTCACACTTCTGGAGACTCCCCGATCAATGCTCGGTCTTCTCGGCCGAGACTGCAGCCCTCCATTACGCAGCTTCCCTACCATCCTCCTCCCCGCTATGTGTACTAACCGACTCTGCTAGCGCCCTCGCGGCACTGGAATCCGCCACTGCCCGCCACCCCTGGATTCAGGCTATACAAAACCACACCCCCCCTGGCACCACTTTCATGTGGATACCGGGACACTGCGGAATTGCCGGAAACACAGAAGCAGACCACCTCGCTGCCATTGGACGAAATGGCCGACTCGCCAACACTTCGGTCGCCAGACAGGACCTGAAAAGTTGGATCAAGTCAACCCTCAGGACGGCATGGGACCGCGAATGGTTCGCCAGGAGAGACCTCTTCATCCGGAAGACCAAAGGGGTAACCCTTCCCTGGACGGATGTCCCAAGGTTTAACGTCCAGAGATTCCTGTCCCGGTTAAGAAGCGGCTACACCCGCATCACCCACAACATGGGGAGCAGCAGTGGCAGAAACTTCCGCCAAAGATGCGACACCTGCAGAACAATAATGACGGTCGAGCACATTCTTATAAACTGCCCTTGTTTCCACGGACCACGAGAACTTTACGGGATCCCGGGCAACATCCGAGACGCCCTTCAGAACGACCCGGTAGCAGAGGCACAACTGATATGTTTCGCGAAGGAGGCCGGAATCTACAAGAGGGTTTAACCCATATACATTATGACAGTAGGCCCGGCATTCCCTGCCGGTTGCGGGTGCCAGGTCTCTCCTGGCAGCTGCTACCGGTGGGACTCTGCTGGGGTCCTCAAAACAAAACAGAAAACACAAAAGATGACAGCAACATAGGACAGTAAGGCAAAATAAGTTCCCCTCTGGAACCGCAACCATCATTCAACTCCGCAAAATAAAAACTCTGTACCTTCTCTCCCTTTGGGATACCCCCTTCTGGGGTGACCGGAGACGAACCAGCCCAGGGCTGAAAGTTTCCTTAATAAAGATATAAAAAAAAAATGTTGTCTATTTGATATATGTTTCACATCGAAGATGCGTCACACATATGAAAACGGCCACTGTGCAGCATTTAAGGGGCAAGATAAAGCTATGTCCATTTTGAATCCGGAATAATAAAATCATCTGTATCTCGGTAACGGATTGATGTAAAAATAAGGTTAATACATCAACACAAAGATTATTTACTGTACTTTTAGGAAAAAATATCAATTTCAATCATTTCTCTTCATTTCTAATGAAAATTCGCACTTTCTTCTTTATTCCTCCCATTAAACGCTGCACACCTCCGGAGTCAACTTCCTTGGCACATTTGTTCCACATTTCGGTGATCTGAATCGCGTTCCGAGCCGTTTTTCCACTTTTCTTAAGCTTCCGCTTCATTATTGCCCAAAATCTCTCGATGGGCCGGAGCTGCGGGCAGTTGGGTGGATTTATGTTTTTATCGATGAAATCTACGTTATTATCGCGGTACCACGGGACCTTTATGGGCTTTAATGAAAGGTAGCACGCGGATTTTTGAGGCATTTTTCCTTGTACAGCTTCGAGTCCATCGTCTTATTCGTCACGAACACGTTGGTCTTTGCTCCGCAGCTGCATATCCCTTGCCAAATCATCAGTTTTTTTGGCAAATTTGTCCATAAAAGCAAACTTAAACTTCGCAGGAACTTCTCCTCGTGCCGTTGCCATATAAAATTTTTGGCCAGGAAGCTGTCCGAAATCCATTTTGACGTAGGTTTCATCGTCGATGAGCAGGCATCCTTGGTACTTCGTCAAAACCTGCTGGTAAAATTTCCGAGCTCGAGTTTTGATGACGAAACATTGCTTCAACGTTCTGTTTGGTTGCTTGCTGGCTCGATAAGAACGATATCCTGCTCGCAAACGAATTCTTCGAACCGTACTGCGAGCAGCAGCGTATTTTTATGCGATTTCATTATCTGATAGTCCAGGGTTTGCTCTGACGGTTCGCAACACCTTCTGGTTCAGCTTGCGGTCATATGTTTCACTACGATGCTTACCTTGAAGCACTCAATCCACGCTCTTTCGCTCCTTGAAACGTTTGAGCACATCATACACGGTTGATTTGGCGATTTTCAACGTTTTTGCGATTTTTATTGCGGACCACGTTGGATTACGTGGGTGTGCAGAATTTTTCCTCTCCTCTCGGCTTCCATCTGGAATAATTTTTGACTCACTGCACGAAACACCGTGAAATTTATACCACAGAAAGTGGGCGCCTAGGTAAACAAACCGCTGTAAAATAATTCTTGCAGCGGTCACTTTCCGTGTCGCTGCAACACAATAAGTGATTCCGGATTCTAACTGGACAGAACTTTAATTCAGAAAACATCACGCCCTTTTAAATCAAAGATTTAACCACGATGCTTCAGAATCCAATATATGGAAGAAACGTGGACACCTCGTACCGTACGTTCCGATTTTGGTAATTATATGATTGGTTGGTCGTTGGAAGCATCAAGAAAGGTTAAGTGATGCTCCATTTTCTACTGTTGGTTGGGACATGAGCACTAACTCTTGTCCTAGCCTTTTATGGCTTATGGCTATAGCGCCATTACTCGCTTTCTGAAAAGAGAAGAGTGAAAGAAAAAGGAGAGGGATTACTGGAAAATCCTGATTCCCTAGTTTGAAGTTGTCACGACTAGGGTTCGGTGGTAGATCTTATACCAGTAACGCACCACAAAAAGGACTGGTTTGAAAAGATAACATTTACAAAATGGAACAAACCCACCAAGTTTAGCCAATTGAACCTGAAGGCTGCTTGACATGTGTTGATGTAGAAGTCCAAATTGTAGAAGCTTGACGAAGATCAACATGAACTTGTCCGGGTTATGGGAGTTGCGCGGAATGTCTTCCGTCGATTTGAGATAAACAAATGTTCGCATGTATGTAGTCGATTTTTGATGTGCATCTGCAAGCCTTTTCGCGGCCAATAGTCAGGTTCAACGCTGCGACTCAACGAATGATGGTACTAATGATGGGATGAATGATGGAACGCCTCATGGAGGGTCTACTTGCCTTCGGAACAGGTTCTCAGCGGGAAATAACAGGGACGTAGAACTAGATACAATGAGATGCAGCTCTCGCAGGGCTTCTTCTGTCTTAGTGAACTCACTGAGGAACTAGTAATTGTCTCCTGGGCCTGGCTTTGGCCAGATCACCAACCGATTATAGATTTGAAAAAAAAACTCCACGGAACAAACAAACGTCAAGTTCGATCACACGCACAGCCTACTCCTTCATTTCTGAGCTGCCTGGTAACGTTTGCATTTTAAAAAAATGGACAAAAATTGCCGATTTTTCATGGATTTACCTTCACCCGCACTGACGAAACTACCCATGCAGCATCAATTATAGTAACCCATGAGTCAGCAGACAAAATTTGACAGCTCTATCAGTCGAACTCTAACCGTGATGGCAAAAACAGTGAAGCAATTCCGTTCAGAAGTGTGCGCGTTCAAAGAACGGCACCCCGCCGCGTCGAAAACGGACATCGTCCGGCACTTTGTGGACGCCGGATACGCCCGTTCCGGCATCTACAACATCTTGGCACTATTAGACAACAATCAGAGCATCGAAAGAAAGCCCGGTTCCGGACGGCCGACGACGCTGAGCAACAAGAAGCTCCAAAGGATGTTGAAGTGGAAGACCGAGGGAAAAGTGACCACATCGCTGCGTGGGCTTGGCCGGGAGGTCGGTGCAACCGGCCAAACAGTGAAAAGTACCTGGCGAACATGAACATACATGTCAGGAAGCGGAAGTCACGTCCACTGGTTTCGGAGCTACAGGCAATGACGCAGCGGCAGCGGCTGAATAAGATGGTCAACTCGTTTTTCCCGGCGAATCGCGACGTGGCGGTGGTGATGGACAACGAGACCTATTTCACCCTGGATGACAACGACTGGCAGGGCACTTCGTATTTTACTTCCCCCACGAAGTAAGTGAGCTCCGAGGTGAAGTTCATTTCAGATACCAAGTTCCCCAAGAAGGTGCTGCTGTGGCTGACAATCAGTGCGAAGGGGATGTCAAAGCCGCTCTTCTTTCGCTCCGGACTGGCCGTGAACGGGGAAATTTATAGTTCGAAATGCCTGCCGGAAGTTGCGTCGTTCATCAAGAAATACCATAAGGGCGAAGACGCGGTGTTCTGGCCGGATCTGGCGTCGGCCCTCTACTCGAAGTGATCGTTCGAGGAGATGGAGCGGCTGAATATCGATGTGGTACCCAAGTCGGCGAACCCGCCCAACGTCCCCCAGCTGCGTCGCATCGAGAATTTCTGGGCCAACCTGAAGCGTAAGATCTACTCCAACAATTGTGTAAGTAAGCTTAAATAATTACCTTCTATTGGAAATTTATCAAAAGAAATTATCTGTAATTTTTATCACCATCCGAAAAAAGTCAATTTTTTTAATGCAAACGTTATCATGTGAGAAAATATCTGAGAGATGTGATTGGAATAGTTGGATAGTGGGATATTTTCAGAATGATACCTGATCATCCTGAAGTCTTGAAAAAAGCCTGAGGTTATTATGGGGACCTCTGATCAGCTGATGGTCTTCGGAATAATTTCCTAGCTGCCTGGTATGAGACACCATCTAATATACGTGATTTGAATTGTTGGATAGTTTAGGATCTTTAGATTAATACCTGATTATCTCGAAGCATTGAAAAATATTAAGAGGGCTTAGAACACATCTTAGGAATAATTTCTGAGCAGCCTGGTATAATATGAGAGAATATCTGTTTGATGTAAAAGACGCAAGCGCTTTCATGAAATTATGTGAAGATCCATGCATTTACATGAAGTTCTATAATCTACTATGATTTTTCCAGAACTTCTATGAAATGATCTGAACTTCAATGATACTCCCTGACACTTTAAAAAATACAAGTTTCACAATGTTTATTGTTCAGTATGAAGCTCTTCGTATTTTTGTGAAGTTCTCCGAACTCCTATGAAAAATCTCCAAACTTCTCAGAAGTTCCCAAAACTTCTGTAAAAGTCCCACATTTCTATAAAATCCTCTCAACTACTATAAAGTTCTCAGAAAATTTACGAGAAACATCTATAAATACATCCACAGAAATTTGAAACCGAGTTCCAGTCGTGGTTTTAACCCGCTCAGAAATAAAACAGAATAGTCGAGCATTTGAAAATCTGGTGTAAAGTAGTGCTCGAATAATGAAACTTAAACTCAGCATTGCGAGGGGGTGCAATTTTGTTCTAGTTTCAAATTGAAACAATCCATATAAACTATAACAGCATTACAAACGGCCTTATTACAAAGAACAGTTCCAGAACTAAATAAATATCATCAAATAAACATCCAACTACACATTCATCTTTCAGCATTTCATCCATGGAGCATTCGTATCATTATACCACACACAATTTTAAAGATAACAAGAATAAATGCTAATTTAACCGACGACTACTTACGAGGGGATATAATTGAAGAAATGTTCTTCTCAGACCTAGCAGCTCTGGTCCGAGAAAGGAGTCAGGGAAGAAAGTTAGCAGAAGCACTGATGAAATATTTCATAGAAATGGTATCAATAAGACTTCCAGTGAATGAACTTCAAGATTCCAACCAAATATTCAAGTATTTCCAGAAAACTAATACATAGAAAAGATAGAGCTTTTTGTGCCGGGCAATGTTTGTTTCATGGATACTTTTGTTTTTAAATCTAAGTCAAGTAAATGAAAATACCAAACAATATTTTGATATATTCAGCCAAGGTGTCCCACCCCGCTGATTCCCACTGACTTCTTACCGATAGGATTTGCCGATTTTAACAAAGCAAGCGCATGGCGAAACCCAGGTACACGTTTGACGCAATCGTAGGCGGCCATGGCAATTTATTGAATTGAAAATCACCGAAGTGAGCGGTTCGGAGCGTTCGAACGCTTCCAAAAACCAGCGCCAAAATAATCCATCCCAACTTGCTTGTCTCAACAGCGAAATGGAAATTGACAGTGCTGGAAAAGCACCGGCTGTTTTCCGCAAGACTAACTCCGAACCATGGATGGAGCGAGCAATCATGATAAATGTAACATGCCAAGATAAACAGACACAGAAGCGCTCGGTGCGACACACATGTTTCCATAAAAACGCACTTGCCGGCTGCGATGTGCGCTTGATTGATGATGATAATGGTTGCTTTGGGGTGGGTGGGAATGAGCGAAAGCTAAAAGATCATGTCAAGTGCTCAAGTGCTCCGAGCCAGGGGAGCATGACTTGGCGTTCGTTTCTTATCACAACAGCAGCCACCGGTAATGTCAACCGCAATAAGATGAAATTCCATTTGCCGGAAAGTTTTGTTTACTCAACCCTCCGGTGGATGGGGACAATCAAAGCGACCGTGGGAATTGATCGAATATTTTGACAGGAAGCACGGAGAGTTTGATGGATCCGGCAAAACATTTCAGTCGTTCTAAATCATAAAATTACACCAATTTATTACGGATCATAATTCAAAGATTTTCCGGTCGAAGAACCTTCTTCGATTGAAATCGATTTTCAAATTCCAATTTCCGTGCAGCCAATCGTAAAAGCTGCCTCAACTGGTGGTGGCAAATGTCAAATAGCTACAAACACTTGCCTTGGTGGCGCTGCGAGCCAGGGAAAGCGTAAAATTACGACAGGAAACAATTTGTCTTTTTCTTCATGCCCCAACGTTGTCCCGTCCACCTCCGATATAGGGAAAGATTGCGAATCCCACAGGAAGTCGATTCCAATTCGCTGTGTTTTCTGCTTTTTAATGGTGTTTATTCTGCCCTCCCTGCGGAGAGGAGAGGACCGAGTGCTACCGAGCGAGATACTCCTACAGTAGGCGAACGATCGTGACATCCCGGTTTGGTGCCACTCCCCACACCGCCTACTACTACAACCAATTTTCAGCTTATCTGTTTGTTCAGTAGCTGACTGCGCCTCTGCAAACATCACCCCGAAGAAAAGCGAAAGAGACAAAACTTCGAAGAACGACCGGGAAAGCTTTCGAGATGTTGAATCACTTTTATTAATTTCCGCTTCTGATTCCTTCTCCGCTCGGCGTCAGCCTGCTTCGTCGTCGAAGAGCAAAGCCAGGATTGACACGTTTTGCTCAGGGAAATCGCTTCGATCCCATTTCCTCCCTGCTTGTTTCTTCCGTCGCTTCCTGGTGAGTCGAACGAGTTTTGCCTTCTTTGCGCAATTCATTTAGCGGATTTCAATATTTGCAACTTGTTATCAAGTTTGGTCTATTGATTTTAAGCTTCCCGCTTCCTGTTGCCAATCACCGGTGGCGCCTACTATTGGATGAAACTATTCCGAACGTGTCTAGTCGGCAAGGGGATAAACAGTTTGAGATTTCAAGCCAAACAATGCATTAGGTCCTAAGTAACATTGACAGATTCTCTTCGTTGATTTTCTCTTTGCATCCTCACGGTCATGTTAAGACATTCCAAGCTATTTTCACAGCATACCGATCGATGAAATAAGCTATTATTTGTCAATGCTACTTAGGACCTAATGCATTGTTCAGCTTGAATTTATTGCAAAACAGCAGCTATACGATGCAGTGTTGCATGTTTCCTATGCTTGTACCAATTTTATTGAGAGCCGGCTTGCTTCAGCAATCAATCACGTGGAATCGAATCTCGTTTTGGGAGCTCAAGTCCTGATACAAGGCGAAGAAAACAATTTCATAGACATTGAAGCATTCTTCTGTTCTGGTGAATCAAATGTTCAACCAAAATCCTATCAACAGCATGCTTTAACTTTCCGACGCTTAAATTTTCCATAATCCATGCTGAATGTTTTACCATTCTCCTTTTCCAAGGACAAACATAATAGTATAACCATAATAGAAATCCGATTTGATTCAGTAGGCTCGTTCAATGGACTACTATGATCTATGTGGGTTAATTAACTCGTTCATTGTAAACCACCAAAGTAGCCGGGCTGTGGGACTAATCCGTCGCACAATCTAAACTAACCGAGCCTATTCGGATGTATTGAACCGCTCACAACCCGACCACATAATTAACCTCTTGAGGATACCAACCGTTGGTTGTTGGGGTCTAATCTGTTGCTTGGTCTCACACACACGGACGCACACAAAACCCAGCAACTAATTAACGCTGGTAATTAAGTTCTATATCGGGAATGCTACACCATTGTTGCTGATTATTGCAGAGTGGAAAATAAGCAAAGCAAACGAAATGCATTTGGCGAAATAAGAAAGCAGCAAGGCTATCAATCGTAAATTGATTCCCCCGCGGGTAGCTTGGATGGGACTGTTGTTGGTGTAAATCAAGTTAGCCTTGTTTCAATGTACATGATTCGGATCTTTTTAGACTGGAGAGCAAAGCAAGTCATGACCAGCTAGCTAGCTGGGAAAAATCCTCGAACGAAGAGCACTCGCAATCTGTAAGCTGATGGAATGCTTCCTTTGCGCTGTGTGCGAAATAAAAAGACGAGCGCTCGTTCCAGGATTAGAAACCTTCCCCGCCTCTTCACTCCATTTGCATCGTTGCGAGTAGGGTTGTCAGTACCGGGCCCTTTTTTGCGAGTATCGGTATTTCGGTACTGAAGTAAATTCAAGTCTCTTATTTGAGAATGAATACTACCCAAGTAACAATTTTGGATTTATGAGGGCTCTGTTGTACCTGGGGTCTGGTTCTTCCTCCTTGGGTGGAATTGGAGGATCCTTCCTATACGGTCAGAGAACCGTTTCCTTGTGATTTCTTCCGGCGTGGTGAATTTTTTAATTCCGGTTCCTTTTCACGACACAAATCACTTTTATTAAGTACATTTATTAAACATCAAAACAGTTTATTTAAAACACTACACTATACATCTAACATTTATTTTAAAACTTATTAGCTACATCACAAATTCGGTCCCGTGACCATCTATCGACCTGGCTATCTGAAGTCTTTTTGTCTTCTCTATCTAATTAATATTTTATTTACCCTTAGACTATTGACCTATATAAAGTGCATATTTTCTCCCCTTTTACATTCTCTTCGGCTCGGTGGCTGTAGTTGTGCTCTCTCGCTGGCATTTCTGGTGGTTGATAGATCTCGCATACAGTGGCAGCACAACATGTTCCACAATCCTTGCTGCATCGATCAAGGGGACAGCCGATGGTATTTTCCGTGCGTAGTACACTCCTAGACAGGCTCTATAGACCATGATTTGGATTTGTAGAATGCTATAAAACCTCTATCAAGCTTGCAATGTTGCTTGGCTAGTCACGAAATTTCCAGACACAGAAAAGTACAAACAATACTGTCATGGTAAATTTACACTGAACAAAGTTTTCACTTAGTTTCTATTAGGAACGCACATAGTATTTTTCCAAAAACAAAAACAATGACCTGTATATCACATAGCATTAGAAATTCTATATGAGAAATCATATAGATTTCATTGGACACATAACGTTCATGTGATTTAGTGGTGCAATTTCCAATTATGGGATCACATGAAAGTTATGTGAAATTCACATGGATGTTTTCCACTAGTTATGTGATTTATTTTATGAGTGTAGAGCTGATTACTGATTTCACTGCTCACCTCAAATTCATGCGCCCCTTTAAGGTGATACTCTAAGGAAGCCTTAGCATGAAACTTCAAAGGCACAAATGTCAGCTTCCACAAAAAATACAAATTTGAAATTGCTACTCTCTGTTCGTAGTAGCACAGCAAATAAGGATAAGGCTTCCTTAGAGTAACACCTTAAGGAGCGTCAATAATCGTAATTGCAGTAGATAGAGTTAGAGTGGAATAGAAATGAGTAGAATCGAGTGAGCGTGAAGCGTGATAGACCGTATGGAAACGGGATCTCATTGGTTCAGAAATGTTGATACAGCTTGAGGTAAAAATATGAGGTACCTAAGCTCGTTGATGCCATTCTTGTGACGGACTTTGGAGAGAGCGGACGACCAGCAGAAAAAATAGCAGCAGTAGCGGACCAACAGAGAGAGCACCAGATGCATGGAACCGTGACTTAGGCTGGAAACCTGGGTTCAGTAACAACAGTAATTAAGTGAAGTACACACAAAACTAGAGTACGGGTAAAATTTGTCTGTATTCGGTGCAATCAGCAAAACTTTAAAATACTAATTTATGGGTATTCGATTTGCGGTGGATCAAAACGCTACGATGTTCTTTATTCGACGTTTCAGTCTTTGAACTTGACCTTCTTCATGGGATATACAATCGTACCATCTTCCGTTCAGCGCAAAATTTCTACGATCTACTAAAACTAGTCCTGATGAAGATTGCTATTTTCATCCCCTGGATCGAAACCCAAACATAATTAATAATTCTTCGAAATCTGTAAAAGTCTACACCTTTCTGAAATTTTCGATGCATCTCTGAAGCTATTGCTACTGCCCTAAAGATCTCTAAACTCCAAAACAATTGACAAGACTTCCTTAAATTTTCCTAAAGTGCATTGCACAATAGGCCAGAAATGCAATCTAGCTGAGCAAAATTGATAACTCCGAAACTAAGGATTTCCGCGACTTGGTGTCTTCTGTAAAGTTTCTCATCATAATAAGGACCATCTATTGACATAAACAAATAGTTCAAAACTCTTCCGTAAAGATGGCGCCACAATCTAACTTCTTTCTCTGACGTTTTGGAGACTTGATGTCTTGGGTAAAGTTGTTTGCCTTGACAAAATAAACAACTCTTTTGAAGACGTAAAATTTCCACAGCCTACTGGTTCCGAGTTATATGGAGTTAAAGAAAAAAATGTTGAAAATATGGTTGATTCTTTCTGTTTCGTTTTTTTTTTTTTTGCTGACAACCATATAGTTTTATATTTTTCTCTTATGTAAATGCATTAAATAAATAACTTTTGTGAAGAAATATACTGGTTTAAGCTTCAAATTTTAAAGATATTGTTGAAAACCCGAAAAAAACAACATTTTTTGAATTTTAATATTTCCCAAAGCACAAAAATTGCAATCTGATATTTTCAGCAAAAATTAAGCAATACTCGATAAACAAAATATCAACAAAATATTTAAAATTAAAACACTTATTTTCACATTTTTTTCTGTAATAACATATAACTAGAAAACAGTAGGCTGTGGAGTTTTGACTTTTTAAGAAGAGTTGTTTATTTTATCAAGATAAACAACTTTGCGTAAGTCGTCAAGTCTTCAAAACGTCATTTCAATGCATTAAAAAAGTTATAGAAAAAAAAATACATGCTCCACTAAAATGATAAAATCTCAAAAACACCAAAATATACCTCTCTCAAATTTCGATATTTTGTTTATCGAGTATTGCTTAACTTTTGCTGAAAATATCAGATTGCGATTTGGGAGATATTAAAGTTCAAAAATTGTTGTTTTTTTCGGTTTTTCAACAACATCTTTATTACAGTATGTTTCTTCACAAAAGTTAATTATTTAATGCATTTACATAAGAGAAAAATGTAAAATTATATGGTTGTCAGGAAAAAAAAACCGAAACAGAAAGAAAAAAAACCATATTTTCGACCATTTTTTTTTTTAACTCCATATAACTCGGAACCAGTAGGCTGTGGAAATTTTACGTCTTCAAAAGAGTTGTTTATTTTGTCAAGGCAAACAACTTTGCCCAAGACATCAAGTCTCCAGAACGTCAGAGAAAGAAGTTAGATTTTGGCGCCATCTTTGCGGAACAGTTTTGAACTATTTTTTATGTCAATAGATGGTCCTTATTATGATGAGAAACTTTACCGAAGACACCAAGTCGCGGAAATCCTTCGTTTCGGAGTTATTAATTTTGTTCCGCTAGATTGCGTTTCTGGTCCAGTGTGCATTGTTCTTTCTCTCTGAACGCGCCTTATGGCTATAAGACAACTAGCACGGAGAGTGATAATTTCCTCGTTCCACCAGTAAACTCGACATAGTTGTATCACATGCCCTTACTAACGATTCGATCAACTCGTTCGTGCTTAAACCCGGGACGCTGCTGTCTACCTTTAGAGCTTCGATGAAGAGATCCATATTGAATGCCTTCGCCTTCCAGTTCCGCTCGCTTACTTTCGTCCTCCGCATTTCCACTGCAGTGCACTGGTGTCCGTTCGCCGAAAGTGTACCGAATTGCCTGATGGTTATTGGGGGTGTACTCTTCGCACACTCTCCACCATTCCTGCTCTATCCGCCACCCAGTTACCGTTATCGAGAGGTACTCGATACGGCTCTGCAATGTGTGCAACGTCGCACATTGTTTTCGTCGTCGACTGCCACAACAGCTGCTGTACTGTGTTGCAATGATTGAGATTTATTTGGGTTACCTCCATTACTGTTGGCCCACCATCGCCTTTTTGAACTCTAGGCACCTGAAACTTCTCGTCACATGGCTGTTGGCGTCCTCCTTTTTGCAGAGCATGCACATCGGTTGCTTCGTACAGTATTTTACAACGTGCTTCTTCTCTCCGCATTTCCTGCACAGATTAGATCTGTCAGGGCCTTTGCAGTATCTCGCCTGGTGACCGAAGCCCATGCACCAGCGAATCCAAACACATAAAGCAACCAACGATACAGACAAAACGGTTGCTACGACTACCATGACAAACTTGCTCTGTAACATAGCTCGATCGGAGGGTAGAAGGATAATGATATGTCGCTTGCCTGCTTTGTTGCAATATACAAGCCTTACAAAAAAAAAATCATCATTCATCTTCGGCTTTCGTGAAGCAGCTTGCCAACAGTTTGCTCGTTTCCTTCAACGCCCCGAGTGAGCTGTGTCACACGGGCTGCTTGTCTTGAAAGAAAATGAAGAAGATTATGCCATTATTGCTCTTCACTTCTGACATAGCATTATCATTCGGTTCGTTGATCGCTTGTCACTTTTTTCATTTGGAGATATTTTTCATTCCTTTCCATGCACTTAAAGCATCTTACCAATTTCTTAGACACCCGAGGAATAGCTTCCAATGGGCACACTGACCACCCAACCCTGATTCGGCTTGTCTTCAGCAGCTCGTTAGCTGCGTCCGAAGAAAGCCGTATCGATGCCGTCTGCGTGCCACTATGCTCGACCGAATAGCCCGGCACTCGATCACTAACTCCTGGGATAAGGCCCTTACGTTCGCTTTCTCGCCAATAGATTTTTCGACGAGCTCCTTAAAAGCTGCGCTCTTAACCGGATCTTCTCTCACTTTCCGGAGGAGTGCTGCGTAGAACGTTTTCTCCTTTGCCTCAACAACCAGAGTGTCGCCCTTGCTTCTCTCCCTACGAAGCCTAAGCTTCTCCTTGTTATTGCAGACTTCCTTCTTCCTCACTTCATCTTCTTTCTGTTTTTTCCTCTTTTCTTCCTGGTTCTCAACTTTACGCCACTTACAATTTCATCCCATCTCCTTGATGCCTTCCTCGTCGTCCCTGCGTTTTTTGGGCTCCTCCTCATCTCTTGGCGTGTCCCTATCTCTGTTTTCAGGACGTGGATTTGTGGGTCCCTTCGGCGACTTATGTGCTATCCTTGGCCATCAGCAGAGCCTTTTCGGCATTTTCGGCTCTTTTTCTCCACTCTTGGAATTCCCGATCTGCCACTGTTATGCGAGATTTGGTACCAGTCACAAGTTGCTTGATCTCTTTGTGTACGTTGTTTTTGTCGTTTACGAAAACATAAAGTTCATTGATCTTCCTTGTGCATATGTGTGTGTGTTTGTTTGTGTACTTATTATAAATCGCCACAATCAGCATTAGTTTACCAAAACGATCCCTGCTGCAAACCTTTCCCCACATCCAACTTCCCAGTGATTTCTCGTGGAAGCTCAGAGGACTTCTCGGTTTCCTTCACAGCGAATATCACGTCAAAACATTTCTTCCCATCCCCTATGTGACCTGCATTCGGACACGGTCGGCGCTGGTATTGCTAAAAATTAGATCTCCAGTTTTTACACATTAAGGATGAATATTAGTCCCAAACATCATCTGTTGGTTATGTGTGTAATTGCAGCTGATCTGGCAATAACAGAGCAGCAACCGTGGGCGGTCGATCATGCTCATGCAGATTTAGGTACCAAACACCCAGTAACTTTCTGCCTTCAACGTTCGTTTTCTCGAAACTCGTGAATCTTATTAAAAAACTGTAAAGCGCAACCGAAGGCTCATGGATTTTCTGGAAGATCGCCGACAACATGCCTTCAGACCGGGACATGGGACCAACACCTACTTTGGGACCCTAAGTGAAGCACTTCAGGACGCATTCGCCAAAAATCACCACGTCGAGTGAGGCCACCCTGGATATATCTAACCCAAGTAACAATTCAGTAACCATTTAGCATCCACTCTGATTTATGATGGTTTTATAACGGCAATGAACAATCCATTTAGTTTAAATATAGCATTTTAAAGTGTAAAACATTCCTGCTTAGAAATTCAGCTTTTTGTTGTTTTAAAAACCTTTCATAGTCTGGCAAGAAAGTCAAAAACTGCCTCTTTTAAAAATAAATTTAAAACAGTTATCAATCCCTCTTTAAAGCTGTTCTGTAATTCAAGCATAAACGTCATTAGCAATTGTTTATTAATGTCATGATAAAATACTTTATAAACGTGTTCTATCATTATAAAAGCAACCATAAAACAATTAGGTTTTGCATTAGAGAAAAAAAGCATTTATTGTTGCTTTTTAGCCTTTTTAAAGTGCATCATTAACTTCCCAATTACTTTGTTTACAAATTGAGCTTAAAAGATAATTCCTCATAGTTAATAAATGCCAAATTAATGACAAGGAAATCTCGAAGGATAGACGAAGTAGGATGCAAAAATCAAGTCAATTTCAGATAAATTTACTTCTTTAGAAGAACCAGCACACCACCAACGACTGACCATCTGTCGGACAAGAGTAAAGTGGTCCTCGAACTCATAAAACATTGTCTAAAGTTGAAAAACATACCAGCCTTCTCCAGATCTTGCGATGACAATCGAAATAACAACCGACAGCAAACCACTGAATCTGTTCGTTAGCGTAGATCAGCTGGTTTCCGATCCAACGCTGCGATTTTATTCGGCGAAAGACTCTTCGAAAATTTCATTCAACCGTACATCTCTGCATCATTGGATGGTGCAATTCTGTAACCATCCGGAAGAAGGGGATCTTTTTCGGGAACGATTGCGCTTCCAGTTGTTCGAAAAGCTAGTAACTGCTCCCAATCCATCGGGAGAAAACCGTCTGGAAGAATCCTGGATCTCACAGCGCAACTATCGAAAAATAAACAAACTTTGACGTTTAACTTTTTGCAGGCAACTTTGCCTCCATAAATGCTGCCATAAATCTGAACGGGTTAGGATCAAGCAAAATGGCTTTAGATAAATACAATTCAGCCTGCAAGTTTTCTTCATAAAAGCCATTTTAAAACCTTATGAATTTGTTAAGGAATTCTTGAAAGCAAAACAACTTTTTCACAAATGACCCATGAAAATCAACTTTTATGTCACCGCCATGTTACAATTAGTTTGCTTGTTTTTTACAATCTTCGATTTTCAATCAACATTTCCTTATATATAACTATATTTTGGTAAATTTAGCAATGAGCAAACATTTAAATGCGAAAATAATAAAAAAAATCTCGGCCAAGCTCGATCTGAAGAATATATTTTTTTTACAATTTTAAATAATTGGTCAAATCGACGTTTTACGAGGGTGGACTTAATTTTTTCGATGTTTTCACGTACATTTCACATAAAATTTGATTTGGCACTTAAAACTAGGCCACTTAATGAAAACTATTGTAATAAATTTGGATATTCAACAAGATTTTTGTATGATCAGTTTCTATTTTAATTATTTTGAAAAGATCGGATTCATAAATCCTTTTCTATCTTGAATAATGCTTTCCTAGCATGCGGCTAGGGGAAACGGCTCGGGAAGGGTTTTTATTGTTGCTAAATAGCTTTTATTGTAGCTTTCAAATGGTTCTCAACGCGTTCGTCATACAACCTTTTGCAGTAAATCAATCTTGAAGAGCTTCGAGAATACACCCTTCAGAACCTTCTCCAGGGTGGGCCAACTAGACATATTCTAGTCTTAATAAGGTTATGGTGGATGCATTAATGACAAAATAGCCTTGACCAGGGTTTTATGAATGTTGTTTTATAGTTGCTTTAAAGTATTTCATAAAACTTAAAATGTTACTTGGGAAGGCATACAGCCGTGCTTGGAAGCCGGGGGTGTTAGAACAGCTCAAGAAACGGGGACTTATGGGCCATATTCTGAAATTTATACAAAACTTTCTGTCACACCGTACCTTCCATGTAACCCTTGGAAATTGCCACTCCAAGACCTTCAACGAGGAAACCGGGGTACCCCAGGGATCGATGATTGCGGTTACACTATTTCTCATAAGGATGAACGGTGTCTTCTCGCGGTTGCCAAAAGGAGTCCTTATATTTGTATATGCTGATGATATCGTTCTCATGGTGGTCCGAGCAACAGTCAGAGCATTACGAAGAAAGCTTACGCCACCACCTACGTATCAACCTGGGCTTTGTCAGCCGGATTTCAGCTCTCCGCAAGCAAAAGCGGGTATACACACCTATGCTCGACCAACCACAAGGTCCTGAGCACCAAGATTCTCATCAACGGGAAACCGGTCCCATTCCATAAAACCATTCGAATCCTCGGAGTCTGCTTCAACCGTCACCTCACATTCGGCCCGCACTTCAACGAGGTTAAAAACAGTTGTAAACAGCGAATCAACCTGCCGAAAACTCTGGCTGGGCGCCACCAAAATGCCAACCGGCAGACCCGTCTGAACGTCGCAAAAGCTATCATAAACTCACGCCTAACATACGGGATTGAAGTAACCTACCTCGCAATGGCCCTGCTAGTGGAAAAACTTGCACCTGTCTACCAGCAAGCCTTACGATTATCATCGGGCCTCCTCACTGGTACCCCTGGAGTAGCTGCCTGTATCGAAGGCGGAGTGCTCCCCTTCAACAGGTACATAACCAAAACAATCTGTCATCGAGCCATCAGCCACTGTGAAAACACGTCCGGTAGCAGGAAGGAAGGTTTCCTTTGTATACTGGTGTGGAGCCAGGGGTTGGAGCCTGCCAAAAATTCAAACCGATCCTACAATCAAAAATAAGTTTAATGCAGGTTCCAACCCTTTAGCAGTGGCACAAGCGGTCCTAGACCTTCAAAAACGAAAATACACCCAGGCAATCCAGGAACATGCACCAAATAACACAGCATTCGTTTGAATCCCAGGGCACTGTGGTGTTTGGGGGAATGTATAGGCGGACCATCTAGCAGCCTCTGGTTGGCATATGGCCAAATATACGCGAGAGGTCCCAGGACCTGATCTAAAAAAATGGGTAACCAAAATTATTGAGGATTCCTGGAGCCGCGACTGGATAGCAGCTAGAACACCAGCTATTCGAAAATTAAAAGAGAATATTACTAGATGGGACGATCCATCACTGCACCCGGAGCAGGTCGTGATATCCCGTCTCCGAACTGGCCATACAAACATCTCCCACAACTACAAGGGAGATGGGCCTTTTAGAAGGATATGCGATCTAAGCCTCAAGCCGCAAACTGTGGAACACTTCATTTGTCATTGTCCAAAGTATGAAGGAGCTAGAACATGCTACGATATTCCCGAGAATATCCGCGATGATCTAGGTAATGAGCCAACATGAATAGCGGCCCTACTCGCCTTATTACGTGAAGTCGGACTCTTCAGCCAGATATAACACTTAAAATCCCTATCATGACCAACCGCAACGAACAAGGAAAGCTAAGGAACGAAAATAGCATCACGACCCGAACGAACACAAACCCTTTTTACACCAGACCTAACGTAACGTTAACGAACCAACCGGAATCAAAAACCCCTTAACTGAAACGAGACAGGAACAAAACAAAAAAACTCTGTTTAAAATATGATTTGAGGAGTTCCCATCTGGAACTTCCATCCCTACCTTTTTGAGAGCCTCCCCTCTGGAGGTTTAGAGATGAACCAGCCTAAGGCTGAAAGTCTCGTTAATAAAGGAAAAAAAAACTGTAAAGCGCAAGGTTCAAGTAAATGAATTGTTCTTTTTGTTTGTGCACTCACAAATAATTTTCGAAAGGGCGTTAATTTCCCAAATTACATGATTCGTAAATTTTAAGATGCGAATATCTCGCAAATACTGGAGTCGCATACAAAACTAAGAAAACAAATGTGTAAAATGGCATGTTGAGCTGTAACAAAAAACTGTGAAAAATTACAAGTAATTCTAAAAACATCGAACCGGAACGATTTGCGAGTCTGCGTGGAGCTGCTCTACTTTAAAATATATTTAACATCAAAAATTTAAATTAGTTTATGCATTTTGCAAATGACCAGTACCGAAAATACCGAAATTTTCACATGGGACCAGAAAATCACCCGGTATTAGCGGTAAAAACCGGTACCGGTACAACCGGTTCTACAACCCTAGTACAAGAGCAAAGCGCGTTCAAGCCGGATTGGCTTGCTTTTTCCCTTCGTTTTCCTTCACTGGCATCGTCATCATCATCATGATGGAAAGTGATGAGAGCTCTTCCGTAGTTCGATTTCGGTAAGAACCCGGAAGCCGGAAGCGATCTGGAATCATTTGGCCTAAGTTACGAATGTGGAGATCTTTGGGTGGGTTTTCTTTGCTGATGGGAAGATTTATTCGTTCTGCGAATTTGAAGGGAGAATAATTATGGGAAAGCAAAATTCAATTTCAGGTCTCCGTAGCTAGGGGCTATTTTGGGATTGAAAATCACTGACGATACGATTGAATTGAATGAAATTTGTATTTGTTCTTTGGTAGAGCAGTTTTGTTGAAAAGAACGATTCCATCAGTGCAATCAAATTTAGGTAGATCAATAAATGTTCTCAGAACACATTTATCACATATTGCTTTTGCTGCAACTAGTACTGCAGTACTTACTGTTGGTTTCTGCCTTGACGAATGAATGATTTTCCTTGACCAATATAAAATCACCTATCAAAAATCAACAATTTGTAATCGTTTGGTCAGAAGTTCATCGATTGTTGTTATATTTACATTCACGTTTCTTGTTCAAAATACAAAGGATACCACTCAAGCGATGAGGTCCTGTATCGCTGTGAAGCAACCCAAGTAAGCATCAAGCTCAATAATTGTACAGATTAATAGCAAAAACGTCATGAAACACATCAAACTGACTCATCCAAGGGTGATAATATTTAATCTTCACCACATTTGGTCACATCCGGATATTTTCCGAATTTGATATGAGGCTTCCCCAGGTGCATGCCGAACAAGTTCAGTCGTTGTCGTTGAATTCTGAAGCTGCTTTATGGCCGCCATTGACAGTGATATTTCGTTGCCAGGAGTGTTTGTGTTTTCTTTAGGGAACGATCGGTGGTGTTACTCATTATCTGCTTTGTGCTCATACTGTATCTGTGTTAGTTGCTCTTTGGGTAGTACTATAATTTGCTGTTTCTGTTTTGCTCCAGTTATTCACACGTTCCACTGTTTACGATTAGATAGGATAGCGAAGGTGTTTAAATACGACAGTCTCAAAAGTCGTGTTGTTCAACCTGAGCCAGTCCTGGTCAGAAGTTAAACAGTGCGTGCGGTGCTGATGCGTGAATAGAGTCGCTGTTGTTGTGTATATCGGCGGTCTCAAAAGTTGGTATACATCAGCTCGGCTAGATTCTGGTTCTGGTCGGATGCTTTGGTGGATTCTGAGCGAGACGGTTATTTCGCATTGTATAGGAAACCTAGCTTGCAATTGTACAGTGCAGTTCTAGTTTCAGGGTAGATTTCTGAGTTTTGCTATTTCCTGTTTTCAACTGAATTTACATACTTCTCCTGGTAGGGACTTCTCTCTGAAAGTGTGCTGCAGAAACGTAGGGTGAATTTGATGATCATGGATCCATGTAGAATTTGTGGCAATCCAACTGAGCCCACGGATAAGACCGTCCTGTGCAGTGGATCATGCGCAAAATTTTTTCACCCCTGCTGTGTTGGATTAAACGCGACGAATCACAAAGCCTGGACGGCGAATGTGGGACTACTGTGGTTTTGTGACATCTGCCGAGTAAATTTCAATCCTGTTGTCATGGACCGAGAGACAGTGCTGCTGAAAACTTTAAGGGATCTTCTGGTACGTGTGGATTCCATGGACCTGCGCATCGGACAATATGGAGAAAATTTGAAAGTTCTCAATACTATGTTATCGGCTGTACCATCTAACAGAAGGGAATCCAGTGCATCCAATCGTCTCCAGCAATTACTTTCCGGCTGTTCTGGTGGTGGTCTTGCGGATTTTCATTCGAGTATTGATCGGATAAACCTGGACAGTTCCTTACAATCGCAGTTGGAGAACTCATCAGCTGGTGAGGATGGTCTGGCAGCTCTATCACCTATCGTGGAAAACAATTCTGTGAACCAACTCACAGCCACCCAAAATACTGCAAGTTCCGTTTCGACTGCATCTACCAATACTATTGCAACTGTTACTGCTACTACCGCTGCTGCTGCTGCTGCTGCTGCTACTGCCACTACTCCTGCTCCAACTACCATTGCCGCCACTACTACTGCTGCCACCTCTGCCACGTCTACTGCTACTGCTACTGCCACTGCTACTGCCAGTACTCCTGCTGCCACTTCAACTGCTGCTACTGCTTCCACCTCCACCGCTCTCTCTTCCTCATCATCTGCTGCAACGGTCACCACTAACCCGGGAGATGATGAACAACGAAACCCACAAACGGAATGTCGTCTGAGAGTTGCAAATAGGAACCAACGTCAACGTGATCAGACTGAAGAAGTTCTGAGGTCTTTCTATGTAACACCATTCGCCATTGATCAAACAGAAGTCGACATCCTGGAATACATCAAAGAGATTTCGAACGCTGAGAATTCTACACTTCGCTGTGCCAAGTTAGTTCCGAGAAACAAAAACATCGATGAGCTAACATTCATCTCCATCAAGGTGACGGTATCTGATGACCTGGTTGGTATTGTCAGTGATTCCTTCTACTGGCCCGAAGGCGTTCAGGTCCGTGAATTCGAATCAAAAAACGCTAATCGACCAGTGAGCCTTCAGCAGTCCTAACAAATGAGATGATGATCAGTTCCGAGGTAAGGCCCGATGATGTCTATGAATCGGTTAATTCACGTTGCATTGCTGATACGATCATGCAACACTTTATTGAGAAACCCGCTAGGAACAACATTAAAATTGCCTTCCATAATGTTCGCAGCATTGTTAAAAATAGTGATTATTACAGAACCTTCTTTCTCATTCCGTATCGAGCGCTGAGCCAGTTAACAGCGTCCTGGTCTCTTCATACGACACTCGTTTTTTACCGCGTTTCCATCGCTATCGTTGTTGAAAAAAAGTGTTCAGGTGAATCGCGCACGGTTTTCGGAAGCAGCTATCGTAAGCTGAGTCTTACGTATAGACTGTTCACCTTTACCCCAGTGATCGATCATCATCAAATCATCACCATCATCATCGCATCATCTCCGTCAATAGCCGCAGCGTAGCAGCAGCAAACGGAATACCTCGCTGCACCGGCTGATAGGTTGTTTACACAACCGGCATAAGTATAGTACAATACATTTTGCAAGTCCATTGCCTCCCTATTGTAGTTTTGTTTTGCCTCGTGGCGCGTGGTTCTGTCTCTCACCCCTGGTAAGGGAGTATGGTTCATAGTGAGACAACTTGTTGCAACTAGATAAAAGTTTTTTTTTTCGATTTTTTTTTCGCTTTAATTTGCTTGTACGCCGTGCAAAAAAATTAATTACTAGTAATTAAAATTAATAAATTGGAGAAGGTTTTTATTTTTTTTCTCCTTCTTAAGCGGTTGCGCACCGCTTAAGCGCAACACTTATGGCATCTTCCGATGCCAACGTTGCGCGAACCAGGTATTACCAACCACTTTCGAAAGGACCATGGGTTGTCTTTTTTCGGCCTAAAAATAAACCCTTGAAAACTCTCGATATTTCGAGAGACTTGCTGCGTAAGTATCCGGGAATCTTGGTACATAAGGAGAGATTCAACAAACTGCGTGTAGAAGCACCGAATTATGATGTAGCAAATAAAATTGCTGATCACGAGTTGTTTAGTGTTGAGTACAACATCTACATCCCTTCTCGAGATGTGGAGATAGAAGGCGTGGTCTCCGACGCGAGTCTGTCTGTCGAGGACTTGAAACGTGCCTCGGGTTGTTTTAAAAACAGAAAAGTCACAAGCGAGCTTGTAAAGATACTGGATGTTAGGCAACTGCATTCAGTGTCTTTACAAGATGGCAAGAAAGTCTATCAGCATTCAGACTCATTTCGGGTGACTTTCGCTGGTTCAGTTCTCCCAAACTTTGTCAAAGTTGATGGTGCTTTTTTTCCGGTGCGGTTGTTTGTACAGAGGGTTTATAACTGTACCAACTGCAAAAGGCTAGGACACTCGGCCAGCCATTGCGGCAACAAAACTCGTTGTGGCAAATGTGGTGAAAACCACAAAGAGGATTCTTGCCACAAAGAATCAGTAAAATGCGCGTACTGTGGCGAGAATCCTCACCCCTTGCAGGAGTGCCCGATGTACAAGCAGCACTCCGATAAAGTGCAGCGTTCAATCTCAGGACGCTCCAAGCAGACATATGCTCAAATGTTGAAGGCTGCATCAGCCGTCCAAGATGCAAACCAATTTTCGATTTTGTCAGTTGAAGAATCGGCCTCTGACTCATCCGATGAAGGTGATTCTACGGTGGTACACGCACCTTCAAAAATGGACGGATCCTCAAAAAGAAAATGCCCCTCCCCGAAAGTGCGCCGTAAGAAAACAAAAGTCACCTCCAGAAGATTGGCAAATTCCCAGGGTAATGAGGATGAAAAAACGAAACCGAAGGCTCCTGCTGAACCAATCCCTGGATGCAGCAGGAATTTTCCACCATTGCCCAAAAAAGATAAGAAAAATAATAAAGCTGCTCCTCAAACTTCTCAAAAGAAATCCAAGTCCGAACGAGGTTTGCTAGCATTTTCGGACATTGTGGAATTCATATTAAATATGTTCAACATACAAGACCCTCTTAGAAGCTTAGTTTCTGCCTTGCTTCCAACATTAGAATCATATCTTAAGCAATTGACTGTTTCATGGCCCCTCCTTGCATCAATCATATCTTTCGATGGATAATTCGTCGAACGAGGTTGAAGATATGATCACTGTGCTACAGTGGAACTGCCGTAGTCTAGTGCCTAAACTAGACTCGTTCAAATTTTTACTTCACAATTCTGATTGTGATATATTTGCTCTCTGTGAAACATGGCTTTCTTCCGATGAAGAACTCAACTTCCACGATTTTAACATTATACGCCTGGATAGAGACGATTCTTATGGAGGAGTACTTTTAGGGATCAAAAAGTGCTACCCTTTCTACAAAATTTCCCTTCCTGCTCTATCAGGCGTCGAAATCGTCGCTTGCCAAATAAATGTGAAGAACAAAGACCTTTGCATAGCTTCAGTTTATGTTCCACCAAGAACCTCCATTAGCCGTAGTCAACTCTGGAATCTAGTTTCGATTCTTCCATCCCCAGTATTAATTCTGGGTGATATGAACTCCCATGGTACTGGGTGGGGCGATCTATATGATGACAATAGAGCGGCTATTTTTTACGATTTATGCGACGATTTCAACTTGACTATTTTGAACACTGGTGAAGTGACACGTATAGCAAAACCTCCGGCTCGAAAAAGCCGACTCGACATATCTTTGTGTTCAAGATCGCTATCATTGGATTGTCTGTGGAAGGTTATCAATGATCCCCATGGTAGCGATCATTTGCCAATCATCATTTCAATTAAGTGTGCCCCTCACTCTGCAGAACCATCTCGAGTTCCATTTGATCTTACAAGGAACATAGATTGGCATAAATATGCAACGGCGGTGACAATCGGTGCCGAATCAATAGATACGCTTCCACCATTGGAAGAATATCGATTCCTCGCCGATTTGATTTACAAAAGCTCACTGGAAGCACAAAAAAGAAAAGTTCCAAGTGCGCCCTTCAAAAGGAGACCAGCCACACCTGGATGGGACGAAGAATGCACAAAACTGTATGTAGAAAAATCTGATGCTTTCAAAGCTTTTCGTAGACACAAAACCTCCACATACTTCGAGGAATATTCAAAGCTTGAGACAAAGCTGAAACAGTTAATCAAAGCAAAAAAACGAGGTTATTGGCGCAATTTCGTCGAGGGACTCTCACGAGAAACCTCAATGACCACCTTGTGGAGGGTGGCTCGCAACATGCGTAACCGCTCATCTTCTAATGAGAGTGAAGAATACTCCAACCGATGGATATTCGATTTCGCTAAAAAGGTCTGTCCGGACTCAGTTCCAGCACAACACATTCTTCGAGAAGCGTCTCCGAGCGGCAGCTCTCTGGATAGACCATTCACAATGCTGGAATTCTCTATGGCTCTTCTTTCATCGAACAACTCCTCACCGGGAAGCGATATGATTAAATTCAATCTTCTGAAAAATCTCCCAGATATCGCTAAAAGACGCTTGCTAGACTTATTCAATTCCTTACTAGAAAACAACATTATACCGCCTGAATGGAGACAGGTCAAAGTAATAGCCATTCGAAAACCTGGCAAACCAGCGTCTGACCATAACTCATACCGCCCGATTGCGATGCTTTCGTGCATTAGGAAATTGTTGGAGAAAATCTTCGGAGACTCGATCAGTGGGTCGAAACAAATAACTTGCTATCAAATACACAGTTTGGGTTCCGCAAGAGCAAAGGAACAAACGATTGTCTAGCGCTGCTTTCCACAGATATTCAACTGGCCTTTGCGCACAAGGAGCAATAGGCTTCAGTATTCTTGGACATTAAGGGGGCTTTTGATTCAGTTTCTGTCAGACAATCTGCACAGATGTGGACTTTCCGGAATTTTAAATAATTTCTTGTACAATTTGTTGTCAGAAAAGCAAATGAACTTTTCCCTTGGACAACTGACAACTTCCAGAATTAGTTACATGGGCCTGCCCCAAGGCTCATGTCTCAGCCCTCTTCTTTATAATTTTTACGTCAAAGATATCGACAACTGTTTGGCAGAACAATGCACGCTAAGACAACTTGCAGATGACGGTGTGGTTTCCGTAAGAGGTCCACATGCCGTGGACTTGCAAGGACCATTGCAAAATTCCTTAGATAACTTGTCTTCTTGGGCTATGAATCTAGGGATCGAATTCTCGCCGCAGAAAACTGAACTGGTAGTGTTTACTCGAAAGCGGTACCCAGCCCAAATGCATCTTAATCTTTTGGGCAGAAACATTACTCAATCATTGTTTTTCAAGTACCTTGGGGTCTGGTTTGATTCAAAGTGCACTTGGAATACCCATATTACGTATTTGAAGCAAAAATGTCAGCAGAGGATCAACTTTCTCCGTTCAATTTGCGGCACATGGTGGGGTTCTCATCCGGGAGACCTCATAACGCTTTATAAAACAACTATTCTCTCTGTTCTAGAGTACGGCTCTTTCTGCTTTCTCTCGGCAAGAAAATGTCACCTAATAAAATTGGAACGAATTCAATATCGTTGTCTGCGTATTGCTCTTGGCTGTATGCACTCAACGCATAACATGAGTCTCGAGGTTCTGGCAGGAGTAACCCCCCTCCAAAACCGTTTCTGGGAGCTCTCTCTCAGAATACTAATCAAATGCGGAGTGACGAACACACTTATAATTGCAAATTTTGAAGAAATTCTTGGGCTGAATTCACAATCTCGATTTATGAGAATCTACCACCACTACATATCGTCGGATATGTGTCTTCCTTGTTATACTCCAGACCGTGCTCACTTCACCAATCGCAGTTCCTCAATTGAATATGATCTGTCCATGAAACAAGTGATTAACGGGATTCCAGATCAACTTCGAACTATTATTATCCCGCGTATTTTTACTGAAAAGTACCAACACGTCAATTGCGTAAACAGATATTTTACAGACGGGTCTCGTCTCAGTGGATCCACTGGCTTCGGTGTCTTCAATGAAAACTCTAGCGCCTTCCGCAAACTCCAGGAACCTTGTTCCGTTTTTGTTGCTGAGCTGGCAGCAATCAACTTCGCATTGGGGATGATTTCCAACATGCCCGCAGACCATTACTTCATCTTCTCGGATAGTCTCAGTTCGATTGAGGCTATTCGGTCGATGAAACCAAGTAGGCACTCATCTTATTTCCTTTCAAAGGTAAGGGAGCAGATGAGTGTACTGGTCGAAAGATCACATATGATTACCTTTGTATGGGTCCCATCACATTGCTCAATCCCAGGCAATGAGAAGGCGGACTCTCTCGCAAAGGTGGGCGCGCAGGAAGGCGAATTTTATGACAGGCAAATTTCACACGATGAATTTTACCATTTAGTGCGTCAGAGTACCCTTTCGAGTTGGCAAACCGATTGGGACAATGGAAATCTTGGACGGTGGTTACATTCAATTATTCCTAATGTTTCTTCGAGAGCGTGGTTTAAAGGCTTGGACTTAAGTCGTGACTTCATTCGCGTGATGAGTAGACTTATGTCCAACCACTACTCGCTAGATGCTCATCTCAATAGAATAAACCTCGTGGACAGCAACATCTGTCAGTGTGGAAACGGTTTCGATGACATCGATCACGCAGTTTGGCAATGTACGGATAATGACGCCGCCAGAGAGCGACTTTTGAATACCCTTGAGGCCCAAGGAAGACAACCCTATGTTCCTATCAGAGACGTGTTGGGAACTCGCGATATCTGCTATATGCAGTCGGTTTATGTGTTTCTTAAAATGTCTAGTATAAGAATTTAATTCCTTTGTCTTTTGTCTCTCTTTAATAGTTTCTGTTTGTCTTGTCCCCCCGTCTCGATGAGTCTCATCGTCGCCCACTGGTCACCATAGCCGGTCGAACTCCAGACGAAACTAGAACCGCACTACCATTCATACTGGCGACAACGCTCTGATGAGACAACGAAACCTTACCCCCAAACTCCTCCCCTGATCCTATCCTTCGACAATGTACCTCTCTAACCTCGAGTAAGCCGCGAGTATTCGGCCCAACTCCTACTAGACATAGAATTAAGTGAATTTTGTTACAAACAAAGAACAATGAACTATCGGCTCCGTAAAGCTAACGCGATTGAGCCTCCCAAATAAACGAACTAGTTAAAAAAAAAAAAAAAAAAACCTTCTTTCAGAACTCAAAGCTAGCTGTGTTGGGGATTGTTGAGTCTTGGTTGAAGTCTTCAATAACTAACAAATTTGTTGAGTTAGATGGCTACAAAATTGTTCGTTCTGATCGACTTTTAGACAATAAGAAGCGATGCGGAGGAGTTGCTTTCTATCTAAACAGTAAAGCAAAGTATAAGGTTCTTGCTAAGTCTGATGCTGGTGATGAAATTGATTACCTTTTTGTAAAAATTAGTTCATTCAAAGCTTGTGTGTGGCATTGTCTACAGACCTCCAGATGTAAGGGTTTCTAAACTTAACAGTATTTTCGAACTTGCGCTGGAAATCAGTGCTACTGAATCTCATTTCGTATTGATGGGCGATTTCAATATAAATTTGTGTGACACTTCTTCACCTGTTACAAACAAGTTAATCGATATGGTTAAATCGCTTTCTGTTAAAATTTTACCTCTTTCCCCCACTGGTCATAAATCAGGCTGCAGTTCATCTTTTATTGATTATGCACTTGGAAATTGTACGTTTAACGTTAGCAACATCTTTCAATCTTCTATAGGAGGTGTTAGCGATCATGATTTGATCTGCTTCGATTACAGAGTTAAGGTACCTCATCAACCTCCAGCTGTGTATTGGACAAGAGAATATCACAAGATAAACACCGATAGTTTAATAGCTGACTTGCAAAGGTACAATCTTGATGCTATTTATTACTGCAACTCAGTTGATGGAAAATTACAAATTTTAAACGATATGCTTTATTCTGTCATTGATGATCATGCCCCGTTGAAAATGAAAACTACTGTTGATCCTAGTGCTTCATGGATTAATCCATACATCAAAAATCTCTTCCAAAAACGATCTGAAACTTATGATAAATGGAAAACAGTTAAACCCAGCGCAGCTAAATGGAATGCTTTTGCAAGGTTGCGAAATTGGTCAAACCGTGTAGTGAAACAATCTAAGTACACTTACTTCTCTCGGCTCCTTAACCCTTCTCTTTCTTCCAATAAACTTTGGGAGAATATAAAACGTTTGGGACTTTCAAAAACTCAAAGTAGAGCAGGTGGTGGTGATGTGTGTAACATCACTGCCGAATCATTGAATCAGTTCTTCATGTCAAATCAAACTCCTATTACTTTTGATGAACAATCTGTGGCTGGTAGGTCCTCGTCATCTTCTTTTTCATTTAGGAATGTAACGAATGAAGAAGTCCTGACCGAATTCAATTCCGCGTCCAGTGATTCTATCGGCTTTGACCAGTAACCACTCATCGCTTTGAAAAAAACTCTTGTTGTCATTCTTCCTACCATAACGAACTTATACAATCACATTATAACAACTTCAACATTTCCACAGCTTTGGAAGATAGCACGTGTTGTACCTATTGGCAAAATTGATAATCCAATGAACAACAAGGACTACAGACCGATTAGCATCCTACCTGCTATTTCCAAAAATTTTGAAAGTCTTCTGACTAAACAATTAAACGATTATCTGATTCATAATACGTTACTATGTCCTTTACAATCTGGTTATCGTAAACATTGCAGTACTACAACAGCTTTGATTAAAATAGAAAACGATATAAAAACTGCGCTTGACAAACGTAATCTAACAGTTCTAGTTCTTTTGGATTTTAGTAAAGCTTTCGATTCTATCAATCATAAATTGTTATGTCGGAAGCTACGTAGTTTTTTCTATCTCGATACAACTTCTGTAAACTTACTTTCCTCATATCTTACGGGACGAACGCAATATGTTGAATTTAATAATACAAAATCGGAACTTTTGAATGTAACAAGTGGTGTGCCACAAGGATCTGTTCTAGGTCCACTGTTATTTTCCATGTTCATCAATGACCTTCCAAGTATTTTAAATTATTGTGCTTACCATCTCTATGCTGATGATGTTCAGTTATACCTCTCTGGTAAAGTCGAAATTTTACAAAATATCGTACATTGTGTTAATTCGGATATTTCAAAAATTTGTGAATGGAGTGTAACAAACGGCTTACAATTAAATGCAAACAAAACTCAAGCAATCATATTTAAAAATAGATCAGTAAACATTTCAGATGCTTCTTGCATTATGATAGGTGATACCGCAATAGCATATTCAGATGTTGTTAAGAATTTGGGAATAATAATGGACTCGCATCTGAACTGGACTGCACAAGTAAACAGTGTTTCAAAAAAAGTATTTTTTGGTCTACATTCATTAGTGCTGTTGAGAGACTGTACTCCTAAACATATTCGTTTGAAATTAGCTCAAAGTCTTCTAGTTCCGCTATTTAACTATGCTGATGTTCTATATACATCTACTTCCTCCAATAATAGTCGAAAATTACAACTTGCATTTAATGCTGTTACAAGATATGTTTATAAAATTCGTCGCTTTGAACATATTGGCATCAATCACAAGGGGATTTTAGGTTGCACTTATGAAAATTACGTGAAGCTGAGAGTATGTACCCAAACTTACAAAATTCTGAATGAAGGTCCTGTTTATTTGCATAATTTCTTTTCATTTTTGAGGTCATCTCGCTCAAGAAATTTATCACTCGCTAGATGTCGTACAGAGATCTACAGATGCTCTTTCCATCAACGTGCTGCGAAATTATGGAATGAACTGCCTATGAATTGCAAACAAGCTGTCTCATACGTATACTTTAAAAATCAATGTAAACAATTATTTTCGAGACGGAACTGATCATCTCTCAGTGTAGTACGAGCTTTGAGAACACATGTGGTTATTTGTACTACGCTTAATACTTGTATTAAATAAATAAAAATAAAAAATGTGTTGCATTAAAAAAAAACTCTGCACATATGTTAGTTGCTATTCAACGTGACATTGTCCATTATACACTGTCAATTTTTCAGTACTTAGTTATAAAAAGGACATATGTAAAAAATGGGTTTTATTTTTCAAAAAAATCATAACTTGAAAATTGTTTATTTAATTTATATTACATTTGAGAAGAAGTTGCAGGTAACAAAATGATCTTTAAGAAAAAAAATACACTGAGCTAAAATTCAGTGCTAAATCATGTTTAAAAAAAAAATCTCAAAAGGACCTCTGCATTGCGTTAAACTTTTTTTTAGTACTTTCTCTAGTATTCCCTAATTATTTTATTCATAGCACTCTAGGAATTCTCTATAATTTCATCAAATTCCTCTTCGAATTTTCCTGGAAATACATTTGTGTATTTTACTTCAATGGAACTACTCCTAGAACCAATGTTGATTTCTACTCAGGAATTTTTTTTAAATATTCCTCAGAATTCTCATGAAATTCTCCATTGAGTTCCATACAAATTCTTCTAGGAATTACGTTAATTTCTATTTAATTTCTTGCGGAATTCTCCTCATCATTTCACTTTCTCTTTTGGAATAATCTTATCATTTTCATCGAGCTCTTCTCAGGAGTATCCAGGAATTCTACTCGCAACTATACCTTAGAGTTCTCATTGGAACATTCTTAAAGCTTTCAATTTGTATGAAATCTTCTCATAATTATCTTGGAATTCTAGTCTGAACTCTTAATAAAGGGTGTCCACGATGAAATTGCCACACACAAAATTGATTCGCAAAATTCGAGTTTTCATCCGATCGCCATCAAATTTTCAGGGATTGAGAAATAACTATTAAACTTCATTTTACCATTTTACTCGTATTTTATTTACAGTCCATACGCAAATGCCCGCACCTTGGCCTTAACCCCGGCCATAAGATTTTGCACAACCTGTGAATCAACCGTTTTTTGCATGTAAACCCATACTTTCTTCAGTTCCTCGACTGTCTTCACTACCTTAGGTCGTTTAAGAAGGTGCTGCTTCATAATCGCCCAGTACTTCTCGATGGGGTGGAGCTCCGGAGTGTTGGGAGGGTTGAACATTTTCGGCACGAAATTGACCTTATTGTCCGCATACCACTTCAGCACGTCCTTGGAGTAGTGGCATGAGGCCAAATCCGGCCAGAAGATTGTTGGGACGTTGTGGGCCTTCAGGAGAGGAAGAAGCCGCTTCTGGAGGCACTCTTTTATGTACACCTGTCCGTTCATCGTGTCCTGGGTCACGAAAGGTGCACTCCGCTTCCCGCACGTGCAGATGGCTTGCCAAACCAGGAATTTCTTCGCAAATTTGGACATCTTCTGAGTGCGGACATGCTCCGGAACGCTGAACTTATCCTTGGCCGTGAAAAACAGGTTGCCGGGAATCTGTTTGAAGTCGGCCTTCACATATGTTTTGTCGTCCATGATGCAGCATTCAACTTTCGTCAGCATGTTGAGGTACAACTTCCTGGCACGGGTTTTGGCGGACTTGTTCTGCTTCTCGTCGCGATTAGGGGCCTTTTGTACCTTGAACGTTCGAAGCCCAGCCTTAGTTTTGGCTTTCTGGACAAAACTTCGGCTTAGGTGCAGCTTCTTAGCCACATCCCTAACGGAGGCGTTCGGATTTCGGTTGAAGGCCCCAACTACGCGGTTGTGATTTTTGGTGTTGTACGGAATACTTTTTCCTTCACTTCTGGGCTTCCGATCGGTGGTCAACCGTTCCTCGAACCGCTTAATCACTCGCGACACCGTGGAATTCGCGATTCCCAACGTTTTAGCGATGGAACGATGCGAGAGATCCTTGTTCTCGTGATGAATGCACAAGATTTTATCACGCACGAGCTGTTCTTTTGACACCATTGCCGCGAGTTTTGATCACAGGACTTTAAAACTTGCAGGATGTAAATAATGCACTATGAACTAAATCCACCCAAATTTTCATTAAATTCTACCCAACGGTTAAAAAGTTAGAGCAATTTCATAGTGTGGCAATTTCATCGTGGACACCCTTTAATGCTTTTGAAATCCTCCAAGAAATTCATCCTAAATTGTCCGTACAATGTCAATACAATTTGCTTTATGACTTCCAAAGTGATTTTTTTTTTCACTTAGAAGTCTCGTCAGGGCTCTTTAGAGGTTCTCCTCAGTACTAATTTGTAATTGCACTTAGAATTCATTTGTTGCTCACCTAGAAATTTTCTTAAAATTACCTTGAGGTTTCAACGGGAATCAGGAGCTTCTTAGAACTACCTTGGAAGCAATCCTTTTCTTGAAGTTCTCCTCATAACTACATTTTAATACTTCTCAGAATTCCTTTAAATATACCCTTAGAATTCCCTTTAGGGAACATTCATAAACGACATAGAATATTTATGACTAATTTTAGATCCCCATTCCCCCCTTCAAACACTACGCCATTTATGCATGTTCACTTATGTAGGGTACGGGATGTAAACTAAGCCTAGTTGGGCGCCAATGTTGCAATATACATGTACCGGTAGGGCAGACTACATATGAATGGGCTAAAACGCAAACACTGGGAAAATGTGCACCAACGAAATCATAATTGGGGTAGCATTGACGTTTACATTGATTTATTGTGCCGGCATAGTTTCCTCCTGCCTAACCTCATCTTCTATCTCTCTTCGGCCTTTCGTGCTCTTCCTTCATCTTTTCTCTTCTTCTTTCCGCTTACATTTTATTAACAGTACTCACTCAATGCTGCTGGGTGCACCCTTACCGCCCCTGGATTACCGCACTGATGTTCCTGCGGCTCGTTCGTCTGACCTGCTCCACACTCACAGCACAATGGCCACCCGTTGTCTTCCATGGTTTAGAGTCCGGTCCGGACAACCCTCTTCCGTCGTGTCTATGATGACCTCGCAAGAATTACGCAACAGCCCAGACGCAGTAGTCCGACCTGTGGAATAGCAATACCACAGACAAACAGACGTAACTCTTCATTGTGTATCTTCGTTCACGCATTTAACGGTTGATTTGAATATTATCAGTTCCGCGAACTACTCGCCGCAGCGCTGGCATCGGATCACTTTGACGTTTCTATACATTCTATAGAACTTTTATGCAATATTGTTTGCGAGTTAGCGAGCAAGCTTATTTTCCGCGAGAAGCCTGAAAGATGTCGCTACTGAGGTCCTATATTTTGAGATACTAGTTTTCAAGAAAAACCTTTTCAAAGAGTTACGTCTATTTGTCTGTGGCAATACAGAACAAAAGGCCCTGGTGCGCATTTCCCCTTAGTTTTCATGTGGCAACTGTTGGTGTAAAGCGACTTACTTCTCTTCAAAGGCCTTTTTGGCCACACGCAGTGGTTCTTCACCGGTAGCGTCTGTCCGGGAGATCATATTTTGGCGTCGTTGCCTTGGCCTGAGCGCACTTTAGAGAGGAAAGTGTGACTTTTCCTACCTTCATTTTCTTCGATTAACTTACCGGGTAACCTGTCATCGTCAAGCTTCAACGACGTTTGATCGTTGACCTGTGATCGATCCCTCTAATGCGCGGTCGGTTGTCGGATCCACCATCCGGGTGCGTTCTTCCTTCGACGGACAATCGCGATGATGGACCACGCAGTTTTGCGGGTGCTTCTTTCTTCTGGCTCCCTTTATGCTGTGGCTGATGTTTACTGTGCTGGTACGTGTGTGTGTGTGCGTGCGGAAGCGTTGTCAGCAACATCGATGCGGAATGATGGGCAAGATAATTTTCACTTTTCTTCGCTTTTCAAGCGATGCGGCCCATGTGGCATAATTTGTTTATGTACGCTCACGAGAGATTAGGCATCAATAACGTCATACCCAAATGCTTATAAGCGAATTGATACTATCCAAAACTAAATGTAACACTCCTCAACTCGGCGTATCAAGCAAATTAATCTCTCTCCCACCCTTGTCACAGAATGTCACATTTTCGTCGACCCCCCTCCACGCTTCAACGTCATGCTTTTATGTAAAAAAAATCGTGAACTGAACAAAACTTTTATCGACTGAAGTTCTATGGACTTTTTGGATGTTATACGGACTTCTCGGAAGTGCTTCGGACGTTCTAGATATTCAACGGATTTCTTGGAAGTTCAAGGGTTTATTTTTTCGGAAGATCCTCTGACCTCTGGAAGTTATATGGGCTTCTCAAAAGTTCAACCAACTTCTCAAAAGTTCAACGAACTTCTCAAAAAGTTCAACGAATTTCTCAAAAGTTCGTCGAACTTCTCGAAAGTTCATCGAACTTCTCAAAAGTTTATTGAATTTCTCAAAAGTTTTACAGATTTCTCAAAATTTCAACGATTTTTTTTTTAATTATAGTCACTTTAACGCGCTTGGGTCATTCGTGACTTGTCCGGGGGTGAGATTTGAACTCGTGACTTTGGCGTGAGAGGTATGGATGCTAACCACTACGCCGGGGTCGCCCCCATATCAACGAAATTCTCAAAAGTTCAACAAACTTCTCAAAAGTTCAACGAACTTCTCAAAAGTTTAACGAACTGCTCAAAAAGTTCAACGAGTTTCTCAAAAGTTCATCGAACTGCTCGAAAGTTCATCGAACTTCTCAAAAGTTTATAGAATTCCTCAAAAGTTCTACAGATTTCTCAAAATTTCATCAAACTTCTCAAAAGTTCTACAGACTTCTCAAAAGTTCAACGAACTTCTCAAAAGTTCCAAAGGCTTCTAGGAAGTTCTACGGTCTTATTGGAAGCTTTACAGACTTCTCAAAAGTTCCACAGACTTCTTCAAAGTTCAACCAACTTTTCAAAAATTCAACGAATCTCTCAAAAGTTCAACATACTTCTAAAAAGATCAACGAACTTTTCTAAAGTTCATCGAACTTCTCAAAAGTACAACCAACTTCTCAAAAGTTCATCGATCTTCTCAAAAGTTCTACAGACTTCTCAAAACTTCAACGAACTTCTCAAAACTTCAAGCAAGTTCTCAAAAGTTCAACGAATTTCTCAATAGTTCTACAGATTTCTCAAAAGTTCAACGAACTTCTCAAAAGTTCCAAAGATTTCTCGGAAGTTTTACGGTCTTTTTGGAAGTTTTACAGACTTCTCAAAAGTTCCACAGACTTCTCAAAAGTTCCACAGACTTCTCGAAAGTTCCACAGACTTCTCGGAAGCTCTAAGGTCTTTACAGACCACACGGCTGCTCCTGCACTACCGTGTGGAATACTTTTTCGCACTCATCTTGCTCGCTGGGTTGTGTTACTGACTCAGAGATCTCTTCCAGCTCCCAGAATTGGCGAAGGACTTCAGAAATAGGATCCGTCAGGGCAGCTAGACACTGCTGGGATGTTGACACGTCGTCGATGTGTCCTGCAACTACCCATCCTAAATGGGTTTCTTGTAGTTCAGGTAACTTATCACTCAGTTGAATACGGCCCGTCTTTAGCAATTGCAGAAAATGGGAGATACCGATTAGCATATCGATATCGTAAGGAGTGTGGAAGTTGTGGTCTGCCATAAGTAGTTCGGTGTCGATTGGCCACGCCGAAACGTTGATTTTCGTTGCTGGAATCGCTCCCGTTATCTCAGGAACTACGAGGCATTCGATAGTAGTACAGAAATCGGAATGCCTGGACTCCACTTCCACCAGCATCTTCTCCTTGGCGTAGGTTTTGGACCCACCTATTCCAGCGATGGGTAAATGTGCAGGTCGTCTTTCGGTGGCCAAGCGGTCAGCCATTGCCTTGGATAGGAAGTTGACTTGCGAGCAGCTATCCAACAGAACACGGCAGGGAGTTGTCCATCCACGAGAATCCTTGATTCGCACCACAGCAGTCATCAGCATAACGGTTTTGGCAGCTTTAGAATGGTTACACGACGCAACAGATTCGGTGACTCGTTGAGACTCTGAGTGGTTCTCGGAAGAGGTTTGGCAAACTGGTTCTTCATTTTGGATGGTTGGTGCCACCTCCACTGCATTCGAATCTGCTTCTTCATGCAACAGAGTGTGGTGTCTTCTCTGGCAGCGAGAGCACGTCTTTTTGGATGAACAATCAATGGCTCGATGACCAGGGCGAAGGCAGTTGAAACAGATTCTCAACTCCTTCACTTTTTCATTCCGTTGAGCCGGTGACATTTGATGGAACTTCGGGCATTCGAAATGGCGATGGTAGCCACTACATACCTGGCAGGAACTGCTGGAGGTCACAGTCGTTGCAGCGTGAGCTTTCTGGTTAGTTGGTTTCGAACCCTGTTGTTGCCTTGGCAATGGCTCTTTTGCCGTCATCTGGTGTTGGTTTTGGAACCTTTCCAACACCTGGCATTCGCTTCGAAGAAAGGCCACAGTTTCTTGGTACTGGGGCAGATTGGCATGCTGCTGTGGCCTCTCCCATAACTGGAGTGTTTGATCGTCCAATCGTGAAGTGAGGATCTTCGTGAGGATGAGACCAGATAGTTCATCAACTTCCACTCCTTGGTACTCGAGACCGCCAACATACCGGATGAATGTCTTCACTAGCTCGAGTAAATCTTTATGGTTGCGGATGGTCATCGGTTTCATCTCGAGCAAACCTTCGAGATGCGTATCGACGATTACTCGTGGGTTTTCGTACTGGTCACTGAGCTGTTTCCAGGTTTGTTTGAAGTTGTTGTTAACGATCATTTTTGCCGTAATCCAACCGGAGGCATCACCCGTTAGCGCCTTATCGAGATGATACAGCTTAACTGCATTGGAATCGGCGCTCCGTCCGACAATATCCTCAAACATCATCCGAAATTTCGGCCAATTCTCTACCTTCCCGTCGAATGTGGGAACTGGAGCTCGCAGTGATTGCTGCTGGATGATCACGGACTGATTTACACCTCTAGCACTGGAAGGGGAAATGGTTTCGGTGAGCAGATCAAGCAAGGCAAGCGTGTTGGTATGGAGAGCGTCGAAAATATCCAAAGCATCATCTTCCAGTTCAATCTCATTGGAGGGTGTGGAAGCAACTATTGCTTGGTGAATTGAAATGAACTCGTTGTAATGTAGTTCTAGCTTTTTCGAAAACACTTTCAAGAGCGATGCACAAATTTTACTTGGAGTATTCTCGGCTTCTTCAAGTGTGCGACTTATCGTTGTCACCTTTGCCTGAACGAAGGCAGGCTTTCCAGCCCAAATCCCACAATGGGGGGGGGGGTGTTTTATATTTGCACTGCACTTCACACTTAACTGGTCTACACGGACGCCTGATTACTTCTCCTCATTAGAAGATTTTTTTTTTTAGAAGATGGCCACTCGCATGCCTTTTTCCGATCATTCTCCATTTTTAGCTTAAAGGCTACGATTTTCATCCCTTTAGTATCGTTCGAGTGTTGCTGTGGTACCAACCTTCTCGCTACTGTGTGTTGCCTTCTGTCGATGATATTAAAATACGTGAATTTTCCAAACAACAACAACTCATACAGACGAAAATCCATGGATTGTAACCAACTGGTTACAGAATGAAAATGCAAAAAATTGATTTACCCATACAAATTTCAAACGCAATGCGAACTATTGTTCTGAAAAAATTATCACGATGACCCACCCTAATATTCATGCCATAAGATATCACAAATTAAAACTAAAAAACATGGTGATGTGACGTCACGGTTGAACAAATTCCCCCTCTTTCCTTCCCCGTTCATCACATTTGGTCACGTTTTCTTAAACCCCCTCTCCCCCTAGACGCATGACGCGCTTTATAGATGCTCCCTAATAGCCCTTGCGCTAAACCATTGCACACCAGCTGAACATAAAAAGCCTAATCTTTTTTGGCAAAACAAGCAAAGCGCGTGGCTCGGCGTAGCCTCCTATGAAACGAGTGCACTCAACTTTGCGAAGAGGCCATCAGTTTCAGCACTACCTACATATTTAAAAATTTAATTCTCTCTCCAATCTCGGCTATCGGCAACAGTAGGCTGACTCTCAGAGCATATCAAGCGTTCAGAATCATAAGGGCCCAACTGCGACGATCGATTCTCTTAATCGGTTTTCTCTTTTGTTAAACTGGATTAACATTTCTCGGTGTGTTCGATGTTGATTTTGCTAGCTAATACCACCTTTAACTGTGGTAATGCGAAGAGAAAATCGAGGCAGAGAATCGATCATCGTAACTACGCCCTTATGATTCTGAACACCGGGGAAAAAAATGCGCACACCTGTCTGTTTCTGACAGCAATGGATTCGTACTCACCAACCACCTACCCAGAATTCATTTGAATTTTACAATTCACATGATCCCGAACCGGCTTCGATACATTCCCGCTGGAGAATCACGTAGAAAAACGATATTTCGATTCGGTGGAATTGCATTCCGTGCAATTGCTCAACGGCAGGTTTTAATTTATTAAACGACTTCATGGCAACGTGAATTTTCCGGGAAGCAAAACTGGCCTACTACACCGCGGTTGCTTGTGCATGGCAAATCGAAGCTCGGTAACTGCCAAATCGACAATCATTTCCTCGAATCGTAAAGTACGCGAGGGCATCTAAGTTTTGTCAATTTATGCGAAAAGTTGTTCAAAAATCGAAAGCAAGCGTAATGCTTTTAGTGGATAAATCATACCGAAAGCCGAAATGCGTGTTCCACATTCCGAGTGTATGCAAAGTTTCACGATACACGCCAGTTCCAGTCTCCTACGACCTCGGAGAAAGTTTTCCGAACAATGTTGAAAGGAAGGACCAAAGCAGGGAAATTCTTTTTATGTGAGATAGAAGAGATTACTTGGAATAATCCTTGGCTGTGCGATCAGATTGCTTCTTTGGCAGGAAGGGAGAAAAAGTCTGGGGGGATGAATTCATACGACTCCACCACTGACTGCCAGCTTATTGGGGTATCAAATTTGGTTGCGAAGACTTGAGGGAAGGAGAATAAATCTTATCTTACACTTCCTTGGGCGGCGGATGATGTAGAACCAATGCTTTCGTGCGATTCACGGAAGCTGTCCGTCGCAGATTTTCGGATGGAATTTGATGGGCCAGAAAAAGTTGATGACTTTTTGATGGGCGAATCGATTGAGGTGATGTTGGATCCGTTCGAGAAGGATGATTATCATTGGATTCTTTGGGATGCCCTTTGTAGAAGGATTGACCGCTTTCTTCTGCAGGCGAGGGGTGGGTACGAATTGAATTCTTCAATTTTACTGCACAAGGTTATAGAAGGGGACATCAAAAACAGAATCATTCGGTTTCGATGGTCCCACAATAGTAGGCGAAGCCCTGCAATTGGACACTCTCGTTGACCATCGTATCGTCATCGTAGCACTCCATGCTTCGTAGCAAATAAATAAAAACGGAACAGAGCGAAAATGTGCTAAAAGAGAAAAAAAAAGTTAATGGCAAAATTAAATGTCATTCGATTCACTTCCCTCGTCGAGCGAGCGAGAGCAGAACGAATCAGGATCACGCCAAAGACACCCCCAAAGGCAGCCGACTCCAATGATGGCTCTATTCAGCGCGTGCAGAGTAAATGTAAAAATTGCTCTCACAGTGGGTGTGACAATTGTGTTATTGAATTTTATTTCATATTTATTGTCGATCTCGTTCGCCGGTTTTATTGCAATCAGCAGTGAGCTCGTTCGAAGCTAGGAAAAACGTTTTATTTCGTCCATCATCAGCGCAACTCTTAGCAGCTGCTCGGAGGCAAATAAAAGAGGATTCTGGCGCACGACCCCAGCAGACGACGAGTTCCGAAGCGGACGTCAAAGACATTTGATAATCTACAATTAAAGCTCCCCAAGTCAAGTGAAAGACCGAGCAAGCGAAGGACCTGGAAGCACTAACCGACTAACAAAGTGCCATTTTTCGAGAGAACATTGAAAAACGAAACTGCTAATGATGTCGAAATTGGAAACGCCGAGGCTCGAACGAGTAGCATAGAAACAGACGAGTGCTGTTCAGCGCTCGTAAAGAATTAATTTTCCAAAAGATTATCCAGGGTTGAGCTTTTGCCAGTAGCAGTAGCACCAGCAGTGTTACTTATGGGGTGTTTACACTTGTGCTGATTCACGTGCTGGTGAGCCTGTCGCATTATGGGATCAGTTTTTCGGTGCATCAATTTCTGCCACAAACTTAATAGGATTACACCATTGTAATGAAAAAGCATTATCAAACCATCACATATGTAAACAGGCCATTAATGAGAAAAACTTTGCGAATTAAGAGAGGTTCACGACGGAATGGAAATGAAAAAAAAAAACAAAATCGTTTCTCTGCTCGATTTTTCTCGCTTCGATCGCAGTAGGTCAAGGACCACATGCGGACGCTCGGTACATTGTATCAAACCAAAGTGAGTCTCAGTTGGCTTTGTTTTTGAGAACAGTTTGCTTGTCAATTTAGGAGGTGGAATGTTATATGCGCTCTCCTGACGGGGGGTTGAGCGAAAAAGTTGTCCCACATTTTAAGCTTCTAGCTACTGAACACCTACATTTTACGCTTGTCGACAGTGCTGTTCATATACTACACGGAAAGTTTCCGGCACCGAGCGAGAGCGCACACAGCCGATAAAACTCTGTTTTACAACTTCAATAGTTACCTTTCATGAACCTTATCACGACAGTCAGTGTGATTTTCCCGCAGCAGGCGTGTGAGAAAAAGGGAAATGGAAAACTAGTTTAGCTATGCTTTTCATCTCCTGCTGGGAGCGTGTTTTAGTTTGTAGTTCATTTTTTATGAACAGGAATAATGACATTACAGCGTACACAATGATCTGGAATAATGAATGAAACTTTGATCCATTAAAACTAATTGAAATATTACCGACCAATAATGCGAGATTCATTGATAAATGAATGCTTTGCGAGTGGGATTTCATTGAACAGATTTCGACTAATTATTCAATCGATTCAGATGAAGCCTTTTTTGCACAACGATGGTTCAAACTAATTGGTATGCCATGGCAGGGAAAATGGAAGGGAACGTGAGAATTTTCACATCTGAATTGCATTGCCGGATTTAGGTTCATTTTTGTGTCGCATCGACCGGTATGTGAATGGGGTTGAAAATTTACATCAAATTTGCATGAAGGCTCGATTTCGATCGGCAACAGAGTAGCCCTAGCGGGAGCTGCATTTGCAATGGGAATTTCGGAGATCAATAGCCTCTCCCAAGCGCCCCAGAAACGCAACATAGAACACTCTGGATTCTGTTTGCGTCGCAATGTAAAATGTTTAATTTTTTTTTAATGCTTGTCGGTTGCTGCAAATAGAAACAAAATGTTAACCTACTTACCTGCTTACTTTGAAATAACTTATTTTACACGTGACGGAATCTATTTTTGACATTAAGGATGAAACGTAAACAAACATGCCTTGTACAATGAAGTGCTGCGAGACTGCAAAAATAAAGGGTGTCCCTCATCAAATTGCATCACGGAAAAAACGCTGTAGAAAATTACCCATTGGGTATTTTCTCTTGAAAATTTGGGTAGAAGTTGATTAGAGTGTATTGTTTACACTGTATTTTTATCGCTTCAGTTTTTTCGAAAGTTGGAATAAATGACGTCATCCGAAAAGCAACTTCGCGAATTGATTTTGGTACCTGGAACATCCTCAACTCTCTCATCGGGACATCGGAAAACAACTCGGAATCGTGCAGTCAATGCACACTGGGCCAGGAACCGAAATTAGCAAGACAAAACCTCTAGCGCATTGGGTTTGCATTATATTATCTTTGGCAAAGTTTCTCGGTTTAATATGCGCCTTCATCTGGTAATGGAAATTAGTTCAAATTTTATCCGCATAGATGGTGCTGCGATACTAACTTTCTTATTTCACATGCTAGAGGTTTTGTGTCTTGGACAAAGTTGTAGAACATTAAAAAATATAAAAAAATGCCGAAGAATTTAAAGTTCTAGGTCTTCAAACAACAAAGATATAGTGAATATTGTAAAATTTAACTGAAATTTACGTTTTTTGTACTATTTTCCATACAAATCCTTCATTTTTTTATGCCGTGCATCTTTTAAGTCAGATAATTTGCAAGTTTTAAGGAAGAGTTCCCAATGTTTTGAGTCAATACAAGCGAAATATTAGCCAAAATAGTGAAAATTACCATGATTTTCACTATCCGGTTTCTCGAAAATTAGCAATTTTTAGCAAAAAGTCATTTACTTTCTGAAATTTACCATTTATCATTAATCAAATGTGAAAGTTTGCCGGACATAAAATTTTATATATTTGAGATGTCTGAATTCATAGACTACAATGTTTATTCAAGCAGCGTTCGCAAACGCGTGGCTTGCTGGCTGCATGCGATAGAAACGATGGAATATGTCTCTTATGCTTCGCTAGCTGCACGTTGACGAACGCTGTACTAATGTATGCACAAAGCTTCTTCATGTATATTCTCCGACTTAAAAGATACACGGCGTTAAAAAGGAAGGATTTGTCGTTTGTATGGAAAATAGTACAAAAAACGTAAATTTCAGTCAAATTTTACAATATTCACTATATCTTTGTTGTTTGAAGACCTAGAACTTTAAATTCTTCGGCATTTTTTTTTTATATTTTTTAATGTTCTACAACTTTGTTGAAGACACAAACCTCTAGCATGTGAAATAAGAAAGTTAGTATCGCAGCACCATCTATGCGGATAAAATTTGAACTAATGTCCATTACCAGATGAAGGCGCATGTTAAACCGAGAAACTTTGCCAAAGACAATATAATGCAAACCCAATGCGCTAGAGGTTTTGTCTTGCTAATTTCGGTTCCTGGCCCAGTGTGCAATGGTGTTTCGTGTGATTAAACTGTAACCTTTTAGTTACAATGTCCTAGGTTTAAATTTGTGCATGTTGTTTTAGGAAACTGTAGTGTTTGTTTAGTGTCAGTGTTGGGTTAGTAGGATTAGTAGGATTGTAGGTAAAATTGCTGTTATTGAAAAATGTATAAATTTGTCTTAGTAGGTAGTTTGAAAATGATATTTGTTTATAAGCTTAATTGGATGTGACAGGATCGAAAGGGTGTTATAATCAACTGTGGTAGAAAAACTCAATTAGCGAAGGAGATAATATGGATGGGTGGTGATAAGATACAAGGAAGGAAAATGGAGGAAATTATAAGGAACGAATTGAAAACTGGATGGGAAAAGGAGGGCTTTTGATAGCTGGGATGGTCAACCATTGCCCAGAAGTAAACCGGCGTTTGTGCCTAGAAGACGTGAGTGGAATGAAAAAGTGAACCAAAGTGCAGAGAACGACCTTTTTATGTTCCTGGTGTTCATTCAGGTAACTGAATTTGACCAAAAATGATTTTGGCTTGGTTTAAAACAACCATTTGTCCTTTAGGACCTTTTGTTTGGTATTCCACGGAGATCCTCACGATCAGCACTTTTCGACCAAGTCAGTCTCGGCTGTCTTGGTCTAAATGTCAAGGACCTTCAACTCTCCGGCCTAATAATTGCCAGAAAGGAGAGCATCCTCGGACTCGGTAGTCCTAACTGTTAAGGAGGAAGACCCTTCTCGGCTCGACCAAGGTGGCCTTGTCACGGTCAGCTGATGTTCGCCAACGAAGGGAGACGCCGTTGACACCGAAAAGGCTACTTCAGTAGCTGCACAGGGATTGCTATATTCCCTGGTTGCGAACCACCATCGCAACGCGCAAACCCAAGCCTCAAACCCGCCATTGTAGTGACCACAGCTCCAGTCACCAGGCGCCATCTTCCAGACCAGCTTAAGACACCGATCCGCCATTGTCAACGGAGTGAATAAACCACAGATCGCCATCGCGGTCAAACAACAGCTGCCCAACATAATCACCGCCATCGTCCAGCAAACACCACCGGTACGTACCAAGGAAGCAGAAACCCACAGAACACACCCCATAATAGCCCAATAAAACCATCCGCACAATAGTTCCATTTTAATAAACTGTTAGACTTTTTCCACCCACACTTTAGCTTCCAATTAATTTCACAAACACGTAAGAAATTCCACAGTTTCTGCACAGTTTGTTCCGCGTACCCCTCCAAATTACCAAGTAGCATGCCGGCCCTGTGACACAGTTCAGGGGTCTCATGCTACTGAGCTAGATATCCGGGAGTCTTGGTTGAGCCACATAGGGTGAGTCTCATCTAGTCTCAAAACGTTCGGTACTTTGAAAAGTAAGTGATTTTCTAATCTAATTAAATAATAAAAATTCTAATGTAGTGTTTTGGGTGATAGATATCACCATCAGACAAATACTTAAATTTATAGTGCTAGTGTATCACCGAGATTATCGATTCGGTGAATCATACCAGGTAATTAGTTAATTCAGTGAAGTGTGTGGCAAGAAATTAATTAGGTTAATAACGTTTCGAAGGTCAATCCTTCGAAAGAAGGTTCTCGGTGGGGACCGAAAACTATCGGCGTCATCGACGTTCCACCTCGTGGTCGAGTACACAAGCACACAGCAGCCATCTTACACCAAAGTATCTCGGTGTCCAGTGCGTTTTCGGACCGCGCTCTCTAGTGCTTTCCGTCGTTCGGTGGTCACCCACCGAAGAAGTGCTCTCTGCTTTCTGCAGCACTACGCAAGCCACGCCGCGGTCCTCGGCCGCTAGTAAACCGTGATCGTTTCACGCTCCGCCGCCTATGTTTCCGAACCTTTGTCGGCACCACTCGTCGGCACGGGTAGCCAACGGGATCCGCGAGAGGCTCGACTCACACCGCCGTGAAGAGTCGCCGATCGCACAACCGCAGTATTCTTTTATTCCGTATTCGCCTACACCGTGGCCCCCGCCCAATAGCGACAACCGTTGATCGTACCGCCGTGACTTCGTAGCACACCGAAGAGCACGCTGTGGCCCCGGCCGATAGCAATAGGCCGTCGATCGAACTGTAGCGATCCCGCAGTCGAACAACGCTACCCACGCGGCTTCCGGCCGACCGCTTCAGCGAACGAGTCGTCACTCCGATTGGCGATTGGCAACAACGGCGTTGGCATTCCACCGACCTCGATCACCGCCACGTGCATCAGCAGCAGCAAGTAACCCGGGTTGCCATCGAAAAAGAAAAGGTTAGAGCGCTTTAGTTTTTAAGTTTAACTCATGTGTCAAATAACAACCTGAAATACGTAGCTTCCAAAATTGTATTCTTTGCCCACACTTGGTTTCTCTTTGTGAGCGAGAACCAACCTGCAAATTCAATCTCAACCTTTGATCCCGTAAATATACATAGTTAAATGAACCTGATTGAATGCTTTTAGTGAATTAATCTCTTTTTGACACACGTTGATTGCATGAGTTTGATCGCGTACGTTAGACCCGCCCTGAGTGACCTAGCTTGGCAAACTTAAACACGCATTTCCGCATCACATTTTTGTATGTGTTGGCGCTTAAGCGGATTTGTTGATTTCGATTCAGGGTTTTTGGTCAACGTTGGTCCGGGTTAGAAAGGGTTCGGTATAAACTACCACAACCTAGCCTGATTCCGTCTCATCTCTGAGTACCAGAATCCGTTAAAGCCATACGTAACATATTCCCCCTGAAAGTGGCGATTTTGGGTATCGTATCGTTCCGTTTGTACCGCTTTGAGTTTGGGTCGTCTACTTTCTAGCAGGTTTACTGTTACAACGTACAAAAAGTGCAGGAGGCTCCAAATCGTGACGAACGGCAAAATACGGTGGGAAAGTCACGGGCCCGGAAACTGTACACCCAGATGCTGACGAAGCCTCATTGTCTCATCATCGATGAGGTGGACTTCCGGCAGCTTCCGGGGCTACTGTTTTTCACCGCCCAGCACAAGTTTGATGTTCCGGAGGAAGTAAGGAAGCAGAAACATTCAAAGTTTGCCAAGAAATACATGATTTGGCAAGCGATCTGCTCACGTGGTAAACGGAGTGCGCCGTTCGTGACTACCGGGACTGCAAACGGGGAGATCTACCTCAAGAAGTGTCTACAGAAGCGTGTGCTTCCTCTGTTGAAACAACAAGAGGGCCCTACGATCCTCTGACCGGATCTAGCTTCGTGCCACTATTCAAATGTTGTCCTGGAGTGGTACGAAGCCAACGGGGTCACTTTCGTACCCAAGGACATGAACCTCCACCCCCCCCCCCCCCCAACGCACCGAAACTAAGGCCCATCGAAAAATTCTGGGCTATTATGAAGCAGGCTCTACAGAAGCATCCCAAGGAGGTCAAATCTGAGGAAGACATGAAGAAAAAGTGGGTTTCCGTACAGAAGAAACTACAGCCAGATGTTGTACAGAACCTAATGAGTGGATTTAAGCGTAAGGTGCGAGCATACGGTTATGGTATTGAAGTTGAATGAAATAAATATGCCAAAAGCTTACTAATGGGTTTTATTTAATTGTCTGAGAGTTTGAAAAGCGTCGGTCAACTAGGTAATTTTCTCCAACGTTTTTCCGTGATGCTATTTGATATGGGACACCCTTTAGTTACTCGACGAAAGGAACGTTTGATGGAACTGAATTTCGCGTCTGTTATGGCTCAATTTTATGTCAGAATCGCCGCTCATATATGTCAGTCTCAAAGCATCTATGTGTGTACACATTATTGGCTTCAAATTTCAATTGCATTTACCAAGCAATTGTGTTAGACTTGTGATGTTCAAGTTTTGGCCGCAAAGATGGCGCAGCGATACATTTTTTTTACTTCGCAAGGTAGAGGTTTGCTGTCTTCGGCAAAGTTGTAGAACGTTACCAGAATAGTTTTGCACGTAATGGTTCATCGGAGGATCCGGATCATCTGCAAAAGTGGTCAATTCATCAAACGGACCCTAGTGCTCTGCGGTTTTTTTTTTCTAAAACACTCATAGACGTCTTATCAGAATTAATTCGGAGTTGTGACTGTCGTGAGTCTAGAGATGAGCGATCCGCTCCCGAGCTGTTTTAAAGACCCGATTCACTTAAGTGAGCTGATGACCCGCGGTTCTTTTTTTAGGAACCGCAGCTCATCAGCACACTGTTCACACAAAATGGACTGAATCATCACTTATAGCGGATTTTTTACAAAAAAAAGCGCGCATGCTCCTTTACGCTTTGAACAGTCACCGCGTAAACCAAGATGCGCGCGTAATTCAACATCATATCAAATCTCCATAATCAATCAATACAATAATTCTTCTGCATTCTTTTCAAGTGGTTCTCACGAACCAGTTTATCCACATATGTTAACTATGCACATTTCTAGTTCTACCAATAAATCAATTGCACCATTATGTGTGCATCGTACCCAGCGGTCCCACGCTAGCAAGTAGATCGAATTACAGACCTCCGTGCAGCCTGGGACTCTGCTGCGAGAAGCAACCTTTTAGCACATGTCGCAATTCTTTCATTTACATACCAATACATATCGATCACCAACAGGCAACTGCTGATTGGTCTGAACGAGTAGTCCAGGCACCTCCTTCATATATAAACATTTGTAGAATTGAGCTTGAGCTTGAGCTTGAGCTTGATTGACCGCCCACGGTTGCTACTCTGTTACTGCCAGATCAGCTGTAATTACACAGAGAACCAATAGACGATGCTTGGGACTAGCAATCATCCTCAATGTGTAAAAACTGGTGATCTTAAATTAGGCAATACCAGCGCCGGCCGCGCCCGAACACAGGTCAAGAAAGGAATGGGAAGAATTGTGTTGACATGACACTCGCTTTGATGGAAGCCGAGAACACCTCTGCACTTCCACGAGGAATCACTGGGATGTTGGATAAGAGGGTTGGGTTTGCAGCAGGGTTCGTTTTGGTAAACGATAAGCTGAATTGATGTCCTAACGATCATATAACGCGAAGGAGCTTGGGACTAAACCCACGGTCTTCTGCTCAGTAAGCAAAAACGTTTGCCACTAGGCAGACGAGCACCTTTTTAATCACCGAGTTGCTGTTATTACCATGTAGTCATATTAACAAATAAAACGATTGACGAATCTTGAATGTGGATGGGCCTGAGATTAGACTCATGATGTTCTGCTCAGTAAGCAAAAACGGTTGCTCTAAGGCCACCGAGCCCCTCATATCACATAATACCGTTGCTCAAATTTGTGTATCCATTCAAACCCGGAACCAACGACAACAACGAGTTTCGCAAAATACACGATACACAAGCGATTTTACCATAAATCTCTTTGATATGTAAGGACCTGGGACCGCGTTTTTCTGCTCAGTAAGCAGGCCACGGTAACCGACGATCTTTCAAATCCGAAAACTAATAACTACAAAAAAGTACTTAGGCTTTCATTAAGTTCCACTTTCACGCGACGTTCAATGACAGGGTCCTATCCAGGATTACATCTGAAAAATCCAAATCTGGCCAACGCCCACCTAAACCTGTTCTAATCCACCTGAAATGACTAACGAATGGAAGACTTTGACTACCCAGCCATGCAATAGTCTCATTCCGTGCCTTATGGCAACTTGATGATTCTATTGCGCTCATCTTCTGGCACCACCCAGGGGAGACTTGGTCCTGTACCCAATGCTTAACTTATCTCCATTCCACTCAGCTACTCGCAATTTCTTGTGATATAGTGGGCGGAATATTATTATATGAGACAATTCAATGCAGACGTCTTTCCAAATTTGGGAGATCGACAGGTAATCGGTGAGTTACCACGATAGTTGCTATTCAACAACTCGACAACGTCCCATCGTCAACGCCTGCTATGAGAATTTCCCATTGCAGACGCCAACGAAATGACGTCATCGAGCTATCGATCAACTACCCTGGTTGCCTGGTACCTTATAGCACGATGCTAGGAGGCGAACCGGAAGAATCGATGAGCTACCTCTCCCCCCTATATAAACTTTTGTAGAATTATGTAGAGTTAGGAATCACATAGCTAGAGTTAAGTTTTCTTGAATAAAGAAATTCATTCTGTATCAATCACTTAAACCGTCCGGGTGTTTTAATGCCATGATGATGACAACATCAAAATCAGTAACAAAATAATTGTTACACTTCTAAGCAGGGTTGGCAAATGTAATTTTCAATGAAAGATCTCACGCGATATTTACAGAGATACTTCAGTCGCTATCATGGGATAAGAAAACGATGATAGAGATTTTTTCTCAAAATCTCATCGAACTTTTTGTCATGACAGAGCGTGACAATGTTAAGATCATCGTAATTACAAGCTCATTTATTGCTATTCAAGTTACTTGTACCGATGAAATCTTAATAATGTATTCACTATACCGATTACATATAAACGTCAGAAAGATCAATTAAAATAAAAACCATAAGATCTATCTACCAAAGAGCGATTCTTTGGTAAATCGGTAATCAGTGGATCGATTCTAGAGCCAAATATAAGATCGATCCGTCAAGATCGATCTTTCTCTGATGATCTCCCAATCCTAATCGGCTCGAATGATTCACTTTCTCGGACCCGTCCAGCTCTTTTAATATTTTTTTTTTTCTCGATTCTTCACGATTCAGTTCCGGATCCGGATCTGAGCTGATGATCTGGAGCTGAAGCCGAGAATAGAGAGAGCTCCACTCCGCTAATGCATGTTCAGATCTGAATACAACATTAGACTTATGATATCAGTGACCTGATGAGCTGCGGTTCCTAAAAATGAACCGCGGGTCATCAGCTGACTTTAATTAATCGGGTCTATAGAACAGCTCGAGAGCCCATCTCTAGATTTGAACTGATGATCTGGAGCTGAAAGCGAAAATAGTGAGAGCAAATGTGCTGGAGAATCAAGGTGGATTCCGTCCTGAGCGATATTTCACGCGAGGGGCGAGATTTTGCGAATGTACGAGAGGGAGAGAAGTACTAGTTGTCTCTCCCATTCCAACGTAAATTCTGCTCCACTCCACTAATGCACGCTCAGATCTGAACACTCCATTAGACTTATGATACCAGTGAGCTGATGAGCTGCGGTTCCTAAAAATGAACCGCGGGTCATCAGCTGACTTTAATTAATCGGGTCTAAAGAACAGCTTGGGACCCCATCTCTAGATCTGAGCTGATGATCTGGAGCTGAAAGCGAGAATAGTGAGAGCAAATCTGCCGAAGAATTAACATCAGAAATAAAATCTGTATGTAACTAGACTGGATTACATAGCTTGAGAAAAGGCGTAACATCGTGTAATACGATGTCGATCATATCATCGCATGTGTCAAAATTTCTATAATTTAAAGGTGAGCTAAAGAGCTGTTCAAAAGAATCGACTCCCTTTAATCAGCTGGGCGGGTCTGATCCGCTCAGCCAGATGAGCTAGTTTGCCCACCTCTAGTCGTGACCGGACCGAGGTTTCCAGCCTCGGCCACGGCTACACGAATTAGCGATTCAGCTCCCACGGGTGCGGCTGCTGCTGTTTCTGCTGGTGGTCCGTCACCTCCAAAATTCGTTACAAGAATGACTTCAACGAGTAGTAGTAGAAGTAAAATTATGTTTATTTCTGTTGATTATGGTAGTACATTGATTTATCATTTTAATTGATTAGCCTACCTGGCTCTTCATCTTTGTTTAATTTGATATTCTAATTTAATATTTGCGTTTTTCAACTAGTTTACAGAATATCCCTTCGGGGATGTGTTTTATTTGAATTGAAAAAATTGACAATCTACCTAACTAGGAGTATAACTTAACCTAACGTGCTAGATCACGTATGATCTGATGATTTGATCTCAGATAGGTGTCTCTGAACCTTTCTAGGATGAAAAATCTCCGTTCTTCTAATGTTTGAATTCCAGCCAGGAGGTGGATCTCAGAATTTCTATTCCGCGGGGGACTGTTTAGGACCGTCCTAGGATCTTGTTCTGGATCCTTTGGAGTTTAAGGTGATTGCATTTTGTGCAACTCTCCCAGATTGGCATACCGTACTCGATTACAGGAAGGATGATTTGTTTGTAGACAGCAAGCTTATTTTTCAGGGACACGGTTGACTTCCTGTTCATAAGTGGATACAACGATCTTATCAAGATGGTGCACTTGGTTTTCGTTTTGTCAACGTGCTCCTTAAAAGAAGCTTGCTGTCTAGTGTTAGCCCGAGGTACACGACCTTTTTGGACCATTCCACCACTGTGCCGTTCAGGCAGATCTTGTTATTCTCCGACGGAACAAGTCTATGATATTTAGAGTGTGGCAAGATAATGACCTGGGTCTTTGCAGCGTTGATACGGATCTTCCAGCTGTTGAAATATTCAGACAGGACGTCCAGGCCTCTCTGAAGTTTGGCAGTCAGAGCTCCGATGACCCTACCCTTGCAGACGATGGATGTGTCATCTGCGAACAGAGACAACGACCCACCATCAGGGAGAGCCGGCATATCGGAGGTGAACAGGTTGAATAGGATGGGGCCAAGGATGCTTCCTTGTGGAACCCCGGCACCGATGTTGAAAGCATCCGATGAGATGCCATTCAGAGAGACTCGGAACGTCCTGTCTGATAGATAGTTGTTTATTATCTTCACTAGGAAGATTGGAAGACCGTACTGCTGCAATTTGAACACCAGGCCATCATGCCAGACATTGTCGAACGCTTTTTTAACGTCCAACAACGCCATGGCAGATGTTTTCGAAACCGACTTGTTCCGTCTGAGAATGTTTGTTACTTGAGTCAGCTGGTGGACGGTCGAACGACCTCGAGTAACAAGTTGTTTTCATCGGCAGATGTTAGGAGCCGGTGGTAAACTGCTCTTTCGAACAGTTTTGATAACCCTGAGAGAAGGCTGATTGGTCGAGGGGAAGTAGCCAAGTCTGAGGCACTGATTAAAAATCAGTGCCAGATGGATTCAGGATTTTGTCAAAACCTGGGACCTTCATGTTTTTAAATGATTTGATATAGGCCAACAGATTGTCAGCCGTAATCTCGGATTCCTCTGGAAAAATGTTAGGAATCTGAAGAAGATTGGTTGCATTTTCAGCAACCTCAGATTCATGAGGGCTGACGATGTTTTGTCCGAGATTATCGGAGCTGACAAAGTGTTGACCTATCGCGGCAGCCTTCTCTTCAGGAGTTATCAGATGAACCACTGGGACGATCCAGTGGGGTCTGTAACCGTTTGATCGCGAAGCCCCTCCAGATTACCCAGTAGTAAGCCGACCTTGAGACACAGCTCGAGAGGTTTCTTGCTACTGAGCGTTTTTACCGGGATACAGACAGTAGAGTTACAGGTCAGTGGTGGAATGGGCCTAGGCTTGTTTTTAAGAATTTTTGAAAGTTTCCAGAAGGGCTTAGCACAATCTGGGAGATAGCGGATCTTACTAGCAAAATCGTTATTTCTGAGATCCACCATCCTGGCCTGAATGATCTTTGTTAATCGATTACAATTGGTCTTCAAGTTAGGCAGACCAGTACGCTGGTACTGCCTACGAATGGTGTTACGGAGTCTAATGAGATCTTTGGTAGGGCTGTCAAGGTTCAGAGTGTTGCTCACCTGTCTGGATACTGGCACGTGTTCTTCCCTGGCCCGGGAAATCGCCTCCTCGATGGTTTGTAGACACCGGTCAACATCTTCGCACGTCCCCGGTTGGACATCGTAGTCGATGGTTGTGTCGACGCAGTGTTGATATTGCGCCCAGTTGACTCGATGGTAGTTGCGCCGGGAAGCTTCGAATCGGTTTACCGAGGATCCAACTTCGACCACCAACGGGTAGTGGTCCGAGCTCAGCTCCTGGAATGCCACAGATTGCGAGATGTTGTTTCCCATGTTGCTTACGACGATGTAGATGGTCGCATGGACCCCAGACCGACTCAACCGACTCCGGGGCCAAGATGGTATATTGGCCCTCTTGCAGGTCTTCATTGAGGATGGTGCCGTTTCTATTGCTCCGACCATTGCCCCAAGCTTAGTGTTTTGCGTGAGTTTGATGATGTCTTTCCGGAGGGCCACTGACGACCCGTCCCTGATGTTGGTTTGCTTGAGGCAGTAGGCCACGATGATGGTGATTGGGCCAAGTGATGTGCTCACCTCCACTCCGATGGCTTCAATTGTTTTCAGCTGGAAGTTTGGTAGCAGCCGGCAACTGATGTTCCGTCTTGCAGCGATGGCCACTCCTCCACCTCCAGAGCAGGTGCGATCAAGTCTGACGAGCCGGAAGTCGGGAAGGAATACGTTCAGTTCGGGCTTCAAATGCGTCTCGGTGATGATAGCACTGTCGACCTCCTTGGTGTTGAGGAAATCGAGTAGCTCTCTATGCTTGTTCGTCAGTGAGCAGGCGTTCCAATTTGCAATTTTTATAGCTTCACGGTCCATACTTGGTGACGAGTGACAAGGCAGCATGAAGCTGTTCATATCGAGTCTTGCAGGTGCGCAGAATGACGATCACCTCTGCAACCAGCGTTACTAGTTCCTCTGATGTTAGCGGGGATTCGTCGACTGAGTCACCTGAGGCAACACAGGCGTACGATAGTGCAAGCGCCGAGGCAGAAGCTTGATTTGACAGAGCTGCAGCAGCAGTGAGGCGATGCTGAGCTGAAGGGGTGGCTCGTTGACTGTTGTTGAGAGGTAGCGGTGGAAGATTTGAACCAGACGAGGATGGATTGCCGGATATTATTCGTCCGTGATGGCTGGTGGTGCACGTTTATTTCGATGCTGGCCTGGCTGGTTGCTAGTAGCCACCTTCTTCCTCATGGTGATGAATTCCGTTCGCTTGGGGCAGTCCCGAGTAGTGGCACGGTCGAGTGGACCATAGCACATTTGTCGCCGCGTGGTTTCATAAGACAGTTCTTCGTGCCATGGCCGAAGGAGAGGCAACTTGTGCACTGGGTCACATCACGGTGTTGTGGCTTGTAGTATTCCCAGTCGATAATGACCTGAAACAGGTCACGTATGCAAGGGTGGTGGAGCCCTTCGTGAGGTGGACCAGAAACAGTTGGTCACGATAGTTGAACCAACAATCAATACGAAACTAACGATTTTAAATTGGCTCACCACTTTAGTAGCCTATTGTTCCCAAGCAAACGATTAACGCACCCTATTCTAGTTGAAATTCTATTACTACACTATTAGCGAATTCGTTTATTATTCAGTTCCAACCTGGATCGGGTATCAAGATTGGGCCTGCTTGTTTTCTGACAAACGTCAGTTCGATCGTTTGTTTTTAAAACCCAGCTCAGGTTGAGGTTCGCACTGACAAAAAGTTCGGTTTCGCACTGGGTTGGAACTGGTTCCAACCCCGATAATAAACGAATTCGCTATATGTTTGTTTTGATTCGCTATGAAAATTTGACAGATAACATCAGGGGTGTGTGGATTCATGCAGAACATGCAGGGGTGAGTGAAATAGCTTGGGACTGCTTGGGACCGTTGTTCTGGTACTGAGTGAGCCAAAAATAATAATGATTTTCTTCGGGACCCAGTGGTCTTAGAGTTACCTCTATGGTTGAACTGTGGACTGCCTCTGGTTTCAATCCAAGCCTGACCAGTTCATCTTTTACGGTAGCCGCTTCGTACGACGGCAGGCTTCGTAAAACAACCTTTAATGGTTTCATCGAAGGCAAATCGTGAGTGTAAAACTCCACTGTGCTGTTCTTCAGCAGGTCACCGACCGACTTGTACTGCTGTAGGCTGGAGCACATGATCTTTGTTCCAACGCTACAGATTTTGAATCGCGGGAACAATTTGCGTTTCGCCAGCTCATCCCTAAGCTGGGCGACGTCCTTCATCGGGGTAAACAGCGGGGGAATCCGCTCCTTTTTCGCAATTTCAGCGGCGTCACCACCGCCATTTTCTACTCCGAGCACCGAGAATTGGTTACTCTGCAGCAGCCGATTTGCTGCGTCATCCGAAGCAGCGCTGGGATCCGTTTGGGCCTTCTTGCTAGCTGTTTTGTTTATTGGCAAGTGCAATTAGACTTGCCAATGCGCCTGTTGATGACGGCACTTCCACGACGCGAACGTAGCAATAAAACGAACTAGAAAAAACTTGATAGCGAAGCGAACGAACGATCGAACTATACTGCTACACGGATAGAAATCTCCTTATACCTTTTGGCAAATTTCTATTGCTGATTATTCATAAAATTTATAAGTCAACTAATAAGCAGACGCCCTGCAAAAAATTAATAAAGATCATGTGTCAAATGAGATGTATAAGCGGTCACACATACCTTTTATGCATTCTTATAGGACCTATGTGGTTTGTCTTATGGAATGTATAAGGCTGATGTTTTGGCAAAAATGTATAAGTGAAACACATGAATAAAATAATTGATTTTCGTTTCGTGTAGACGGTCAATTCCGTCCAAACGCATTGAAACGCCATTAGAATTTCTTCGTCCTACGGATAAACGTAGAAAAAGGGGATTCGCTAGGAGCGCTTCTTTTGTTTTGAGAACAATGAGCGTAAATATTCATACAATGCTCTCTATGAGGATTTATGTTGTAGCTAATGAACTAACGCCTCGGAACAAACCTATTATTGATTTGTGCACGGTGAAATAATTGATATCATTGATCTTTTTCTGATCGATAGAACGGAAATGGGCGATTACGACGAAATAGCGCTCTACCCTATGGTTAATCTATTTTCCCGGTTCTCTCGTCAATTTCCCGGGTTTTCCCGGTTACTTTTCAAATTCCCGGATATTTCCCGAGATTCCCGGTTTTCCCGGTTGGCTGGCCACCCTGGTTATAGAATGATCTCATACAAAATCGCAGTCGCAGTAGCCATGGAATGCATTTTTACCATGGTTCGAAATCGAGTTAGTAGCCATCGAGCTGTGGAGAGTTTACTACACTTCAATCGCATATCCCATAAAAAATTCTTCAATTATCTCCATCAATATCCCGTTTAGATAGACTTGACTGTACAACGTTCCCAAAAATAATGGCATTAAATGTCAATTTAAACTTTCCAAATTAATTCCCAAATCCCAGCACCGCCACTCACCTCGGTAATATCCTTTGCCATGGCTTCCCACGATGTTTCCTGACGCCACCGAATTCCCCGATGGAAGAAACTCGGCCGCCGTTCCTTTACCGGACGATTCACTGGCCTCCGCTCGAACCGTTCCCTCCTGACGTTTTCTCCCAATCAGAGTTCCGCCCGGGAGCACCAGTGCCAGATAGAGCACAAAATTGGTCACTTTCACTAATTGATGATTTTGTCTCATCATTCACACCCTCCCTCACTTTTCCCACGGGCTCCACTCACCACACTTGGATTGTTTTGTCAATATGCAAAAACCGGATACCACTCTATCGGTTCCGTGACTTTTCCTCCCACACTATAATACTTTCTGGAAAGCAAACACAGCATTCACTAGGCCACTATCGCTTCAGCCCCAGACAATTCTTCCGTCGTTGTCGATGAGCATGATCTGTAAACATGACATTATTTAGATTTCCTCCTCCTCGCTTGGGGAGTGTGGAAACATGGCACGCTTCGATTGGGAGCGATATGTCATCATGTTATATGCATGACTTTCTCCTGGTACGTGACGATATTTTCCGCTAGGTTTTCTATTGTTGGTCTTTTTCTTTCTTATGCTCATCCTTCCCAGCTCCGGGACGTGTTTTATGTAAATCAGAGTGAATCGTAGTACTCGTTAGTACTTGTCACAGCAACCGGAATGACGTTGCTGATGCTGCTGCTGACATTGCTGTTGTTTCGCATAAAAGAGCTGTCTGCACTCTGTTGTGTCGTTTCACTTTCCCCGGCGAAAGAATCATTAGTGTCAACAGCAGAGAAAAATGTGCATAAGACTGAGGAAATATTTTTCCTGAAGCAAAAAAAAAATCCGAACCAGTTGACCCTGACACGGTTGCAACGTTCGGTTGAAATTATAATTTCAAATAAAAAAGAATGTCAATATCGCTTCCAGGGAGTCCTTTGATGACACGAGCTCCCTACACGAACAACCCTATCGCCAGATAATAGCTCTCTTCTCATCGAAACAATAAATATCCGCTTTTGCCATTAACAAACTGGTCTTCCCTGCACTGCCATTATACGTCGGTTGCTGGCCAGCACACATCCACAGGAGAACACGACGCATCGTTATCGGCACCCATCAGCCAGCAAACGTAGGCATATTGGTTTCTCTCACTCCACCTTGGTGCTCGTTCTGCTAGTCGGTTTCCGTTCCGTTGACACCATATTTTCGCAATCAAAAAAACATCGAGATAAATTTAATTATTATCGTATTACACTACGGGGAACGATAAATTATGCATTTCGCCTCCGGGGTCTCATCGTTCGCTAGCAAATACATTCGTTAGCGCCGAAACGTGACGATTCCGGTGTGGTCCCGAATAAACAGGATCACGTAGCTCACACGGGAACACCATGCGTCGTTGGCGTCGTCGTCGTCGGCGTCGTCGATGTCGTTTACTGTCAGATTACTCGTTCCACCCAGCATAGACATCATCATCCTGACAGCCGCCCTAAGCCCTGACCGATCCAAGTGTGCCAATTGCTTTTACGATATTTGCGAGCGAAAAAGGAGTATGACGGAGTGTGTTTTTATTCCGGGGAAAAAATGCGAACGAATCAAACAAGGACACCGGTGACCGCAAGGCCGTGGCTTCCTGTCCTGTGTGCAGGTGAGTGCGTCGGTCTCTCGGTCGGATAGTGTCGAAAACAATTGTTTCAGGGTCGTTAAGTTCGGTTGCCATGGCGGTAGTACGAAAGCACGTGCGCGCGCGTGTGTGTGTGTGTGCGAGCGAGCGACGCCTACTATGTTGTAATTGCTAATGGGATGAATGGTGTTTTCGTTGGAATGTAGGGCGATATAATAATTGTTTGGATGATAAATGGACTCATAACGGAACTTCGCCGGCAGCTTGGAAAACCACATTACGACTTTGTTAGGTTTGGGGGCATTTTCCGATGAATTATATTCATTGTGTTGATTGTCGATTTCATCTTACATCGTGCTGGGAAACATCTCAGCTGGTGGGCTCCAAACAGCCATAAATGTTGAATGCAAGTCATGGAAATTGAGTGAATTAGCATTCGGCAAACTTTGCAGACTCGAAACAAGAATCAACTCAGAGCTTGAGTGTTTGGCAATCGACGGCACTGTCAGTTTTTACAGCTTTTATTTACATGCCAGAAGATGGTTTGAATGAAGAAAAGTTATAAAAACCAGATACAAGCCTTGGTGACTGTATGTGAACTAATAAAAAAAAGTATGGAGATATGCTTGATGTTGACATCTGCATATAATGTGATCATAAAACAAACAAACAAATTTAAATCGAAAATTCATTGCACTTGTTGAGATTTCTCGAACTATAACCACATGACAAGTACAGGGAATACTCAAAATAACTAGGATAGGCAAATTTTCGGTCAACTTTGGAGTGTTGTAACTTCGTCAAATAGGAATTTTGATCTAATTTTCGTTCTAATAAGCACAGCCCGCACATGCCTCTCTTTTTTTGAAAGGGTTTGAACAAAACATGGTATGTTTTCATCGAAGATAATTTCTAAATTTATTCAACTTTTCATTTGAGTCCAACAATGTTGAGATATTAGTAAAAACCTAACACTGCTTCTTGATTCTCAATTCGTCCCACGAGTTTCATTTCCGTCCTAACGCATTGAAACGCCATTAGATTTTCTTCGTCCTACACACTTAGATTTTTCTACCGAGATCGGCTGTGCAAATCTCGGCAAAAAAAGTTTTACTGAGATATCGGCAAACATTTCATTTGTCTGCTGAGATTCAGCTAAGCATTATCCGAGACTCAGCAATCAAATGTCACTTTTGCTGAGATCTCAGTGAAACTTATTTTGCCGAGATTTGCACAGCCGAGCTCGGTAGAAAAAACTAAGTGTGTACGGATGATGATAGAAAAAGTAGACTCGCTAGGAGTGCTTCTTTTGTGCTGAGAACAATTAGTGTAAATATTCATACAATACGCTGTAATAGGCTTTATGTTTTGGCTTATGAACTAACGGATCGGAACAAACCTATTATTGATTTGTGCACGGTGAAATCAGTGATATTGTTGATGATTTCTGCTCGATAGAACGGAAATAGGCGATTACGACGAAGTAGCGCTCTTCCCTATGGTCCGTAAACTTCAAATGGATCATTAATCACATTGGCCGCTGTCGGAATCTTCGGGATACCCCGAAGGAACCTGTAGCAGATGACAATTGCATGTTTACACCAAATCATGCACGGGAACGTTCCAAAATTCCACGCGTAGTGTGGCGCTGATGCCTTTCACATCGGGTGGAGTGTATTCTCCACCAATGATGCAAAATATCATGACACTCACTCGACACTCGTCAACGCACATCAACCGACTATCGCTGACAGAACGTTTTGTCACGCAGTGAGAGGTAAGGCCGGCGCACAATGGATAAATTTTCAGGTTTTTTGACAGTTAGTGTTCTATTCTTCGAAATAAATCAAGAATTTAATCAAGAAATAACTTTTATTTAAACTTATTACACGTAGCGATCCGTATCGCGCAAGATCTAATTTAACAATGGCGTTCAAGAGCATGATAGTTAGGTGTGTGTGTGTCGAGAGTATATAACATAAAAGTAGTAGTAGATTGTTCTTCAAACGAGGGGCACATCAAAGTAATATAGAACATCTTCTCGTTTCTTCAAAAAGCTTCACAAGTCTAGAGTTGATAATCATTCAGATGACGACGGTGTAATGTGACGATACCGATTTGCAACTGCAGTGGGTGGTGTAGCCGCAGCTTGTGTAAACTAAAGAGCCTGAATTTATAAAGAGACGACATGTCAAAATTGGAACAATCGATTGTCTGTCAAAGTCATAGGAAAAGTCATTCCAATCGAGCAAAAGACCTGTCGAATTGATAAGATGTCGCCTCTTTATAAATTCAGGCTCTTTAGTGTAAACAAAGTAGGCATCGTCTCATTTGTGATGTTGTTTGCGTTGCGCTCCACCTGACAGGTAGCAGGAATCGAGGCAGGAATACAATCAGCTGTCGGGTTGGCATCAGATTCCAAATTATCCGTTGGTGTTGGATTCGACCGTAGTTCCTGGTTTGTAATCGGAACCACAGGTGCTGAGCGTATTGGCGGCGTTTCGGGATCCTTACGTGGCTTGAGGTGAACCAACGATCGACGGTAATCCACACCATACACATTCACAACGTAGGACCGATCGTTGAGGCGACTTGAGACGACTCCTGGTGTCTATAACTTCGTTGTATCGGGCCTCAACTGCGCATGAACTGGTGAACCCACCCGCAACGCAGGTAGTTGTTTTGCTTTCTTATCGTAGTAGAATTTAGCCGATTGCAGTTGGAACCTCTTCCACCACCGTTGGACGCAGACGATCAACCGCTGCTGGCACACCACACCGGGTGGAACGGAAGACGAGTCGAGCATTTGGACTTGAACCAATCTTATTCGGAATATTACGCCAATGCAACAAGGCGTACCAATAATCCGTTCCACTTTCCTGTGCTTTCTTCAACAGATGCTTGGCCACCTTAACGGCAGCCTCAGCTTTACCGTTGGCCTGTTGATGATATGGTGCAGACGTAACAAGCTCGAAGTCCCATTCGGAAGCAAACTTCGTCATCTTCTGGTTGACAACATTAGTACCGTTGTCGCAGACGACGCGTTGTGGAACACCATGACGGGCGAAATTCTGCTTACATGCGATGATAACGGATTCCGGAGTGAGGTCCTTCAAGATGTACAATTCGAAGAAATCGGAGTAGTGATCGATAGTTATCAGGAAACTGCGTTTGGCTCCACGATATTCCGCAAAGAATACATCCATCGAAGCGAGCCAGTCCGTATGGCGGGTTTCCTTGACAATTATTCCGTATTGTTCAAGCGATTCCAATTCTCGTTTCAGCTTCTCACGAACCGCTATGGGGACCCGTCGCGGAGGCTGAATTGATGGTGTTATCGACTTATCCACTTCCAATGAAACCACACCTGGCAGCATTCCATATCCGGTAAACAGGTCCTGATGGTCCTCAATGATTCTCTGAGCCTTGACCCTGTAGATGTTCATCAGCTTGTCTGGTGATTCCCCTTGAGTGAATGAAACTGTTCGGCAAAACTTGACAAATCCTAGCTCACGTGACGCTTTTACTGACAACAGGGGACGATGATCACCTTCCACCACCTGCAATACCAGGCGGTAATTCCGGTCGAGTCGGCGACATGGAACTTTTATCTGACCCAGCACATTGATCGGGTTGCCACCGAAGCTTTGAAGACGAAACTTTGTTGGTAGTAGCGATGGGTGACTCTCACTGGTAAGCTTAGCGAGGTAATCATGGCCAATCAGGCTGGTGTTGGCTCCGGTGTCCAATTCACATAATACTGCGTTCCACTGCTCGGCGAATTTTAGGTCCAATTCTGCCAAGACACTGCATCCACTGCTTGAATTGTCGTACACTTTTCCGATTTCGTATTCCACATCACCTGCTTGCGACGACGCATCACTGTCGGAGCTAGATTTCGATCCTTCCGAATAACTTCCTTCTTGCACTTCCTTCACTTGCTTGAACTTCCGGCTCTTGGATTTTCCAGCAGCATTACACACTTTCTCAAAGTGGTTCTTGCCGTGGCATCGATGACACCGCTTGCCGAAAGCTGGACATGCACCTTTCATGAACTCATGTCGGTCACCGCAAAACTTGCATCTGGACGATCCAGCTTTGAATTCTCCTTTCACTTTTCGAATTTTGTTCACTTCCGTTCACTGGTACTCCAAGTTCCACTGCTCTTGCTGAAGTGATTTCTTCAGCCCTGCACAGATCGGCAGCCTTCTCCAAGGTAACGTCAGACATGGTTAATAGCTTCGAACGTAGATGTGGCCACTTATTTGATGTGATCAACTTGAATGTAGTCAGTTCCGCGGCCAGGTCGCCCAGCTTGGCGAGTCTGGCTAGCATCTTCAACCGAGAGCAAAAATCATCCGTAGATTCTCCTGACATTTGCACGGCGTCAGCGTTTTAGTACTGGCGCGCAGTGAGCGCAATGCATCTTTGTGGGTTGCTAAACTGAATATCGTTGGCTCAAATCAAGCTGTCAGTTGACGGCGACGGTGACGGTGACGGACTATTGTAAGTGGCCCTTAAACGCGTTGCGATGCGTCAGCATTAGCGTCAAAGCGCTCTTTGAAGTGTTTTCACGCGCGTGCACGCAAAAGACTGTTGTAGTGCCATTGAAATTAAAGGCCCAACCGCAATGTGGGCGGAAGCGGAACGGAAACGGAAAGTTTGACAATTGTCACTAATGACATCAAGATGCCTAGCCGAAGTCGATTTGATTTTAACTAGCTTTCAATCCAACAAGTAGGCTTACTAAGATCGGGCTTTTCCGCTGCCGCTGCCGTTCCGCTTCCGCTATCATTGCGCTTGGGCCTTAAATGGTGATCGACTAGGGAACTCCGATTTCGGTCGTATTCTATAAAATGAATATCAATAATTACGCTATAAATAGCATCGGTAGATCGGACGTCTAGAAGTTTAAGTACATTTTATATATAGCCAAAAATGCCGGCATGTTTTGTAAAATGTAACATTTACATGTCTATTTTTTAATGTTAAATGTTAATTGTAAAATTTGAAATGTAAAATTTTAAATATAATTTTTTAATTGTTAAATGCCTGATGTTGAATTCTAAATGCTAAAGATTCAATTTTAAATGCTAAATATAATATGTTAGATGTTAAATGTAAATTGTCAATGTTAAATGCTAAATATTAAATCACAAACGAAGTGACAGACGGAGCGGCTCGAAAACTTTGGTGACGCACCTGCTATTGCAATTTTTCAGTGTACCACATGGCAACACCACTACTACTGGATTGCACCACATGGCAACACTACTAATAGATTGTACCACATGGCAACACTAAAAATGTACTAGAATGTTTTGGTACTATCTCTTTTACTCTACTCTAAACTGAAATGCATAAAAAATGACAAAATGATACACTCTTTGCACACTGTTGTAAGTGTCAGCCACCTCAGTCAGGAGCACTTTCGAGACTCCCTGACTCCAATGGCCTCAGGGTCGGCACGCTTACCGATTGCAATTACGCGGGCAGGGAATGATCGCACGTGACACACAGAAAAAACTCCACAAGCACTTCACTACTCAAGAATAGACATTTATTGCACTTTCCTGAACTTTTATTCTCCCTCTTTACTACCTTATTCTCCCACTTTCTTACAATCTATCTGACCTGGTTTCTTCGTCGGGGCCCCTCGCAACACCTCCACTATGTGTCTTCGATTGTCGACCGCTTGTCCTCGGTCGACGTCCGCTTCCTCTCCACTTTCTCGTCGTGTATCTCGTTCGCGCGCTTGCTGTACGGGGTGGCGATGACGAGCACCAGGTTACTCTTCCTGGGCCTGTGAGTTGGTGACGAACTCGGCCGGCAGGCAATGACGGTGTAACCTTCCGGTACGTCTACCGGAACTTCACTGCGTACAGGTGATTTGTACTAAATACAGCGGGGTCCTAATGGTCAAATACATTTGGCATTAGGACCATTTTAACCAAAATGGTAATTATTGCGGTTTACCTGCTGTCCTTGACTCTCTCCTCACACTTTTTCACTATTTCCACTCTTACTTGCGTCAATTTAGCTGGCTTGCTTTCTTGATAAACCGTTTTCGCTGGTGGTCTTACGATCAGTGATTATTAATTTCAGAGTTGAGTGAGTCATTGGGTCACTGCTCCAGGCTGTCGGCCAGTGACCCGGGCCATTCGTCGTTCATCGCCAGTTTGTCGTGCCCGTTATCGTCCATTCAAAATGGCCATCTCTATCGCCACCCCCCATGGCCTCCCAACAGGCAGTTGTTTGTCCATCTGGTGGCGGGTTTTTGTAATTCTCGGTGGGGTGGATTGTTGCGTTCTACAGTAAGCTGTCCTACCTCTGCCTACTAGGGAGTTTGACAACGGAGAAAACTGCACAACACTCACGAACATTACCTGCCATTTTTTACACTATTACGGAACTAAACAAAAAACAACGATAATCTAAAAAATACTCGAAACAAAGACACTAGCACTTACACTGTCAAAGATCATATTGCACACAAAATCAACTATGTTCAAATCAAAACAAAAATACTAGACCATCTGGTGGCTGATGGCACAAGCTTCTAAGAAAATTCTATTACAGCGAACCACATTATTTTAATTGATTTCTTCGCCAGTTAGTCGTCTGTCACTTCGTTTGTGATAAAATGATGATTGTTACATTTTACATGTAACACTTTAAATGCTTAATGTTAAATGTTAAATTCTAAATGTAAAATTTGAAATTTTAAATGTTGAATTTTAAATGTTAAATGATAAATGTTAAGGTTTAAATGTTAAGTGTTGAATGTTAAGTGTTAAATGTTAAGTGTAAAATATTAAATTTGTTAATTTTAAATGCAAAAGAAATGTTTAATGTGAAATGCTGAATGTTAAATGTTAAATCAAAGTTGGAGCTGCTCAGGGTTGAGTGATAGAATTTGGGACTGACATGATGACAAATGGATTAGCAAATGGACAACATCGACCCTAATCTGACCGATGTTGTTCATTTGTCATCTTGTTAGTACCAACTTTTAGCACTCAATATTGAGTGGCCCTAGTTTCGACGGAATTTGAGTGGATCCTACTGAAAACTGGGTAGTTTAAAATTAGCGTGAAGGCCAGTGATTATGACTGACAACAATGTGAGCTGCGCTTTCAAAAAAAAAAAAACAAGTGTCATAGCACGCATCACTCGTCACTTTATTGATATTCAGCAAACGCGTACTATGTCATCGGCATCACTCACCAACACACTCACATAAGCAAGCAAAGCAGCAACTGATTCAAAACGAGCACAGTTGAGTGTCGTGATTGTCGGGAATGACCAGATCGCCGAAGACGACAATCACCAGTTGCTTTTTACTTCTTTCGCCAACTTGATGGATGGTCATGGAGAGTGCTTCTATAAGCACATCGATAGGAATATATCAAGCGTTACTACGATCAGCTGTTTGACGATCGTGATTGTGATAGGTCGCAACTCTGTTCTCCACAAGCTCAGCTGCTATTACCTTGAACTAATTAGAGTGTTCTAAGTAGTTGGGGGCTTTAGTATTACGGCGCGAGAGGTGAAATTAGTAGACCGTCGTAAGACTATCAAAAGCGAAAACATTTGCCATGGATGCTTTCATTAATTAAGAACGAAAGTTAGACGATCGAAGGCGATTAGATACCGCCCTAGTTCTAACCGTAAACTAAGTCAATTAGCAATTGGGAGCAGTCTTGTAAGCGGTCACGGTAGTTGACACATCTTCTGTAATAATCGACTTCCTTTGCTTCCGACACTTACAAAACAAGCCATCAAATTACAGTACCAAAATAAAATGTCATATGACAGGCTCTGTCATACGACACTGTCGGTGAAGACCGTCACGAATGTACCGTATGCGTGATAATGTTTGCACCATCGTACAAATAAGGTTCGCGTTTCACCTGTACATACAATGCCTTGGTTTTATTTGCATGCACGTAACCTGTAGCTCATACCGTAGTAGGCTGTGTATAAAAGATAATGATTTACTTAGTTTGACAGTTGCACCATGACGAAGTGGCAGCGTATTCGTGATTTGTCCCACGAATAAATGTCACAAAAAGACTTTTCAATCGCCGTGGGAGTGTCCCGGTGGACCGTCAAATGGATTTTAGACCGAGAAAAGAAAAGACAACTATCCGCGAAGGTGGCCACAGGTCGTGCGTTATCACTGCTATCAAAAGGAAGATTCGGGTGAATCCAGTGCGTTCAATAAGGAAAATGGCAAAGGAACACGAGATCAGTGACTTTACGGCACGGAAGATCGTAAAGGAAGATTGCGGGGCGAAGTTGAGGACACGGTAAAAAATACTCACATGATTACCAACCGCATCCGAGAGCTACGAGTCGAACGATACAAGAAAATCTTGAACTTCCTTAAGCGAAAAAATCCGGTAATCCTGTTCACCGACGAGAGCATGTTTACCGTCGATCCCGTATCAAATTCCGGTATATTAGTTCTCTTCCGGTAGAAGACGTGGCCGACGAGCACAAGAACGTGTATCTGACCAAGCATCCTGCTAGCATTATGGTGTTTGGATTGGTGGCTTCCGATGGCAAAAAAAATGGACCCGGTGTTCATTCCAGAAGGCGAAAAGGTCAAAACGGAGGTCTACATCGGGATTTTAAGTAAGTATGTTCTTCCGTGGATCAAAGAACAGTATAGTCCGAAGCCAAATATTATATTTCACCTCAAACCGCACTCAGAAGTGGTTGCATGAACATCTTCCGTTCTGGGCGAAAGATATGTGGCCGCCATCCAGCCCCGATCTTAATCCACTAGACTACTCAATATGGCGCATCATGAAGGCCAAGGCCTGTTCTAAACGCCACCCGAGTACAGCAAGCGTCAGACAAACATTGACCCGTACCTGGAGAGAAATGGATCCAGACTACATTATTAGAACCTGCCGTACATTCCGGAAGCGTGTGGAGGCCGTAATTGCAGCAAATGGAAACTCAATCGATGATTAAAATAGAAGACTCAGAGAAACATCCCCCCTTTGAATAAATAAAAAAAAACTCGAAAACGAAATTCTTGAGAATTTTTTTAATTTTACATTGCTCAATGGTGCAAACATTATCACGCATACGGTATGTATTTTAGTTTTTGCTCATAATAAAAGCCTGATGTTTTGCTTGTGTCAATTCTGTAAATAACAAGCAACCATGGCTTAGTAATAACATTTCTGATCATAAATGCTTTAATTTACACCAAATCGAGAGATTAGAACGAAATCACACATGTCATGATAGTTATTTGATAATAATTAATTATTTTCTTTTTGCTCGAGTGTTGTTCTACCGTTTCGCTGTGTAAGTGAGATGACGGTAGAGCATGAGAGTACACTGAAAAAAGTTTTCATATAGTTTCCATTGGAAACGCACATGATATTTTTCCAATAACAAAATTAATGATTTTTATCTGAAATTCAAATAACGTTCATACGATCACATGAATTGTATATGACAAATCACATAAACTTTATTGGACACATAAGGTTAATGTGATTTTGTGATGCGATTCCCAATTATGAGATCACATGAAAGTTAAGTGAAATTCTAATGGATATTTTCCATTGGAAATGTGATTTATTTTTTGAGTGTACGAATATAAACAAACTGTCGCGCACGACAAAGAAGTGAGTGTAGTAAAAAACGTCAAAATTTTCAACCCCTGATTGGGAGACGCTACATTATGATAGCTTCCGGGAAACCAAAATTAGGTTCCGAGGGAAGTATGGTTGCAATGTTGAAACTTAAAGGAATTGACAGAAGGGCACCACACGGAGTGGAGCCTGCGGCTTCATTTGACTCAACATGGGAAAATTTACCAGTTCCGAAGCTATTGAGGTAAGACAGATTAATTGCTTTTTCTCAAAATTAAAGAACTCAAGTTCATCTTACAAAGCTAATGGACTTACGTCGAAATGTCGTGGTCCACATCAGAAATAACATGGGAGACTTTCGGGAAACTAGTAGGGATTCTGACTGGAGAAATACGAAGCGTTAGAGAGAAAAAGTACAAGGGATTCCAAAAGAAGAAATTTACGGCGGAACATGGTGTGACCATAGAGGTAACTCTAAGACCACTGGGTCCCGAAGAAAATCATTATTATTTTTGGCTCACTCAGTACCAGAACAACGGTCCCAAGCAGTCCCAAGCTATTTCACTCACCCCTGCATGTTCTGCATGAATCCACACACCCCTGATGTTATCTGTCAAACTTTCATAGCGAATCAAAACAAACATAGTGTAGTAATAGAATTTCAACTAGAATAGGGTACGTTAATCGTTTGCTTGGGACCAATAGGCTACTAAAGTGGTGAGCCAATTTAAAATCGTTAGTTTCGTATTGATTGTTGATTGCAGTGCATCCACTTTGATGTGATATCAAAATTATTTTTTTGCTGTGTAAGCAATAAGCTTGTAAGAAGACAAAATATATGCTGAAAAGAGAATAGACAAAATTGATTGATGATCGCCATCTTATATTTGGAAGATTAGGCAGAAGTAATCAGGCGTGCGTGTGACTTGGAAAGCGTTTCTCCGTTCAGGTAAAATAAATAATTATTCTGGTGGAATATTGTCCCTTCTCGGCTCGACCAAGGTTACCAGGTTCGGTTAGCCGATTTCGCCAAGGAAGGAAGCCACCTGTCAGCTAAACGAGCCAGAAACGCCTGCTGGGCCGTTCGTGGTTGAAGATATCCGCCATTCTGCCAATCCAGAAACGAAACGCTGTTTGCAGCCCGTGCAGGAGCAACAGCGCACAGTGGTTCTCCTTAGAACAAAAGTTGGCCAAAACCTCAAAATTGCTGCAAATAGGCAAAAAAAACAGTTGAAATAGATGTTTTATGCTGTATGAAGAAAACTTGACAATCAAGACGTCACAAAAAGGAGTATAGTGAACCTAAACCAATGCACAATGGTCCCAAAGCCGTATTTAGAAAGACAAAAATGTTTGCGCCCAAACCGTCAGTTTTAAGAATATGGTTTCTTAAGGAAAGTTGCTTGATATATTTTGTTCAATCTTTTTATGTTCGTAAATTAGGGTGGTCCATAAAATTGGTGAATTAAGCATACAAACTTTTTTATTATTTCAGATAGACCAAAGCAGTGTTCTAAACAGTTGTAGAACAATCAATTCAAAGGAACTTTGTTGAAGACACATTGTTTTTATCTCTTATGATTCGTGAGGATTTTTTATAACAAACAGGTTAGGGTGGCCACTAAAATCGGTTTTCTTTGAATATCTTTTAATGCGTTAATTTCTCGTAAAAACATTGTTCTGATTACATTTAGAACTTTTGATGACGCATATTTTTGCTCCAGAAATTAGGTTACTATCTGTTTTTATTAGAAAGTTAAAGGCTATTTTCTTCGAAAAAATGGCTCTTTTCAATTGGCAATATCTCAAAATGAAGCAATCCAATTTTCAAACATTAAATTTCATTCGAAACATCCTTTTTTTTTTCTTTATTTTAGAGATTTTCAGCCATCTCTTCATTGGAAACATCGTTTTTTCTTCATTTTTGGTAAAAATAAACTGCAAGAGCTTTTTCTGTTAAAAGCATTTAATTTAATTTAAATAAAACAGATATCAACTTAACAAAAATATGCGTCATAAAAACTTCTTGAAGTGTCTAGCATAAAAATTTCACGAGTAATGAACGTATAAAAATATATTTAAAGAATGCCGATTGTCTAGGGGCCACCCTAACCAGCTTGTTAAAAAAAACATAACTCATGGACCATAAGAGATAGATATATGGTGCGTGTGTGTATGTGTGTGCGTGTTGATGTGCTTAGAAAAAGGCATTGTGTAGCTTGCCACAGTATACACCGCAGATTATATAACTTAGAAACGGATATTTTCCAAGGAACACTTTACTTGTTATTCCTAAGTTCAACACTTTTCGCAAAAAAACTTTTCTAGCTATCTTTTGGTTACTAAAAGATAGTGGGCGGATGTGTCCGTCATATGTTTTGCTTAGTCTAAATGTGAAAAAAGTATATTTTTGCAATTTTTTTATTAGAAACTGTCACTTAAAACAGTGCAGACACTTTTTTTGTACCATCCATTTGACGTGAAATAAACCGAAGAACACCTTTGGAGTACGGCGCGAAGAATGCGTAACCGGTCTACTAACAACGAAAGCGAGGAATGCTCGGATCAATGGATTCTTAAATTCGCGCGAAAAGTGTGTCCGGATTCCGTGCCGTCGCAGTTGATTCCTCGCGAAACCGCGAATTCGGTAGACGAAATCAGTCAGCCTTTTTCAATGGTGGAACTTTCACTCGCTCTCCTTTCGTGTGGCAATTCTGCCCCGGGATCTGATAGAATCAAGTTCAACTTGCTGAAAAACCTCCCAGACGTCGCTAAGAGGCGCATGTTGAACTTGTACAATCAGTTCTTGGAGCTCAATATTGTTCCCGACGATTGGAGACGAGTGAGGGTGATAGCCATTAAAAAGCCTGATAAACCCGCGTCGGATCACAATTCGTATCGGCCCATCGCGATGCTGTCGTGTATTCGGAAATTGATGGAGAAAATGATCCTTTTTCGCCTCGACAAATGGGTTGAGACAAACCACCTTCTTTCAGATACTCAATTTGGTTTCCGTAGGGGTAAGGGAACGAACGACTGTCTCGCGTTGCTTTCCTCGGAAATTCAGTTGGCTTTTGCTAAGAAAGAGCAAATGGCTTCTGTGTTCTTGGATATCAAGGGGGCTTTTGATTCAGTATCCGTTGAAGTTCTTTCAGAGAAACTCCACGCTTGTGGATTGTCTCCATTAATGAATAATTTTTTGTACAATTTGCTGTCAGAAAAACATATGAGCTTTTCTCATGGAAACTCTACAGCTTTTCGATTTAGCTACATGGGTCTCCCCCAAGGCTCATGTTTAAGCCCCCTTTTGTACAATTTCTACGTTAGAGAAATTGACAATTGTCTTAGTGACAATTGCACGTTGAGACAACTTGCAGATGATGGCGTAGTGTCTATCACAGGGCCAAAAGAGGTTGACCTGCAAGGACCCTTACAGGATACCTTGGACAATTTGTCTACTTGGGCTATTCAGCTAGGTATCGAATTCTCCACGGAGAAAACTGAGTTGGTCGTTTTTTCTAGGAAGCATAGCCCAGCACAACCGAAGCTTCAACTTTTGGGTAAACCGATCACTCATTCCATGTCTTTTAAATATCTCGGGGTCTGGTTCGATTCCAAATGCACCTGGAGATCCCACATTGAGTATCTGAGAAGAAAATGCCAACTAAGGATCAATTTTCTTCGATCAATTACCGGAACGTGGTGGGGAGCCCATCCACAAGATCTTCTGACGTTGTACCGGACAACGATTTTATCGGTTTTAGAGTACGGCAGTTTTTGCTTCCAGTCGGCAGCTAAAACGCACATCATCAAGCTGGAACGGATCCAGTATCGTTGTCTTCGTATCGCGTTAGGATGCATGCACTCGACTCATACTATGAGTCTCGAAGTGCTGGCGGGCATGTTGCCACTATCCGTCCGTTTTTCAGAGTTATCTCTGAGGGTCCTCACCCGTTGCGAAATAATGAACCCACTGGTGATTGCAAATTTTGAGAAGCTTCTGGAGCTAAATCCTCAAACATGTTTTATGACTTTGTACTACCTATATTTAACACAGGATGTCAGCCCTTCAAAAAATATTCCCAATCGTGTAGTCTTCTCCGATTTCGGCAATTCAGTGAATTTTGATTTATCTATGACACAGGAAATCCGCGGAATTCCAGAGCATCATCGTCCTATGATTGCTCCGTCATTATACGCTGCAAAGTTTGGCCATGTTGATTCTGCAAGAACGTTTTTCACAGATGGATCTCTAATAGGGGAGGCCGCTGGTTTTGGTGTATTTAATGAATTTCATAGCGCCTCTCGAAAACTTGAAGCTCCTTGTTCTGTGTATGTGGCTGAACTGGCAGCAATTCACTACACTTTGGAAACTATTGCTTCACTTCTTCCAGACCACTACTTTATTTTTACGGATAGTCTCAGTTCTGTCGAGGCTATCCGTTCCATTAGGCCGGTAAAGCACTTCTCGTATTTTCTCTTGAAAATACGAGAACTGCTTAGTGCTTTATCCGTGCGCTCTTTCATCATCACCTTCGCGTGGGTCCCTTCGCATTGCTCAATTTTGGGCAATGAGAAGGCGGATTCACTTGCGAAGGTGGGCGCTATGGAAGGCGACATTTATGATCGACAGATCGCCTATGGTGAATTTTTCTCTATTTATCGTCAGCAGTCGCTCGTTAGCTGGCAACATCAATGGAGTGAGGGTAGCTTGGGACGATGGCTACATTCAATTATCCCTAAGGTGTCGAAGTTTGCATGGTTCAAAGGGTTGGACTTGAGTCGAGACTTCATACGCGTGATGTCTCGTCTCATGTCCAATCACTATTGTCTAAACGCTCACTTGTTCCGTGTGGGGTTGGGAGACAGCAATCTCTGTGAATGTGGACAAGGTTACCAGGACGCTGATCACATCCTTTGGTCTTGTGTGGAGTATCGTGGAGTCAGATCACATTTTTATGATTCCCTTCGGGCTCGAGGTAGACAACCTAATGTTCCAGTTCGAGATATTTTGGCTAGACGCGATCTGGAGTTTATGAAACTCATATATGTTTACTTTAAGGATATTAACCTTAGATTGTAAGTTTGATTAACCTTGTGTTTAGTTTGTATTTTGTACGTGTGGTTTTTTTTTCAATGTTTGTTTTCAAGATGAATAGAAATAATTTCATGCTTTAGGATTAATTAAATAGTTATATCGTAAACCACATTTAAAACCTCCTTCTTTCCTTTTCCCATCCAAAAAATTGTAAATCTCCACTAACCTCGAGACGACCGCGAGTACTCGGTCCAGTTCCTTTAACTTTAAATATAAGACAGTAACAATGTATAACGCAAAGGATAACTCGGCTCTGTAAAGTTTATTCGATTGAGCCTGTACAAATAAAGTAATTACAAAAAAAAAAAAAAAACCGAAGAACATTTCTTCTGAAGCAACCAAGTTGATAAACATATTATTGTTTACTATATTTGAGCAAAACAGTAACAAAAAACAATACGATTTTTTTCAAAAATGTGTGATGTCGCTTCACTATAACAACCATAAAAAATATGTAGTCAAAGAACTGCACAAATTATTCAATTTAAGATACTCTTAACATGTAAAAATAATAAAAAAAAAAGGAAATAAAAAATAACAACTTTAATTTTTGAGGTTTTGGCCAGCCAGGAACCACTGTGCAGCGTTGCGACGCCGTAGGAAATCCCGCTACAGCAGTGAGTACTTTTATTTTTCGTAAACCCTCGCTTACACGCCACGCTATATCTGTATAAACCCACACCCATACGCCACATAAAAGGGCAATAAAATGTTTTGGAAATTCATTGGTGTAACTAATGGGGGATGGGGGGAGGCTATAGCCCCCACTTAGGATTAATTAAGCCCCCTCTAGAATTTTAACTACACTTATTTTCGTTACACATCAAAATTGATCACTAATTTCCTAATTGAGAAGGCCGAAAAATAAATTTAGCTCCCCCTAGGAATCTTGCTTGGTTACGCCAATGTAGAAAATCCGAAGTGATTTGAGATTTGGGCGTAGTTGCTATTGTAAACAAAGACGTCAATTGCCGATTTCACTTGAATTAAAGCTGAATCTCATGAACAAACTATGCCAAATGATAGAGGAACCCTTCCTCTACCTCATAGCGTTATTAGTTTTCGTTTGAGCTTTAAGACACGAGAAATCAGTGATTGACGTGTTTGTTTACAAATGCAATTACGCCCAAATCTCAAATCACTGCGGAAATGTTAATATTCCTGTGTTTTCATACTTTGTATCGCGTCGCTTGATCACCCGGTAGTAAGCCGACTCTGAGACCCAGTTCGAGGAGTCTCTAGCTACTGCAGAATTTTCGGGTTGTCAGCTAGTTACAAGGATTTAAAAATATATTTTCCAACCTGGAAGTGTACATTGAATACCAATATCCATTTATTAAAGGTGATGCATATATGCTGGATCTGCAATAGAGTTTTCATCTTCTAGCTCCCGAACTAAAGCTGTCTGCAATTACCGCAAACGAGAAATTGTAGATGGGTTTCTTCCATAATATTACTGTTGGGGTTAGATTGAATACACACACAGATGGCTCATACAAACTGGAACTAGTCGACGATTCCAAAACATATTTTAAAGCGCAGTACCTTGTAACACCCACATCTTTGAAGGTGGGCGCTTCCTGGTTTCACTCCATTCAGTAAAAATAAAAATTAATCATTTTGAATGAAACAATGGTACAGGTGGTACCTTACAAAAGAATACCATATCGACATACAATGGAATACCATATCGACACATCGACATGGTTGAATTACTTTGAAAATTAATTATTATTTATTTTTTCAGAAGTCTGGTCTGGTGCAAAATGCGCAATATATCGCGTTTTAAATAAATCACTCGAAAATATTAGGACTGTGATAAATATGACGCTCCATGTATCATTTTGAATAGAAACTTACACAACTTTTTCGAACTGTGTTTGTTATAGGGTTGATTTCCTTAATTTCGGCTTCTATGGAACCCACGCATAAATCCTGAAACAGTGCATTTTTAATCAATATTTCATAAGTAGCTACCATGCGTCTCCTTCAATGAAGATGAACCTTCTCCGATTTCGAGAGGCCAATATCACTGCTCCAATACAATGTAAATGACTAGCTCAGCTACTAGCTACGTGACTCACACGCTATCATGCAGCAAAACTGAGACCAACCATAATCTGATAACAGCGTTCCATTTTCCATCGCATATTCATCCACTACAAAGAGATGCCCTGGAATGCACTTTCAACTCTTTGGCTCTGCAGAGCAATGACAGTAGCAAGTCCTATTCAATTAGCAGTAATTTCCAACGAAACAAAGCCCCAGTTTTCACCGCAAGCCACCCAGTCAAACGTCCTATCAGACAAACTTCGACCGACCACAGCTCCCTCCGACTGTTGTTCTAATTCTTCCCATACGTGTGCAATGAAACCGCCGACCGGTCAGCGATACAATCTCCAGAATCAGTCTCCCGGCACAGTGACGACTGTGTTTATAATCCGGAACACATTGCCCGGCACTTTCGGGAACTGCACACAGTACATTGCAAACCAATATATTCGTACATTCTGTCGACACCGCCGCCGCCATCGTCATCTTTGCGACTGTTGTTCATATCCAGCGTGAATGTTGCAAAAATGTAAATCACAGCAACTGAAGTAAAATTCAAAGCATTTTCCACCCGCGGCTGTAAAGCGTCTCCAAGCAACAGCAGCAGCAGCAGCAACGTCAACCTAGCGAGACATTCCGTCTCCGATCGGTTTCTTCCATGATGGTTCCGGCGACGATTAGTATCCTTTTGTTTGAACTTCACTCTCACTTACGAAACGAACGCGGCGCGCCAAAAACTTTCACCGACATAGAAGAGATGATAGTAGATAGCAGAGCAAGGCTCGTCCTCCGAAAGCAGCAACCGTTCAGACCGAACGTCGAGTGTGGACTGAAATCCGCCGTCAGTGCGATGTGGCGCAAAGGATATTCGAAACTGACAGCCAGCAGGATGCTGTGACTGTGGCGGCGGATGTTGATTCTCATTTTTCTCGCTCTTCAGTCAGCTGAGCGACGATGGGGATGGCTCGTTCCTTGACTTGTGAAGGCTCCCGGTGTGACGAGACGGGGATGTGGCGGTGGGAGGAATTGAATTCCAACGTTTGTATACGATGGGAGGAAAGTGTTCCCTTTAGCTGAATTGCACAGTCTTCGGATGCCGGGCTTTTGTCCTTTATGTGTTCTTCCAGTTGTTCCGACACATTGCTCAGTTTGTATCAAATCTGAAATGTGAGCATTGAGACGTTCAAGGGAGGTTGCTTCTTTTGTTGGTGGCAGTTTTGTTCTTCTCGACACTTCTAGTCAAGTTCTAGACGTTTAGCACCAATTTGAACTGATGGTCTAGTTGTGTTTCCTTTTGATCAAAAGTCATATCAATATTTTCCGCAGTGTCATAAACTTTGTTTTACTTTGACCACACGGCCAATGAGGAGAACAACCCAAATTTGAGTTTAGTTTACTCATAAATCACAAAAAGTGCAGGAACTCAGCGATGAGTAAATTTGCTTCATGCTTTTCCCTGTTTTATTTTCCAGGAAAAAAAATCCCGAATATGTTAAAGAAAGGATTGAATTCACTCAGTCTATTAAAGGGTGTCCCACGTCAAATTGCATCACGGAAAAAAACGATGTAGAAAATTACCTAGTTGATCGATCCTTTTCAAACTTTAAGCGTTTGGCATATTTATTTCATTCAACTTCAATACCATAACCGTACGCTCACACCTTACGCTTGACTCCACTCATTAGGTTCTGTACAACATCTGGCTGCAGTTTCTTCTGTACGAAAATCCACTTTTTCTTCATGTCTTCCTCAGATTTGACCTCCTTGGGATGATTCCGTAGTACCTGCTTCATAATAGCCCAGTATTTTTCGATGGGCCTTAGTTCCGGTGCGTTGGGGGGTTTATGTCCTGGGGTACGAAAGTGACCCCGTTGGCTTCGCACCAATCCAGGACAACATTTGAATAGTGGCACGAAGCTAGATCCGGCCAGAAGATCGGAGGGCCCTCGTGTTGCTTCAACAGAGGAAGCAAACGCTTCTGTAGACACTTCTTGAGGTAGATCTCCCCGTTTGCAGTCCCGGTAGTCACGAATGGCGCACTCCGTTTGTTACATGAGCAGATCGCCTGCCAAATCATGTATTTCTTGGCAAACTTTCAAAGTTTCCCAACAAACAATTGAGAGCTCTTATAAAACACCTGAGTTGATCAAACGTTGAATAATGATGCAATAGCTTCCAGAGTTGAACAAGAATGTAGTTGTATTGCCTTTTTGGTTAGAAGCTTCAAAAGCTGCTTGGAGCACTCTTAAATAATTGTTTACGTTCGGTTTAACTATATGCTTTATAAGACCTACGATAACTTTTATAGCACCTTTGTTAAACTGATTGACAAGAGCTATATAGAACGTGGAATAAACGCATCAAAACAAACCATTGGGAGCTCTTATACAACACCTGAGTTGATCAAACGTTGAATAATAGCTTCCAGAGTTGTACATGAATGTAGTTGTATTGCCATTTGGTTAAAAGCTTCAAAAACTGCTTGGAGCACTCTTAAATGATTGTTTACGTTCGACCAACCACAATTTTGTTGCTAAAAATAGCACAAGTGATAGGCATGTTTATATAACCATAAGGCAATGATTATTTGACTGCAAGAGAAGTCACTCAAGATGAGCTTGATATACTTCTCTCATATGATCAAAATATGTATTCAAGAATAGAGCAGATGGAAACAGAAGCGGCTGGCAATCCGGGATCATGAGTTCGAATCTTGCTTCGAGAAACCCTTGGTGTGGAGTAGGTGTTATTAATAAATGCAAACATTAATTTAAGACATATATCATATAATCAACGATAACATTTCTAGATAAATTCTCTCAATTAATTATTAGAGATTAATTGAAAGAATATCAATCAAAGATTAAACAGATACTTGTTACTACTTCCTCCATGATCACAGAATGTGAATTATGGCATAATTACATATTTTTTCAATGTGCACAAATAAATTAAATTAATAAAAACTGTACAAGCAATTATTTTGGCGTACCACGACAATTGTTAAACTAATTTTAATCTGTGAATATTGTGAGTACTTACACAACGGTTATTAAGGAGTCATTAAAAAGTGCTAAAGGGTGATACGGTCAAAATTTGGTCAATATCAACTTGACGTATTTCTTTCAATTTTGCATTTAAAAAACCTGAACACCCCTCATTTTGAAGGTGTGTGTGTGTAGAATGTTGCTCCTATTTTGATTTTGGAATTCACTCTTCAGTTGTCAAAATGCCGTCCAAGCAAGAAGAGCAGCGTATCAAAATTTTGTTGGCGCATCGCGAAAATCCGAGCTACTCGCACGCAAAGTTGGCAAAATCGCTAAAAGTTGCCAAATCAACCGTTATAAATGTAATTAAAGTGTTTGGGGAACGTTTGTCGACAGCCAGGAAGTCTGGATCGGGGGGAAATCGAAAACCGGAAGCCGCTGAGACGACAAAGAGAGTTGCCGGTAGTTTCAAGCGAAACCCTAACCTCTCTCTCCGAGATGCCGCAAATAAGCTGGGTGTATCGTCTACAACCGTGCATCGAGCCAAAAAACGAGCCGGACTATCGACTTACAAGAAGGTAGTGACTCCAAATCGCGATGATAAACAAAATACGACGGCCAAAGCGCGATCCCGGAGGCTGTACACGACGATGCTGACGAAGTTTGACTGCGTGGTAATGGACGACGAAACCTACGTCAAAGCCGACTACAAGCAGCTTCCGGGACAGGAGTTTTATAGGGCAAAAGGAAGGGGAAAGGTAGCAGATGTTTTCAAGCACATGAAACTGTCAAAGTTCGCAAAAAAATATCTGGTTTGGCAAGCCATCTGTACCTGTGGCTTGAAAAGCAGCATTTTCATAGCTTCCGGGACTGTCAACCAAGAAATTTACGTGAAAGAGTGTTTGAATAAACGTCTGCTGCCTTTCCTGAAGAAACACGGTTGTTCCGTACTGTTTTGGTCGGATTTGGCATCTTGCCATTACGGTAAAAAGGCCATGGAGTGGTACGCCGCCAACAACGTGCAAGTGGTTCCCAAGGACAAGAACCCTCCCAACACGCCAGAGCTCCGCCCAATTGAGAAATACTGGGCTATTGTCAAGCGGAACCTAAAGAAGACCAAAAAACTGCTAAGGGCGAGCAGCAGTTCAAGGCAAACTGGCTTTCTGCGGCGAAGAAGGTGGACAAGGTGGCTGTACAAAATCTGATGGCAGGGGTCAAGCGTAAGGCCCGGCAATTCGGATTTGGAAAAGCGGAAGCCTAACTGAATATTTTTCCTGAATTTTATACTAATTGAACTTGAAAAAGAAATTTAATTTGATTTTTTAAATAAACGATTTCACCGATTTACACGCGTTTTCCCTTGACCAAATTTTGACCGTATCACCCTTTATAAACGCTTTTCACCGCTTGCTGTATAGTGATTATTTAGGAGTCATAAAAGAGTGTAACAAACGCCTCTCAGGTTCAATCTCTAAAACATTTCGAAGCAGCTGTTAGGAGGTGTCTACAAACGTTGTATTAGAGCTTTCACCAAAACAATAAAGCTTGAGTTTAAATATGTATCTATAAACGAGTCATAAAAGAGTGCAACAAACGCCTCTCAGGTTTACTCTCTACTAAATTTCAAAGCAGCTGTCAAGAAGTGTCTACAAATGTTGTATACGAGCTTTCATCAAAATAATAAAGCTTGAGTTTAAATATGTATCTATAAACGTTGTATAAAAGTTGCTTCTACTCCTATACCGCGTATACATATAATGCTGTAGTTGAACAGGTTCTCCAAACCAGTGTAAACAAGAGTTTTACAGAAGTTGTAATAAACAAATTGTACAGTTATTATTCAGCATGCAGTTGAATAAAATCACAATGGAAGCGTTTCTTCAACAAGAAATTGATTTTGGATAAACGTTTTACTGAATACGTTAGACAACACCTTTGTGTTGCAGTTGTATAGATTCTCCAAACCAGTGTAAACAAGGGTTTTATAAAAGTTGTAGTGAACACATTGTGCAATTATTATTCAACATGCAGCTGAACAAAATCAAAACGAAAGCGTTTCTTCAACTGGAAATTGTTACTTGGGTTCTGCTTCCTTACTTCCTCCAGAACATCCAACTTAGGCTGGGCAGTTAAGAACAGTAGCCCCGGAAGCTGCCGGAAGTCCGCCTTGACGTAATCTCATCATCCATGATGAGGCGATGAGGTTTCGTCATCTGGGTTGTACAGTTTCCGGGCCCGTGACTTTCCCACCGTATTTTGTCGTTTTTCACGATTTGGAGCATTCTGCACTTTGTACGTATGCAGTCCCTCACGGTCCTTTGCTCTCTGAACGAAAGACTTGGACAGATTCAACTTTTTGGCCACATCCCTGACCGAAGCATTGGGATTCCGCTTGAACGCTTTCACGACGCTAAGTCCATAGCGGCCCAGGTGTAGAATGTGTTGTTCGTCTCCATCTGTTTTATTAACAGCGCTGACGATATCGAGTGATTGGCAGCGATCTTGTGAACTTGATCACGCCTCATGACGATCCTGTACTTGGTCTTAGCACGGCCGTGGGAATACAAAGAGAAAGTCGATGAAGATAATCTGTTAGCTTGATTTGTTCTTCGCCTGACCGGTTTTCACTTCGATTTCGTCCGGTTGATCGTTGATGGGTTTGAAGTCCGGACGAGGATCGCAATCACCGGAAACATTGGTAGTGGTTACTTCAACGTCCTCCTCCTCTTCGGCTTCGAAAATGCTCTGGCTGAACATTCCGCGGGGGTAATGGTTGGTAGCGTTGCCGTCGGAGCTGGAATTGGGTGTTAATCGGTTGTTGCCCCACCGGAACTTCACTGAATATAACGAAACAATCTTAAAATATCTCAATTTCTTAGAAGTTCTCAGGAATTTATTGAAAATATCGGTGCTTGCTAAAAGTTATCTTCAGTGTTCACTCGGCTGTTGACAAAAGCAGGCTACTCTCGATGTGTGCCACGCGAGCGTCTGTTTTCTCGGCAGCATCAACCATTGTGTGGTCCTCCTCATTGTTCTTCATCAGCAGTTCTTTCGGTCGATGCGTCGTCGACTTTGGAAGGCAACCGTGTGAGTGCTGACCACGTTTTGCGTCAATTGCTGCAATGGAAGCGTTCTGACCCCGTTGGCGTAACTGTCATACAATGAAACCACTGGAAGCGGCTCCAGTTCTGACGGAAGAGGCTTTTTGGATAGCGGAAGATAAAGTGTTTATTAGACTGATGCAAAATTTGACTTTTTCGCTCCACAGTGCTTAAATGGTTTCAAATCGGGTCCTGATTAGCCTCCCAAAGTTACAACTCATTTGGTTAGAAACAGACTTCGCACAAGCCATTTGAAGTATACATGTAAATTACTATGGGAAATCTCAACTTTTTGTTCATTGCCTTCGAGTCTTTTTCCATATTGAGCTGCGAAACAGTTCGATAGCCATTCTTATAGAAAATTTTCTCAGCTACAACTTTGCTGAAAATTGTTTCTATGTAAAACGAGACAGGAAAAAGTTATTAATTATTTAAGAGATTGGTAAACTTATGACATGATCAAGCAGCTGCTCTGTAGGCAACACTGTATTTTGCAGTTTGACATAGTAGCCATGATTTTTGTGTCCTATTCAACGCCCCAGAAACACCAATGTTGCCTGCTGAGCAGTTGATTGAGCATGATCATAAGACATCAGCGCATTGAACCATTGATAACTTTCGATCCTTGCATTTAATCAAAAATTTGGTCTTCAGCAAAGTTGTAGCTGGAAAAATTTCCTATAAGTACAGTTGAAAGCTTTTGAAGCAGACCGATTATAAGATAGATATGAACAAAAATCTTGGTTTTACCATAGTAATTCCCATACAAACATCAAATGGTTTGTGCCACCTCAGTTTCTCTATAAAAAGGGATCAAATTTTGAGAGGTTAGTCAGGATCCGATTTGGAATCGTTTAAGTATTGTGGAGCGAAAATTTCAAATTTTGCATCACACTAGTGTTTATTGTGTTGTACCTTTTGACTATTGTTTTAAGATGGATTGTATAGTGACCAAGAATTCTCGGCTTTTTAAGGTTAATTCGATTGAGCCTTATCAAATAAATTAATAAACAACAAAAGTTTTCTTTTTTTTAATTAATGGAACTTCGTTGATCTCCTCTAATCAACAGAGCCCAGTTTTCGAAATTTTGAAATACTCTCACATTTTCCGGATGTTCATATCATTTTTAATGCGTTCCAGAAATTTTCTCTGGGCAAACCGAAGTTTCCGGAAATTCCCGGAAATTTTCGTGAAACTTCTTTAAGGTTTCTGCAATTTCCTTGAAATTTGTTTAATTCTATGATCTGTCTTGATGTTCTCCGAGCTTCCCTAAAGCTCTCAATTCTAATGCAGATCTCGGTTCTGCTTTAAAATAAATGGAATTCTCGTGAACACCTTTAAACTTCCCTAGAATTCTCTGGATTTCTGTGAAGTTCCTGAAATATTTCTGAACTTTTCATAAATATTCTGAAGGTCTCTGTACTGAATCTCTCGGAACATTTTAAGGGTTCTCTATTTTATTTCAGCACTTCATGGAATTATCCTGAATTTGTTTAAACTCACGCTTATAAATTTTTAAACCAATCCAATAGTCTCGGCAAAAATTTCCAGGACTTCCCCAAAGATCTCTAGATCTAGCTTTTCTGAAATAAATAAATAGAACTTCTTAAAAGTTTCCACAATTTTGCTAATACGAAACTTCAAGACATTAAAAATGTTGTGATCTTAGACTTACTGAAATGAAGTAAAGCTGTTTCTTTAAAACTGATTGTCATGTCTTTAAAACGTTTGCGTTTATTATTGTTGTTGTTTTACAAAAAACAATCATATTTTACACACATTTCATAAATAACTTTCTTATTTAAAACCTAAAAATTATCAGTCAGTTATGGAAAAACCTGGAAAACTCAGGGAACTTTATTTAGCAAAATTAGTGGACACCCTTTAGATAGAGAAAGACGATTAAAATCAAGGGTTAAATCACTCAGCACAGTGTGCTAAAGGAGGAGATTCGGCACAGCTTGGGCACATCCTTCGGCACAATCTCGTAGACATTGGATTGTACATTAAATAAAATGGGAGCACTGCTGGACAGTTGTTCACAACATTAAGTGCTGTTTGACTGTGTATTTCTGATACATACTCTAATTGAATATACTAGAGGAACTAAGACCAGCAATTTGCTTCTCGGTTCACTTTCAAATTCGAAATGTTGGCTTCCGAGGGCTGTCGATCGCTATCGATGCCGGTCACAAGTCTTTCAGCTACTACGAAAATGGAGTGTACTACGAACTGGAATACAAGCACAATTTGGATGGATTGGATCATGCAGTGGTGGCGGTTGGATACGGAAAACTCAAAGGAGAAGATTACTGGCTAATCAAGAACTCCTGGTCCAACTAATAGGGCAACGATGGATATGCTTCGATGGCGGTGAAGGCCTCACCACCGATGCGACGTATGTAAACTTGAATCGATATTTCGGTTTCAATTAGAATTAAGTAAAAGAGTAGTTTCATTTTCGGATATGTGTCATCTTATACGAGATAAAATAAATGACTTTCGATTTTTGTAACAAAAATAAAAGTTAATTAGGTTTAATGGAAGCAATTGGTCGTCTACCAAACCAAACTCATTTGAACAATACCGAACTAATTTTCACGGCACAATCACACGGAATGTTTATTGTTCAACTCAACCTAATTAATTTTAAACCTAATTAATTTTAAAACCAGATTTCACTTGTTGAGGTACTACGATCTAATTCTCCCGGAACTCCAACCCGATGGTGAAACCGAACATCTTAGCTTGGAATCCTTCTTCTTGGCATAAACCATTCCGACATCAAAAACCTCCGAGAGCTTCTTGCTCGGAATCCTTCAGCAGTTCCTCTTCCAGATTGAGCGGAAATGTGTAGTGCTTCTGAACCGTTTCCGTCGGATTAACCAGCAACGTTCGGACGACATTGGAGTAGTCGGACTTGTAACGCGCACCCATAGCACAGATAATCAATCCAAAGTGCAGATAGTTCTTGTCGCTGAATGCACTGAATTTCAAGCTGTAATTGCCACCCGACTGGATAATCGCCGACGGAATACCCTCCTCACCGTTCTTCTCGATCTGATTCAGGAAATCGACCTTCTTCTTGCTGGTTAGGAAAAAGATTGACTTTTCGCACAGCACCGTAATCGTATCGGTCAGCTCGTATCCCAGCAGCCAGGTCTTTAGCGAGGTTTATTTGCTGTAGATGGTTTCCTCGTCTACGCCGACTGCCGTCAGAATGAAATCCACAGCGAATCATCATGGGAAAACTCTGGTTCCTTCCAGATGGCGTAGAGGCGTTTTATTCGACGGTAGAAGGAATCTTTATCGAGCACGGTATTTGACATTCGGGCTGTTGCGATTGCAAACCTAAACTTTCAAGCTGTCAGAAATACCGGGTTGCCAAATATACCATACTATTCGTATTTAAGAAAAAATCGCCGCTTGCTCTATGCCCGGCACTGTCTGCACAATCCTCGGCACAATCGGAACACCAGCCAGCGTTGCCAGATTGTTTTCTAGCTTACCGGTATCAAATGTTTAAAAAATCGGTAATTATCGGTATTTATTATTATAATTAATTTTATATTGTTGCCTTTTTGAAGGCGAAAATTCAAACTCAGAACAAAAAATGTGCTTTCCACAATGGGTAGGTCACTCCGCACACCAATTTTGGGTAATCTTTTTTGTCAGTGTGCCGCAAGTATGCTGATTGTGCCGGTCATAGAGCAAGCTGCGATGGTTTGTAAAATACCCATCCCGGCAACCCGGTATTTCTGACACCTTGAATGTTTTGGTTTGAAATCGCAAGGATAAATCAGATTGAGGATGACGCGGGAAGTAGCTTGTGTGCGAAATTTCGATGTTTTGTGATCCATAGGGTAATAAAAGTCCTGTGTTTAAGTGTTTTAGAATGCCCTCAAAGGCAGACCAGAAACCTAGCCTTTCGGCCGGAAAGAGTTGGAACCAGTGGGGAGTATTGTTGGATACGGACTATAAAGGGGAATAGACTTCTTTATTTTGTGTTCTGTGAGTTGCAGCATTATTTGAATTAAGTCTAATTAACTGCCTCTTCCTCTTGAGTCCACTCTAGAACCTACATTTTGTATTTAGATCTATAAGTGAACTGCTGGTCTGAGTTTCTCTCGAGGTTTCTCTGGTATATTCAATTAGAAGATGTTCCTGAACATATAGTCAAACAACACGTAATGTTCTGAACAACTTCAATGACAGTTGTCCAGCAGTGCTCCCATTTTATTTACAACAATCTAATGCCTACGAGATTGTGCCGAAGGTATGCTGAAAATGTGCCGATGTATGTGCCCAAGCTGTGTAGAATATAATTCCGGCACAATGTGCTGAGTGACTTACCCCTTGGCTTTCCAGGTAATTTCGAAGAAATTTCCGGGGAATATTTGAATTAGTCTCCTAATGATACCGATAAAAAAAACTTCCTTAGAAAGAGTGAAAGAGATCTTGTGGATGAAGTTTGCAGGACATTCTAAGAAATGTCGGAAAACATCAGATGGGGATCTTCTAAAACAAATATTGAGAAACTTCTGGCAAAAACTTTAGGAACTTTCTAAAAAAAATGGATGACACACCCAGAGAAAGCCAGAATAGGTTTAGAAATCCGAAACAAATTACATGTTAAATCAGAAGAAGCTTCGAAAAACCTTCCAATACAAGTCGGAAAACCCTACGGAGAACACTTCCAGACGACGAAAAAAACTTCTGGGAGAACTTGATAGATACATCCGGTAAACCTTTTATTGAACTTCCTGAAGACGCTGGGAGAAACTTCCAAAGGTAGATTGGAAGAAACTTTTGGAAAAGTTTGAAGCCAGAGGGCTTACGGAACAGTCACACGAGTACTTCAAGGAGAAGTTGGGGAAAGAAATCTGGAAGAAATAAATTTCTGGTTGGTACAACATTCCCTGAAGTTCCATACATGTTCAAATGATCCAGCAATATACCTGTTATTCATAAACATCCCTGAAACCCCCACAATGTCTCTGAAGTTTTCAGAACATTCCTGAAATGCACTCCGGAATATCCTTCAATTCCTCTGAACTCCTTGAAAGTTCTTCCAATTTTCCTGAAGTTAATGGGGATGTTTTGAAGTTTACTAAGTTTTCACGAACTTCTCGAAACTTTGCTAAAATTTTCGTAAATTCTTTGAGCTTCTCCGAACTCCTTTAAAAGTATCATAAATTTTCTTGAATTGATGTATCCTGATGTTCTCAGAGCTTCCCTAATTAAATGTCCATGAAGATATTTGGACTTCTGAAGTTTCTAAAATATGTCAGATGTTTCCTTAAGTTTACTGAACTTACCTGAAATTCCCGGGTTCTCGAATTTTAATAGCAGTTAATGAAACTGTCTTTAATTTATCGAAACTGTAAGGGTAGATCTTTAAACTTACCCAAAAGTCCGAACTATTCTTAAGTTGCATAACTTCTGAAAAGTTCCTACAGTTTTCCTGAAGCTAATGGAACTGCAATAAAAGTCTTGAAGCATTCCTGCACTTCCAAGGCAGTTGAAAAAAAAATTACAAGGGAAGACGGAACAACTTTTCGAGCAAAGCCAGTAGAAAATTTCAAGGGATGTCTATATAACTTTCCGAAAGGAATCGAAAAATAACTTACAGGGTAGGGTGGACGAAAATTCCTAGGGAAGTTGGAAGAAAGTTCAAAGGGAAGATTAAAGACATTCCAGGAAGTTGAAAAAATTAACATTTTGAGGTACCTATTTGTTCACTGAATAAAAGTATTCCCCGATTTCCAGGAATTACTGGGATGAGCCATCAGCTGTTTTTCGACTGCTTGGCTCCTTGGTAGCCAAAAACGGCGAGAAAATGGAAGCATTAGTCGAAAGAGTATCAAGTATATAAATTTTTTTAAAGAACAAACTTTTTTAGAGCTGGCTCAAAAATTTGAATGTTCTAAAAGAAAATAGTGAGAGACTATAGTTTCCTCGGACAGTTCAGCGCAGGCAGTCATAATTTTGATTATTTAAAAAAATCGGTTTTAAAACTCAAAAATCGGTATTCTGAGAAACCTTATCTGTATATCGGTATCAAGTTTGAAAATCGGTATACCTGGCAACGCTGCACCAGCGGTACACTTGCGGCACACTGAGAATTTTTTTTGTCCCAAGATTGGTGTGCGGAGTGACCTACCCCTTGATTAAACATCAAAAAACTCTATACAAGGTCGTCAACTTAGAATTGTTCAAAAATTAGAACAAAATCAAAGACAACATATCAAGAAGATTGGCAACTCTTTCATTTTCTCGTATGAGGCAGGTACAATTGCATCGTCTGCCGTTCAAAGTGAAATGCTTCGAACTAATTTGATAGCAAAGATTACATCATTAGAAGACAGGTTTGTGTATTTGCTCATTTTTTCTATGCGTTGCTTCCACCTTCGCTCAAGTGCAGCGCTACTGTATCTGTCGCTTGGATTCTGGCAAAGCTGCCAGTGTTATTGATATGATGTCTTCGACAAAATGTAGGCCTATCCTACTTAATGCAAGAAGAATGATCAATCTTTAAATAAATTCACGTTAAAAAAAGTTTAAAATAGTGACTGATTACAAGAAAAAGTGACTTTAGTGACTTGCTTGAAAAAAGTGACTCGCTACCAACCCTGCAATTGGACAGTTTACGTTTCCATCTGTTTACAACTCTTCTGGTCAGACTTTACACTATGATTTTTAATGAATCTTTCTAACGGAAATGTGTTATCAAATCAAGCTGTGATTTGATGTGACCTCATTAGACAAGTTTGCAAACATCTGAAAATTAAAATTCCTAGAGAAATGTTCACCAGCTACAGCTGTTTCTTTATCAAAAAGAGAAACATTGTCATGTTCTCAACTTCTACGCCTTCGCTGTCATCCGGCAAAATTAAATATCTTGTAAACCGGCTTCCATTTTATGGGTTGCGCTGCAACCCCTTCGTGTATCGAATGTATAATTAATGTTTCAACTCAAAATGTAATGGAGAGTTTACCGACGTGCCCAGACGAGAACGAAAAATGGTGTAGTATATTTTATTGCGTTTGCTCGCTGCTTTGCCTCGCACGTGTTGACAGCCGAGTGCAGAACATTTACCTGTGTTCGGAAAATATGGGTTCCTTCGGATGGCTTCCATTACTGGGTATTTGCATACGTTTCCGAGCTTTGGGTGTATCCCCCGAGGGATTACTGTTGGCCTGATTTCCCTTTTCTCGCATTGGGAAAGGTTTGAATTGCTTTCGAATGAAATTAATATATGCTCCTTCAAAGTTGGATGCTGGTTGTTGTAATCGGACTATGATATAATCCTAATATCTTCCGGAAGTTTAAAAAGGGCAACGCTCATTCAAAGCAAGAACAAAGGAGGTAATCAAGTGAGCAAGTGCCATCATTCACCAGCGCAATTGTCATGGCTTACTAGGGCACAATTCATCACCATCCATTATTGTTGTCGTCCCTTTGCAAAGTTCGTTTACTTCAACGCACAAAGGTGACCCTGGAGACAAAAACTCCAACCGGTCTACTGCAACTGTGAGGAAGTGTGAATGGGAATCTCCGAGCAAGTGTTTCACTCTATTGTGTGATTTTTTTTTTTCGTTTTAGTTCATCCCTGGGAGGGTTGTAAACTACATTTGAAGAGGAGGAGTGGAACGCAGTGTCAACAACAATGAGTGAAAAAGCACAGTATGATACTGTTTAAACACCGCCTGACAGATTGCATGATTAATGCATAGAAGCTGAAAGGAAAGGTGAAATTAGCTTCCCGTTTCTTTCTCCTTTTTTGTTTCCGTGTTGCATAAAAATCTAGGTAGGAAAAAGCTTTTGTGTGCTTCTGAAGCATCCTAGTCCTGAGCTGACGACGACGCGAGCGACACGGTGAAAGCGTTCCCATGTTCGAGTTCCTGTGCAAAGAATGTATTCCAGTGACCCACGCGTTTTGTTTAGCGAGAAAAAAAGGGGTTTCCATGGAGGAAAAGCAAAGAAGCAAAGCATCCGTCTGTGTCAATTAGCCTTTGTGTGAGGGTGCTTGGTAACCCCGTGGACAGGATTGCTGCGATGAATGCTTTTGCCATGGTCTGTGGGAAATGCCACTCAATGGGCTTTGAATTGCGGCACACTCACTCATCATCAACCGCCAATTTTGGGCTTTTGCTTGCGACTCTGCTCTCGAAGCGAAGTGTGTCTTTTGTCAGAAGCTATACTGAAGAGGGTTAATTTCCTTCAAACTCCCATCGTAAAACAAAGAGTTGAACATCCATCCGCTTTCAACCGGTCCCGCGCGTTATTCCTCCATTAATGACTTTTCCAGCGAGATTCGCCGTTGTGCCTTTTCTCCACTTCTGCAAGACAGCTCGGCGTGAAATTTTTCCCGTTCCTGTGAAGACCGGAAAACAGAAAAAAAAACTCTGTAATCTCCGCTTCCTCGGCCTTGGCGCCGAATAGGAAAAAGAAAAGTATACGATAGAATCACGGTTCGTCCTCTGCATCCGTTCGACACCGGATCCCCGTTCCCCGTCCTTAAACACCTCAATTAGTGTGCGGCGAAGCGAACCCTCCCACAGTCTCACCGAAAATAAGATTGTCCCGGTAACCTTTTTACGAGCAGCGACAAAGAATGCTTTTGTCTTTCATTATCTGTGTCACTTTGCTGGGTGTTGTCATGTTTTTGCGCCGTTTACCCTCGTTGCCTGGGAAACCAGCAATAGTGACGAAATCTTCCATTGCCTACTGCGGTTGATGCCGCCCAATAATGACAACCAAAATGTGAAAAGTTTCACGGCACACTGAGGTTCCTTTGAAGGTACCTACGCGAACCACACAAAGAGAGCTTTTCTTTCGCTATGCAGAGAACAACAGCCGAGAACTAGACATGCATGACAATGTATCTACTTCTGAAAGGATTTTGATGGGAACTGGAGGAGCAAGAAATGAAAAAGTGGCACGGATTTGTTCCGTGTTTTGTGTGCAAGCACGAAAAGAAAAACCATTTCCCTTGGCAAAATGTGGTTGTACTAAAGATCTCTGGATGAAATGAATAGCTCCGGGTATGATGATGAAACGAGACCGGATTGTGGGATAGAATATTATTTCGAAACGGAAGCTGCAAAAATAAGCCCAAGTCGTTTGAGTTACATATCCGACGACCGACGGACTGTAACATGTGCATAAAACTCGTTCTACGTGCACCTTACTTTCCGTAGGAAGGTTTGCTTTGCTTGTTTCAAACAGGAAAGTGCTCTGTTGTAATAGTGTAAGGTGGGGTAGTACGCGCCGCCGGGTAATATGACCAACGGCATGTTTTCTAGTGCTTTTCACACACCAATTGATAATAGCAGCTTTTCCAAATGATAGTTCAGCAGTTCGTCTAGTAGTTCTGGGTGAAAACCCAACAAACATTGAATGCTGAATAGGAGATTATTAGCAAGTTGTGTCTTTCCCATACATTTTTGTCGATAGATGCATCGTTCGAGCTAAACGATGCAGACCATAAGTTGTGGAGGTAAGAGGGGCATAATGAACATCCCGCACTCCAGTCCCAAAGCTGTAATTGATCGAAACAAATTAGTAGTAGGCTCAATATCACCATTGCAACACTGAGAGTATTAATCAAACGAATTTCATAAAAATATGATATGATTTTTTGCGAAAAGATTTTATGATGAATTTCATACGACCGAACTATGAAGAACCGTCAGTTTTTTGTCAATCAGCCATCGTATGATTTTTCATGCATATAACTATGAATCTCAACGACTGCAGCAAACTAGGGAGGCCGCTCGCAAAGTAGACGCACTCTACTAAAGGAAGTAACGACGACTATTCCCATGCAAGGGAATTATTATTATCGAATGACGACACTCTACATGAGGTAGACCCTAATAATGTAAGTAATACTGACCCTCCAAAAATCTCTTCACTTCCTCAACAGAATGCGACTGAAATTTTGGTGTATTGCCAAAATTTCAATCGCATGAAAAGCCCAGCTAAAATGAAAGAAATCCACCAGAACATTCTATCTTCTTCTTTTCAAATAATTCTTGGAACTGAAACAAGCTGGGACGAAAGCGTCAGAAGCGAAGAAATTTTTGGAAACAATTTTAATGTATTCCGGCACTACAGGAATTTTCAACTCTGTAATAAAAAGTCTGGTGGTGGAGTGCTCATTGCCATCAATGCTGACTTTACTTCTGAAGAAATCATAACAAATAAGCACAAGGAATTCGAAAATGTCTGGGTCAAAGCACTTATTGCCGGTGACCTAAACATGCCCACAAGCAGTCTTTTGAACTATTTTTTCAAATTGTTGAAACTATAATGTCAAATATGGAACCAGAAGTAAAACTGCATATTTATGGCGACTTCAATCAACGAAACGCAGACTTTATTACAGACATTGAAAATGAATCATTTTTACTCCCGGTCGTAGGTGAAGACGATACATTACTTAGAGATGAACTAGCCTAAGGCTAAAAATCTCTTAAATAAAGAAAAAAAAAAAAAAAAAAAAAAAAAAAAAAAAAAAAAAAAACGATACATTACAATTATTATTCGACAAAACATCTTATTTTGGTCTTAATCAAATAAACCATGTAAAAAATCAACAAAACTCATATTTAGACCTTTTATTTACAAATTGTACTGAAGACTTCTGTGTGGATACATCATTAGCACCTTTATGGAAAAATGAAGTATTTCACACAGCAATTGAATACTCAATCTTCGTACAAAATTCTTCCTCCTCCAGCGACTGGGAATACGAGGAAGTGCCGGAATACCATAAAGCAAATTACGAAGAAGCCAAACGTAGACTATGTGTATTGAAGGAAATGTCGATACTGAAGTAGAAAAATTTCACTTAATTCTACAAAACCTAATCTTAGAAACTGTACCATCAAAAAAAAGAAGACGAACACAAAACAATAAACTACCCGCATGGTTCAATCCACAACTGAAAAATTTGAAGAATAAAAAACAGAAAGCTCATAAACTATACAAAAAAGAAAAAACTGAAACCAATTTGCGAAACTATCACAACTTATGCAACCAATTAAATACAGCCACCAACTCTGCATATGAGGACTTTAACCGCAAAGTCGAAAATGAAGTCAAATCATGTCCTAAGAACTTTTTTAATTATGTAAACACGAAATTAAAAAGCAGCAATTTTCCTTCGCGAATGAATTTGGATGCAAATGTACGTGAGAATTCTTCTGAAATTTGCAGTCTCTTTGCAAATTTCTTCCAAGAAGTATACACCACATTTTCCGAAGAAGATCGTGACCGCGATTTCTTTGCATTCATTCCTGAAATTTCTAAAAACATCTCTGTCAACCAACTTTCTCAACATGAAGTCCTCAATGCACTAAAAAACTTAAACGCGTCGAAAGGGTCTGGACCTGACGGCATCGCACCCATATTTTTGAAAAACCTTTCTGAAGAACTCGCATTTCCTCTAGAGCGTCTTTTCAACATGTCTCTGAAAAATGGAAAATTCCCTGAAATTTGGAAATCATCTTATTTGGTACCTATTTTCAAATCAGGTGCAAAATCAGACATTCGAAATTATCGTGGAATTGCTATTATTTCTTGCATTCCAAAACTTTTTGAATCAATCGTAAACGGCAATATTTTTCAGCAGGTGAAAAATCTAATTACAAGTAAACAGCACGGCTTTTTTAAAGGTCGCTCAACTACCTCTAATCTTCTAGAATATGTATCTTTCATTATTAAAGCGTTGGACAGTGGCAAGCACGTTGAAGCGCTATACACCGACTTCAGTAAAGCATTTGACCGCATCGACATACCATTATTAATCCTCAAATTGCAGAAAATAGGAATGGAGCCTGGACTTTTGAATTGGCTTCAGTCATACCTAACACATCGTAAACAAATAGTTCGCTTTCAAAATAAACTTTCAAAACCAATTTCAGTCACCTCTGGGGTACCCCAGGGTTCTCATTTAGGCCCACTTCTTTTTTTGTACATAAACGACATTTCCTACATACTTAAAAAAATAAAATTGCTTGTATATGCAGACGACATGAAGCTCTTTATGGAAATAAGTAATTCTAGCGATGCAGAAGAATTCCAGAATGAAATCAATATATTCCACACCTGGTGTAGTAAAAGTCTACTTAAACTGAACGTAAAAAAATGTACTGCAATAGCATTTAGCAGAAAAATTGAAACACCGCATATTGAAATATCATTAGGCAACCAAATAGTAGAAAAAAGCAAAATTGTAAGAGATCTAGGTGTAATCCTAGACTCCAAACTAACTTTTATAGAACATTATAATACTATCATTAGTAAAGCAAACAGAATGTTAGGCTTCATCAAAAGGTTCAGTCATAATTTCGAAGACCCATACACTATTAAGCTTTTATATACCACATATACACATATATAAGGCCAATTCTGGAATACTGCCACCTAGTATGGAATCCATACATTTCCATACACGAAGAACGCATAGAATCTGTCCAAAAACAATTCCTTTTATATGCTTTACGTAAATTGAATTGGACTGCATTTCCATTACCATCTTATGAAGCGCGCTGCATGCTCATCAATATACAAACACTTAAGGAGCGCCGCCAATTTGCAATGCTTTTCTTCATCAACGACATTATTTCAACGCGCATAGATTCGGCAGAAATTCTCGCACAATTAAATTTTTACACACCTTGTCGATATCTTAGAACACGGAATTTATTTTCAGAAACATCGTACAGAGCAAACTATGCAAAAAATAGCCCAATCAATCGAATGATGCGTCTATATAATTTGCATTGCGGAACTATTGACATCACTATGTCCAAGCAGCAAATACAAACTAAGCTAAAACAGAATAGAATTAATGCATAGTATGTAAGTAAACATTGTAATAATCATTGTATGTAGTCTACACTGGCTTGACGAAATGGAAATAAACTTAAACAATATTAACGAACGATAGCTATCATTGGATATTACGAACAATTTCATTTGTCTTTTCGTATGAACCTCATAAAGGATATGAATGAAAAATATAGTTTGAGTTGATTAATTACTATATTAGTACTTGAGTTATTAGCTTAGTTTAACGGCTTTTTAAGTCTTAATATCACTCTAACGACAACGTTTTCCCCATTAATGGACCATGAACTAAAACCTATGACCGAAGCGTCGGGCAGATAAAATCATAATCGTTAGAGTGAGATTAAGACTGAGAAAGCCGTTAAACCAAACAATTATTTATTATAATTATTATATTCAGACCTATTGTACGTGGTGAGTGAAGTGACAATAGTTATCGCGTGGTGGCGTTACAGTAGCCTTCGATGTTGGTTCTACCGGAGGAGCAACTCAATCAATCGATGTTGCTAAAACGAATGGTGAAACTCCGAGGCAGCTCGTGTTTTCTGTAACTATGGTAACTGTCGTCGACTCTGATGCTATTGGGAAAGGTGGAGCTGCAGCAATGGATCCAGTTTCGCTAGCTAGAGTAGCAGCTTTACTTAAACGGTTTTCAAGTACGTCAATTTGTGGTAGCTGAGGATTGAAAATGAAACCGATTAGTGTTTTTTTTTTATTGAGAAATTTTGTTGTTTGTTTTGCCCTACATTTTCCAAGGACTTCAGTGTGTTTCTTTTCTGCAGCACTTTAGCGTCATTTGCTGTTGCCTTCAACACAGCTGGAATAGAAGATTCCAGTTGAATTATTGAAGCTGTGGGAGGAAGAAAAGCTGATTTGGATATTGTTGGTGGTTCCAATTTCTGTAAACAAAAATTGTAAAGTTAGGTTAGGTTTTCTTTATTAGGGAGGCTTTTAGCTCGGGGCTGGATAGCCTTCGGTATTGTAACAAATAACGAACCAACTGAGAACTTTATACTTACGATTTTTCGAGTAGGTTTGCTTGTAATCGTGTCCGATTCCTGTTCAAAAAATTTTACTGTTGTATTAAATTATCAAAACAAAAACAAAAAATAAATCTGACACTTACCCGATCCGGTTGTCTCTTCCGACGTGCTGTTGAAAACGATAAAGCAGAAGCAGCAGCAGCAGCTTGCTTAACTGTCTACAAATGTAAATAAAGTTGTAAACTACAATGAAACAATACGAAATAAATTTACTTACAGGTTTACGGAGCCTTGCGCCACGTCTTGAAGCTGGATCCGTCATCTTGTGTTTTGTTGTTGTTTTGTTTGGCACTGTCTAAATAAACTTCATACGATCGTCGTATGATTTTTTGCCGTAAGCTGAACGAAATTAATTCATACGATGTGTTTATGAAATTTTAATGTTTTTCGTATACCTTTTGTTGTATCAAATTATGAATACTATAGATGGAGTATGAGAACATAAGATAATTATGAAATTGATTCAGGCTTGTATTTGCATGCGTTCATACTATGTAGTTTATGAAATATGTAGGGATAATTATCTCAGTGAATGAATAATGACCAATTAATTTATTTCGAACCATAAGAAATCCAAGGCTAGCTCACTATGCCCCTCCTTCCCCTGCATATTAAGTTACATGATTGCTGAAAAATGCGTCGACATTATTGCTAACTTGAAGAAGCTGACAAGATAATAGATATCTGAGAAGACTAGATAGAACATTGAAATTTTCTACCAACTTGTCAGTTAATCAGTTATTTCAAGCTGAACATTGCATTGGGTCCTAAGTAACATTGACAGATTCTCTTCGTAGATTTTCTCTTTGTATCCCCACGGCCATGTCCCAGGTATTTTCAGCACACAGATCGATGCAAGAAGCTTTTATCTAGCATGTAATACGACAAATACAACAACAAACGGTTATGTGCTCAAGTTATTGACGAAAGAGAAAGTCGACGGAGAGAATCGATCAATGTTACTTAGGACCTAATGCAAAGTTCATTGTTGACATGACACAAAGACAAGCGAATGACGCGGCAGGAAATGAATTTATCTTAAAAATATTGGCTAATTTTTGCACCTTGCTGTTGGTGGGCGGGCTTAATTTCATGTTTTATTTAATTTCATGCTTTGGCTTTCATGCTTTATTTAATTTCATGCTTTCAGCTTAATTTCATGCTTTCATTAACTTTGCATTAGGTCCTAAGTAACATTGATCGATTCTCTTCGTTGACTTTCTCTTTCGTTAATAACTTATTCACAGAACCGTTTCTTGATGTGTTTCTCGTATTGGATGCTAGATAAAAGCTTCTTTTATCGATTTATGTGCTGAAAATACCTGGGAATGTCTTTACATGACCGTGGGGATGCAAAGAGAAAGTTGACGAAGCGAATCTGTCAATATTACTTAGGACCTAATGCAATGTTCAGCTTGAATTAATTTTTTTATTTGAGGGCAAATGTAGGGTATACGTCCCTAACCTCGGTCTAATATGCAGCCATAGATTACGTTTTTAATCATAACTCATCAATTAATTTACCTGCAAACGATATTCTACTGCTAAATGGTATGCTTAGATACGCTTATCATGTCGTTTGCTATCAGGAACCGCAAAAAGTTGAAAAACTTACTTTTTTTAAGACAAAAACTCACCAGGGAAATGTATGTAATATCGGTCTATTGTCCCCAAATTGGGTCTATTTATGGATGCAACTTCGTCCTATCCTGTTTGATTCTCAAAAAAAACGCTCTTGGTAACGTTTTCTTATGTATTTTTTTTATCACTATCACTGTTAACTTAATACTCTTCATTCCTCAAAACATTTCTTAGAGAAAATTTTACGAAAACTACATTAAATCACTCAAGTTAAAAATTAAAAATTAAAAATTTCGCTTATCGTCTTTCGACCGCAGAATATCTAAATCAAAACATTGTGATGTTCATTATACAGATTTGGCAGAAAAAATCTCCCTTCCTGTTCGTTCCTTATCATCCAAATGCAAACCACATTGTTGACGTTACTCTTATTGCTATATGCTGTCAAATGAATTTCATGGGCCAAAGTTAGGAACATAGAAAAGAAATGTGTCCCTAAAGTTGGGTCCATGATTTACTTGTGAAAACGTTGTTAAACAATTAAAATAAACATAAAATATTCAAACAGTAACTGTGAGTTTTACGTCTAGTGTGTATTATCAGGTAATTCCATTCAATAAATGCCATAATCAGGCCATTTGATGATCGTCAGTGCAACCTTCCCATCTTAACCTTAGAAGTCATGGCGGCTAAAAACTCCGAACAGAGTGATATTCTCAACCAGTTTTATTACTTACGAGAGCTGAAAATGTATTGAAATGTTGTGATATAAATTGATTTGTGTGTGGTACACATTTATCAATCATCAGTGATCAATATTTTCCTTATTTTTTGTGTAATATTCCTTAATTAATTATTTATTTGCGTGATAGGCCGAATGAAAGGACTAGACCCACATTACATACCGTAACCCTATATTCCTATTCTACGCGTGCAACCGATGAATTTTACAAACATTTAGAAAAGTTTTGAATGGTACATTAACCTTTATGAAAAGTTATGCGCGATTTCAACCTTTTTGCCCTAGGACTGTCATCATTCCATGTATTTCGACCAAGATTCGACCGTGTCACTCCATGTATATGCAAGTGAGAACGGAAGAATCATGGAGATTGCTGACGTTTTTCTTACGCACACTACGTCGCGTATACGTAAACACGAAATGTTTTCATGCTCATGCTAACAATTTTGTTGATTTTCTTTGCGCTCCGCTTGGAAGTACCGGAAAGTTTTGATTCTTTTCTATGTTGTAAAAATAAACCACCTATTTACATTTCTGACAAGTTGCAACTGAATGCTTATAATTGTTTTAAAATAACTGTTTCATGGCCAACTAGTTTTATTGCGCTTACTTATAAAGCAACGAAAGGATTTATTTTTTGGTTTTATAAGGGCAATTCATATTACTTTTTTGTATACTTCAAAGCAATCATAAAACCTTTCATAAGTGAAAATAGCATAAGCATCAGTTGGTTTTTTAATTAGCTTTATAGGGGTTTTGTAGCTAGCTATAAGAATGTTTCATGACTTGCATTGTATATGACCGTGATAAAGCTGTAGGTAATGGTTGCAGCTGCAATAAAACCTTTATAAATTTTGAATATAGCCAAGCAGCTCTAGATTTGTTACTTGGGATGCCTATAGCCTTTATCGCGTTTTCCTTCACCTCAACTACCCGCTCTCGCTCTATCTCTTCTGCCCTCCCTCTCTCCCGCTCCTCCCCTCTCTCTCTACCCCCCCCCCCCCCCCCTACCCCTCTTGCTCTCTATGAAAAATGAGAATTGTATGGAGAAAAAACGATCCCGAAAGAACGTATCTCAACAAACTCCACCGAAATTAGAACAGATGAACTATTCGGTAAGATTTTGACATTTCTATTTAATTTTTTTAAGCTACTTTATATCGAGCTCTTTTGTAGAATTGCAACATGTGCATAATGCAGAACAAGTTAAAAATTGTTGTATTTAATTATTGTACCCCACCTTACCCTACATCTTTTTCAAACCGGCGATTGATAAACCGTCTATCAAGCATTTTTCTTCACTTCAGAAACGTAGACAATTAACGACGTCCAGGGTGCTACCTTGTACCGAAAGTAAAAATCAAACAAAACCGTATGCACTTTCGTCCTATTTGCCAACCGAATTTCCCTGAAAGCTCGGCAACCCACGGGGATATCGGAAAGCTGGCAGCCAAATTAATGCAAGCAATCACTAAACTTTTTGCCCCATTTTTCTTCCCATTTCCGGTTCGGACCGAGCAGCAGATTGCTTCGGTTCAGCGATTCGAAAATTTACTTCTGCGGAACTGCTGAAACGACGTTTGAGAATAATAATAAAAAAAAAATCTGCAGGACCGGCAGGAAAGTAGATCCAAACTGCATACACAATGGGAGCCATAATTTACAGCAAGCTGGGAAATCCAAGCAAGCTGTGTGCCGGAGTTTAATGATCCGAGCGAGAGCTGGGTTGGTGCATTTTATTTCGCCCCGAAGGATTTGCGTGAAACGTAAACAAGTAGACTAGGATTCGAAAAACAACGTCGCTGCTGCCTTCGGTGTACGGAGAGAAACAGACAAGTAAAAATTCCAGGAATTTTTTTTCGTTCCATTAAAAAAAAAATAGGAGACGAACAATGCTCCACACCAGAACACATTGCGTTCGACGAATTCTTGACACACCTACCTACTTGGAAGGTTTGGAGAAAGGGACGGGTCACAAAAATTGATTACATCCCACAATGCCTTCAGAACGAACCCTTTCTGCGAATTATTGATTGGACCGTCTTATGGGTTCTTCTTTTGGGATGTATGGAATTGCATGACGTATGTTGTGGATTGGTGGAACACATAAACAGCAGCAGGCTTTGGCTGAGACGATACGTAATGCTGGAGAGCGATAAGGTAGGCTTTGTTCTCCATGCCGTCGAGCCTTCCTTGAGTGCGTCATTTTTTGAAGTATGTTGTTGGGAAAATGATATGTATGTACTTTGATTATCAGGATGGTAACAAGTAAGTGGTGTTTTTTTTTTTTCTCGGGAAACAAACATGTTTGCCTCTCAACACGGTCCATGAGAACGGTCCAAATTTGAGTTTTTTTTCCTCTGTTCAGAACCTAACACTACTGCGACCAGTAAATTGATCTATTGTAGTATATCCCGTGTCCTTAGTTTAGTGCATGTCGTATTACTCCATCACTATTGAGAAATGATGAAGTATTCGATTTTTTTACAGTTGCCACTCTTGCATTTATCGCAAGGATCCGACTCTAATTGAAAGGTCCCGCTATTTATACCCTTCGGAGTGTTGGAACACCCTCCAAAGGCGCGCCCCTTTGTCAGTCATCATTGGTTTCCTTATCAACAAAATTATGGAATGACGCCGATAATTACCATGCATCAGAACCCTAGTGTTAACCACTTCAAACTAGAGAACAACGAATAGAAGATTAGGAATCACACAACTAACACATTTTTTCCTTGTTTCAAGATCATCCTCGGTGGACAAAGCCGAGTCTTGTCACTATCAACAAGGCATAAAAAGTAACAAGGACTAAGATGTGTTCCTTTGATTACTGAAAAATCCTGTTCCCATAGTTTGAAGTATTCAGGACTAGGAATTGGTGGTAGATCTTACATCCCGTAACGTACCACGAAAAGGTGATCTACCCACGTTACGGGGAAAATTTGAGTTTAGTTAACTCATAATTGGAGACGACTCACAAATGGAGACGACTTCTTCGGACAGCGGAAGACAACAAGGCCTTAGTCTGATTGGTACGTTAAGGGAAGGTGTATACAGAACAATCTGGTGTAATTTTTTTTGGAAGATGGAGGATGAAAAGAATTACCCTGAAGGTTGAAAAAATTCACCATCGTGGTGGTAAATCGAAGAAAAAGCTTTTTATTAAATATTTCTGGTGTAAAAATATCATCAAGGGTGTGCATGGAGGAACTAATCTAAATGAATAACTCTGGTGGCAAAATTGAATCACGCAAAAAATTTGGAAATGCTCATTTAGCTGAAAATTTCTGGTGGAAAGTTCGCAACACTGTGGTGAATGTAGAAGCAAGGTTCTGGTGCATAATTTGCATCGTTGTGATGAATGCAAGATTCATTGAAAATTTATGGTGCATGAAGAGGCAAAGTCTGAAAATTGCACCACAAAGGCGCATGGTGAAACAAACTTCACTGACACTTTTTGCTGCACCGTTCTGGTGAATGGAGGAGCATGCTTTATTGAAAATTTCTGGTGCAAAATTAGCATCGCTCTGATTAATGAAATAAACAGAAAATTTCTGGTGGCAAGCTTTTCGGAAAATTTTTGGTCTTAAATTTGCATCCTGCATTCATTTGTTTGCAATAGAGAAACAAATTTTAAGAATAATTCTGGTGTAAAATTCGCACCATTCTGATGATTGGAGGGAAGCTGCTTTACTGAAAATGTATGATGAAAAATCTGAAAATAGGGGCAGGTTTTATTTGGTGAAAAACATGCAACATTCTGATGATACGAGAAACCAGCTATATTGAAAATGTCTGGTGGAAAATGGAATAAGGAAATCTGCACCAATCGGAAGATTGGAGAAGCAATTCTTATTGATATTATTTATTTGATTTAACGGTGAAAAATTTGCATCGTTCTGGACAATTGAAATTTTCTGGTGCAAAATTACCTGGGGGCAAGTTTGTATTGAATATTTCTGGTGTAAGATTTGCAACAATCTGAATTGAAAATTCCTAATGTAAAAATTGCACAGTTCTGGTGAATGGACGGACAACTTAAACTTGACTTCCGAGAAGAACCTCAAGGGTATTGAATTCTGAGGAAAAGAAAAGATTTCTGGGGATGATTCCATGAAAACTCTGCGAATAATTTCTAGTGAATCCTGCAGATAGTTCCAAGATAATTTCGAAAAGAATACAGAGAAAATCACATTTTGAGTAAAATTTCAAAGGGATGTTGAGGAAAATTTCAAGGGAGTACCGATAATTTCTAGCTCATTCCGGGAATAATTTCTGGATAATACTGAAGAAATTCTTCTGGTGTTCTGATCAATACTCAAGAAAAGTTCTAAAAATAATTCCAGAAGACTTTGGAGAAGAATTTCAGAAGAGCTCAGAGTTCTAAAAATTTCGAAAAGAACCTCAAGGAATCCTGAGGATGTACTTTTTCGTAACTGTACAAAGTTTATTAGAATATATTTTCTTTGGTTTATATTTTTAACGTGTAAAGAAGAACATGACGCAAAACATTATTACAGCGATTCCTACAGGCTTCAGAAATTGGAAGAAAGCGACCGAGTTGCTGGGCAAACACAATCGCAGTGATACCCATGTTGGTAGTATGGAAGCGTGGAAGAATTTCAAAACCAGGAAGGGTATCGACGAAGAACTGGACCACCAAAAAACAGCTATGATTGCTGCTGATGAGGCAAAGCGACTACAAAATCGATATATGATGGAACCATTCATTGTATATCTTCTTTCACACATTTAACGGTTGATTTGAATATTATCAGTTCCGCGAACTACTCGCCGTAGCGCTGGCATCGGATCACTTTGACGTTTCTATACATTCATTAGAACTTTCATGAAATATTGTTTGCGAGTTAGCGAGCAAGCTTGTTTTCCACGAGAAGCCCGAGAGATGTCGTTACTGAGGTCTTATATTTTGAGATACTATGTTTTCAAGAAATACTTTTTCAAAGAGTTACGTCTGTTTGTCTGTGATGGAACGTTTCATCGATATTGTGCGCATACACTCTGAAAAATTTTCACGTCCGATTTACGTGAAATTTCCCGCAACTGCTCTGTTTTTAGAAAACCTCAAATGTTACGTGACGTTAGTCACTTTGACCTGCATCACACGTCATGTTCACTAAAAATGTTAGTGAAATCTACCGTATTTTCACGTAAACTATTTAGTGTGTCTGTGTTAGTGAGTTTCCGACTTTGACATTTCAGTGGAACTAGATTTACGTGATTTTCAGGTATGCAAAAATAATCAATATGGCGAAGAACTCCTCAACGATTTAAAATTTCCCGACAGCTTGTTGAAAATATTGGACGGTAATTTGATTCTTTTACTTAATTTGTTTCAGATTATGAGTCACTAACGTAGCTTCTTTTATGTGTTTATAATTTCAGAAAGTGGATTCGGTATCTTTAACCTCCTTACTGCATCAGAGGATCAGTTCTTAGCATGCTTGGAAGAGCTGGGCTATGAAGATATTTCGTGCACATCGTCATATTTATTCGAGTTAATTCAGTCATGGCGAAACCGAAATGTATGTATATAAAACAACATTGTTAACAACAGTTTAATAAAATGTATTCATGTTTTGTCTTTTCAGAAACCAGCGATACGGTCTTTAGTGAACTCATACATATTCACCAGCCAACCTGAACCAGAAATTGATCGGCGAGAATCTTGCTCACTCGCCCTTTCGGAGGTTGATCCACTAGTTGATTCGGAACAGGAAGCCTCGCCTTTAGTACAAAGTACTAGTGCAGCGTACAACGTTATTTTCATCAGTAAAACTGAAGCGGAAAGTGGTAAAAGTGAAGCTCACCCACTCGCCCGGTCGGTGGTTCATCAACTGGTTGCTTCAGAAGAGGAAGCCTCTTCTTCAGTACAGCGTACCGTAGCGGTAGTTGGCCATGTATCACAACCCCTACCGATTGCATCTGGCACAGCTTATGTTCCGGTAAAGGATTCTTCTCTTGCGGTTTCGGGCGCAATTGACGGTTTTTTCCATAGTGAAGTTATCACTGATACGAGCACTCAGGTTCTTGCTGAAGGTCTACCTCGACCGACACCGGTAACTTCAAATGAGTCAACTTCATCTCCAACTGAGACTGTAATTCGCAGCAGTTGCAACCCATTTGATTGTAATGTACTACATGAGCTATTAAATCAATCCGAAGAGGGCAAAGAAATTATCACCAGAGCCCAAGTGAGCGAGTTGTCGGAAGCAAAACAACTCCAGCTTGCCGGAATAATAGCTAAATATCACCTGATTCACCGAGACAAACTACGCGCTGAAGATTTGCAAACGTACGCTCTCGTAATTTGCATTTTGTTCAAATTCGAGCGGCAGGTAAACTACAATCTCAATTTTTAAATTCGACTTTAAACCTTCAATATTCGTGTTTTTAATTTCAGGAGAATTACTACATAGCTAGAGGAGGTGACAGAAAGAACCATGGAGGTAAAATTGCCAACAAAATAGGTAATCTAAAGAAGAAGAAACGCAAAACGGATGCTTCGGAGGAACAACACGCTATTGGTCTCAAACGTAGTGCACCAGCGGATGAAACAGTTCGTCATCATGACGAAAACAGCACCCAAGCTTGCGAATGGCTCGTCCGGAATATAGAACCCTGGACAACCGTAACAGATAAATTAGCTTATCCAAGCGCAAACCCTTCTTGTTAGCGCATTCGGCCGTAGCTAAAATCTTTACGTTCTTCCCTCACTACAGAAATCAATACGGTTATCAATTGGTGAGTTAGTTTGATGTTATAGCACAATGTTCAATTTGATTACTATTTTTTGCTTGTTATTACTATAGATCGACATCGACTTCAAGCATCTATTCGGCGGAAGCGCGAATGAAATCCGGGGATTTGAAGAAATCCGGCCAGGTATCACAGCTTACATTGCAAAGCGAGCCATAGATCCATCCGCAGAGAATATTCTCAAACTGCTCACCGACAACGATACAAACGAAGGTAAACATGTTTATATTAGGTATTTGTAGTAACTGATTAGAAATTTTTTTTTAGATACGAAACATTGCGCACTACTGCTTGGACTCAGTACTGTGTTGCCACCAATCACGGCCGGAACTCATTTTAAACCCACAATCTGCGTTTCGCAAGAAGACACTGTCATTTTTGCAGAGTCGGTGGCTGCTGCTTCCAGCAAAGTACAAGACACGTACCAAACATACGTTGATCGGAAGCTACCTGTGGTTCCCAAGTTAGTTGTTTTGGGAAAGGATGTGAACAATATTAGCGGCCGAATCTTTGTTTACTTCGAGGACTTTCATTACGAGCTTCCAACGGCCGCACGTGCAATCGACGTTATCATTAAAATAACTGCAGTGTTTGGTCTGCCATACTCAAAGGTTTCAAAATTGGTATGGCACTTTCTTAGCAGTGAAGTGTACAGTATTGCTGAGCAGGAATCTTACACCAGCATCAACAAACTGAAACATTATTTGCACACAATCCCTGGAACCGAGCAGCAACAATGATTGGTTGTATGATCACGTCTTGTACTTCAACCTTCCGAGATGCTGATGAATATTTGCAGCATTTAAAAAATCATCATCAGGTACCTGTAGCTCATCGATACGTATGCACAGTATCGAAATGTATACAAATAATTACAAACTACCATACATTCAGAAAACACATAATACGACATGGAACATCTCAGTTCAACTCATCAATACCATCTATACCACAGCAAAAAGATAGGAAGAAAGAAAGGGACACCGCAAACTGGATCGACGATGAATCACCACCCGCTAAGGAGCCAACGATAGATAACGATAACCGTGAAACGCAAGCCGAATGTAGTAGTCAATATGTGAAGAAAATCGACACCATGCTTTCATCAGCAGTGCAACTAACATTAGGATTGCACACGAAAAGCAATGTTACTCGTAAAGATGTTCATAATATTCAACGCGATGTCACCCGAATGTTACACGGAATAGCCGACGATTTAGAAAATATGAACGTTGTTCACCAGAATCCACAGGACGAGTTTTATTTTAAGAGATACATAACTGAGATGAAAAACATGTTTGGTCCAATCAATACCGATTATAATTTTTTGAATATTTAAAGAAAATAGATAAACTAGTGCTACCTCAGATAGTTACAATACAAAGTGACGAGAATATTACGTTAGAACTAATGAATTTCGACACCGACTCTATCGAAGAGAAAAAAATTTCCTTGTAATAATGCCAATTAAACATCAACTTAAAAGTTTTCTAGAATGCAATGAGGCCCTGAAACTAATATTGTTAAACGCTGATGAAATGGAAAAAAGCACACTCATAAAGCATTATGTTAATGGTAGTAACTGGAAACAAATCAGGCAAAAATATGAAAACGACATAGTTGTTCCGATTTCTCTATATGCTGATGAATTTGAGGTCAACGATGCTCAAGGATCGCACAATAATAGACATAGCGTATGTGGTCTTTATTATAACCTTCTCACTTTACCAAATGAATTCTCGTCAAAGCTGAAAAACATATTTGTTGCTGGAATGTTGAAAAAGCAAGACATGAAAGAAAAGGACATTAACAAACTGGTTGAACCATTGATTTCCATATTTAGAGATCTGGAAGAGAATGGTATAAATTTCTGTATCGATGGTGAAAATAAGACTGTTAGATTTGTGCTACACTGAGCGAATTTACCATGTCGTCATTGCATGATTAATCATTCAGAGTTATCCGATTTCTTTAACATCGAAAATAATATGAGATACCCGATTGACTGATAATTGACATTAAATGGGATGATTCATCATACATATCATAAAAGGAAATAACATCAACCACTTAATGAAGTACCGTTCAAATTTTGAAAGGTATTAACAATAAATGAATTCAAGAACAAAAATAAACTAAAATCATCCAAGTGAACCCCATAACGAAAATCATACAACAACTGTCATACGATTCATTTTCATATCGTTTCAGTCTCCCATTGCGTTTTAGCCTTACCATTTTTTCGCAGTTTGTTGCGTCTCGCTCGAATAGCAGTACACAGTTTTTTCGCATACCACGCGGAGTGTCACCAAAAAGCGAACGAGAAAAAAGTTTTCGGATTCATGTGGCAAAAAAATATCTACTCGTTCCGTTCCCGTTTGATTCGAATGCTTCAGTGCCCGTGGATTGTTCGCGATCCAGCCCCCCCTCGAGGAGGTGGTCAGCGACTTTGAGGAAAGCAAGTACCAAAACGCCGAACTACCTCTTTCGTACTACGGCAAGTCGCCGAACGAGTGGAGTTATACAAACTGGCCAAGAGGCCATCGACAGAAACGTGTAATCAAAACAACATCCGCTGGTTGATTCAAATTCCTAGACTTCAGTAAGTTACTGGGAGGGAGGTCCTTGGTTTCAAGCAATACGATTCTAACAAAACAAATTTATCTTCCAGTGATATCTTCAAGACCAACCAGCTGATGAGCTCGTTTAGCAGATTTTGGGACAACATTTTCAAACTGCTTTTTGAGGCCACAAACAACCCGAGCCAACATCCTAAATTGCACAAGTTCCTACAGAACGTGATTGGGTTCGATTCCGTGGATGACGAGTCCGAACCGGCGAATCCACTGTTCGATGGGGACGCCAGGGGCGAGGCCGGCCCATTGCAGCATTTAGTGTGGTTGTTTTATCATAAATGAATAAAAAAATTGTTCAGCTTATAAAACAGAAGTGTTTCATTTACAACATTAATTCACAGTTCCAACAATTTAGAAGAGATATATTTCGTTATGATCACAATTTTTAAACAGTAAAATAAGCTTTCTGCTTCCATATATTTTTCATTCAGATTGCACTTATATTTCATTTAAACGTTGCATGACAATTTATTTTGAAACTGTATGACGAGTCCGTATCTATCTCAATGTTAATCATTCGGTTTGTTCATTTCAAGTCTTCCTAAGAATGGATGATAATCATGCTAATGGTTTACAACGTGCAGAACGAAAATCATCCTGTTTTAGAATTAATGCTATTCAGTTCTTCTGTGCTTTGAGAGCTGAATCAGAGAATGATAATCTTTCACAAATAGAAAAATAATCCGTATGGGGCTCAAGTGAAGCAATAATCATACATTGATGTATGGACAATTTGGTTCAGTGTATGTTTACTGACAGGAGACAAAGGCATTCATACAATGCTATCTTTGTCAAGCGGGTTCAATGCCACCTTTTACTGTAGATTTTGCAGAAGGCCAAAAGATCTTCTTAAAAAGAACACTTTGGAGCATGCTGACTGTTTTAGACGGAAGCTAGATTATGATGATGATGTTAGAACAAATTCTCTAAGTGAAACAGGAATTGCTGGTTACTCAGTATTTAACACATTACCATCTTTCCATGTCGTGCAGAATAGAAGTGTCGATCCTATGCACGATCTTTTTAGCTCAGGAGTATGCAAGTATGATCTAACAAAAGTTTTGAATCACTGTATTTACGTAAAAAAATATTTTACTTTAAAGCAATTAAATGAAAAACGTAGAGAAATTAGTAAAACATGTCCAAACGATGAGCTCAGACGTATGCCCGATGTATCAGAATACTTCATGAGTCGCAAAAAGCAAAAATCTGTATCTCTCAGAATGACGTCAAGTGAAATGCTCAATTTCACGCACTACTTTACTTTGATCTTGGCTAAGTATGTTCCCACAGATGATTTAGTCTGGAAATTTTGCACCATAATGATACGATTGGTTGAACTATGTTTGAAATCTGCGTTTTCACTGGACGATCTTGCTCGACTTAGGCATCTTACTGAAGTACACCATACTATGTATATTCAGCTGTTTAACGATGATTTAAAACCCAAGCATCACTTCTTAGTTCATTATCCAACCGTCATTCAAGATTCAGGTCCTGTTTATAAAATGATGTGCTTTCGTAACGAAGCCAATCATCGTGGTTTCAAACAGCATGCTCATGTAATGCCTTCACGTAAAAACATTTGTTATACACTGTGCGTAAAAGCATCATTGCAATTTACGTATAATGTTTTCAATGAAACATTCCTTGAAAATGACATCAATGATGGATTTCAGATGGCTGATATTCGATTACGAAAATACTTCTCCGAGTTTGTTCAGCCTCTACGTCTACAGACAGATTATGAAGTGATGCTTTCAGGCAGTGTGAATAACAAAGGAACTAATTATCGAACAGGAAATTTCATGACATTGTTCAGAAACGGTACCACACTTTTATATGAGATTCTTGAAATAATGTATTTTGAAAATTCATTGTATTTAATAGTACAAATTTGGGATGTAGGCCAATACCAAGAACACTTTTTAGCATACGAAGCGATGAATCGTTTAAGTTTGGTAGATACAATTAGCATAGATTATTTTGACAGTCAGCCTGTATCACTACATCGCGTTGGAAATACGTACATGTTTAGAGTTAAGAATAATTATAATGATAATTGAAATAAATGTTTGAAACAGATTTATTAATATTTTGTTAAACAGTCAATAATTTGCAATTTTATGAGCAGATATAAATATCAAATGCAACACGCAAAATTTATAGCTGCCCGATAAAATTGCAAAATATTGACTGCTTCTATTAATACGTTCAATCACTATCATTCCAAAATCACGTGCAAATGGCGTGAAACGCATTTTAAATGAAACGGAATATCACGTAAAAATTACCAATGTTTCCTGTATTTGTTACCCAATTTTCACGTAAGTAGTACGCGAAAATCATGCCTTATATACGTGACTGATCACGTAGATAATTGAAACTGATTTTTTTTCGGCTACATACTATTGCAGTTAAAGTTACGTGAAAAGTAGGGTGAACGAAAACCACCTATGTTTTCAGGTAGATCGGACGTGAAGATTTTTCAGAGTGTACTTTACAAAGGTGGCCGACCACTTCATGAGCATTCGGAAGGAGCGGAAAGTGTGCCACCCAGTCGGTGGCTAACTTCGATCCTGTGCTGGAAAAACACTTGGCGGAAGGTGCCAAAAATTGCCAATACACAAGTAACCGTATTCAAAATGATTTGATTATGTCGTTGCACAATGTAATGGTGCGGAACATTGCGAAAACCTTGCGAAGAAAACCAGTGGCAATCATTCCAGATAAGACGAGCGATTGTGGCCACCACGAGTAGTTGGTGATTGTTACCAGGTATATTGATAATGGTGGGATTAAATTGCCAATTCCCTAGGCTATCTGAAAGCAGTTTGCATTGAAGAAGATGAACCACCACCGGAGCAAAACAAAAATAAAAATTAGCTAGATTGAACTGTAAGGAATCAGTGGTGGGTACACAGCACCATCCACCAAGTACTTTGGAATACTCCCCATCCCCAGATTAAATGCACCATAGAAAAAAATGCCCTTCTTAACCAGATTCCTGTGCACGCTAGTGCTAATGGGTAGGAGTTCAAAAAATTTATAAAAATTATTATTTTCGCGTATTTTGAGAACTTATATCAGTTGGATCTTCGGAATGCTTTGTAGGAATCAAGTTTAATTTTGATCTAGTTCTTTACTAATTTCCGTTACGTTCAAATTGTGGAGGATGTTCATACAAACAAATCTTTCGAAGTTACTTTATGGCTAAAGTTAAACGTTTAGTCTCTAGCAACAAAATACCTCATTTTGCCTGTTTGGACCTGTTAGGATTAATCAGGCTTCATTTTCCCCTGCTGCTAATAGTTCCACAAATAATTTCAAAAATAACAAAGCAAATCTTGTGCAAATAGTTCCACAGAGCATATTAATTTATTCAGCCAGCATACCATAACAATTAAGGGAGTATTCCCGATCTTTTTTTTCAAAAAATCAAATTTTTTTTTTCACGTTTTTTTGTACTTTAGACTATATACCTACTTTCATCCCCCCAAGCCGTTTTCCGATCAGCGAATTCGGTGTCCAGGCATAGCTGACTAATGGTAAGAACCCCCAAATGGTTTTAACTAAAGTCTAAACTTTAAACGCGTTTTTCTCGAAACCACATTTTTTTATCGGGCGAAAATTTTTCTCAGAAACTATAAGAGATATTGACTTGAATTTTTGCGCATTTTGTTCCTTATTAAATTCTTTGGAGCCAAAAATATTAACATTTAACATTGTTTGAAGCACCTTAAAGCTGCAAAAAAGCGGGCTAAAAATCGCCTGTTTTTTCATATGGCCGCCATTTTGTTAATTTGCAAGATTTTTTGCTGCCAACGGGAGAAGCTCCAGAGAATCTTATGCAGATTATTAATTTTATCACGAAATCTGTTTCAGATGAAGCCGTTCCAGAGAAAAGTCTTCGCCCGTCCAGGCGTTTGCGGCGAACAGGGGTCTGTTTGTCGCCATTCTGTGACGTCAATAATGTCTTTTTTCATGTCGAAAAAAATTTATTTGTAAACTTTAATGTTCAATAAACAAGAATCCCAAAGAGTTAGGCGCATTACTATTCATTTTCCTTGAAAAAAAATTAATTGAAAAACAGGCCGAAAAAAGGCAAAAGATTGGGAATACCCCCTTAAACCTAGATTCGATTGGCTAAATACTCCATCATGGACTGATGTTCTCCAGAATCCAGTCCACATACAATGGCACCCGGATGTAGGTCTTCGAAATGGTTTGGGCGATCGTACAATTGGAGGGCCCTTGCATCGAATGTCCGTACAGAACTGCCCTCTCAACGCCACCCTGGGGAACCATAGACACCAGCGGCGCTCCCAGATGTGGCGTGCAGATGTAGTTGGGTCCCTGGGCCAGGGCGCAGAACATCTTATCCGTTATCCACGGAGTGTAGCCGTAGTCTTCGAAACGCTCTTCGCATTCCTCCACTTCGGTGAACTCGGATCGAGTTTTGTACACCTCCTGAGAGTAGCGATTGTTCTGGAAAGTGATCTCGTACATTGATAGGATAAACTCATGCGGAAGGTTGTTGCGCAGATCGTTTCGGACCGGAAGACAGACCGGTTGAATGTTGTCTGAAAGAAAGCAATCATGTTAGCCGAATGGGAACAGATTATAATCACACTAAAAGTTATATTACCAGTGAATTGAACCTTGTCGACCAACCGCACCAGGCCAAAATCGTTCGCCCGGAAGGGTTTGTTAGCCTGGGGATGAATGGTGAACGGAAGCAGTGCCTTGATATCAACCGGACCGGTTGAGCATTCTTCAACGGTGTTGCGAGTTCTTGGATCACTGAACGTGTCGCAATCTCGAGGTTCGTTCAACGTACGCTCTCCCAGTCGAACGTAATCTCTGAAAGTGAAGATAGTAAGGTGAGTTAACATGAAAAACCTGTTCATCTCATAGACCTACAAATCTTTATGTTCCTTTGCCCTCAGACATGAAGCTGAAGTTAGCACGTAGCGGTTGTTGATCAACGACCCTGTGCAGTAAGGATCCTTGTTCGGAGTGGCCTTGCTGGATCGAACCAGTGCCATCCAGGGGAACTCGAATACACCGGCACGGGAAGCTGTCTTCGTCGGTTGACTCCGCTTGGCAACTCCACATTCTAGAGGTAGGAGAATTGCATTCCGGTGGATGGGAATTCGTTCCACATGATTCGGATCGCAGCAGACACTGCGGCGAATTCCACGAAGCTCACAAACCTTCTGACGAAGGGCGTTGGCCGTATCCTTAGTCAAGACGGGAGATCTCAGGTCGTCGAAAATGTTCCTACACTGTTGAACCGGGACGCAGTTTCCGTTTGATTGACCAGGCACCGAGCAAGGTACGATTTCTGTAAAAAAAAAACACTTATTAGTTACTGATAATAGGGGATGCATCAGCAATACTTACTTTCAATTCCATACTCGTTGCTGAAATCGGTGTTGGTGACTTTTTCGATCCAATCCAAATACGGCAGCAACTTGGTGAACACGGTGTAGGTTGTAGAAAGGCAACGGTCATCACCATCCCTAGCTTTCGTGAAGGACACAATACCTCCCAGGTACCAAGCGTCACCTCGTTCAAAGACGATTCCACCACCACTATCTCCATTGCAAGCTGAAGTTCCATTCGTATAACCAGCACAGAACACCTTGCTGGTCAACACTCGGCCGTACAATTCCGGTTCTTTTTGCTTACACTCACGTTCCTCAATAACCGGCAGCTTTGCCAGCTTCAGCGTGGTCGACCGAATATCATTCTCGGTGATTCCCCATCCAACAACAGCGCCAATTTTACCCGGTTCCAAATCGGTCTTTCTGCTGACACAAGCCGGTAAAATCGATTCACTGAATGGAACCGGATTTTCCAGTTCCAACAGCGCAATATCGTCCTTCAAATCATTCAACGAAAATCCAGAATGTCGACTAACCTTTAGCACGTTGAAGATCTTCCCTTCAGGAGATCCAGCAGCGTTCACACCCAGCTGAACCGACAGTTTCAATTTTTTATTTGGATTGTCTGCATCCGTCACGCAATGGGCTGCAGTTACTACGAATCGCTCACTGATCAGCGTCCCACCGCAGACGTACTCCGGTTGGCCGCTGGCCGTGTGTTGCCGTAGAGCAGCATGCCAAGGCCAGTCGCTGATCTTGGCATCCATTCCGTTCACGATTAGCAGCGTGTTGGCATTCTTGGGGATACCACATTGGAATTTGGCATTTTCAAACACCTCCGACGCTGAGCTAAGTCCCAGTACCAGAACCAACGGCAACAGTGCCGCCGTAAAGCTTATCATCTTCACCACCACCGTATGTTGTTATAATCTTTGTGCTATGAACGCGTGTGGCCGTTTCCGTCGAGCAACGGATCGCAACTGCGAGTGGCGCATTTCTGAGATGATCTCAGAACGGCGCTGCGGTAGATCGGTAGATCGCAGTATCTGCTAAGAAGACGAGTTTGTTCTGCCGAACCGGTTTCGGTTGTCGTGTTGTTTGGCTGTTTTATTGATAGCTGGCCATACACTGTGATAATGATCTTGTTCGGATAGAGTTGGTTCTATGGCATCTTTGCGTTGAATGATGATGTTTTGACGAGAAACATGTCGCACAAGAATATCGACTCAGAAATGGAAATACCCAGAGCGGAAGAACTGCACTTTAAACATTTCTTAGTAGTGAAGCTGTTCCGTAGATGTGAACTTGATTTGCGCATCGTTGGTAATGAATTGCTGTTAGTACAAATAATCAGTTTGTGTGATGTGTGTGTGGTATTATCTGATTTGTTTATTGACACTAACTTACTTTCCACGAATGAGACGGTAATTTATTCTAATGGCCAAGCCTACTGTGACCCAATCATAGATCACGGTGTGAATGGTAGGATGCTGGGGGCAAGATAGCTTTCGATCACGAGTAAAATCGGAGTTAATTTTGAGTAACTCTGAGCAACTCGCGTTGATCAATATATTATACACATAGCAATCTGAATGTTATATTGAAACCAATGTTGAAACTGATGCTGTCAAGCAAAGTAAGTTGACGTGTTTTCCAGTTTTAATCGATGAGCCTGGAAGTAAGTATTAATTTAAAAAGGAAACTTATAATTTATTCGAATTATATTCCAAAAGTGCAGAAGATTAATTTGTCGTTCCACTTAAGCAGGATTACTTTTGGGAAAAAATCCAACAAGACATTGGAAACGTTCTCCCCTCTTAAAAAACATTCTGAAGCTGGAGGGACTAGCAGCAAACGGTGCGCTAGCAATGCTCACCCGTGAAGACATTTCGGCGATGGAATTGCAAATGCGCTTTCGTATAGCACGTGTACGAAATGAAATTCAAACTGCCCCTTCAAAGTCGATGGAAGATTTTTATGGCGATTATGCCAAACAGCAAGATAAACTCAACATCGACGAAGAACCACCATCGTGGACCTCGGACCTGGACGACTCAGCAGAGCAGCAGTGGCTTTAATTTGAATTTCTGTGTAGGAACTTATAGTGCGGTTCGATAGGTTCGAATTAAGCTAAAATGATTCAATAAATTCATTATGTGTGTAACGTTAGAGCAATGTAGTTCGCATTTATAATTTTATACATCCAGAAAGTCGGCGAAAACGTAATTTATACAAATATATAAATAGGGTCAACTACCCCATTTCTGGCCTATTAAGCATAACCAGCACTTAATCTTTCTTAATCAAGCGTAGTTTAGCACCAAACGGGATGTTATTATTACTGATTACAAATTTATTTACCTTTCCGTACGTGTCGTAAGATTTGATAAAGAGAAACCAATCATTGAGATATTGTCAAAAGTCTAACACTGCTTCTTGACGCCAAACTCTGCCTACGGATTCTAAACTCGGCCTAACGCATTGGAACGCAAATGAATTCACTTCGGCCTATCGGATAAAGATAAAGATTGATTCGGTCGGAGCGCTTCATTTGTTTTTGAGAATATTGCGGGTTCCTTTGGTTTTTAGACTGATGTTAAAATATTTGATAGTTAAAAACATATGTTCACACATCAAAGTACAAAGGGAATAGCAGGTAAACAAACCGATTATTCGATACGCCACCCTATAATGCGCCCTCGCTACATGAAACTGTAGCATCTAAATAAACCAATGTATGCCGAAAACGGTGTGAACATTTTGTGGTGTGACAAAATTATTCTGCTGCGAATCTAATTGGGGGCAAAATATGCAATATTGGGTGCAAACATTCCTATCACACTAGCTATCACGCGTTCAACACGGCGACCCTGATCATTACCTGTCACGGCACTTGTACGCCCGAGTACGTGGATTTCGGGTACCTTAGATGTCGAACCCGGCCATACTACCCATCGCCCATGCAGTGTTTCAGCTGCTGGGCTTTCGGTCACACACGGATGAGGTGTAAGGCGGCTAAGCAGACCTGTGGGAAATGTTCCGGCGATCACCCGATCCCTGAAGACAGATCCTGCCCCAACGGCAAATTCTGTGCCCGATGCCAGTCACATGAACACTCGCTCTCCGATCGTTCCTGCCCAAGCTACATTCGCGAAAACGCGATTCAAAAGATCAAGGTTGACCGGGACTTATCCTACCCCGAGGCGCGTCGTATGTACGACCAAAACAACGGTAGTAGAACTTTCGCTGGTGTTGCTTCTGCCAGCATGGAGAGCAAACTAGCGGAAATGAATGAGAAGTTGGAGGAGCTTGCTAACCAAGTCAAGGAGCGTGATAGGACCATCTTGCAACTGCAAGCCGCATTGCAAATGAAAGGCAACTCGACCTTTTCCACCGATCCGACTGCTGTCCCTCTCAACCCAGTTCCAACTGACTTCGCTTCGTTGTTTCAACAACAGATGGAGAACAACAACCACCTGATGCTGGCCATGCAGGAAAGGTTCCAGAAATCCATCAAAGCGCTGATGGTCACCGAAATCGAAACGCAACGAAGACTTCGCAACGTTGAATCCTCGTTGCAGGTAGCTACCACACCCTCTAGCAGTCCTACAGTTGGCAAGTCCAGTACTGCAATTCCGACAAACTCTCCTACAGCTCTTTCAACCAACACCGCCTCAGCTCCTTCCAGTCCCAGCACCTCGAACAACCCGAACGCCTCCTTGGTGGACGTCAGTAGTGACATCTTCTCCTCGGATGGAGCCAGTGATTCAACGATTACGCCTGACAATAGCCCGACCCCTGCCAAGAAACCGGACACTCCTTTGCCCAACTTCTTCACACCCAAAAACAACAAGCGCCCCATTTCGGAACATGACCATTCACGGCGACCCCCTCGCTCTGACCAAGTTCCCAAAATACGGAAGCCGCTCCTGAAGTCTCCTACATCGCCGGCCAAGAAGATCGATTCAAAGGAGAAACGGACGTAGTAGCTACTTCCTCTACTACCTCCAATGCCCACGCCACCTAAGACATCCACCCGGACTATTCTAACGGACCACGCCAGTACTATACCATGTTCAATCTCCAGCCACCATCATCAACCGTGTCTGCGACTTGCCTCGGGTAGCCGGGGCCCCATTGAACTGGAAGCTACACTCGTACCAGAACCTTTGGACACCCCCCGACGCCCAGACAATCCAGATGAAGAATTCTGTGCCTTGGGTACGCAGGGCACCGTCAGTGCGGACGCTAAGACCCCACCGGAACTGGCGGACACCCTCTGCGACCACAGGACGAAGACTCATGTGAAGAGCCCAGTGATATCCCCCGGTAGCCGGGGCCCCGTTGGTGCGGACGCCCTTCCCACACCGGACCCGACGATATCCCCCCGGCACCGGGAGGGAACTGGAAGAGAGACGCACAAGGGTGGCAACACCCATCCCTCTATGGACGACGAGGGAATGAAGGTACCGCAAAGTATCGGGATGGACAAGGGAAGCTACGCCCATTCCCCGAAGGACCTCGAGGGAACCAAGCCAAGCAATACGACGCGCAGTACACTTTTTTCCGTTGCTGGGACATCCATGCCTTGGATGGGCGGAACGCTTCCGCCTGTTCTGGGTGTGGCCCTGTCTCATTCAACAGCATCACCGAGCACCATACCGGAGCCTATCAGCAACCTACGTATTCCGAAAGCAATCTCCTTTTACTCAGCCGTTGGGACATCCCTGCCCGGGGTGGGCGGAACGCCTCCGCTTGCCCCCGGTGGGGCTCTGTCTCATTCGGTCATCGGCCCAAGTCCATCGTCGTCTTCCACTACCACGTCATCAACGCCAAGATCACCTCGGCCCAACGGAACTTCCCCGCCTGGCTTTTGTGGGCCTCCGTCCGATGATGACCTATCCAACCACACAGCCGAGAACCACCTGAACCTCCTTTCGCCCGTTGGAACATCCCTGCCTCTGGTGGGAGGAATTCCTCCTCCTGCCTCGGGTGGGGCTCCGTCTCATTCGGATTGGAACATTAATGGGTTTCTCCAGCACGATATTGGCCAGCCCGTTAACCCGAGTGGCAGTCAAAACCGTGACAACGCCGAGTCTACCACCCTGTACCCCACGCCTGCACTGCCCAAGCCGGTGAACCTTGTTCTCCAGTGGAATATAAACGGATTCCATGGCCGCCTAGGGGAATTGGAGCTTCTCTGCCAAAGCGATGCCCCCTGGATAATCGCTCTACAAGAGGTCAACAAAGTCACAACCGACCAACTCAATCGCTCGCTGGGAGGGAGATACGATTGGACTTACAAGCGTTGCACCAATTTCAGGCACTCCGTGGCCATCGGGGTGCTTAGGAGCATTCCACACGATGTTCTTGACCTCGAAACTAACCTGCCAATCGTCGGCGTCCGCCTTAAGAACGCCTCTAACTTAGCTATCGGCTGTGCGTACCTGCCCTGCGGACGGATAGCCAATCTGGATGGGGTCTTAAGTGCAGTTATTTCCAAGTTTCCGGAGCCGCGGCTCTTCGTCGGCGACATCAACGGGCACCATCCGGACTGGGGCAGCCCTCGCCCAGATCCCAGAGGCTCTATCCTGGCGAGCATTTTTGAGAGAGAGGACTTGGTGGTGCTGAACGATGGCGCTCCCACCTTCTTTAATGGACGGCACACCACCGCGATCGACATTGCCACTGCCAGCCGATCTATCGTAGACAAGGCACAGTGGAATATCTGTACCGACCTGCACGGTAGTGACCACTACCCAATCCGCATACAGCTTTTCGTAGGTGCGGTCCCCCCAACGACTCGGAGACCCAGGTGGCGCTTCGAGGAAGCCGACTGGGACGCTTTCAGGGAGAAATCCGACGCTCTCTTTCAGCAACGCGAACCGAACGATATCTCCAGCTTCACGGAAGTACTATACGACGCTGCAACACTATCCATCCCAAGGACTGGTAGCGTACCCGGGCGAAAAGCCCTACGTTGGTGGAACGAGGATACCAAATGTGCGGTAAAAGCACGACGCAAAGCCCTACGCCGGCTTAAGCGCCTAGCCTTAGACGATCCTGGTAGGGAGGAAGCGCTGAAGGTCTACCGAGAACGCCATCTCTCGTGCAAACAGGTGATCCGCGACGCGAAGCGATCCAGCTGGATGGACTTCCTGGATTCAATCGATGAATCCCAATCGTCGAGCGACTTGTGGAATCGCGTCAACGCTCTCAGTGGCAAGCGGCGATCCACTCCACCTACTATCCAAGCTCATGGCAACACGATCTCAGAACCGAAGGACATCGCTGACAATTTAGGGAACTATTTTGCCGGACTGTCCGCTATCAGTGGCTACGACAGCGATTTCGTCCAGCGCGTCAAACCTTCCACAAGCAGCATTCGTGACCTGCGAATTCCATCCGATGTCCCTTCCCTCCAGATCAACGATGCTCTTACCTTCCGGGAGCTTCAGTTCGCCCTCGGCAGCAGTACTGGTAAATCTGCCGGGCCGGACGAGATTGGATACCCGGTGTTAAAAAACCTCTCCCTCGACGGAAAAACGAGGCTACTCGCTCTCTTCAACGACCTATGGCTCACTGACTCGTACCCGGACCTCTGGAAACAAAGCCTGGTAGTGCCCATTCCAAAGATCAACGCGGCGAGTGGAGAAGCCTCCTCCTTTAGGCCGATTGCGCTCACTTGCTGCGCGGCAAAAGTGATGGAGAGAATGGTAAATCGTCGACTTAGGCAGTTCCTGGAGTCAAACAGTCTCCTTGACGAACGGCAGCATGCATTCCGACAAGGACACGGCTCCTCCACTTACTTTGCAGCCCTCGGAAATGTACTCAAGGAAGCCCAGGACAACGGTCACCATGCGGAGTTAGTATCCCTTGATATTTCAAAGGCGTTCAACAGGACTTGGACGCCCGGCGTCATCAGGCAGCTCATCGGCTGGGGCCTGAAAGGCCACATCACACATTTTGTACGGAATTTCCTCCTTGATCGTACCTTCCAGGTGACTGTCGGGAACACTCGATCGGATCCGTTCCCCGAGGAAACTGGAGTGCCCCAGGGATCCGTCATAGCGGTAACGCTATTCCTGGTGGCAATGAACGGGGTGTTCAGCCGACTGCCCAAGAACGTGCACGTAATAGTCTATGCCGATGACATACTCATCGTCGTAACGGGACGAACGACTATACGGATCAGGAATATAGCCCAAGCAGCTGTCTCCGCCGTCAGCAGGTGGGCGCTTTCTGTTGGTTTTCAGCTCTCCGCACCAAAGAGTGTACGGTGCCATATCTGCCACTCGGGTCATCTGATTCGGGGACCACCGATCACCATCCAGGACCATCCAATTCCGCTTAAGAAAACAGTCCGCGTTCTGGGGGTAGTTCTGGATCGGACTCTAAGTTTCGACCAACACTTCAGAACGGTGAAAGAAAACTGCCGTAGCCGCATCAACATCGTCAGGACAATCTCCTGTCCGCACCGCTCCAGTAACCGCGAGATCCGCCTTCGTGTCGCCCGGGCTGTTATCGACAGTCGACTTTTCTACGGCCTCGAAATTACCTGCTTAGCCACCGAGAAGCTGAACCGCATCCTCGCTCCGGTATACAATACCTACGTACGCATCGTATCCGGCCTCCTACCTTCCACGCCCGCAGACGCCGCTTGTGCAGAAACCGGAGTCCTCCCTTTCCGCTATCGATCTGCTGCAGCCTCTGCCACCAAAGCCGCTGCCCTCGCTGCTAAGACATCCGGGAACGATAGGGTCTTTCTCCTCAACGAGGGGAACAGAGCCCTCCGCACTGCAGCCAACGTAGACCTCCCCCCGGTGGCCAGGGTCCACTGGCATGGAGAGAAAAGTTGGCGATCAAACGTTATCAAAATAGATAAGCGGATTAAGAGAGGATTCCAAGCCGGAGATAACTCTGTAGCGTTGAGGCGCTCTGTTGCAGAGCTTCTTAGGTCGGTTTATCCGGGGCACGTTCATCGCTTTACGGACGGATCGCGATCACGGGCCGGAGTGGGACTCGGAGTGGCAGGACCAAACACCGCAACAAGTCAAAGTCTTCCGGAGGAGTGTTCCGTTTTTTCCGCAGAAGCCGCTGCTGTTCTTGACGCAGCCATCACTCCTGCAGATCAACCGATCCTTGTGCTAACGGACTCACACAGCGTCATCCAGGCGCTGGAAGCCGAAGCCCCGAGCCACCCCTGGATACAAGCCATTACACGTTTTGCCCCACCCTCAACCGTTTTTACGTGGATTCCCGGGCACTGCGGTGTTCCTGGAAACGAGGCAGCGGACAGGCTGGCGGGATCTGGTCCATCCGGACCCCGCTTCACCAGGAACGTACCACTCCTAGACGTCAGGCGTTGGATTGCGAATATCATCATGGAAGCCTGGCAGGAGGAATGGTTTCAGTCACGCACCACCCTCCTGAGAAAAATCAAAGAAACCGTACGACCTTGGCAAGACAGCCACAAGTACAAAGACCAGCGGATTATTTCAAGACTCCGGACCGGCCATGCGAGGATTTCCCACAATTTTGGTGGGACACCCTTCCACAAGGTTTGTCCAATCTGCAGCATCCCTGCCTCGGTGGAACACGTGCTGTGTGTCTGCCCAGAGTTTCAGAGGCTACGCGAACAACACCGACTCCCAGAGAGCATCAGGGAGCTACTTGGCAACGACCCCTCGACGTTGACTGCGCTGATTGCATTCTTGAAGGACGCTCACCTATACAACCAAATCTAGCCCTCTCGTCGTGGGCTGCGCTGTCCGTGTTCTTTCACCTTCCTATTTTCCTGCCGTCGGGGTATCTCTGCCGGACTGGGGCACTGTCTCTTACGGTGGAGCTCTACCTTGTTCGCGCATCCATTCCTCAGTCCTCAGTTCCACAGTCCCGATGTAACTCCCACTTTACATTAAGTTTTTTAAAATGTTGTCTGTCCCTTTTGGTGGGTAATCAGAGCCAGTTGTACGTTATGTAATGATAGACTGAAACGCTTTCTTTCGAGGCAGGCCCTAAGCCTAACCCTCGATTATCAAATGTGATGAACTAGCCTACGGCTAAAAATCACAAAAATAAAGAAGAAAAAAAAAAAAAAAAACGCGTTCTTAAGTATCGTACCAAATGCATAGTTTACCTGTTAACGCCGAAATCATGGATTTATTTGTTGTTTTCTGCTTGATAGGCCCAAAATAGGCGCTTAGGCCGAAGTAGTTCTCTACCCTATAATAGAATACATTCCTGTTTGTTTTTCAACAACACCAGAATACAGTGTCTTCCTATTTTTGGCAAAATATGATTTTTGTCTATTATGCAATCTATAAATTCATAGAATGCTCTATTCGATTTATAATGTTACTCGCCATTCTTTAGGAATTAGACGCTGGATATTTCATGAAATATTATACAGAAAACATGGGCGAAAAATTAAGTCAATAAACAGATGGTAACGGCACTGTATTTAGTTGATAGCCATGGCATGATTTTCAATGTTAACAAACTCAACGAAGCTGGCCAGAGCTGACCTAATCTGGCCTGAAATGAGCAGCTACATAATATACCACAATCAACAGCGTCTAATTTGTGTGAAATATGGAACCTTGTGGATCATTACAACAAATTCTAACGATTATATCATTCCTGTTTATCGTTTTAAACTCGTGTTGAAAACCAAATTTGTTGTCAGACGATATTTTCTTTGATTAGAAAATCGAGACTACTTTGTTAATTTTTGAGAAAATGTGAGTAACTCAAATTTACTCGCTGCAAATATATTTACTCTGAGTACAGCTGTCTTGCCCACAGGTAGGACGATATTGCCAGTTCACAGAAATCTCAGCATGCTTTGAATTTTCGGAAATTAGTAGAAGAAACAACCGCAGCTGTCATTCATTCCTAGCACTGACACAACAACATATTATTTATTGAATTTTAGACTCCGAACTTCTAGTCAAAATAAAGTCTTCCGAGATATGTGTTGGCATATTTAACATAACCGGATCAAGTATGTCTGATTCTAAAACCTAATGTCCTTGCCTAATTTGTTAGGTTCTGCAGATATTGAAGACCTCTGTTCATCCCGAATATCAAGCATTTCATCATGAATGAATTTTTGGGTCTTTTAGAGTAACAAATATCGTTTATTAATGGCACGTTTAAGGACAAAATTAACTGTTCTCCGCTGACCCACTAGACTTGGTTGCCGGCTTCGAACGTGATGAATATAGCTGGATCACTATAAAAAATTTGTCCGGTTTATCTAATTGGATTAGATTGCAGGTTAGTATGCAGGATGAACTTCCGGTATATTTGAATCCATGATTGCTGAGTTGAACCAACAATCAATATGAAACTAACGATTTTAAATTGGCTCACCACTTTAGTAGCCTATTGGTCCCAAGCAAACGATTAACGTACCCTATTCTAGTCGAAATTCTAGTACTACGCAATGTTTGTTTTGATTCGCTATGAAAGTTTGACAGATAAAATGAGGGGTTATTGGTTTTTCCTATGTTTCGATGGGTGATTCGACAAGCTTGGGACCGAAGATAGTACCAGAGGTGAGCCAAAAAGTTGAGCACGTTTCTTTGGGACCTACTTGTCTTAGAGTTACCTCTATGGTTCAACCAAAAGTTTCATATTGATGGTTGGTTGAACGGCCGGCGACTGGATTGTCAGCTTGATTATAGACTGCATCACTTTGTAGTTATTTATTTTTTAACTCTTTATTATCTTTTTACCCTTCTTACAAAGAAGCCCGAATAGAAATTGTAATGTAGGAAACATCAGCAGACATCTTCAATACATTAAATTTTAACGTGTATTGCTGTAACCTTAATGTATTCAGACTTCAGTGTGACGTCCAAGTACATAAAAATACATTAGCCTCAAACGTTACATCAGAATCAAACGTCTTGACGATGTAAAATTTGACATCAGAATACATCCAATGACAACAGAACCTAACGTTACATTAGAATCAAACTTCATCACGATGTAAATTGTTGTCCCTCGGTCTCTCGCCGCATGCAAAGTTTGTTTTGTCCTGAGTCAGCACTACACAGCGAATGAGAACGACCCAAATTTGAGGTTAGTTCACTCATAAATCGCAAAAAGTGCAGGAACTCAGTTTTGAATAAATTTCCCTCATGTTCCGAATATGAGAAAAGCAAAGATTGGATTCTCTGGATTCTCGTAAATTTTCCTTATTTTAGGGCAGATTTTTGAGGTTTTCCACAGGAAAACATGCGGCAAATTTACTCATCCTGCACTTTTTCGATATTGAGTACACTGTACTCAAATTTGCGTTGATCTCATTGGCCGTGTACAGTTTTTTTTCGCAGTGGGAAAAGTTTGATTTGTTTACGAATTAGCCCGGGAAAGTGCCGAAAATGTGTCCGTCGCGAGTTTTGGTGGCGATGCAATGTTTTTCTAGTAAGTAAATGTGAATTTATTAACTTAATGTAATGTAATTATGTTTTTTTTTAGGAAAGTACCAGTCCCAAGCCGAATCCCGGTAGGGAATCCGAAGCTGGATCCCGGGCGGGGAGTTTGCAGCCAGATCTCTCGACATACTGCAGGTTAGTCAGTGTATTTACTAAAAGCTACAAGCCCGATGACGGGTTCCGTAAACGGATCCCGATGGGAAAACCGAATACGGATCCCGATGGGGATTCCGTAGACGGATCCCGATGGGGAAACCGAATACGGATCCCGATGGGAAAACCGAATACGGATCCCGATGGGAAAACCGAATACGGGTCCCAATGGGGAAACCGAATACGGATCCCGATGGGGATTCCGTAGACGGATCCCGATGGGGATTCCGTAGACGGATCCCGACGGGGAAACCGAATACGGATCCCGATGGAGAAACCGAATACGGATCCAGATAGGAAAACCGAATACGGATCCCAATGGGAAAACCAAATACGGGTCCCAATCGGGAAACCGAATACGGATCCCGATGGGGATTCCGTAGACGGATCCCGATGGGGATTCCGTAGACGGATCCCGACGGGGAAACCGAATACGGATCCCGATGGGAAAACCGAATACGGATCCTGATGGGAAAACCGAATACGGGTCCCAATGGGGAAACCGAATACGGATCCCGATGGGAAAACCGAATACGGATCCCGATGGGGAAACCGAATACGGATCCCGATGGGGAAACCAAACACCATTTTTGCGGGATTGTTGTCCGGCATTCCTACAACGTGTCCTGCCTATGTACCCTTCCACTTTTAGCGACTTTCTGGATATTGGGTTCGCCATAAAGTTACGCCAGTTCGTGGTTCATTCCTAAATAGAGCTAGAACTAGGGCGTAACAGCTTTTGTAATCAATGACTTCTCTCGATGATTTCGCGGAAGTCATGGCTCTCCCAGGCGAATCGACATCACCATCGATTAGAGAAAGACTTCTACTACCCGATGGATATGTTGGTTTGTGTAGGCGTGTCTTGAATTCCGAGAAATCAACAAGAGAAGCCATTGTTTACAAATTGCTTACGCGCTAATTCCAGGTCTATCTAGATTCTTCTACTCCATTCACCATTTTCATATACCCTCTGCCAAAGATGGTCCTAAGCACGCGTCGTTCGAAAACTCCCAGTGCTCCTCGAGCATTGTCCATTGTCATATTTTTCATGCACAATAATTTTGTTTATTATATATTTAAAGTTCGTTTGCAGCAATCTTTGGAGCGATCCGTGAAGGGGAAGGCTTGCCACTTGTATATCCGAACAGTGGACCAAACAAGCCAGCAACCCCGTCCAAAGTGTCATGCATTATTGACAAATTGGCACAGCGGGTCGATTTAAAGGGAGATCTGGAGGCGCAGCGAACACATTGTCATGATTGTCTGGTAGTTCACTCAAAAATGCTATAACAATCGCCAAGCTCGCTGTAATATCACCAAGTGCCTCGTCACCCACGAATAGGCGCCTATGTCAGTGGTCTAACAACTCTTAGCGCGCTAATGGCATAGTTCCCCTGCCGCATAGAGAGTTGCCACAATGATATTAGGTTAGCTAAGGTCAGTTAACTGACTGGTGGGAAACGGGAGCTTCAGCATTGACTGTTATGTACGCATTTTTATGATGTAATCTAACAACAATCGTGTGTAGTGTTTACACGATCATGTTTCTAATTCTAATGTGTTGTAAATATAATTGAAAGCATTTGAAAAGTAAGATTCTAGTGTTTTGTATATCTAAAAACATTAGTAAACATCTACATTTGAAAACATTCAAACAACGTTTACTTTAAACGTTTTGTACATCTGAAAACATCAGAGAACATCAAACACGAAGTACAATTGAAAACATCCGAACAACGTTTAGTTCTAACGTTGTGTACATCCGAAAACATCCAAAAAAAGTTCGGTTCCAGCATCGGGAGGCATCTACGTTAGAGAACATCAGAAAACGTTTACATATAAAAACATCCGAAAAACGTTTAGTTCTAACGTTTTTTACATCTGAAAACATCCAAAAACGTTTGTTTCTAACATCAGGAAACATCTACATTAGAAAACATCAGAAAACGTTTACATTTAAAAACATCCGAACAACGTTTAGTTCTAACGTAATGTACATCATAAAACATCCTTAAAACGTTTGGTTCTAATGTCAATAGATTGAAATTTTTGACGTCAGACCGACATTAAAATGGCAAAATTTTGTTCCAAAATTTCTGATGTATACACCATGTTACGTTGCTTAAATACAACTAAATCATAATGTTTCCTAATGTTTGACATCAGGCATACATTTGATTTTGATGCTGATGTAGACATCAAAATCAAACGTTGGGCTAATGTAAATTTCTATTCGGGAGGGTATAGATATCACTTGAAAAACCGACTATCGATCCGAGGCCCGGAGGGCCGAGTGTCATATACCATTCGACTCAGCTCGACGAGATCGGAACATGTCTGTGTGTGTGTGTGTGTATGTGTGTGTGTGTGTGTGTGTATGTGTATGTAACGAAATGAATGCGCTCACGTTTCTCAGCAACCGCTCAACCGATTTGGACAAACTCGGCGCCAAATGATAGGTCTTGGGGTTCCATTGAACGCTATTGAACGGTTTTGGAATCGGTGAACCGGTTCCGGAGATATGGCCGGAATAAGATCCGGTGAATATGGGCCTTCACGCTGGATTTAACGGAAAACGTATCAAAACCATCATGCGACGCATAAAATTACTACAGAATTCAAAAATAAGATCAATGCAAGTCGTGTTAAGTGTTCCAGACCACATTGGACACACTTGGACATGTTCCGGGTATCCCGGGGAAGTTGCTTGAATATGAATTGAATTAAAACCCATTAAATCACATTAAAATACGATGATAAGGTGATTGGTAGCCTCACCAAATAGACTACACCCGGATATATTCCGGGTACCCCCAGGAAGTGGCGTAGCGCCACTGGATGACACGGGGGTGGGGGGCTTGGTCACTGATAATGACAATAAAATAAATAAACTTGAATAAGTAAGAAGGGTCTGATCACACCATAGGTGGATAAATTCGGGTTTTTTTGTAGTGATCACAGTGGCAACACTTGCTTAAACTCTACACTGGACTCCTTTTATTGATAAATTTTGCTTCTATGAGCCTCTATTTTAAATCAACACACAGACGTTCCCAGGCTATGGTGCCCGTTTGGTCAGTGTTGTTTTTGTGTTGGTCCAAATAGTTTTGATAATATAATTACGCATTCTTGTTTTTTTGAACGGTTGATTTTTGTCCCAGTCTTGTCTTTTGTCGTCACTTATTTTGTCATTTTGTCTTGTGTATTAACCCCAACTTGTCTTGTGTATTGTGTAAACTTGTGTAAATTGTCCTTCCCCATCTGTTTGTAAACTGGTTTTGTTACTCTGTCATGACTAATTTCATTGATATATAAAAAATAGGAACATCAATTATAGGATAATATCGAAGGCTACAAATCAAGAAGACTGGCAACTGTTCCCTTCTCCCATACAAATGTCAAACGTCGCTGATAACAGCGCCTCTGCCAATTAAAGGTGGAACTTTGAAACACAAGTGTTTTTTTTTTTCCTCTGTTCGGGACCTAACACTACTGCGACCAGTATATTGATCTATTGTAGTATATCCCGTGTCCTTAGTTTAGTGCATGTCGTATTACTCCATCACTATTGAGAAATGATGCAGTATTCGATTTTTTTACAGTTGCCACTCTTGCATTTATCGCAAGGATCCGACTCTAATTGAAAGGTCCCGCTATTTATACCCTTCGGAGTGTTGAAACACCCTCCAAAGGCGCGCCCCTTTGTCAGTCAAAATTGGATTCCTTAGCAACAAAATTAAGGTATGACACCGATAATGACCATGCATCAGAACCCTAGTCTTAACCACTTCAAACTAGGGAACAATGATTAGAAGATTAGGAATCACATAGATGAAGACAACTAACTCATTTTTTCCTTGTTTCAAGATCATCCTCGGTAGTCAAAGCCGAGTCTTGTTACTATCAACAAGACATAAAAAGTAACAAGGACTAAGATGTGTTCCTTGGATTACTGAAAAATCCTGTTCCCTTAGTTTGAAGTAGTCAGGACTAGGAATCGGTGGTAAATCTTATCCCGTAACGTACCACGAAAAGGTGATCTACCCACGTTACGGGGGAACAAAAGTGTAAAGCAAAACTGAACAAAAGTGTTAGTGAGACTGCTCATAAAAAGTGACTGTGTGTGTGACCTAATGTCACCGAAACGAATAATCATAACACGGTACTCGTTGTTGTTTTTGTTTTGCTTTACACAATTTCACGACAATTTGTATCTTAATCCCAGCAAGCCGATTGTTTTCCAAATCCAAACCGAAAAACATGCCGTGATGGATCAAGTAGAGGATTGAAAGTTGGATCGATACCTAGTGAAAATAACTTTTACTTGTGAACAATTCTTTGAATCGACCGACCCCTTCCAGAGAATGATAATAACAGTGTCGGATTGGCCAGTGACATTCAAATGGTCAGCGAGTACTGTGCAAGTTGCCGAGCGTCACAACTTAACTCCCCCCACTGTGGCCAGGTGCCAAAGCCATGCGAAACGGGCATGCATTTTACTAATGCACCATACGAATGCCTATACATGCATCACTAAAGGGCTTAGGAAAAGTGGAAGATAATTCTGAGATAGCAAATTAATGATCGAGGAAAGTCCCACCATCATTGTGAATGGCATCATTGCCATAGTTTTAATTTTCAAAACAAATTTACTTGCGCATCTGTTCAATTTCAGCTGGAACTTTACTCGTTACCGGCATAAAGCAAAGAATGAAACGTTTCATTTATTTATACCTATGTGTGTGAATCGTGAACTAACACACACCATCATACAAAGGTTCCACTTTTGCTCAGAAGAGGCGTTGCCGTTACTGTCTCCTGATTTTTGGCAGGGTTGCCAGTCTTCTTGATTTGTAGTCTTCGATAATATGGTTATTTCTCGATTACTTTTTCAAAGGGACGTACCAGCTCTTGCAAACAATGCACCCGATCGCCATCCCGGCGCAACCAACACCACCAGCAGGTAGAGGAAAGTTTCCCCTATCTGATGGTAGCGCTAGCACGCGTGGGCGAGCCACCAGCTACGCCAAATCGACGACCAAAGTCAATTAATTAATTATTAAATACTCTCATGATCCTTGACTCCACTATGATTTTAACTTACCACTTTTTGATTATTTATCAAATAACTCTCCGAGTAAATAACGCCCCGATGCCTTGTTGGTGTCTGGTCTCATTTGGATTGGTCCTGAATTTGTTTGATATCCTGTTCGAAGTGTTTATTTTCCTTATCCTTAGTCCATTGAGTTATGTTATTTCTTTGAGTTCCAGCTTGTACGTGTTTCACGTCATATGATTCACCCTTTATAAAGATAATGGGTTAAAGAGTAAAACATACATAAAGGTAGATTAGTATTAGTTGTACTTGATCCAAGCAATAGAAAGAAGCATAGATAACTTAGTTGAAAAATTAAACTAATAGGGGAAATGCAGGTAATGTCGGCCTAAGTGTCCCTAATTTGGGCCCATTCATAAATTCAGCAATCAACTAAATTTTCAATAGCAACCAAAAATATCAATTAGTAACGTCCCAATAACGCGTTCATCTAGATAAAATTGATAAATAGCAGACTTTTAGCGATGGGCCCAAATTAGGGACATGTAGGCCGACATTACCTACATTTCCCCTATATAACTAAAAGTGCAATGGATAAGTGTTAGTTCCGGGATAGTTTTAGTGTTGAGAGTTATGTTTGTTTTGATCCGTATTCAGTCCTGCCGGCCCCTCCAGCACTATTTGCAGCAATTGTGATAAGATTATGCGACACTGCTACTACTACTATGTTAGATGTATGACTTTGTCAATTTTCGCTAGAGAAGAATACTGTTTCCTAACGCAACGCAATGCCTTTCAATAAATCACTCAATCAATTTGATTTTTGAAAATTTGCTCAATAGGGTTTAGTTGACACATCCTACCTTACTGAAAACTAAAGCCCAACAATCCTAATTCTTATTTCAAACATATCAACACATCTTTCCTAAAACTTCACTTATTCGTAAGCGCCTGATTGAAGATATGACTTTCGCTATTGACATTGTCTGTAATCAGAGATGGAAAATCATTTACATTCATTTACATTCATTTGCCTCTAACTTTTGTCATCAACAAAATTGTGTTTGAAGCTTTTGTAGGCTTTTATGTTAGCTACATCTTTTGTAATCAACTCAAATATGTATCTCTTATGCATGATGAATCAGAGCGATTAGAATCCACCATTGTTTTTCAGTGAATGTAAATTGCATTCACTAAAAAACAATAACATGTTCTGCCAGCTCTATTTCATCATGCATAAGAGATTCATATTTTAGTTATTAACAAAATTTGTAGTTAATATCATAAGCTACAAAAGCTTTACACATCATTTAACGGTATTCTGTTGATGAAAAAAGTTAGAGGCAAATGAATGTAAATGAATGCACGAAATGAATGTAAATGATTTTCCATCCCTGCCTGTAAATAACAAATACACTAAATAGGAAGATTTATTATACAAATTCAAAGGCTAGTCGCCTCCCTAAGCGGACCCCCGCGTCCTATCTCTTATGTTTATTGACTTTCTGAATTATCTTATTTAATAAGTAACTGAAATCTGAAGTTTTCTGCTCGATAGGCCCAAAATGGGCGAATAGGCCGGAGTAGTTCTCTACCCTATTGTATAATTTTTGCTGAAAATATTAGGTTGCGATTTATTGCGCTTTAGGAGATAATAAAGTTAAACAAAATTGCTGTTTTTTTCGTTTTTAGCAACAATATCTTTGAAATTTGAAGCATAAACCAGTATACTTCTTCCCAAAAGTTATTTATATAATAGATTTGCATAAGAGAAAAAATATAACATTATATGGAAAAGCAAAAAAAAACTCGAAACAGAAAGAAAAAAAAAACATATTTTCAACATTTTTTTCTTCAACTCCATATAACTCGGAGCCAGTAGGCTGTGGAAATTTAACGCGTTCAAAAGAGTTGTTTATTTTGACAAGATTAACAACTTTGCCCAAGAGATCAAGTCTCCAAAACGTCAGAGAAAAAGTTAGATTGTGGTGCCATCTTTCCGGAAGAGTTTTGAACTATTTGTTTATGTCAATATATGGTCCTTATTATGATGAGATACTTTGCCCAAGACACCAATTCGCAGAAATGCTTCGTTTGGGAGTTGTTAATTTTGCTCCGCTAGATTGCATTCCTGGCCCAGTGTATTGAATTTCAATTAAAATATCAGAGGATTATCTAATAGGCCTTAAATATTTTGTACCCTGCATATTAAAAAGATAGTTATTTAAGAAATTCGGGGTAATAGAATTCGAAGTAGTTGCTTTTCAGGTAATGCCATAGTGTGGTTATATGAAATAAGCAATAGATAGTTGAAAGAAGCTTCCGGCAGCTAAAATTGTTAGTTGGGTTCAGGGTGAATTATGAAGAAACTTCCTGTTCATCTGTCTGTCGGTCTATCTATCATGATATTTATCCGACAAAGCTGACTTAATAATAAAGGATATAATACCAAACCATACGAAAACCAAAAAAAAAAACAGTTCCAATTCAAGTAGTTGTCTAGTGCATTTTTATTTAATACGGTCAAAATACCACGGAGTACCCAGCGAGAATCCAATGCGGCAAAAAACTTCAACGGCTAATGTTCTCCAGAATCCAGTCCACATACAATGGTATCCGGATGTAAACTTTCGGGATGGTCTGTGCAATCGTACAATTGGTGATCCCTTGTGACGAAAGTCCGTACAGAACTGCCCGCTCAACGCCACCCTGGGGAACCATCGATACCAGCGGTGCTCCGAGGTGAGGCGTGCAGACGTAGTTGGGTCCCTGAGCCAGAGCACAGAACATCTTATCCGATACCCACGGAGTGTAGCCGTAGTCTTCATAGCGCTCTTCGCACTCCTCCACTTCGGCGAACTCGGACCGTGTTTTGTACAGTTCCGTGGAGTAGCGATTGTTGTTGACGGTGATCTCAAACACCGTTAGGATAAAATCATTCGGAAGGTTATTGCGCAGGTCGTTTCGGACCGGAAGACAGACCGGTTGAATGTTGTCTGAAAGAATGGAATCATGTTAGCCGAATTGGAACAGATTATAATCAAACTAAAAGTTATTACCAGTGAATTGAACCTTGTCAACCAACCGCACCAGGCCAAAATCGTTCGCCAGGAAGGGTTTGTTAGCCTGCGGATGAATGGTGAACGGAAGCACTGCCTTGATATCAACCGGACCGGTTGAGCATTCTTCAACGGTGTTGCGAGTTCTTGGATCACTGAACGTGTCGCAATCTCGAGCTTCGTTCAACGTACGCTCTCCCAGTCGAACGTAATCTCTAAAAGCGGAGATATTGAAGTGAATTAACTCGAATAACTGTACATCGGGTAGACCTACAAATCTTTGTTCTCCTTAGACTTAAGACAGGACGATAAAGCTAGCACGTATCGGTTGTTAATCAGCGTGCCTGTGCAGTAAGGATCCTTGTCCGGTGTGGCCTTGCTGGATCGAATCATTGCCATCCATGGGAACTCGAATACACCGGCACGGGAAGCTGTTTTCGTCGGTTGGCTTCGCTTGGCAACTCCACATTCTAGAGGTAGTAGAATTGCATTCCGGTGGATGGGAATTCGTTCCACTTGATTTGGATCGCAGCAGACACTGCGGCGAATTCCACGAAGTTGACAAACCTTCTGACGAAGGGCGTTGGCCGTATCCTTAGTCAAGACGGGAGACCTCAGATCATCGAAGGTGTCCCTACACTGCTGAACTGGGACGCAGTTTCCATTTGATTGCCCAGGCACCGAGCAAGGTACGATTTCTGTAAAAACGCTCATTAGTTATTGAACACGTTGGAATAACCAGCAATACTTACTTTCAATTCCATACTCGTTGCTGAAATCGGTATTGGTGACTTTTTCGATCCAATCCAAATACGGAAGCAACTTGGTGAACACGGTGTAGGTTGTAGAAAGGCAACGGTCATCACCATCCCTAGCTTTCGTGAAGGACACAATACCTCCCAGGTACCAAGCGTCACCTTGTTCAAAGACGATTCCACCACCACTATCTCCATTGCAAGCTGAAGTACCATTCGTATAACCAGCACAGAACACCTTGCTGGTCAACACTCTGCCGTACAATTCCGGTTCTTTTCGCTTACACTCACGTTCCTCAACAACCGGCAGCTTTGCCAACTTCAGCGTCGTCGAAGGAATATCATTCTCGGTGAATCCCCATCCAACAACAGCGCCAAGTTTACCTGGTTCCAAATTGATTTTTTTGCTGACGCAAGCCGGCAAAATCGAATCACTGAATGGAACCGGATTTTCCAGTTCCAACAGCGCAATATCATCCTTCAAATCATTCAACGAAAATCCAGAATGTCGATGAACCTTCAGCACGTTGAAGATCTTCCCATCGGGAGATCCAGCAGCGTTCACACCCAGCTGAACCGACAGCTTCTTCCGCTTGTTCGGATTTTCCGGGTCCATCGTGCAATGAGCTGCAGTGACTACGAACCGCTCACTGATCAGCGTCCCACCGCAGACGTACTCCGGATGATCGCCGGCCGCGTGCTGCCGAATCGCTGCGTGCCATGGCCAGTCGGTGATCTTGGCATCCATTCCGTTCACGATCAGCAGCGTGTTGGCATTTTTGGGGATACCGCACTGGAAATCGGCATTTTCGAACACCTCCGACGCTGAGCTTAGTCCCAGAACGATCAGCAACGGCAACAGTGCCGCCGTAAGGCTTATCATTTTAACCACCACCGTATGTTTTAATCTCGTGCAGCCTTTTCCGTCAAGCAACGGATCGCAACTGATTGCCACGCATTTTCAGAATGATCTCAGAACGACATTTGGTGGTCATCTTGTTCTTGTTGCCTTCTTGAGAAACATGTTCCACAAGAATTTCGACCAAGAAATGGGAAACCCCATAGGACAAGAAACAGATAATGGAAGAAGAACGAGACGAGTGTTCCGCAGATGTGAAGCTGATTTACGCATCGTTGGGAACGGAGTGGAATGTTTTCTGCATGAACTGATTTGTTAATTGTGCTTGTTTAAGCTTACGGTAGGTTTTCTAATTTTAATCTCTCAAGTGTTTACCGAAAAATGTTATGACAAATAATGGCATGCTTTGATGCAGGGATCACGCCATAATTGAGATGCTAATTTATTCTAATGGCCATGGCTACTATGGTGTGATTTTGGCAGTCATTCCTTTATTCGTTCTCAACTGGGCGGTTAATGGAAAGTTTTGGAGATTTAATCGAGGTACAACTTTTGGGTGGGATCTGGCATCTCATTTCAGAGATTAACTATACTAGATTAGTTTGTTCCTTTGAAACAATAGAAAAATAAAAGGTTTATTAACCTTTGCAAGAACTGGAAATATTTTGTAACCTAACTAGGGAATTTTATCTCATCTGAGTGACACGTGTACAGAAAAAGTATGACTCCCCCCCGGTGGACAAGCGTGGACATAGGCTTAACCCCTCCGTTATGCGGTAGTTAAAAACACAATGCAAATAATCATTTGCGGGGCTGTAACAAGATTTTCAAAATTTTATCCGCGACATCGCGGATTTGCTTCGTAGCTGCGCCTCTACCGACTGAGCTAAGGGGCTATCGTTTTTACACTTTGGAAAAAAAAACAATGTGTATTCTTCAGCTATTGATGTTCTTGGTAGTATAAATTCTGAGAATTTACTTACCTTACCAATCAGGCTAAGACCTTGTTGTCCTCTGCTGTCCGAAGAAGTCGTCTCAACTCTACTCGATCCATGGCCACACTTCGCCAGCCTCCTATAGTCTTTTAGACAGTCAACTTCGTGCGGCGGCGAATTTTATTCGACCAGAGCGTCCTCCGGAGTCCAAAGTAGGCACGATTGCCTGCCATAATGCGTCTTTGAATTTCTCTGTTGATATCATTTTCGGCGGTCACCAGTGAGCCCAAGTACACGAACTCATCGACCACCTCGATTTCGTCACCGTCAATCTAAACTCGGGGTGGGAGGCTAACATTGTCATCCCTAGAACCTCTTCCTTTCATGTATTTTGTCTTTGATACGTTGATAGCAGGTCCAATCCGCCTAGCTTCAGCCTTCAGTCGTTTCCGCTTTCGTCTCAAAGTTCCGTGCCATAATGTCAATGTCATCGGCGAAGCCAAGAAGCTGGATGGACTTCCTGAAGATCGTGCCACTCGTGTCTATCCCAGCTCTTCTGATCACACCTTCTAACGCGATGTTGAATAGCAGACACGCAAGTCCATCGCCTTGCCGTAACCCCCTTCGAGATTCAAAGGGACTCGAGAGTGTCCCCAATACTCGAACCACGCACATCACTCGATCCATCGTCGCCTTGTCCAATCGCGTCAGTTTATCCGGAAATCCGTACTCGTGCATAATCTGCCATAGCTGATCTCGATCGATTGTGTCGTATGCGGATTTGAAATCGATGAACAAATGATGTGTGGGCACGTTGTATTCGCGGCATTTCTGCAGAACCTACCGAATCACGAAAATTTGGTCCGTGGTAGCGCGGGCACCAATGAATCCCGCCTGGTATTGCCCCACGAACTCTGTTGCAAGTACCTTGTAGGCGCTCAGCAGTGTGATCGCGCGGTAGTTGCAGCAATCCAACTAGTCGCCCTTTTTGTAGATTGGGCATACGACAGCTTCCATCCACTCCTCTGGTAATATCTCCTCCTCCCAAATCTTGGCAATTACCCAGTGTAGCGCTCTAGCCAGTGCTTCACCACCGTATTTTAATAACTCACTTGGTAGTTGATCTACACCAGTTGCTTTGTTGTTCTTCAGCCGACCGATCTCATCCTCAACTTCTTGAAGATCAGGGGCCGGTAGCATGTCGTCTTCTGCGCATGCTCCAAGGTCTGTTGCCGTGCCACCTTCGTTTTCTGCTGCTGCGCCGTTGAGGTGCTCGTCATAGTACCAACAATCAATACGAGACTATCGATTTGAAATTGGCTCACTACTTGACTAGCCTATTGGTCCCAAGAAAATGATTAACGTATCCCATTCTAGTCAAAATTCTAGTACTACGCAATGTTTGTTTTGATTAGCTATGAAAGTTTGACAGATAAAATGAGGGGTTATTGGTTTTTCCTATGTTTCGAGGGGTGAATCGATTAGCTTGGGACCGAAGAGAGTACCAGAGCTGTGCTAAAAAGTTGAGCACGTTATTTCGGGACCTTCTAGTCTTAGAGTTACCTCTATGATAGTACTGCTTTCACCTCTCAATCACCTCACACTTGTTCGTGAGAAGGTTACCGTCCAAGTCCTTGCACATATCGGCTTGCGGCACGTAGCCTTTGCGCGAACTATTTAGCTTCTCGGTCTTCCTGCTGACGCTTCTTCCTTGGGAAAACCAAGTTTTGTCTGTTCCGCGGTTGTCTGTATCGCTCCACATTCAATCTCGTGCGGTGTTGCAGCATTCTCGCCCGTGCTGCATTCTTCTCCTCTACTAACAGTTTGCATTCACCGTCAAACCAGTAATTTCTTCGGTCCGGGATTGCAATACCTAGTGCCGCTGCAACAGTACTACCAACAATCAATACGAAACTAACGATTTCAAATTGGCTCACTACTTGACTAGCCTATTGGTCCCAAGCAAACGATTAACGTACCCTATTATAGTTGAAATTCTATTACTACACTATGTTTGTTTTGATTCGCTATGAAAGTTTGACAGATAACATCAGGGGTGTGTGGATTCATGCAGAACATGCAGGGGTGAGTGAAATAGCTTGGGACTGCTTGGGACCGTTGTTCTGGTACTGAGTGAGCCAAAAATAATAATGATTTTCTTCGGGACCCAGTGGTCTTAGAGTTACCTCTATGGTACTACCAATGGCGGAACGGATGTCCCTCCAGCCATCTTCAAGAGAAGCTGCGCCAATTCTGAAAATTTAGTGAACATTAATAGCAACAATCAATACGAAACTAACGATTTTAAATTGGCTCACCACTTTAGTAGCCTATTGGTCCCAAGCAAACGATTAACGCACCCTATTCTAGTCGAAATTCTAGTACTACGCAATGTTTGTTTTGATTCGCTATGAAAGTTTGACAAATAAAATGAGGGGTTATTGGTTTTTCCTATGTTTCGAGGGGTGAATCGATTAGCTTGGGACCGAAGAGAGTACCAGAGCTGAGCCAAAAAGTTGAGCACGTTATTTCGGGACCTTCTAGTCTTAGAGTTACCTCTATGTAAATAGGGTGAATAGAACGAATTACCATCCAATAAATTTAATTTGAGGTTTTCATTTTAAGAACTATAAAAACAATTTTTTTAGGAGTTCTTCAAAAGAGTTTTAAGGAAAATGTTAAGGTAATTCCAAGGGGTTGGTCACTCTGCACAGTGTGTCAAAACTAAGCTTGGACACACCAGTTGTTTTGATTATAGATACTATAGATTCCATAGATAGGCAGAGGAAAAGTATAATGTAGCCAAACGAACTGTCAGTTAGTATAGAAAAACGAGCATGACGTCATCATGGTGTTGTTTGAGGGAGAAGTATTGTAATATTATGAGCACAAAACGCGTTCCACACTCCACATTCCGATTTATTTCACGGACAACGCAAGAAGAAAATATAAAGCAATTAATTAATTAATTTAGCTTTATTTAGGAGGCTTTCAGCCTTAGGCTGGTTCGCCTCCAAATATAAAGCAAACCATTCCTCGATACATTGTTGCAAATATTTGCTTTGCACTTCATTTTGAATTTTTACGCACGAAACAAAACAAAACTGCACAACGAAGAGCTCTATGATGACATGAACTTTTTTCACGGATGCCAGTAAGATCATTTATTTTTCATGGTCGCCAAAACAACTTTTTGTGCCTCCGCTTATCTATGGAATCTATACACGGCGAATGAGAACGACCCAAATTTGAGTTTAGTTAACTCATAATCGCCAAAAGTGCAGGAACTCAGCGATGAGTAAAATTTGTTTCATGATTTCCTGTGGAAAACCTAAAAAATCTGCCGGAAAATGAGGAAATTGACGAAAATTTTATTCAGTCTTGGAGTAGTACCAATAGACTGAGTGAATCCAATCTTTACTTTTCTCAAATTTGGGAATTTTTCCCTGAAAAATCCTCGAAAAACTTGGGAAAACATGAGGCAAAATTACTCATCGCTGAGTTCCTGCACTTTTGGCGATTATGAGTGAACTAAACTCAAACTTGGGTCGTTCTCATTCGCCGTGTAGTATCTATAGTTTTCATTGTTTTGATTCGATGAAAGTTTGACAGATAAAATGAAGGGATAGTAGATTTTCCTAGAGTCGGTGTATAATGAGTCACGCCAAGAGAAAAACAGTTGAACTCGCATCACGGTTTTCGAAAGATTCCCTTTCTTTTCACTTGGCAACAGAGGACTTCTGCATCAACTTCAAATGACTTCTAGCGAGGAAAAAAATTAACGGCTGTAGTAAATAATTATATCAGTGATTTTGTCGAATTATCTTAAAGGAAAATAGTAGAAATTGTCATTATTGATCATTACAAAACGTATCGCATGACAAATGTAATGCTCACTGCGTGTATATGATCATTTCTTCGATTATATTTTATATTTAATTGCAATACCTTTCGTGGACCTTTCATAGCATCGTAATGCTTGTGTACTTTGCACGATAGGTAGCCGGTTTGACAGTTCAATAGGTAGACTTGGCTTCACTCTTGGCGTGACTCATTATACACCGACTCTAGATTTTCCTATGTTTCGAGGGGTGAATCGATTAGCTTGGGACCAGAGCTGAGCCAAAAAGTTGAGCTCGTTTCTTCGGGACCTTCTGGTCTTAAGCAAACCCCACACGTATCAATATATTGACGCGAAGGGGAATTATTGACGTTAATATTGATGATGTGAATACAGAAATATTGTCAATACCGATGTATTGACGTCAATATTGAATGTATTGACAATACGATTATTGTCAATAAAAGCAATCGTGTACGGTCCACATTAGAGTTACCTCTGTGCTCTTACATTGGTTCATCGTGTTCGGATTTGAGACAGTCGTCCGTCACCGAAATGGGCGTTACACCACCGGACGCTGCTAGCACGGCGTAGGCTGTCGCGGCTGCTGCCGACATTGGGTTGCCAGGTGCTGGTGCTATGTCCATGCCCATGTTTTCGATGTTCTCGTTGCTTCACGCACCGTTCATCGTCTTGGAGGAGGAGAAGCACAGCTTCATAATGACCGGGAATGTTGTGCCTTTGTGATCGATCGTGCTGTGGTTCCACTTCATGATGGCGTTCACCGCCAGGGCTACGCTCGGGATCTCGACCAATCCGGAGGAGGAACGTTCCGATTTCAGCGGGAACATTCGCACTTGCGACGGGTGGCAGTCCTTGGTGGTGAATGCAGTCAGCAGCAGATCCTCGGACATACCGGGTGGAGAATTGAAGAAGTGGAGAATCTTGCTCGGGAAATGAAGCTATTGTTCTTTGAAGCTGATCGAATTGTCCGGCACGGTGTAGAGGTTGGTGGACTCTGACAAGTAGTTCTGCTTGGAAAATGCAATCTGAATTTGGCTAGGGTAAACGCTCCTATAGTTGCGGTACGTTAGAAGCGTTAGGTCCCTATAGTTGTGTATTGAGTCTCCATGCACAACTATAGGAACCTAACGCTTCTAACGTACCGCAACTATAGGAGCGTTTCCCCTACCATCATTACCGATTGGAATGTTGTTCAAATGCTGAATGCTCTTTGTTCCTCAGGAACTTTATCCTGACTACATTTCCGTACAGGCAGAGCAGATTGAACAGTTTATCAATGATGGCTGTGTTTTTATCGAGTTCGTAGACCATCATCAATGCACCCTGTTGCTGTGCCGGTTGAATGAAGTTGGCTGGTCCGTTTCGGGTCAGGCGGTGAAAAATTCGGTGCAAATCCGTTTAATCCGCCGGCTCCCAGAAGGGCTGGTTTAAGACCATGGTTGACTAATGATTGCCGGTCGTTGTACGGGGTGGATCTTCTGCCGAAGATGGTAGGATCAACAGTTGGATCGTGTAGCAACGGGACTCCTCCGTTGCAGGCATCCTTGGAGACGGCTGCTTCCAATGTGTAGTCCCAACTGAAGTCCACGTCGTTTTTGTAAACATTTAGTTTTTCTGGCTTGACATAGTCGATCTTCATGAAGGCACACTAGGGTGCTTCATTCTGAAAAAAGTGATGAATTTCTGAAGGGCCACCCTCCAGTTCGATTCATAGCCCCAAAATATGAACCTGTGCAAAAATTGGTAAAGATTGATGAAGGTTTAGAGGTCGCGCCAATGATTTGAAATTTGTATGGGAATTACTATGGAAGAATTTAAAAAATCGCTTATATCGCTATAACTTTGCTTCTACTTGTCCAAATGTCGAAAAAATTTAGTATGTTATTGCTATGGCAATAAACAAAAAGCCTACAGTTGCTACGCTCAGTTTTGCAGCGTATCAAGAATTATAAAAATGTGAAAAAATGGCAAAATAGGGTAAATTGACAGATGAATATGTACAAGGCAACAACGCCAATTTCATCGCAACAACAACAGGCTTGTTGATCATTGTCATGACAACCACATATTTTTTTTTTTCAACGTTTGGACAACTACAACCAAAGTTAGAGCAATGTAAACGAAAATCAATAATTTCCCATACTAATTCACCAAAATCTCCATACAAAATCCAAATCATTGGCGCGACCTCTAAACCTTCATCAATCTTTACCATTTTTTGCACAGGTTCATATTTTGGGGCTATGAATCGAACTGGAGGGTGGCCTATCAAAAATTCATCACTTTTTTCAAAATGAAACACCCTAAGGCACACTGCAGTGTGCAGCAACCGGAGTAGGTGTCACAGCCATCGCGGGCTCTGGTGGCGGATTCAATGCTGTCAAACTCAACCATAGCTTGGACTCCATTCTTCTTGAATATCTTGATACGTTGCACTTCTCCGTTGGGTGAGCAGCTGGTGTGAAGAACGTCCACTGTAATAGCATAGAGGTAACTCTAAGACCAGGAGATCCCGAATAAATGTGCTCAACTTTTTGGCTCAGCTCTGGTATTATCTTCGGTCCCAAGCTAATCGGTTCACCCCTAGAAACATAGGAAAATCCACTAACCCCTCTTTTTATCTGTCAAACTTTCATAGCGAATCAAAACAAACATAGTGTTGTACTAGAATTTTTACTAGAATGGGGTACGTGATCGATTTGCTTGGGACCAATAGGCTAGTCAAGTAGTGAGCCAATTTAAAATCGTTAGTTTCGTATTGATTGTTGGTAATAGGATAGACTGGATTAATGATGCTGAACAGCAGGATATGGTTGGGCCGGGTTGCTACCTCGCGCTTTCGCCGAGGCTCATCTGTTACGTTGATGTTGTTGTTGTTCCGGCTATTGAGCGGAACCGTCTCGATTATCTCCTAGTCACCACCGGCACCGTTTCCGTTGAACGCCATGATCATTGGAATTGAGCTTTGTTTACTAGCATACACGGGCAAGCAAAGAGGAGGGAACCTGTTGAAAAACCTGGAACTCAACGTAGACTCGTACTAGGTGAAGCCATTGAGGTAACTCTAAGACCAGAAGGTCCCGAATAAATGTGCTCAACTTTTTGGCTCAGCTCTGGTACTCTCTTCGGTCCCAAGCTAATCGATGCACCCCTCGAAACATAGGAAAATCCACGAACCACTCATTTTATCGGTCAAACATCCATAGCGAATCAAAACAAACATAGTGTTGTACTAGAATTCCGACTAGAATGGAATACGTTAATCGATTTGCTTGGGACCAATAGGCTAGTCAAGTAGTTAAGCCAATTTTAAAAAGTTAGTTTCCAACCGGTGGTGAAACTCTACCCACAAGGTCCGTAAATGTTCTTCCTACTCCCGGGTCATCTCAGGTTTCGAAAAAGAAAACAAAAACAAGCGCTGTTAAAATACCGGGTTGCCAAACAAGGCATTATTCACAAGCAAACAGAAGTCAGTTCAATGACTTCTCGGCACTGCCGGTACAGCTGTGGCACACTGTGAAAAAATGTTGCGCGAAATAAATGTGTAGAGTGACCACCCCTTGTTTTCACCACAATTTTAACATTTCAATTTCTTAGGATCTTTCTTGACAGGACAACCGTCCTTTGCGTAAGAGGAATCACCACAATTCATGCATTTAGCTGTCATGTAGCAATGTTTTGTTCTTTGATCTGATACAGGAATTCACCACTGGGCCGACCTTTCAAGTCAACCTTGAACAGACATTCAGTTTTGGTGTCGTAAGTGAAAAATTGGTGCTGCTTCTCAGCAAGATACTTGAGAAGCCGTATGAATCCATTTAAGGTTTCAGCCGTGCACGGCATTCACCCCGACGACCAATATGAAGTGGAAACTTGAATTTAACGGATTTCAAAAGTTCCTTGCGAAGAACATGGAAATCGGAAGTGGTTATCACAATAGGGAGGACCTTTTCCTTCTTGGCATGTTTAAAGGAATTTTGATTGCTCAAATAAATGTCATGAAGAGGGGGATCAAGGGATTGCCCTTTTTTTAATTTAGGCATCATGGCGGCAGAAAAACGTTTCTCCAAATCGACTTCCAAGCAGATTACTACGAATCCGAAGGATCGAAGAAGAGATTTCCAAATCGATATCCAAGCAGTATACCATAGAGGTAACTTTAGGACTAGTAGCATTGAGGTAACTCTAAGACTAGAAGGTACCGAAGAAACGTTCTCAACTTTTTGGCTCACCTCTGGTACTCTCTTCGGCCCCAAGCTAATCGATGCACCCCTCGAAACATACAAATATCCACGAACCCCTCATTTTATCTGTCAAACTTTCATAGCGAATCAAAACAAACTTAGTGTAGTACTAGAATTCTGACTAGAATGGGGTTCGTTAATCGATTTGCTTGGGACCAATAGGCTAGTCAAGTAGTGAGCCATTTTAAAATCGTTAGTTTCCACCGGTTTGTTGCTTGAGTTGTGTGAGGGGGGGGGGGGGGGGGGGGATTGTTTAGGAAAAGTTTCGAGTGCCTACGGTCAAAAAAAAAAATTCTAAAGAAGTAAATGGTCGATTGTCCAGCAGGGGGTCTAATACCTCTAGAAAAAGGGTCTACGTAAATTATTAAGAGCCCCTAAGGTATGTTTGGCTGTACCAGAGTTGATAATAGAAGTGTTACGCAGACTGAAACCAAATTCTACCCATCGAACTGTCAAACCGTCTACCTATCGTGCATAAGTAGACAAACTGACTCTGTTGCATGGGAAACATTATTGTATAACGAAGGAAAATTTCACAACCCAGGTGAAGTCATCCGAGGTATAAACAAATACAAAGGCTTCCAAAATGAAAAAAAATACCCATTGATCGACATCAGTGTAGCAAGCTTCACTCTACGTAACTCTTCTATTATCAACTCTGGTATGTACAAGGTTATCTATTATATAGTTAATCATAGAGGTTGAATGGACTACCCGCATAAACGCGAACCATCACATGACCTTACCGATAATGGTTATAAATTGTTTATAATCCCTGCTAAACTTCAACTGAAATGGTTATGGAACTTTACATGAACGTTTGTGTGATAAAGTTTTAACCTTATGTATTATGGTTTTTTGGAAGCGGACCTTACAAATAATGGGTTGTTAAGAACCATTACCATTCCAAATTCTTGTTTTCTCCATACATTATCGGAAAGAGAACTATATTAGAACGTTTTTACTTATGGTTTGAGAACATTAATAGTTATGGTTATGGTAGTCAGTAAGGTCCATTAATGGTTTTGTATTATCGCTCAACTTTACGTGAAATATATCGTGAATTGGTAATCAGTAATTTACAGGCAACCAATTTGCGATATATTCCACATAAAGTTGATCGATGTTACAAAACCATTCATGGACCTTACTGGTTACCATAACCATTACCATTAATGTTCTCAAACCATAAGTTAAAAGGTTTTAGTATAGTTTTCTTTCAGAAAATGTATGGAGAAAACAAGAATTTTGAATGGTAATGGTTCTTAACAACCCATTATTTGTAAGGTCCACTTCCAAAAAACTATAATACTTAAGGTTAAAACTTTATCATTAAACGTTCATGTAAAGTTCCATAACCATTTCAGTTGAAGTTTAGCAGGGATTATAAACAATTTATAAACATTTTAGGTAAGGTCAATTTATGGTTCGCGCTTATGCGGGTAATCATTACATTCTACTTGGCCAGTTTTGTTCGATGCTCACATCACCAATCCATTTGATGCTTTGAAGAATCAGTGTAAGCTGTAAATACCGACTCCAATAGCTTATAACTTACTTGACATAAAACAATATTAAACTCAAGGATGTAGTAATTACAACTAATTATGGCAATGTTCTCATGGGATGATTTCAAAATGTGCCATCTGAAGAACCACGCAAGATGTTTTGTTCGAACAACAGCCATGAATTGACGCATGAAGCACAAGGGGAAGAACCAAAAATCTTATTTGAAGAACACCTAGAACCAAATCAACAGCATCGTCACTTCGCACACTCTGTCTTCAATCCACTCGCTCAACCGGTTGGAGGAAAAATCCCACAATTTACAACTTCTTGATTCTCACTCCATTCGTATTTCACTGTTCACCGCCGACGTCGTCATCGTCGCAAATCGTGCCATTTAGTCCTAGCAGCGACATTGCTCAAAGCGGATCGTTGTTATAAGAGTTCCAGAATGAAGATTTTCGTTTGTTTGATAGCGCTCATCGCGGCCATCCAAGTGGGTGCCCAGCGGGAACCGGTCAAGTTGAATCCATCCAAGTTGGCGCTCCTGCCGAAGGAGTGCGGCGTTGCCAAGTACCCTCCGTATCCAACTGGCATCTTGAGTAAGGTGTTTGAATTTCCATGGATTGCTTTGGTAAAGTTTAACAAGACTCGCCGACCGGCGACCTGTTTCGGGACGTTGATCAACCAGCGGTACGTGCTGTCGGTGATCGGATGCGTGAGGAAGACGAAGAAGGATCCGTAAGTTGCTTGCTTAACAGGTTTCAGATAGACGCTAGTTTTTAATTGGGAAAATCTATTTCCAGGGATTACATTCGATTGGGAGAGCAGTCAGCGCTAACGGATCCTGATTGCAGTGAGCTGAAGCAGAGCGATGGTTCCGAGCGTAAGGAATGCGCTGGTCCGGTGGTGGACATTCCGATCGAATCGTACGTTTCCCATCCGGAGTTTGATCAACCGATGTATACCAATGACCTGGCGTTGATGCGGATGTCCCGTGAAGTCGAGTACAATGATTACATTCGTCCGATTTGTCTTCCCACGACTCCGGAGTTGCTCAATGCCATTCCACACGATCTGCTGTTGACGGCCTGGGAGCTGGAAATGAACGTCCCGACGCATTACGTTGGTGAGTTGGAGAAGTACCAGGTCGAGAACTACAATCTGGATGCCTGCCAGCGAGAGTACGAGAAGATTGGCTTCACTCCGGAGCTTGAGATCAACCGATTCTGTGCCCGTCAAAAGGGACCGAACTATGTGTGCACTCGGATGGCAGGAGCACCGATCGGAGCAGTGGTGGACGTTGAAGGAACCCAGCGACATGTCCAGTTTGCTATGGCCAAATTTGCGCCACTCAACTGCACCGCTCGCCAAACGGTGCCAATCCTCGCAATGCGCATCACCGAATACATGGAATGGATTACGGACAATATAGAGGCGTGAGGAGATTGGCAAGGTGATTTGGAATTTGTCCAACATAATCATGTTTTCTAAGGAGTAAAATTCATCAACAGATTTTATTTTGAATAACAAATACAATTTCTAAATAAAAAGTTTACATTTTCTGGAGATTTTTATTTTTCACTATTTTATAGCATGGCTTACCTACCGCACTTAATAATATAAAATTCAAATTTCCGTTCAAGTTTAGCTCTAGATGCCGAATTTCAGTAATTTTGCACCTCCGAGCAGCAGGGCAGAAATCACAACAAAAAATTACGTTTGCTTGCTGAATTTCAACGCTCAGTAAAACTGAGATCTCGGCAAACAAATCCAAGCTGCACGCACTCCAGTCACGAACAGCTAAGGTTCAATATTCTCCAAAATCCACTGCAAATAGTAACCCATGCTCATGGCTAAACCAGGAATGACACTCCGGAAAGTACAATTTTGTGGAGCAAACTTCCACTGACCGAATAGAACAAATCGCTCGCCGTCCATATCCACGTAAGCTCCAATTGAAGCTCCATGAATCAGCTCACAATTGAACTCCGGTCCCAGCGGAAGGGCACATATTCGATCCGACTGGATTGGCGACTCCGGAATGAATCCAATTTTCTCGTAGGCCTTATGACATTTGTCGAGGCTCACCAGTTTATTGGAATAACGGCGGAGTTCACCACGGTAGACATTTCCCTTCATGAGGTCCATTTCCCACGCGGTCATGATTAGCTCCTCCGGTATCGTAGATCGGTGCGGGGAAAACAACGGCAGGCAAACCGGTTGGATGTTACCGGTGAATGATATGTCCGAGACCATTCGAATCAATGCAACATCGTTTCTGTACACGGGGATGTCAAACAAGGGATGGTGAACGATTGATTCGATTTTGACGTCCAGCACAGGACCCACGCAGAATTGTTCACCGCCATGGTCGATTCCGCAGTCAGGATTGGTTGACTCCTTGTGTTCACCCAAACGGATTTGATCTCTGAAATTTTCCATTTTTTAGATTAATCTGATTTTTATGAAGACACAAATCGACAGTGAGTATGCATAAGGGCGTAAACGCGATGATCGATTCTCTTCGTCGATTTTCTCTTGTGTTAATGACTCGCTAGAATTAACGTTTCTTGGTGCGTTTACTGCTGCTTTTGATAGGCAACACAACCTGTTACAACTCTGCATTTAACAAATTCTAGAAAATTGTTTCGTTTAGCTGTAGCAATGCAAAGAGAAAATCGATGAAGAGAATCGATCATCGCGTAGACGCCCTTATGCATGCTTACTGTCGAAATATTCTTACACTTTAATTTTTTTGAGTTTGCTCATACACCCAATCATGGATAGGACGTATCGCTGGTTGATCAGTGTTCCCAGACAGAACGGAATAGCTCCGTTCTTCTTCTTCTGGTAGCGTACCATCGCCATCCAGGGAAACTCGATAACTGACGTATCTTTCAAAGTGTTTTTTTTTTTATGTTACTTCATACGCGAAGTTAACGATTTTCAGAGTTGGTTGGAAATGCTAACATGAAGCTTTAGTGTGATGATTTATTAGCTAGAGAATGATCTTTAGAAGAATGTAGGTGGATAGTTCTGTTAGAGTACGGCAGTATGAAAATTGAATAGAAGTTGAAAATGAGCGAAGGGCCATTTAAGCGACAGTTTTCAAGATGACGCACATTTTTGCCTAGCCCGTACGATGTACGCGGGGACTTGAAGTATGTCTCCAAGTCCACAGGCAAAAATGTGGACGTATCTTGCTTGTTTTCAGATTGGGAACGAATAAAAGATCGACCGCAATCGACGGGCAACAGTAATGCATTTGGATGCAGCGGTATAGGCTCTATCTGGTCCTGCTGGCAACAAACAGCCCGTAGAATTCCGCCGATTTTGCAGATCGAATCATTGATGAAGTAGGCGTCATTTTGAGAAATGACCGATGCCCGAATTATGTTGAATATGTGCTTGCACTGCTGGAGTGGCACACAGGTTCCCTGTATCCCAGTAGGCGTTGTACACGGTACGTTCTCTGTTGGAGTGGAAACGGAATATGATACTAGATCCAGATTTTGTTTTAAGTTTACCGATACTTACTCTCTTCATTGTAAAGATTGTTAAAATCTATATTTGTGACGTTTTCAATCCAGCCCCAGTAGGCACTGACATTCGTGAACGCGGTGTATGACTCAGTCAGACACAGTCGAGATTCAGCGCGGCGAGACTTTGTAAACGATACAATGCCGGCAACATGCCAAGCATCACCCTGTTGCATTACCAAACCGCCACCACTGTCGCCATTGCAGGGCGCAGAACCTGTTTTGAAATTTAAAAAAAAATCAAAAATTCAAATTCCGGGGCCCTGATTAAACCTACCATTAGCATAACCAGCGCAGAACATCTCATTATTGAGCACATCTTCGAAAACCCCCGGATCGCTTTTTAAACACTCCGACTCCGTTACCACTGGCAGTGTGAGCTTCTTCAGAGTAGGCGACGTTCTATCGCTCTCCCCATACCCCCAGCCAACCACCGTTCCTACTTCGTATCGCAGCGTGGCTTTCTGGTTCAGGCAAGCTGGCAAAACGTGCTCATTGTCAATCAATCAATCGGATTCTGCAACTCCAACAGTGCAATATCGTGCAGGAAACTATCCCTCGAATATCCGTTCATGTGAATCGTCTTGACCGACCGATTCTGTTGTGACTCCTCCGGATGATCTATATTATACACCCCAGCCAACACGGTGATATCGGCCACGTTGCGTTTCAATTGGTGAGGATTGGTACTAACCACGCAATGAGCTGCAGTCAAGACATACCGACGACTGATTAAGGTTCCACCGCAAGCGTACTGCATCTGTCCATCCCTTGACTTTACAAACAGTGCAACATGCCACGGCCATAAACCATGGCTGGTATCCTGACCACTAACGATCAGGTAGGTAGATCTTGCATGAGGCAAGCCACAGCGAAAATCCTGCTCAGTTGAACTGATGCTGATCAACGTGCAGAGGAAGATCAAAACCGGAGGAAATTCCATTCTGGAGCGTCTGATCGAGTTGAGATCACTACACTGACTGGGGTTTTTCTTTTGAAATTTTGGACACTTGTACCCTCTTTCCAGAAGAAGCAATTTGTATAACTGGTTCAGTCCGGTCTTTGTCTGCTCGCAGTAGGCTTTAAGGACTATTTCTAGCGCCGGGGGATTTTCTTTTCAAAGTTCTCATTCAATTTTAGTGGACATTGTTTGCTTTATCTTTGATATGATAGGTTTGCCCTTTGGTTTTACCGAGGGGGTTTCCCGAACGCTAAAGGAATTGGAATTTCAGTCTGCTGCAGTCCGATCTTTTAAATTCTTTGGAATTCAAAAATGGCGTGACATTTTTTCACATCTCTGTTGCGATATTCCAATTTCGAGATATGTTTTTTTTGACCCTACCCAAGGTAATCCTGCTTGGACATCGTTTTGAAAAATTCCTCTCCGATCCTTTGGATTCTTCCAGTAATATGCTTGGAAGTCGATTTGGAGAAACGTTTTTCTGCTTAAATGCAAAAGAAAAGGGCAATCTCTTGATCCCCCTTCTGATGAAATTAATTTGAGAAATCAATTGGATATGCTCACGGATGATGAGAATCAGGGTGTCGACTCAATGAAGAAAACAAAATTCCCTGTTTTGATCTAATTTCTGTCCTACTAAGCACAACCCGCGCTTTACCTCTGTTTTTTAACGGGAATATTAATGTCAAGGATGACTTGTAAATGTATTCACCTTTCCATACGTACCGTTGGATTTGATAAAGAGTCAACAATTGTTGAGATATTGTTTAAAATCTAATACTGCTTCTTGATTATAAATTCGTTCTACACAGCAAAAAATAAATTAAAAACGTAAATATTCATACAATGTGCTCTAACAGAATTTATGTTGTAGCTAATGAACTAACGCATCGGAACAAACCTATTATTGTTTTGTGCATGGTGAAATCATTGATATTATTGATCTTTTCTGATCGATAGAACGGAAATGGGCGATAACGATGAAGTAGCGCTCTACCTTTTTCCCTGATTTTCCAGTAATTAAAAAAAAATCCAGGTGCGATATCTACACGGTTTTGTCAACACAACCTCATCAGCAATTTGCTTTCCTCGGATATTTACTACCCAACATACAATTCTAGCTGCAGACCAGCCTATACAGGCACAAATTAGATGCATAATTTTTCAGTTGTATCAGCTAGTCTGCAGCCCAAATTGTTAGATGGGTAGTGCTTTCTGGACATTTTTTCATGAAATACCACATGGACCTCTAAACCATGAAGAGTGATCCAGTACAATTTCAAATTGAATAAAGCGATCGATACATTTTATAGAATGCAAAAAAAAAAAGAAATCGCGGTTGTCAAAAACGGGAAGGCACCACATTTTTCTAAATTCACAAATTGTAATCGCGGTAACGAAGGAAACTGCAACCATCTCGATATTAAACTACATATAAGTCTTGCTTAATCACTTAGAATTTTCAACAAGTTTGCTCGATTTACTCCATGATATACGAAAATATCCTTGGCATGGCGATTTTCTCACCCTTAGAAGTAGTGTTGATAATATTCACCAAAACTCACTATGACTCGCGAACTTTTACCTTGTTGAACTTCGGGAAATATCGTGAACTTTTTCAAGCTCTTTTCTGACTGTTCCTGAACTCAACGCTATGGGGCAGAAGTTCAACCAGTTCTCCTACATCTTATATATGAAACACTTGTCTTTAATCCCTTGATCACAATTTGAGACCCAGCTCCGCAAGAAAATTATTCCTGTTAATAGGCTTAACCAAACGCTAATTTGCGGCCAGATTCCTATGGTGGGAAATCGTAAAAACAGCGATTCCACCTTTCACTGAGAAGCTAATTTTTCGAGCTAATCAGATTTACAATGAAGACCTAGAATACTCAATAAATCCACTCTATGTTGTCGAGGCAATGCTTGTCTACGTTTCTTTGAATCATATTTCAATCATAAAAGTGCTAATCCAAGCATCAAAGACAAAAATCCACCCAAGCAAGACCATTATCCTAAATTTTTATTTGATCAAGCTGAGCTAATGAAGCTGTTTAGAACACAATAAGGAACAGGAACTACAAGTGTCCAGAAAAAAATCATCCTCTTCTCTTAACTCTTCACCATTCTTGAATTTACTCAAAAGCGCTCAAAAGGATCTAAGTCAGACGCAATAAGGTGTAACATCTACTAAGAGCGCAATGGGAGCGCAAGTCAATCCAAAGCCGAGGATAAAGGACGGGTAATGGCTGAATAGTCTATGCGGACCACTTGAAAGCCATGGGAAAAGGAAGGGATTAAAGAGGCCGGTTATTGGAGGTTTTGAGAAAATGACACATAGTGATGCTTATTGTAAAGAAACCGAAAATCCATCTCCCACTGCTTCATCCTTTCACGTATATACCAAATTGATATTTTAAAGCAATAATCAAAATAAACAGACAATACATTAAAAGGCTAGTTGCCAGTTGCTTTAAAGGCTAGTTGCCTCCCTAAGCGGACCCCAGCATCCTAACTCTTCTGTTAATCCACTTAATGCTACTAGGCTGTCTAAATGTTCTTATTTAAGTTCGTTTGATGATTATGATATCTCTAGTCTAATTTAATAAATTGGTCAAGCGAGGGTTAACAGGGAGAGCAAACGTGATCCACAAGTTTATAGGTGTAGTTGTCTTTGTCCGTCGCATTTCATTTGTATATCTGTTTCGTCGTAGGAGATCTCTTGATAAGAGATTAGAGATAAAGGCTATTGAGAGTCTTCGGACTCTCACTAGCCAGCTGATCATGTAGGTAGGAGAATAAAGTTAGTTAACATCATACCGCCGGGGAATAAACTCGTCCTTCATAGATCCGTAATAAAACAGTTTTTGTGAAGCTAAGTGTTTCATGTTCAGTGCATTTCAAGAACATTTTTGTTAAGAGTGTCCGAAAGCGATCCAGTCCCCGTGCGCGCATAAACATTTTGGTCCTTCGAACCGGATCCGTAGGACGGTCAGGATCGGTTTGTGGACACTTGTGTCGAGGACAGTTGTCTATGTAAAGACGAACTCTGGACAGTGCTCGTTCGTTTTGGTTTGAAAAGCGGCATCGGTGAAAACGGAAGACAAAGGCCGGAGTGAATGGTGAACCATTTTGGAAGCTGCAGTTCGCCATCACAGGAAGATTCGAAGCGCCATTTCGTGGCACGGACAGAGCCCTCTTTTGTGGCACAATAGGTGCGCCATCGCAGGATTACGGCGGCGCCATCGAGATTGCAGATGCTGTATACGAGGAAACCGATTGATGGAGTTTGGCGCAATTGAAATAAAGCAGGAAAGTGTTGTGCATGTAACGGTGGCTTAATGCATGTGGCTGAACATAAAATTTCTGAATCGCATGTGAGTCTCTGATTTCTTTGGTACGGTGCATGAGTTGTGTCCGCTGATCTGTTTGGTCTCGATGTTCTGCTGGGTTGTTTGGCTGTTATTTTCCTTTTTGATTGATTCCCCCTCGTTGCTGTCGATTGGGTTGAAAGTTCGATCGCGGATACGCGTAAGTGGAACGTCGAGTCGATCTGTCAATACTGTGATAGTTTTTTGCCAGTGCAAGTGATTGATAAGTTTTGAATAAAAGTGATCAGTGATGAGTGCTGGATTAAGAAATTTGTTGAAGCGAGAGCGCTTTCTTCAACAAAAGTTAGATATAGTTGAGAAGTTTGTGCAACATTTCGATAACGATAGAGACGAGTGTCAGATTGAAGTTCGAGTGCAAAGTTTGGATGCTGTTTATGCGGAATTCTTCACATTACGTGAGAAGATCGAAGTGCTGCTCGATGACGACGATGAAGAAGCAAGCGATGCTGAACAAGCTGGACCCAAGAGAAAGGCTGCTCGGGAACAGGAGAATTTCCATACTGTCGAAAAGTTCGAAAACCGTTTCTGCAAGCTGAAGTCGGATCTGTTGAAGCTACTTCCTGCCAAAGAACCAATCCCGCACAATAATCACCATCCCCAAACAACAACAACATTTTCCAAGGTCAAGCTTCCCGAAATCAGTTTGCCATCATTTAGTGGCAAATTGCGTGAGTGGGTGATGTTCCGTGATACTTTTCAGAGTTTGATTCATCAGAATGCGCAGTTGAACCCAATGGACAAATTCACTTACCTGAAGTCATCGCTTACGGGAGATGCTTTGAAGGAAATCAATACCATCGAACTCTCCGCTGCAAATTATGAGGTTGCATGGAAGGTACTTCAAGATCGATACGAGAATAAAAAACTCATTGTGAAGGCGTACCTGGATGCCCTGTTTTCGCTAGAGCCACTCAAAAAGGAGTCATACGATGGATTGAACCACCTCATCAGTGAGTTTGAAAAGAACTTGCAGATGTTGGACAAGATCGAAGAACAAACTGCCAATTGGAGCACTATTCTTGCGTATATGATGTGCTCTAGACTGGATACAGCAACATTGCGTTTATGGGAAGCTAATCACAACAGCAAAGAAGTACCAACGTACCAGAATCTGATGACTTTCCTGCGCAATCAGTGTTCGGTATTACAATCAATTGCTCCACCGAAATCTACCAGTTCCGATCAACGTCAGTCGAAGGTTGCGGTTTGCCATGCTGCAGTGAAGATGCCCAACAGATGTCCTTTTTGCGGTGAATCCTGGCACACACCATTCCAATGTGCCAAGTTCCAGAAAATGAAGATCACGGAGCGGAATGAAGCGGTCGTCAGGAGTAAGCTGTGCCGAAATTGTTTGCACCCTGGTCATTGGTCACGAACGTGCGAGAAAGGAGTTTGTCACCACTGCAGGCAAAAACATCACTCAATGCTACATATAAACACGGTAAGATCCTCCGTTCCACACGCGCAGAACAGAAATTCTGATTCAAATCCACCACAACGACAGCCACAGCCACACTCACAGCAACCGAACCAACAAGCACACTCTCTGCCAAGTAATGCATCCACCAACACTGAAAACTCACAACGCACAAACATACAGCCAACAGGTCAAGCATCCACAAGCCAGAATTATGTTGCACTCCCCAAAACACCTACACACAACATTCTCTTGTCAACGGCACTCATTCGAGTTAAAGACCGTTTTGGAAATGTCATGCTAGCTCGAGCATTGTTGGATTCTTGCTCTCAACATTGCTTGATGACCAAGGAGTTCTCGAACAAACTCAAATTTCGAGTCTCACCCACCTATCTGTCTGTGCAAGGAATTGGCTCAGCACAGAGTGTATCAACGAAACGGGTCAGTGCAGGTGTTGCTCCAAGAACGCCAGAAATTTCACCCTTCGAAGAAGAAATGCAGTTTTTCGTTCTGCCGAAGCTCACTATATCGTTGCCTACTGCCAGCTTCAATCCGTCGGAGTGGAACCTTCCCGAGTCATCGTTCCTAGCAGATCCAGACTTCTACCAATCTGGTCCGGTAGACGTAATCATCGGGGCAGAATACTATTTGGATCTTTTGGAGGATGGACAGCTAAGGGCAACGGACAAAGGACCCACATTGCAGAATACTGTATTTGGGTGGATCGTGTCTGGTCGAGTACCGGATAGCCCAATCAACGATTCGCGTTCCGTTACTAATGTCTGCTCAACTGCTGAGTTACATGACCAGCTAACCAGATTCTGGGAAGTCGAAACCTGTCGAACCATCAGCACACATTCCGTAGAAGAATCAGCTTGCGAGGATTTATTTGCGAAGACAACTGTACGCGATGAAAACGGGAGATTCATCGTCACTCTGCCGAAAAAGGATTTCCTCATCGAGAAACTTGGCGAATCAAGATCCACTGCAGTACGAAGACTGCTTAGCTTGGATCGTAGATTTTCAGCAAACCCCGAGCTGAGGAATATGTACTCGGAATTTATTCAGGAGTATCTGGACATGGGACACATGGTTGAAGTTTTCGAAGAGAATGCTGACAATGGAATTGGATATTATATGCCACATCATGCAATTCTGAAGCCCGAAAGCACTACAACGAAGCTGCGAGTAGTCTTTGACGCCTCCTGCAAAACGTACGTCAACAGGAGTCTCGTTAAATGATGCTTTAATGGTCGGACCTGTCGTACAGGATGAATTGGTCAACTTAAATCTACGCTTTCGTCTCCATCGCTTTGCAGTCGTAGCTGATGTTGCCAAAATGTACCGCATGATTGGTGTATGTGGCCCAGATCGGAAACTCCAGAAGATTGTATGGTTGGGTCCCGACAATCAAATCATCCGAACGTTTGAATTGACCACCGTAACTTACGGAACCGCATCCGCTCCCTATCTGGCTACAAGGTGTCTGCTGATGCTAGCAGAAGATGGAAAGCAGTCACATCCAGTAGCGGCAGCAGTGCTGAAACACGACTTCTACGTCGATGATATGCTATCTGGTGTTGACGACATAGAAGATGGTAAACAATTCGTCAATGAAATGGTAGACTTGATGCATTCTGCAGGTCTTACGCTGAGAAAGTGGAATTCAAATTGCGAGGAGATTTTGTTGCACGTTCCGGAGCATCTGCGGGACGATCGGACTATTTTGACCCTAGAATCAGCTGATTCCACAGTAAAGACTCTGGGATTGCAGTGGGAACCACGGACGGATTGCTATCACTTCAGCATACCGAAATGGACTGAATCAGGAATCATAACCAAGCGAATTGTTCTCTCGGACATCTCTAGATTGTTCGATCCTCTGGGATTGATTGGTCCTGTTATCGTTCAAGCCAAACTGTTCTTCCAGGAATTGTGGAAGCGTGAATGTAACTGGGATGATCCACTGAGCAACGATCTACTAGAAACATGGCTGGAGTATCGGAGAAACATGATCGGATTGGATGGATTAACGGTTCCACGCTGGGTTGGAGTTACAAAATCATTGAAAAGGGTTGAGTTACATGGATTCTGCGATGCTTCGAAGAAAGCCTATGGGGCTTGCATCTACATGAAGACCATTTCGGAAGATGACACAGTTGAAGTTCGCTTGTTCACTACCAAATCTCGAGTTGCTCCTCTCGAAAATCTCAAGAAAAAGAAGACATCTCTTTCAATACCTCGCCTCGAACTCTCATCAGCACTCCTACTCGCACACCTTTTCGAGAAGGTCATCAACAGCATTCGCATGACTGAGGAATCGTACTTCTGGACGGATTCCACTTGAAACACTGGTTGGCATCGATACCATCCAGATGGAAAGAGTTTGTGGCAAATCGCGTATCAGAAATCCAGCACATCACCAAGGACGGAACCTGGAATCACGTTTCCGGGACGGAGAATCCAGCAGATATTATATCTCGTGGAATGGCTCCACCACAGCTGCAGTACGAATCCCTTTGGTGGCATGGACCTCACTGGCTGTTGCAAGATGAAGCAAACTGGCCAACATCCGAGCCAAATCAGAGCGAACTCCATCCGTCGATTCTGGAGGAAAGGAGCGTAGTAGCCGCAGCATTGCAAGGAATAGAACCAAGTGAAATATTCAGTCTACGTTCATCATTAAGAGATCTCGTATGGTTGATAGCGTACATTCGGCGGTTCAGCTTCAACGCCAAGGTTGCCAATCGAGGATGTCGGAAACAAGGTTCTCTAACGCTCGTCGAACGCGACGATGGACTTCGAATGCTGGTACGCTTGGCACAGAAGGAATGCTTCCCCCAAGAGTATGCTGATTTGTTGAAAGATCGCGAAGTTCAAGGTTCTTCGAGAATTGCATCTCTGAATCCAAAGATTGTAGATGGCATTATATGCGTTGGCGGCCGGCTACGAAACGCTAAGATTCCAACAAGTAGAAAGCATCCGTACATATTAGATCATCGTCATCCTCTTACCATGCTCATCATGACTGAGTACCACGAGAATCTATTTCACGCTGGCCAGCAACTACTGGTCTCATCTGTACGTGGGAAGTACTGGCCTACAAACATCCGAAATCTAGCGAGAAAAGTAATCCACGACTGCGTACGCTGCTTTCGTACCAAACCGAAGGTTCATGAGCAGCTAATGGCTGACCTTCCGTCGGAGAGGGTAACACCATGCACTCCCTTTCAACGTGTTGGCATCGACCTTTGTGGTCCATTTCTGGTCGCTTATCCTCAGCGCCGGGCTCGCCCTGTGAAATGTTTCGTCGTCGTCTTCATTTGCCTAGTCACGAAAGCTGTGCACCTGGAGTTAGTGGCTGACCTAACAACACAAGCTTTTCTAGCTTCCCTCAGGCGATTTTCGTCTCGACGTGGAAAACCTGTCATCATTATGTGCGACAATGCCAAAAACTTTGTCGGAGCCAAACGAGAGTTAGAACAACTACGCAAACTCTTCATCAGCCAGGAATTCCAAGACAGCGTGACCAGAGATGCAGCGAACGACAATATCGAATTTCGTTTCATTCCCGCGCGCTCACCCAACTTCGGAGGTTTGTGGGAGAGTGCTGTAAAATCGTTCAAAACGCTACTGAAGAGAACGATAGGGTCACGAAGCTTGCTGTACGACGAATTTCAGACTGTTCTCACACAGATCGAATCAGTTCTGAATTCTCGTCCGCTAACCCCACTCAGCAACGACGCGAGTGACTACGAAGCTCTCACACCGGGTCATTTCCTCATCCAACGTCCGCTGACAGCAATTCCGGAACCCAGTCTCGGTGGATTACCAGAAAATCGCTTATCGGCATGGCAGAAAGTGCAACATTTGGTTCAATGCTTATGGAGGAAATGGTCGACACAATATCTGTCCAATCTACACAACCGTACAAAGTGGACCAAACAGCGAGATAACGTGAAGATTGGAACAATGGTGGTGCTGAAAGACGAAAATCAACCCCCGTTGAAGTGGCAACTGGGACGTGTCTCTGAAGTTCATGCTGGAAACGACGGAAACATTCGGGTAGTGACTGTTCGCACGAAAGATGGCAGCTACAAGCGAGCGATCTCCAAGATCTGCGTGCTGCCAATCTCTGATAATTTACCATCTTCATCAGGGGAGAACTAGGTCTCCTCCAACGGCGGAGGTCGAAAGGCCTCCGCATACCAGTTAAGTTATGTAATGTTTTGAATTTCAAAAAGTTAATCGGCTCATTTTTCATTCGTAGCCACAATTTCCCTGAGTTTCGACTCCACTCTGTCGAAACCGTGGATGTCACTATTCCGATTATGTCTCCAAAAGTCAAGGTAACCTGTTTTGTTCTGGTGGTGGTTCTATTTGCATGAAGGGTGCATGAAGCAGTCGGGCTGAACCTAGTTCAGCATGTCCAACCATACATTCAGTGGCGTTAGTCGCTAGAGCAGTCACACGGACTGCTTGTTAAGAAACTCAGCTAAACATATCCCCACGTTTGGTAATTTGAGGTACACGTACGCGAAACATCGACGGAGGAAGAAGAGCGCTATTCATCCTCCAGGGCTCTACGCAGTAGTCGTAGGCGGGTATGGCCATCTCGTTCAACGGTCTCAGCTATGTAGCAGTCCAACCAAGGTCTTCGTAGTTCGTCAGCAAGTTCCTACGGATTATCAACGTCGGGTCAAGTGTATCATCGTCGCCGATCGGGCGTTCGCGGAGGCCAGATGGCCTCCGTTCCAGGCAAGTCTCTGTTTAGTTCAAAAATTCAGTTTAAAAAGCACCAGTTCATTTGTTTCATAGATCAGCCATCCACCATCGAGGACATCGGAGAACGCATATGAAGGGAAGAAATGCCGCCTCAGAACACACCATCCAGCAACAAATCCAATATCAGCATACTCAAGCAAGCGGAATCGTCCTGAAATACAAAGTCAGTTAGCCAAGAAACAGCATAAATCAACACCACAGCAGCGAAGAAAGAGTTCAGCATCGAAACGAAACTCCACACCGAACGACATCAGCAGCAATGTTTACAACCGTAAATGGGTCAAGGTCGAGCAACGGTCATCGGAGCAGCAGCAGCAGAACAATAGATCAATACCAGTGGCAGCAGTGAATAGAAGATGTATATATCGGTCATCTCGGCAATCGGCAGTGATAATTGTAGATAGAAGAAAATTTGTAGCAAAACAAAAATAAGCAGTAGCAAGAGTAAGAGAGTAGGTTGTAGAAATCCCATAGATTTCAAGGCGGCCGGCATGGTCAAGCGAGGGTTAACAGGGAGAGCAAACGTGATCCACAAGTTTATAGGTGTAGTTGTCTTTGTCCGTCGCATTTCATTTGTATATCTGTTTCGTCGTAGGAGATCTCTTGATAAGAGATTAGAGATAAAGGCTATTGAGAGTCTTCGGACTCTCACTAGCCAGCTGATCATGTAGGTAGGAGAATAAAGTTAGTTAACATCATACCGCCGGGGAATAAACTCGTCCTTCATAGATCCGTAATAAAACAGTTTTTGTGAAGCTAAGTGTTTCATGTTCAGTGCATTTCAAGAACATTTTTGTTAAGAGTGTCCGAAAGCGATCCAGTCCCCGTGCGCGCATAAACATAAATAATTGAAAATAAATAATTGAAATCTCTAATCTACCTACCATGCATTATTAAGTACCTGCACTTGTGAATGTAATCTAAAATTTAACGTGTTTCAAGTTGTTTTTGACTTTGACCTATATTTAATATATATTAGTTCGTCCCAGGTGACACCTTCATGTGACTAAAATGCTTCACTTTGAAGTTAGTTTCCTAGCTGATTTTAAAATTACATAGGGTATATGCTTCAACTACGCTCACACGTTTCCACTATGTCGCACCATAAAAATACGTATGGTTATGTCACAATAGAAGCACGCCACAGTGGAAATCCCGAGCCATAGTTCAAACACTTATCCCAAATCAAAATGAAGTACATATAAGATTAGTTGCAATACCATGTACAAAAATGGTGTTTAACATTGTTCCCTGAGTAATACTTCAATGAAAACAACAATGAAAGCTTGTCACGCAAATAGAAGGAGCACCGTTGGGCACTTTCTGAAATATTTCAATAGTATAATTCCCTTGCAAACCCAAATAAATCTATCTGCGTAAAAATAAATAAAATAAGAGTGATTTGCGGCAAAACCCGCCAGTATCGCACCACCCAACGTCGGTGCCTATACGTAAGCGTACTACGACGCGGCTTTCAAATAAAGGAGTAACAAGTGTGATACTATCACTTCAGGCTAGAACTTTGGTTCTCTTATGCAATGGTTCATTAGAGAGGGGAAGCTCAGTAATCCTCATCGCATGTTCATGACGCCATGAGCCAACGATGCCGAACCTAAACCAACCGTCTCCAACGCTCCACTATGAAGCATAAGATTAGGCCCGCCCACCAACGTCCAGGTTAAAAAACTAGCCAAGGGGAGGGCAAGAGCTACTTCAATACCAAAATTCGAGGTTAAATTCGATTCAATTATAATAGACGACGATCTTCAGCTCTTGATCCGTCTGAAAAATGTCCGTAGGAGGCAATATGTATCAAAGAACACGCGATCCTGCCATGAAACTTATCTGGTGGGATTTGCAAAAACAAATAAACCCTTATGTGCGTGACGATTTTTCTACTCGTAAAAGGGTGACGGGGTACCCAAGCTTATTACGAAGCTGAGATAATAAGATAGAACCAAACAATGCACAGTGGGCAAAAAATTACAAAATAGCGACTAAATTGAATATCTCTGCTGCCAAACGGTTTCAGTCAACATTTTATACATATTCTCAAAGAAAAAACTCTGCTGAATCGATTGGTGGTTGTCGCATTGGCGTACAGAGATAGAGGGCCGGGATCAACCTGAATTCCCGGTAAAGTAGGAAATGTTACTATATATCTACATAATTTTACACTTTACTTAACGTATATTACTGGAAATTGATAGTACTAAGGCTCTGAACCATTTGGTGGATTATTTTAACTTTTGGTTAAAATTTGACAGATGAAAAGTTATCGATTAACCCTGCTATCCGAGTATGGTTATTTCTGACAGACAAGAAGTTAAATTTTGATAACCGTGGCTCGAAAACCGGTCGATCGACAGCACGGGGATTTTCGAACATAGAAAATAACTTTCGAAATGTCACTTTTAACCACGAGTTAAATTTAACTCAGCAAATGGTTCACAGCCTAAGTATGGTAGTGGCTGCTTCATGCAAATCATCCGTACAAGTAGACCGTTTTCACATCCAAATGCTTCAACGTCATTCCCTTCTTGCTACCAACGGCTAACAGCACCCGCAGTGTGGTGTTGCTGGATACCGGTGCGAAAATCTCGTCGTAATCAACTCCGGACTTTTGGGAATATCCCTGAGCTACTAGACGAGCCTTGTGTTTGATGCTGTCACCAGCTGCGTTCCTCTTCAGCTTATACACCCAGCGATAGCCATCAGGTAAGTTAACAAGCTCCCACGCCCATTATGTGCGTGAGATTTCAGCTCGTCAACCATTGCCGCTTTTCAACTTTCTTTCTGTTCACAGGTCACCGCTTCCTTCAAGAATCTTGGTTCGACCACCTCCGTATCCACAGACTCCGCAGCAAAAATCTCCTCAATCAGTCTCTGAGGCGCGACACCCTTAGTGACCTTCTCGAACGCCGTGCTATTTCGTCTAAAGGAAAGCCATGAAACGATTGGTTTCCTTCCGAAGCACTATCGTAGAACGATCCATTCAGATCCCGGCCGTCTTCTACCGATTCCATGAATTCTTCTACCGACTCCGAATTTTCTTCCGATGACGTTGAGGTTCCATCCGTCTCATCCCGAGACTCATCTCCTGATGGCAACACTAGCGGTACTTCCAGTACTCCTCCTGCTTCTAGACCCTGGATCCGAACAGCCTCTTTCGTATCGCATACCTCAAAGAACTTTGCATCCCTGGTAATCATAATCATATCCGTTTCAGAGTTCAAGGAACGATACGCCTTACGACCGTCAGCATACCCTACAAACACCAGCTTCTCAGCCTTGAGATCCAGCTTGTGCCGCTTCCTTGGGGATATGCACGTACGCTTTCGATCCGAAGATGTTTAGATGACCGTAGGAAGGTTTCTTCTTGTTCCACAGCTCAAACGGTGTCTTACAGACTGTAGATGACGGCAAACGATTCTGCAAATAGTTTGCAGTGCAAATCGCTTCGCCCCAGTACCTCTTGTTCAACCGTGACTCGGAAAGTACACACCGCAGTATCTCAACGAGATAGCGGTTCTTCCATTTTGCTTTGGTGAATACGGTGCCGTCTGCTCATGAACTATTCCGCGCTCCGTGAAAAACTTTCGCAACGAACCACCCGTGTACTCGCCACCACCGTCAGAACGAATCTTCTTGGGATAATGCCCTAACTTATTTTTCACCAGACTGCAGAAATCCCGGATTTTCTCTTCTACGTCCGACTTCCGACGCAACAGATGCACTACCGTGTAACGACTGTAATCGTCTACCAAAACGATGTAGAATCGATTACCACTTGGCGTTTCTTCTTCCATTGGACCGCCCTAGTCAGTGTGCACTAGATCTCCTACCCCGCTAGATTTGCTGTCCGACACTTTTGGGAACGACTCTCGAACCATCTTCCCCTCACAACACGGACCACACACCGACTGAACTTCACAAGGATCCACTTTTAACCCGTACCCCAGGTTATCACGTATTATTTTGTCTACAGCTTGCACATCGCGATGTCCGAAACGACGATGCCACAAATGACGACACAGGTCTGCATGTTTCGGATCAACCAGAAATGTCTTCTCCGGAGCTTGCTTCAAGTGGTACAGCCCTCCTTTACGCTGCCCAACTAGCACTGTATCTTCTCCTTTCAGGATATGGCACTCCGTTTTCCCAAACAGCACCCGAAAACCCAAATCTGTGATTTTACTCACCGACAGCAGGTTACCAGCGAGCGATGGAACATGCAGGACGTTTTCGAGCCGAACGTTCATCCTGATGCCATCTCCGTTTAATGAGACTAGCTCCGATAACACTTCCAGCTGACTTGATGGATTTTCCATCCGTCAGGCAGACCACCGTTGCCTTAGATTTATCCACACTATCCAGCAACGACGCGTCACTCGTCATATGTGCTGTGGCACCTGAATCCAGGTACCAGAAACCAGTTCTATTGGCTTCGCCTGCTGCCGAGCACGTTTCAAAAAAAGAACCGGATTTGATGGCCATACTCACCTTCTGACCATCTGTCTTCTCTTTTTCCCGCTTGTCCTGCGCTAATTTCCGGCAATCCCGCCGAAAATGTCCTTCCTTCTTGCAGTAATAACACAAGACTTTTTTTCACGTAGTGCTTACTTGCATACTTCGGTTTAGCTGTGTTCATTTTTTTTTTTTTTTTCCTTTGGTTTGTTTTTTCGTCGATCTTGTTTTCCGTGCTGAGCACCAATGCTACCGACGTGCCAGGAAGGCAGCTCCCACACCTGGACCCTACCTATCGACCCATCAACTCATGAACCGGGGACCAACGGCTTTACTTCCCATCCGAAGGAAGGCGTGATCAGAGATGTTATGCCTCAGAACATCCCGGCGGCGCCGACTGGGATTGAACCCAGGCCTGCTGGGGTGAGAGGTAATCACGCTTACCACTACACCACCGGCGCCGTTAGCTGTGTTCATGATTAGTGCCTTTTCACAAGTACTATCACTCTTACTTTCAGCACGACGTCGACCTTCGTCCAGCAGTTTACCTTTCACAAAGTCCACTGTGAGGTCTGCATCTGGTCGACTTTTAAGTGCCACGATCAAACTGTCGTACGATCTGAAAAGACTGGACAACATCAACGCAACGAACCAGTTTTCCTTGACTTCTTCCCCCAGCGCCACAAACCGAAGCCGAAGAGCCGCCATCTCCTTCAAATGTTCCGCCATATCACCGGTTTCCGTCATTCGGATGGTAATTAACTTACGCACTACGTGGATTATGCTGGACAGAGATGCACGCTCGTGGTAATCCTTCAACGCATCCCACATCTCCTTCGCCGTTTGCTTCTGCATAACGTGGATCAGCTGTGTGTCTTCCAATGCCAAGCCGATAACCGCTTGCGCCTTCTCATCGTTCAAGCTCCAGGTCGCATCAGCAGCCGCTGGCTTCGGATCGGTCACCACTCTCAGCAGCTTCTCCTTCGTTAGCAGCAAACGCATCTTGAATTTCCATACTGCGTAGTTACCGTCGTTCAACTTCTCATGTCACTTTCATGTCCGCCATCTTGTTTTCGACAAGCAAAACCCGGTCACTTTGCAAGCTACGATCCGATTCGTTTGACTCACAACTCCGGTGAAAAAAATCCACTACCGTTCCGCGAAAAACAAAACTCAAGCACATCCAACGATAACTGGGTCCATAACCTCTTGGTCTTAAGTTCCAGCGGAATGAAAGACCGAGTTTACTTTTGCGAATGATACAAAATGGCGCACACAGCAGAAGCCTGATGCTGTGCTCTCGCTCTGCTACCGTCTCTTTCGCTATCACTGTCACTACAGGATAGCTCTTTGTAGTGAAAGGTGGCATGACCGTTGTTACACCAACACTATTCTGCCGCAATGCGCATAACAGTCCTATGTAGATAGGAAATCCACAGGACATGGGACTGATATGCGAATAGCGGCAGTATTAGGAAAGCATGTTAATATAACGATTGTGTGAACTTACCTATGAATTCTGGGCTTACTTGTGTTGCTGAATCATCATCGATTGACTGGGGATGCTTTGTGGGTTGTCATTTTCGTTGCCTCGGACCGACCTCGTCATCATAATCGGTTCCTCTCAAGATGGGGTCCTCATCACTAAATCTGAGGAAATCTGATGGAACTAGGTCTTCTGAATCACTCTCCCAGTCCGAGTCGCTGCTTGTCTCAAATTCCGACTCCACGATGCTACTATACAGGTTTTTAGTGATTTGTTTGAATATTAACTGGATTATTTATATAGGGGAATTTACGTATTCTCGGCAACCTAAGCAGCGACCTTCTTTCTATAGCCTTTTTCTCTATGGAACGCACACATATGCAGTATTGGTTTGTTTACAATCTTTTGCTGCCAGCTGCTCTAACAATTTCAGTCAAAAGAATTGTCAAAAACTGTTTTGAAACGCTTTTACAAAGCTCCAAACTTCTCTTGTGAGAGCGAGTATTGTCGGCAACCAGTTTTTCTTCGGCAACCGTTCCATTTGAACTGCATGTAAATCTGCTGTTCTATTATCGGCAACTCGAAATCAGCTACAATTTGTAGTGCGTGTGTTTCATTTCAAGAAAACCCTGCTAGATTGCTTTTTCTCAGTGGTAAAAATATAGTCAAATTGAAGCTGAAAGCATAAAGAATCGTTTGCATGCATTCAGCGAAGTGTTTTCGTAAGAAAATCCAGTGAAAATAGTGTTTCAATTTGGGTTGCCGAAAATAGTCTGTCATGCCGAAGCCGTCATTTCCCCTATTGTTATTGTTATTGTGCCACACTGGAGCGGGTTTTGAGCCTGCTCGCCAGTGAAATGTTGATGACCAATTATACACCTTTCATGCAGCAATCAAATAGATAAAGTTGAGATGGCGCTTAGATAATGAATTATGCGAGTCGATTGAAATCAGCCGAATACTAAATGAGGGTTAAGTTGATCCTTAACATAGAAGCGTAGATGCATGCATAGGTGAAGGATAAGAGAAAGGAGAGGCAAAGGTGTTGAAATGCAGAATTAGATGTCGTCGAGATTGAATGCATATGTTTAAATATCGTTGATCCAGGTACCTATCGTATAAATTTCCATATTATTTAGTTATAATTATTGTCAACAATACTTACATTTCCATGAAGATGGTACTACCTATTTGACCTCTTTTTATTGTGATACCAACATATCACAGAAACCGACTTTGAAGCATCATTAACACTCGTTCCGAGAAGGGGCTTCTTCATCTTTAGGTTCGCTCACCACCCGGAATGAACGCTCGGTGCATCATAGATTTGATATGATTAGTAATATCAAATAGTGTTACATGCAAACGAAAAAGAGAATACAACCAGGATTAGTTGCTAAGAAATACCTAACAATGTATAGAGGTAAAGCTCAAAAATACAGTTTTAACTGATGGTACTTTATAAACATCAAACTCTCCAATATTGGACCCTGCCAACACACGGTTCCTGCACGGCAATGTGGCCAACTTTTCTCAATTTTTCAGCGTTATCCTAACGTAAACTTAATATTATCACCCATATGCCCGTCCACGCCCAAAACCCACTGTAACAACTACGGGTCATCATCGAAAGTACTTGCATTTTACTCAGGCACTTTTGAGCACTTTTGAATCACTCTCTCATACTCGAAATGTGTCACGACCAAATTGACACAGCGATACCCTATACGCGATCTGACCAAAGCTCAGCGTAAAACTCGTAATTAATATTCAACATATATTAATATGAAAAACAATCGTATCAATTACTCCCACAGTGCACATAATTTTATTCGGTCAATATTCCAAGCGTTCCAAAAAGAACATCGATTTGATTCGCTAAATTCTCCTTCAACCACTGATGCTCTCTAGGATCCAGTCCACATACAATGGCACCCGGATATAGGTCTTCGGAATGCTCTTCGCGATCGTACAATTGCTGGGCGCCATCATCGAATGTCCGTACAGAACAGCTCGGTCCACGCCTCCCTCGGGAACCATCGACACCAGCGGTGCTCCCATATGCTGCGTGCAGATGTAGTCAGGTCCTTGGGCTAGAGCGCAGAACATCTTGTCCGTTACCCATGGAATGTAGCCGTAGTCCTCGTAAATCTCTATGCAGTCGTCGGATTCGATAAACTCGGACCGAGTTTTGTACAGTTCCGTGGAGTAGCGATTGTTGTTGACGGTGATCTCGTACATTGATAGAATAAAACTAGACGGAAGGTTGTTGCGCAGGTTCTCCCGAATTGGAAGGCAGATCGGTTGAATGTTTTCTGGAAGAAGTAAATCATGTCAGTCGAATTTACTCACAATATGGACAGGCATTTATTGACCGGTGAATTTAACCCTCTCCACCAACCGCACCAGTCCAAGATCATGCGACCGGTAAGGTTTGTTAGCCTGTGGATGAGTGATGAACGGGAGCTCTGCCATGATGTTAACCGGACCGGCAGCACATTCTGAAACGGTGTTGCGAGTTCTTGGATCATTGAACGTGTCACAATCTCGGGGTTCGTTCATCGTGTGCTCTCCCAGTCGAACGGAATCTCTGTAAGAGAAGATAGTGAGGATAGTTAACTAGATTAACATTGATTCCGGTAGACCTACAAATCTGAGTGCTCCTTAGCTGTAAGACATCTAGCCGAGGTTAGCACATAACGGTTATTGATCAACGACCCTGTGCAATAAGGATCATTGTCCGCAGTAGCCTTGGAGGATAAAACCAGTGCCATCCAAGGGAATTCGAATACACCGGCACGGGAAGCTGTCTTCGTCGGTTGACTCCGCTTGGCAACTCCACATTCTAGAGGTAAGAGAATTGCATTCCGGTGGATGGGAATTCGTTCCACTTGATTTGGATCGCAGCAGACACTGTAGCGAATTCCACGAAGTTCACAAATCTTCTGATGATATGCGGTGAGCGTACTAGTAGTCAATACGGAAGACCTCAGGTTGTCGAAAATGTTCCTACACTGTTGAACTGGAACGCAGTTTCCATCTGATTGCCCAGGCACCGAGCAAGGTACGATTTCTGTAAAAAAAGGTCATTAGTTATTAAACACGTTGCATGAACCACCAGCAATACTTACTTTCAATTCCATACTCGTTACTAAAATCGGTATTGGTGACTTTTTCGATCCAATCCAAATACGGCAGCAACTTGGTGAACACGGAGTAGGTTGTAGAAAGGCAACGGTCATCACCATCCCTAGCTTTCGTGAAGGACACAAGACCTCCCAGGTACCAAGCGTCACCTCGTTCAAAGACGATTCCACCACCACTATCTCCATTGCAAGCTGAAGTACCATTCGTATAACCAGCACAGAACACCTTGCTGGTCAACACTCGACCGTACAGTTCCGGTTCTTTTCGCTTACACTCACGTTCCTCAATAACCGGCAGCTTTGCCAGCTTCAGCGTCGTCGACCGAATATCATTCTCGGTGAATCCCCATCCAACAACAGCGCCAATTTTACCCGGTTCCAAATCGATCTTTTTGCTGACACAAGCCGGCAAAATCGATTCACTGAATGGGACAGGATTTTCCAGTTCCAACAGAGCAATATCGTTCTTAAGTTCACTCATCGAATATTCAGAATGGGGATGAATCTTCAGCACGTTGAAGATCTTCCCATCGGGAGATCCAGCAGCGTTCACACCCAGCTGAACCGACAGTTTCAATTTTTTGTTTGGATTGTCAGGGTCTATCACGCAATGTGCTGCCGTGATTATGAACCGCTCACTGATCAGCGTTCCACCGCAGGTGTACTCCGGGTCACCGTTGGCCGCGTGGTGCCGAATCGCAGCGTGCCATGGCCAGTCGGTGATCTTGGCATCCATCCCGTTCACAATCAGCAGCGTGTTGGCATTCTTGGGGATACCGCATTGGAATTCAGCATTTTTGAACACCTCCGACGCTGAGGTAAGTCCCAGTACCAGAACCAATGGCAACAGTGCCACCATCAAGCTTACCATCTTCAACACCACGGGTATGTTTTGATCTCTGTGACCAACGGATCGCAACTGAGAGTCGCACATTCTCGGAATAATCTCTTATAGCGTCGTTGATCGTCTTTGGCGCCCACCCTAGGACTAGAAGGCGAGTCTCAAAAGCAGGTTTTGATTCGATTATCCTTTCTTCTTTCTTCTTCGCATTTCAAGCTTATTGCATATCGCATACTAGCTTATTGCGTGCTCTCAACTTAGTGTTCTAAATGCACTTCCACAGTTATTAATTGAGAGCTTTCGATGCCTGTACCATTTTTGCATTAGTATAATTGTGTGGCAAGTCAAATCATACTTCTATGCCCAGGGAAGTCGAGAAATTTTTCAACCCGAAAAATTCCTAGATCGGACCGGGAATCGAACCCAGCCACCTCCAGCATGATCTTGCTTTGTAGCTGCACCTTTACCGACTGAGCTAAGGGAGGCCCCATTATGATTCGATTATCCATCGATGATAAAAATTCAAATTTATTCTAAGCGTACATGAATCGATAAAGACCTGATCTTAGCAATTAACCTGTTTATGGTTCTTCACCAATATTTCGCTTTAAACATACAATATGAAAAATATTCTCCCTACATCGTGAATCAATCTCGCCCTTAAATGTGGAATGAAAATACTACAAATTCAAAAACAAACGTTTTAAAAAATCCGTCTCAAATGTGCTATGGAAAATGTTGTGCGCTCATTACATATAAATCATTGTGCGCCTATCAGGTACATACAGTTTGATTTTATGTGGGCTGCCCCATGCATAAAATTTCCGTAACTGCTTGTGAAGGTGAAGAAATATTGCTCCTTCTCAGGTTAAAACAAATAAATTCTGCAAATTGGGTTTGTTCATCACTCAGTTTACTCAGCGAGCTTAAAGTCGCATGTTCAATCTCAGGTCCCGTCAGTGGACGACGCTGATAACCATGTGCTGCAAAGCAACCAGTTCTTGGTGCTCGATGAAGACAATGGAGGTGGTGGTGACGCCGTTGCCATCACAAGAAAGGAGCAGATTCCCCCGCTCTTTACATCGATGAAGGATGTCGACCAGCTTAGGACCAGTTATTCCTGGTTCCCTTTACGAAGGGCTCCACCACACTTACCGGGTTGAAGGACAACATCCGGGATCTGTTTCAGGTCATAATCTCTTGGCGTACAGACCTCAACACAGTGATGTAACGCTGTGCATGAACTGCCTCTCTTACGGCCATGGCACAAAAAATTGGCATATGAAGCAACGATGTGACAAGTGAGGAATGGCTCACGCGACAGATGATGACAACGAGCCGAAGTATGCCAACTACGCTGGAAACCACCGTGCCTCCACTCGTGACTGCTCCAAGGCGGTAACAGCCAACCGGTCGCCATCGCAACAATCGTACGCGCTCAGCCAACACTGATGCTCTGTAACCTGGTCCATCAGTCCCAAACCAAGCACCGCTGCCCCTCAACAATCAACGACTCTCGCTGGGTATTCCCCAACAGAGCAAGCGGTCCCCAGCCTAACCAAGATCCTTTCACTGCCCCCGGTTTATCGTATGCCAGTGTTGTGTCAAGTAAGTCCGTCGACGATTCCCCGTTTACCACGGAGGAACTTGTGACACTCGAGGCAGAGATCAGAACGTCAAAATCGAACACATGTTGGATTCAATCGGTTGTTTTATTTATTTTAATTTTTCTAATGAACGGAAGTCTGGCACTGGACCATTCCGTTGCCCACGCTGTCTGCGCTGTGCAAGTGATCCATCTCTTCACGTCCTGCATCGGTACCTTGTGCGAGTACCGAGGACCAGATGGGCCTGACCCGGGTAGGTTGTTCGCCTCGATGTTCCCTGGGATCCCGCAGTGTCCGGGAATCCATGTGTAGGTAGTGTTTGGTGGCGCAACCTTCAGGATGCCCTGGATCCAGGGGTGAACCGGGACCTCCGACGAAAGGGTCTGGATAAAACTGTGGGAATCCGACAGGATCAGGATTGGGTGATCCGCAGGAACCGTGACGGCATGAAGAATAGCCGCTGCTTTTGCCGAGAACACCGAACATTGTTTTGGCAGACTTCTACTCGTTGAGGAAATGTCACCAGCGATTCCCATTCCGACTCCAGCTCTCGATCTTGACCCATCCGTGTAACGATGCATGTAGTTTGGGTACAATCCGGTCAGCTCTGCTACCGATCTCCTAAGAGCTACGGAATTGTCCCCGGCTCTGAACTTCTCCTTTATCCGGCTGTCGATGTTTGGTGCGGGAGATTGCCAACTCTTATCTCCGTACCAGTGAATCTTGGCCACTGAGGGGAGCTCTGCGTTGGCGATTGTACGGAGAACTCTGTCCCTCGCTAAGGAGGCAGATTCTGTCGTTTCCGGCGGTATTTGCTGAAAATGCAGCGGTTTTGTTGGAAATGGCTGCATAGATGCGGTACCGGAAAGGGAGAATGCCGGCTTCGACACAGCTGGCATCGGCTGGCATCGAGGATAGGAGACCGGAGATGATGCGCGTGTAGCTATTGTACATCGGAGCGAGTATTTGTATTGCCTTGTCGGTGGCGATGCAGGTCAGCTCGAGTCCATACATCAGCCGGCTGTCTACGATGGCCCGGGCAACACGAAAACGTACTTCTCTGTTGTTGGAACGGTGGATACGGGAGATTGTGCGGATGAAGATGATCCTGCTGCGACAGCTGGCCTTGACCCCTTGAAGGTGATGGTCAAAACTGAGCGACCGATCAATGACAACCCCCAGCAGTTTCACAGTTTTCTTCAATGGGATAGCTTGATTACCGATCTTTATGGAAAGCCCGCAGACCAGATGTCAATACTGGCAAACTTGGCACATAGCGCTCTTTTCAGCAGACAGCTGGAAAACTTTCGAAGCGGCCCATCTGGCTACGGCGCAAAACCCCTGCTTGGGCTCTAATCCTCGTTCGTCCCGGAGTTTGACCTGTTGCTACGATTAGAACGTCGTATGCGTACACGAAAATGCAGATGTTCGCTGGTAGCCGCTTGAAGACACTGTTCATGGCTACCAGGAACAAAGTGACAGCGATCACTAAACCTTGGGGAACGCCAGTTTCCTCGCAGAAAGTGCGGGATTTGGTATTACCTACCGATGTTAGTCAGGAAATTTTGGACGAAATGGATGATATGGCCGCTAAGGCCCCAGCTGACGAGTTGCTTCAGTACCGTGGGCGTCCGTACGGATGAAGGCTTTCGCCCGTACATGGACGCCCGCGGTACTGAAGCAACTCAATCGGTGTAGTTGTGATCCATTTGGTGAATTTTAACTTAAATTTGACAGATAGAAAGCTTTCACATAAACATGCTATTGTACCAGACTTATTTCTGGCAGACCAGGAATTAATTTTGACAAACACCTTTTCGGAAATCATACAATCAACAACAGAGAGATTTTCGAACATTGTAATTTATTTTCAAAATGTCAAATTTAAGTAAAAATTCAGAAAAAAAAAAATGGAACGCAGTGTTACATTTGATGAATTTTCACTGATAATTATAATGTTTGAAGATCCCTCTGTTGTTCATCATCCAACTTTCGAGAAATTATTTGTCAAAATTGATTCCTGGTATGTCTGAAATAAGCAAGTTTATTTGAAAATTTTCCATCTGTCAAATTTAAGTGAAAGTTTACCAATGGATCGCAGCCTAAATGTGCGGGGGTTGACAGCTGTAGTATACTCCTAGTCTCACCATCGAATGGTATTTGCTTGTCCATGTCCTCCTTTAGGATACCATATGGTAACCCTACTCGTCACTAAGTATCGACCGTGAAGTAATAAAGATTGCAAATTGGAACGCTTGTTCGCTGAAGAACAACCATATCGAACTGGTTGACTTCCTTAATACCAAGGAGATCGACATTGTCATCATCACCGAAACCCATCTAAAGCCGGAAGCGAACATCTACCTATCAGACTTTCAGAACAGTGCAAGAGGAGCCGGAGTAGCCGTTGCTGTGAGGCGCAACATCAACTGCCACCTGCTGCCGAACTTCCAACTCAAAAATATTGAAGCCATGGGGATTGAGGTCAACACATCGCTTGGTCTCATCACCATCATTGCGGCTTACTGCCCCAGACAAGTCAACAACAGGGATGGGACGGCAGAGGACCTTCGACCAGATATCACCAAGCTGACTCGGCGGCGGCAAAAATACATCATTGCTGGTGACCTGAACGCCAAACATCAAGCTTCAAAACGGCACCATCATGAACAACGACCTACAGGAAGCGCAGTACAGCATCTTGAGTCCGGACACTCCCACCCGGTTGAGTCAGTCCGCTGTTCACGCTACCATCGATAACTTCATTAGCAACATGGGCAACAACATCGGTCAACCTATCACCGACCAGGAACTCAGCTCGGACCACTATCCGGTGGTTCCTCGGTGAACCGATTCGAAGCTTCCCGGCGAGCCTATGACGTCCGGCCGTAAACGACCGTCGGGTGCCTGCGCTCCTTCGATGAAGCGACTCCTCATGTGTCAGTATCCAGGCAGGTGATTAATACTCTGAACCTTGACAGAGCCACTAAAGACCTCATTAGACTCCGTAACACGATTCGTAGGTAATAGCAGCGTACTGGGCAGCCTAGCCTGAAGACCAATTACAACCGTATGAACAAAATCATCCAAGGTGGATCTCAGAAATAACGATTTTGCCAACAAGATTCGCTCTCTCCCAGATTCTGGAAAATGACAAAGATTTTAAAAAATAAGCCGAGGCCCATCTATTGGAAGTCGGCAATAACAACGTCTGGTTTGGTTGACGGTTAGAAGTAGAATGAAAATTTATTGTCGCCTATAATAACTTACCTACTGATGTAGACGCAGCTTACTGATCTTCAACACTCCTCCTTAAGCTGGCGTCTTCAAATATGCAATCCCATTGCTTTTTGGTTGCGTATAAGCTTGACCCGCTGAAGTGGCTTCGTCAAACCATCTGCAACTTGGTCTTCGGTTTTGACGTAGTTGAGTTTGATAGTTTTCCGGTCCATCGGATATCTATGTGTTTTGTCTGGGGTGTGTATCCGCCGTTCCGCGCGATACAAATTGTACTCTGGTTGTCACAGCGCAACTCGATTGGATCTTGTTCGCCAAACTGCGACATCAGTCCTCGCCACCATGACGCCTCTTGTACCGCAGCAGACGACGCCATGTACTCCGCCTCACACGTTGGTGGTCTGTCGCTTACAGCACCAGGATGCTGCTCCTCCTTGCAGCAGGAATACGTATCCACTCGTTGACCTTCTGTCGTCAAGATCGGACGCCCAGTTTGCATCAGGATAACCAACGAGCTTCGAGTCGCCGGTCGCAGAATACATTAGCTTCATTTTTGATCTTCCTTTCCGGAAACGGAGAAGGTGCTTCACTGCCTCCCAGTGCTTCGGTCCGGGGCAGTTGTTGAAACGACTCAAGAAATTCACGACGAATAGTATGTCTGGACGCGTACACTGTGCCAGGTATCCGACGGCTTCCTGGTACGGAACATTCATCATCCGCTCGGCTTCTTCCACAGTCTTCGGTGACATCTCTTTTGACAACTTTTCAGCGCTGTTCATTGGAGTGGCTACGGCCTTCGCATCCTGCATGCTGAACCGACGCAAGATGGAATCGATGTATGCCTCCTGGTCCAACGAAACTGAACCTTCCGTACGGGTGATACGGATGGCCAAACAGCTCGTCGCAGGTCCCAAATCCTTCATCCGGAATGTGCTGCTTAGCTTGGCCTTCAGGCTATTCTTCAGCGCGACATCGTTGGAAAATATTAGCACGTCGTCAACGTACACCGCAACGAAGAAAATCTTCCCATCTTCGATCCAATAGTACAGGCACGGATCGTACTCCGATTGGATGAGTCCCAGCTTCTTCAGCGCTGCGTCCAGTGTGATGTTCTAGACCCTGCTGGATTGCTCGAGAGCTTTGTTCAAACGACATACCAGTTGTCGCCTTCCGGTGTTTATGAAACAAGGCGGTTGTTCATTGAAAATCTCTTCTTTCAGATCTCCCTGCAGGAACGCGGTGATGGCATCCATCTGGCCCACCTGCAGATCGTACTTTGCGGCCAATGCTAACAGGTACCGTAGTGAACTGTGACGAACGACAGGAGAGTAAGTTTCGTCGTAGTCCACCCCATTTCGCTGCGAGTATCCCTTGATCACCAAGCGAGCTTTGTAGCGGTCAACATTACCACTAGCGTCGTGCTTCGTCTTGTAGACTCATTTACATTTGACGGCCGTCCTGCCTTTCGGTAGCTCCGTCAACGTCCAGGTTTTGTTGTTGATCAGCGCGTCATACTCCTCTTTCATTGCCGTCTCCCAGTGTACGGAGTCGTCTCTGGACAGTGCCTTCTGGTGTATCACCGGATCATCATCCATCCTCCTAGCGTCGGCTTGAATTGCAGATTCCGCCATTCCGCTGAACTGACCCTGGTTGTCAATGCTCATTAACGGCCCATCGCCGTCGAGATTGGTATTGCGGGTGGTGCTCTGTGGGGGAATAATATGCGGCAGACCTTTGTGTGACAGTTGAAAATCATCATACTTGCCTGGTAGTCTGTGCTCCCGACCGCTGTGACTAAGGTGGATTTGAAGATTGTCGCGGTGGGAGCACGGAAGTCATGTCTATCTCGGAATCTGTGGACAAGTCGCTCTCACTGCTGTTGTCTTCATCGGTGAAAAATTCTTCTTCGGACTCATCTGGCTGCGGTTGCAACGGGGCTTCGTCTAGAGACAGCGAAACAACATCCTCGATGTCAAGCTGTACCAGCGTGGGACGTCGGGAGACTTCTTGCTTCACTTCGTTACCTTCACGATTGATTTCATCGATGAATGTGACTTCTCGGCTCTTGATGATGCTCCTGGATTTTGGATCGTACAGCCTGTACCCTTTGGTGTCCTTGTCGAAACCAGTCAGGATACACTCGCGTTTGCTGAACGGATGACGACACTGCTTACCCATGGCACAATCTTTGCAGTTTCCATGGTTACCGCTGTTGATTTTCACGCCATCGACCAAACCATCGGCGAGCCGCCGAATACTCTTGACGTTCAAGTGGCCCAATCTTCGATGCCAAACCTATAAGCTCACGGACAGCAGGTTTGCACTGAGCTCCGGTAGCAGCTGAACTTCCTTAACCGGGATGGCCTCTTGCTGGCACTGTGGCTTCAGTACCGTTAGGCCCGTTGCTACCACCTTCATGCTGCCAGAACGCTTCATGTTCTCCAGCAGGTTTTGATTCCGGGTCATATGCACGCTTGCACCCGAATCGAAAAACCAGTCATTCTTGTCAGTTGAACTGAACGTTGAAAGAACTGTGCAAAATGCATTTCTTTTTTGTGCACTTTTGCAGTCTTTCGCGATGTGCCCAAACTTGTGACATTTCCGACACTTTGGTCCTTTCGGGGGTCGAGTTTTTTCGTATGCTTACCCTCGTGCCTTCCACTGGGATTTGCTCCTTTGCTCCTTGTGGCCAACGCCGAGTCTAGAGATGAAACCTGGATCTCTTGAAGAAGCTTCGTTTTGATGGCATCTCCGGTGATGGGCGTTCCCGAGGGCCATAATCATGGGACGATACACAGCAGGAAGTCCAGCCAGCAACAATGTGCCAACCCACTCCGCAGAAATCGCAAAACCAACGCCATTCAGCTTGGTTGACGTAGTAGGCCATGGAATCACACGATGACAGCTCCGTCTTGATCAGCTTGTGGAGAAGCTCGACTCGTCTGGTTAGGCCCGAGTCTTCGAAGGCGGTCTCCAGCTTGGGCCATACTTGCTGCGCTGTTTCTGCTTCCCGAACGTGGACGTAATTCACCGGGTCCAGTAGTATGATGATCTTCGTACGCGCCTTCCGATCTTTCCCAGCGTCTACCGCTTCGTAGGTACCGTCCGCTGTCCGCTTCCACTTCACCGCACTCCACAGGTCTTCGAGCTCCAGATACGTTTGCACCGCAAACTTCCAGGTGGCCCAATTCTCCCGATCGATGAGGCGCTTAAAATTGACTGGACGTAACTACAGGCTCCACTTGATCCACTTCCGCTTGAAGACATCTTCTCTACTTTTCGGTGAAATTTTTTCTTGATCTTCTAGAAACTTACTAACAGAACGTTCGCGTACGGCCCATAACCTATTGGAAGTAGGCAATGAGAACGTCTGGTTTGGTTGGCGGTTAGAAGTAGAATGAAAATTTATTGTCGCATATAATAACTAGCCTACTGATGAAGACGCAGCTTACTGATCATCAACACCATCGCTCCCCTTTCCTTCGTAATCAGAATATGGATTCTTCCTTGCTCATAACCCCACACTTTGTGAATTCACATAACCTTGGTCAAGCCATGGTGAGTACCCACGAGCTTGTAGTATCGAAGGCAATGTCCCTGCCACCCCCGTAGTTGTCCCTGACGAAAGTAGAATCGTAGAATATCGGGGTGCCTTTTTAAGTAGTTGTGATCAGTGCTAAGATTTGGCGTTGTCATCAACATACTTTCGCGTGATATTGACAAAATTGTTTTTCACATAGTCACTGATAGAGTTGATCCTCAAATAAACCAAATCTCATTCAGACAAAACCTTTGTAGTCCCTTTTCTTGCCAACCAACAACATCATCGGGAATGTTGATGGGTTGCGTTGGTGTGTCATATGGGTGATGAGAAAAGGGCATAAGAAAGTTTGTTTACAGAAAGCTTGAATGCCCTTTTTCACATGATGTTCTTGGAATATGCACATATACGTCATTGACATCATTGTCACTGACAATTGCATGGTTAGATTTGACGATAAATGTTAGCTCAAAAAAAAAAATGTTAAAAAAATAGTCAAGTTGAAATCGTCACGTAAATCGTAAAAATGACCGCTCTATTGTCATCGTATAGATCGCCACACCCACTACCATGGAAGTTCATATCAACCAGAATTAATACTGGGGATAGAAGAATCGAAACTAGCTATTCAAAGATCTTTGTTCTTCACATTTATTTGGCAAGCGACGATTTCGACGCAGAGCAGAAACAGCGTACGTCTTCTTTTTTGAATTCCAAAGAATTTATAAGATCGGACTGCAGCACACTGAAATTGGGCGGGAAACCCCCTTGGGCAAACAATGCTCACTAAAACTCAATGTGAACTTTGAAAATAAAATCCCCCGGTGCCAGAAATAGTCCTTAAAGCCTACTGCGAGCAGACAAAGAAAGGACTGAACCAGTTATACAAATTACTTCTTCTGGAAAGAGGGTACAAGTGTCCAAAATTTCAAAAGAAAAACCCCAGTCAGTGTAGTGATCTCAACTGGATCAGACGCTCCAGAATGGAATTTCCTCCGGTTTTGATCTTCCTCTGCACGTTGATCAGCATCAGTTCAACTGAGCAGGATTTTCGCTGTGGCTTGCCTCATGCAAGATCTACCTACCTGATCGTTAGTGGTCAGGATACCAGCCATGGTTTATGGCCGTGGCATGTTGCACTGTTTGTAAAGTCAAGGGATGGACATATGCAGTACGCTTGCGGTGGAACCTTAATCAGTCGTCGGTATGTCTTGACTGCAGCTCATTGCGTGGTTAGTACCAATCCTCATCAATTGAAACGCAACGTGACCGATATCACCGTGTTGGCTGGGGTGTATAATATAGATCGTCCGGAGGAATCACAACAGAAAAGATCGGTCAAGACGATTCACATGAACGGATATTCGAGGGATAGTTTCCAGCACGATATTGCACTGTTGGAGCTGCAGAATCCGGTTGACTTCAATGAGCACGTGTTGCCAGCTTGCCTGAACCAGAAAGCCACGCTGCGATACGAAGTAGGAACGGTGGTTGGCTGGGGTTATGGGGAGAACGATAGAACGTCGCCTACTCTGAAGAAGCTCACACTGCCAGTGGTAACGGAGTCGGAGTGTTTAAAAAGCGATCCGGGGGTTTTCGAAGATGTGCTCAATAATGAGATGTTCTGCGCTGGTTATGCTAATGGTAGGTTTAATCAGGGCTCTGGAATTTGAATTATTGATTTTTTAAATTTTCAAAACAGGTTCTGCGCCCTGCAATGGCGACAGTGGCGGCGGTTTGGTAATGCAACAGGGTGATGCTTGGCATGTTGCCGGCATTGTATCGTTTACAAAGTCTCGCCGCGCTGATTCTCGAGTGTGTCTGACTGAGTCATACACCGCGTTCACGAATGTCAGTGCCTACTGGGGCTGGATTGAAAACGTCACAAATATAGATTTTCAAAATCTTTACAATGAAGAGAGTAAGTATCGGTAAACTCAACACAAAATCTGGATCTAGTATCATATTCCATTTCCACCCCAACAGAGAACGTACCGTGTACAACGCCTACTGGGATACAGGGAACCTGTGTGCCACTCCAGCAGTGCAAGCACATATTCAACATAATTCGGGCATCGGTCATTTCTCAAAATGACGCCTACTTCATCAATGATTCGATCTGCAAAATCGGCGGAATTCTACGGGCTGTTTGTTGCCAGCAGGACCAGATAGAGCCTATACCGCTGCATCCAAATGCATTACTGTTGCCCGTCGATTGCGGTCGATCATTTATACGTTCCCAATCTGAAAACAAGCAAGATACGTCAGTTATCGAGTTTCCCTGGATGGCGATGGTGCGCTACCAGAAAAAGAAGAGGACCGGAGCCATTCCGTTCTGTCTGGGAACACTGCTCAACCAGCGATACGTGCTAGTCCAGAGTTTATGTATGGACAAATACAAAAAAATTAAAGTGTAAGAAGCTTCTAAATATTCTTAGAAATCAAATTAATCTAATATAGGAAAATTTCAGAGATCACATTCGCTTGGGTGAACATACGGAGTCAACCAATCCTGACTGCGGAATCTACCGTGATGGTGAAAAATTCTGCGCGCGCCCAGTGCTGGACGTCAAAATAGAATCAGTCGTTTACCATCCCTTGTCTAACATCCCCGTGTACGGCAACGACGTTGCATTGATTCGAATGGTCTCGGACATTCCATTCACAGGTAAAATCAGTGGACTGACTGGTTGTTTGCACTTCTACAAACCACCTTCGATTACAGAACACATCCAACCGGCTTGTCTTCCGTTGTTTTCCCCGCACCGATCCACGGTTCCGGAGGACCTAATCATGACCGCGTGGGAAACGGACATCATGACGGAGAATATATACCGCGGTGAACTCCGTCGTTACCCCAGTAAACTGGTGAACATCGACAAATGTCAGAAGGACTACGAAAGAATTGAATTCATTTTGGATCCGCCAATCCAGTCGGATCGAATATGTTCACTTCCATTGGGGCCGGAGTTCAACTGTGACCTGATTCATGGAGCTTCAATTGGAGCTTACGTGGATATGGACGGCGAGCGATTTGTTCTATTCGGTCAGTGGCAGTTTGCTCCACTAAATTGTACCTTTCGGAGTGACATTGCTGCTTTAACCATGAGCATGGGTTACTATTTGCAATGGATTTTGGAGAATATTAAACCTTAGCTGTAATGTTAATGTTATGGTTGAAATGCACGCACTTGGTTTTGTTTGTCGAATCTCGGTAGTTTTAGTTCGGCAACAAGTTCTAAAGGGATCTCAACAAAAGTTTCGGATATGATTTCGTTGAATGCAAACAAGCAAAAAACATATTATCCAGCTGCTTGGAAGTGCCAGATGACTTAGATTTGACAAACAGAGCTAGGAGTGTAGATCCGAAAATTTCGAAGGTGCAACTGAATAAAAAGAAGGCGTTTGACTTTTTTAAGTAAGCCATGCTAAAAAATAAACCAAATTTAAAATATCCATGTATGTCTACCTTTAGCTCACACACACATGTTTCATAAGTTGAAGCTTTTCAGGATGTGCATTTGTTATCGAAGTAGCAACCGGTTATTCTGGTTGCTCAGACCACCCTGCCTACTGTGTTACCTGACTTATAGCGAATATACGTTGTATACGAGAACCCCGAACACAACGTATGACTCGTCTAATTTTGCATAGCATTTGCAATGTAAAATTAGACGAACTATACGTTGTATTCGGGGTACTCGTATACAACGTATATTCGTCATAAGCCAGGTAGCACAGAAGCAACGTGTTTTGCATAGCAACGAATTTGTTTGAGGACTAATTTTTCATCATTCCTAACGTGTAAACCGTACGAACAAGACGTGTTTCAATAAAGCTCTAATTTAGTTTAGCACAAGTAGTTCTCCCGTTTTTTTTTTACGAGTCCCGTTCCGGTAACCGAATCCCAATAGGTTATGGGCACCACACAGAAGGAGTTGGCGCAAGGAATTCCGCAGTTCCGCTGGAATGCAAGCGAGTTCCAAAATTGGAGTTACCGGGTGAAGCTGTACCTCGAAGCTGCTGGCGTATCGGAAGTGCTCACCGGGATAACCCCGGCAGTAGCAGCTGAGCAAGCGAAGTTCGTCGAATTGGACCGGAAAGGAAAAGCGATACTGGTGAGTTGCATTTCGGACAATTGCCTGGAAGACGTGCACGAAAAAACGACCACCAAGTATTGGAATGGCCATAGATCGTGGGAATAAAACACTTGTGTATCCTACGATGTACAAAACTATAAGAGAGTGAATGTTCTTTATTACCGAGCTTATATAGAGGTTACTATGGTAACATGGAACAAATTCAAAATTATCATGGCATGCTGCGTTTACTGGTTGTCGTCATCTCCCACACTCCTCTTCGACGGAAGTACACCAGCAGCTTCACGGAAACCCTTGAGTTTAACGGATTGCAACGGCTTCGTCATCATATCCGCAACCATCGCATCAGTCGGACAGTAACGAATATCGATCTCTCCATTCTGTTGCAGCTCTCGAACGAAATGGAATTTCGTCTCGATGTGTTTCGAACGGCGGCCAATGGTTGATGAATTTGATTGTTTGATCACCCCTTGGTTATCCTCGAACACAACCACTGACGATGACAGCTTCACGTCGAAGTCGTTAAGAATTCTCCGGACCCAACGAAACTCTTGACAACACTCGGCTAGCGCAACGTACTCTGCTTCGGTGCTGCTGAGCGTGACGTAAGTTTGCTTTTTGGAACTCCACCTTACAGATCCACCAGCAAAACGGAACAAGAAACCAGACGTTGATATCCGGTCACTCAAGTCACCGGCCCAATAAGCGTCGACGAAGATTTTTAGCGATGAACCATCCACGCCCAAAACCAGCTCGTCATTTAACGTTTGCTTGAGGTATCGCAATACCCGCTTCGCTTCCAGCCAGTCAGCTTGAATCGGACAACTGGTCCTTCTTCCCAGTATCGATACAGCAGCCGAAATATCTGGACGCGTATTAACAGCCACGTACAATAAACCGCCAATTAAGCTTGCATATTGGTGATTATTTGGCAATTTATCCGCTTCATCCTCCTCCTTAGATTGTGTGTGGCCGGGGCTAAGTGGAAACTTAGAAGGTTTAGCATCAGTCATTCCGAAACGTTCCAGCAGTTTTCGGATGTATGTTGATTGATTCAGGCTCACTCCTCCAGCTGATCGATTCACCTCGATGCCAAGAAAGTGCCTGATATCACCCAGCGACGTCACTTCGAAATGCCGGTTCAGCTCTCGAATTATCTGCTCATACTCTTCTTCTTCTTCACAGACAACAACCTGGTCGTCCACGTACACCACCAAGTACGTACACTTCTTTCCATCGCGACGAATGTAGAGGCACGAGTCATTTTTGGACTGCTCGAACCCGATCGTCTTCAAAACAGCGTCGAATGTTTGATTCCAAACGCGGGCAGCCTGCTTGAGTCCGTACAGGCTTTTACGCAGTAGGCAAACCTTGCCATTGCCCTTCTCGTTCGACCCAGATGGCAGACGCATGTACACGGTTTCCTCGAGAATCCCGTGCAGGTACGCTGTTTTCACGTCGGCGTGTTTCACAACCATCTTCCTCTGGCTAGCGACCGACAGCATAACACGAAAGGTAACCTGTTTCACTACAGGAGCGAACACCTCGTCGAAGTCGGTTCCGTACTTCTGCGTGAACCCCTGTGCTACCAATCGAGCTTTGTAGCGCACAACGTCACCTTTTTCGTCCTGCTTGCGCTTGAAAATCCATTTAGAACCGATTAGTTTTCGGTCTCGAGGGAGGTCCGTCAGCTCCCATGTGCGGTTTGCACGGAGCGATTGCAGCTCCTCCTCAATAGCTGCCTTCCACAGCGCGCTTTCGGGACTGTTGATAGCTTCTTCGAACGTTCTAGGGTCAGGTGGAAGATTTTTCATCAGACTACTCGTTTCCCGGTACCGTAGAGGTGGTACTCCTTTCGTGGTGCGTTCCGATCTGCGTGCCGGAGTAACTGGCTCATATAAAGTTTCACCCAATGATTCTTCACCGGATTCGTATTCCGAGTTCGTATCGGAAACGTCATCCTGTTCGTCATCGTCTTGCTCGAGTTCCGGTTGGATATCATGCTGAAGCGGTGACTCGATCTCGATAACATCGATTGGCTTGTTCGAGTGCTTGTGTGCTTTATCTCCCTCCAGAAAACGTGCGTCTCTGCTATACACCACCTTGTCATTCGTGGTATCGATGAAACGATATGCCTTGTGGTGATCAGAGTATCCCACCAACGTCATCTTCACAGCTTTCGGCTCCAGTTTGGATCTTTTCTGCGACGGAATGTGTACGTAAGCTTGGCTGCCGAATACTCGCAGATGGTTGAGATTCGGTTTCTTGCCATACCACGCCTCGTGCGGTGTCTGGTCGGTTGATCTGGTTGGCAGCAGGTTTTGCAGGTAAGCAGCGGTGGTGACCGCCTCAGCCCAGAAACGGTATCCCATGTCTCCGTCCAGTAGCATACAGCGTCCCATTTCCACCAAGCTTCTATTTTTCCGCTCTGCAACGCCATTTTGCTGTGGCGTGTAGGCGGTCGTGAACTGGGGTGAAATTTCTTTCGAAAAATAGAATCGTCCGAGGTGTTTGGATGTATACTCCCCTCCTTGGTCGGACCTGATTGCGGTTGGATACCTGCCGAAACGTGTATGTACCATTTCTACGTAAGCTTGGATTTTTTCGGCGGCTTCGAACTTGTGCTTCAAGATGAAAATCATAGTGAATCGACTATCATCACCATGAAATAACGAGCTCCTCCTGGCGTTACGGTGTTCATCGGGCCACAGATGTCGGTGTGAATCAAGTCAAGCACCTTCGTTGACTGCGGACCAGATTGTTTCGGAAACAGTAACCTTGCCATTTTCCCTTCCAAGCAGCATTCGCACGTTACGCTGATGCCACAATCGCGTATGCAAACGCCGGTCGCAAGCCCCTCGCGTACCAGCCGTTGTATCGCTTCAATGTCACGGTGCCCAAACTTGCGGTGCCAGTCATGAAAGCAGTTTTTCGTGTGTTTTATCGCGGCGGTTTTCAGGTCGTGATGGCACACATTTAATTGGTACAGGCCATCACACTTGGCAGCAACAGCTGCTATTCGGTTGTTGTGCTCGATGACGCATTTTCTTGCGTCGAATTTTACCAACGCACCCTTGTCGGTCAATTGTCCCACAGAAACGAGATTTGTATCGAGTTCTGGAACGAGGAGCACATCTGATAAGATTATTTCTTGTTTCTTACCTTCATTGTCTTTGCAGAAAAGATTGCCGGATCCTTTTCCAGCGACGTCGGCCACGCGACCATCGGCGAGCGTGACGGACATTCCCAAGATTGGCTTTAGTTCTTTGAAAAAAGCTTCATCACTACACATGTGACTCGATGATCCAATTCTTCGTCGAACGATTCACAGTAGGCCTTGAATTTGCTGCAAACGCGAATGGTGACACCGCGTCGTTCTCCATGGCAACACGCGCTTTGGGTTTCGGTTGCCTAGCAACATCCTTCTGCTTCGCTTTATTTTTCTTGCTGGTCGAACGGCAATCTTTTTTCATGTGCCCTAGCTTCTGGCACTGGTGACACACGATTATCTTGGAACTAGCGTCGACACGCAATATCGACTCACCTCGACCGGATCTCTCGCTTCGTTTTAGGGCTTCATCCAGCAACTTTCGCTTCACGATGTCCATTGTCAATTCTTCTTCGGGACGACTCTCCAACGCGGTCGTCAGCGTTTCGAATGACGCTGGCAGGCTTCGAAGAATGAGCACAACCGTCAGTGTGGCTCCCAATTCCAGCCCCGCATTGGTCTATCGTTGGAACAAATCCTCCATCTCGTGCAAATGGCGCTCCATGTCTTCACTATCCGAGTAGGTGAGGTTGCAGATCCGTTTCAAAATCGAAACTTTCGATGTCAGGGAGGTTTTCTGGTGATGGTCCCTGAGTGTCTCCCAAAAATGGTTGGCTGTGGTACACTTACGGATCAGCGACTGCTGCGTGATTCCGACGAACAGTGAAATCGTTCCTTGCGTCTTGGCGTCCCCGTTTGTCCATGCCTCGGTACGAGGTGCTGGCGCGTCGGTGGTAACGAATTTCCACAGCTCTTCGCGCATCAGCAGACTTTTCAGCTGGAAACTCCAACTCTCGTAGTTCTCGCTACCGAGCCTCTCGATGCCGAACTTGTCAATTTCGTCGGTGACCGGCAAATCCAATTGCAGCGCGTCCTCGAACAAAGTTAATTTTTGTTTTTTCCCCGGTACTTCACTCGCGACAGTAACCGAAACGAAAAAACCACTTATTTTTCTCTAATTAAACTTCCGAAAGGCCCATAACCTATTGGAATTGCCATAGATCGTGGGAATAAAACACTTGTGTATCCTACGATGTACAAAACTATAAGAGAGTGAATGTTCTTTATTACCGAGCTTATATAGAGGTTACTATGGTAACATGGAACAAATTCAAAATTATCATGGCATGCTGCGTTTACTGGTTGTCGTCATCTCCCACACCAAGGAGATGTGGGAGAGTCTCGAAGCTACGTACGCGAAAAAGTCCGTGGCAAGCCAGACACTGATACGGAAGCAACTGGCACGACTCCGGATGAAGGAAGGAAGTAACATGCGAGGTCATTTGGTCGAGTTCGATAGCCTGGTCAGGAAGCTCAATATGGCCGGTGCAACCCTGGCGGAAGGTGATCTGGTGTCTCAACTTTTTCTGACACTGCCAGATTCATTCGACCCGTTGGTAAAGGCGCTGGAGAACGTGAGCGAGGAAGATTTGACCCTCGATCTGGTGAAGCTGAGGCTACTGGTGGAGGAATCTAAACGGACGGATCGTGAAGAGAACACCGGCGGGGATAATTCGGCTGCATTTTCTGGAAGCAGCCAAAAGCAATTCAACGGAAAGTGTCACAAATGTGGCATTCGTGGGCACATTCATGGCAGACGCTGCAAAATTGACACATGAAATCCCCAACAAAGTGGTGTTCAAGTTGGATTCTGGTTGCAGCGATCACTTGGTAAGTGATAAATCAATATTTTCCTCTATTCAAGCGCTGGTGAATCCCATCGAGATCAAGGTGGCAAAAGAAGGCCAAGCGATGATTACCAAGACAATTGGGACGATTGATGCGACCAGCAACAAAGATGTGCTGTTCCACATGAAAGATGTCCTTCTCGTTCCGGACCTGAGGGAGAATTTGATGTCCATGAAGAAGTTGACAGCAGCCGGTATTGATGTTGTGTTCTCTGGCCACACGACGCTCTTGAAGAGAGATGGAGAACTTTTGGCAACCGGCAAGATGATTGGCAGCTTATACGAAATTGTGCTGACGTTGGAAAAAGCTTGTGCCAATGTCTGTGATGCGGAACCAAGTTGTGGCATAGGCGGTTGGGGCATATTAGCCAGCACGGGAGGACGTTATGATCCGTGAAGGAATGCTGAACGGAATCAAGAAATCGACTCCAGTCGGTTTTTGTGAAGTTTGTGTTCAAGGGAAGCAGTGCCGTGAGCCCTTCAACGGAACGCGTTGTCGTGCTAGTCGGCCCTTGGAACGTATCCATTCCGATGTCTGCGGCCCGATCGATCCTCCGGCCTGGGATGGTTCCAGGTACATCGTTTCGTTCATCGACGACTACAGCCACTTTGCAATGATCTACCTGTTGAAGAAGAAATCTGGCGTGTTCGAGGTGTTCCGTGAGTATGAAGCCACAGTGACGGCGAATACTGCTCTAACGCCCAGAAGCAGTTCTACAAGCAGAAAGGCATCCAGCTGGAAGTAACCGTTGCTTACACGCCGCATCAGAACGGAGTCGCTGAGAGATTCAACAGGACTTAGGAGGAGAAGATTCGTGCTGTGCTGATTGATTCGGGAGTGCCGAAAAATCTTTGGTCCGAGGCAGCGTTGGCGTGCGTGTACCTGTTAAACCGAAGCCCCACAGTCGCCCTGCCTGCTGAAAGATGGTATGGTTCGAAGCCTAATCTGGACAAGCTGCGTGTGTTCGGCTGCAAATGCTTTGCGTGGGTCCCAAGTCAGCAGCGGAAGAAGTTGGATCCAAAGAGCCGTGAGATGAGTATGATCGGTTACGCACCGAATGGCTATCGGCTGTGGGACATGCAAGCGCGCGAAGTGAAAACTGCTCGGGACGTGAAATTTGATGAAGGTTCGTTCCCGTATGCCCAGCTGAAGCCAAGCCAAGATGTCCCGTTGGTGATGAATTTTCCGTTCGAGCAAGAGGGGGAAACTACAGAAAATGAAGCTGTTCCTGACATTCCTGATGATGAAGCTAGAAGTTCCGGTAGCAAGGAGACAGTTGGCTGCTGAACCGAAAACGAGGACCACTTTGAAGATTCTGCAGCAGAGCCAGCAAACGCGCTCCCCTCGCAAATAGAAAGATACGAAATCCATGATGAGTCGGTGTCGAGGCGTAGCGAACGGGAGCGCAGGCTTCCTGGTAAGTTGTTCGATTATTTCGTAAATTATAGAGCAACTTCTGGCGATTTGATATCCTCAGATGTTCCCATGAGCTACAACGACATCATGCGACATGACGATCAGCGTAAATGGCTGGGTGCAGTCCAGGACGAGCTTCAAACGATGGCAGCAAACAATGTGTGGCGCTTCGTCAAGTTCCCGGATAACGTGAAACCCCTTAAGGCCAAGTAGGTGTTCCGAATTAAGGACGATACTGATGGAAATGCAGTACGATACAAGGCGCGACTGGTGGCTAAAGGGTTTCTTCAAAAAGCTGGGCTGGACTACGAGGAAACATTTGCTACAGTGGCGAAGCTTGCTACAATACGAACGGGGTTTGCAGCAGGGCTTCTTGTTCCACAATATGGACGTGAAGACAGCGTTCTTGTACGGCGAACTGAAACAGGACATCTATATGGAGGTCCCAGATGGCGTTGAGGCACCACCGAACACCGTATGCAGGCTGCTGAAGTCACTTTACGGCTTAAAGCAGTCTCCGAGATGCTGGAACGAGAAACTCAATGAAAAGTTGCTAAATTTGGATTTCAAACGTTCCCGACACGATTATTGTCTGTATACGCGAATACAGGACGGGGACGAGATATATTTAGCCTGCTCATATGCGGAAGGAATCTGAAGAAGCAATTGACGGCAACATTTGCATTGTCTGACTGTGGAGCAGTTGCGCACTTCCTTGGTATACGTGTGGAAATGGCGGATTGCAATCCAGTGAAGTGTCCAATAGAAAAAGGAACCCAGCTGACGAGAAAAGGAGAACTAACAAGCCAGCCCTACGGGGAACTTCTCGGATCGTTAATGTACTTGATGCTGTGTACTAGACCGGATATCTGCTATCCAGTAGGGTTCCTAGGACGATTCCAGCAGAAGCCAACAGCACCACATTGGCAGAGTTTGAAACGTGTGGTTCGGTACATCAAGGGGACAAAAACCAAATGCTTGGAGTATCTCCGAATCGAATCTGCAGAACCGTTGGTGGGCTACGTAGATGCGGATTGGGCTTCTGACACCGAGGACCGTAAGTCGGTAAGTGGCTTTGCATTCTTCGTGTTCGGCAACTTGATCAGTTGGTCAAGCAAGAAGCAAAACACGGTTGCAACATCGTCAAGCGAAGCTGAATACATCGCCCTGAGCTTGGCGGTATCGGAAGCAGTGTGGCTGTCTGGTATCCTAGAAGACTTGAAGCTGAAGACTCGTGAACCGGTCACAATCTATGAGGACAACCAAGGCTACATTGGGATGGCCAATAACTGTGAATCCAAACGGTCGAAGCATATTGATGTGAAGCATCACTTTATCCGGGACCACATCTCAAACGGAAGCGTGAAGGTGGAATACGTGAGGACGGACGATCAACTGGCGGACCTCTTCACCAAACCGATGGAAGCCGGTCGCCTAGACAAACTTGGAAAACGTCTCGGAATAGCGGATTGAGAGGGGGTGTTATCGAAGTAGCAATCGGCTATTCTGGTTGCTCAGATCACCCTGCCTAGCAACGTGTTTTCCATAGCAACGAATTTGTTTGAGGACTAATTTGTGTAAACCGTACGAACAAGACGTGTTTCAATAAAGCTCTAATTTAGTTTAGCACAAGTAGTTCTCCCGTTTTTTTCTTTCGAGTCCCGTTCCGGTAACCGAATCCCAATAGCATTAGACTGATGCTAAATTTGATATGATCGCCTTACATCACTATTTTGGGGATTTCCATACAAGCAGGCGGACAAAAATATTTCGGTTATTTTTTCACAATTTCTGCAATTATTATTGCTTGGTATGATCAATATATATTGTTCTTAAAAATTTCAACATTTCATGACCAACTTTTGAAAAGGGCTTCACTTTTGATTGTTTTAAATTTATGACATAAGAACTCTTTATTTTCAGCCTTAGACATTTAACTGCAATAATTTGCACAAACACAACAATGACAAAAAATCTTCAAGCAATGTTTCCCTCCAAAACATTTACACAAGAACGCATCTTAAAGTAGCCTCAGTTGCGCCAAGCTCTCAGCCCCTAAAGGCGATAGTTTTCACAGGGAACTGGCACATTATCGTTACTGGGTTGCAGGAACGCCTGAGGAGACTGGTAGAAATCGAACCGGTTATCCATATTTGCACAGATTATACTGACCAGTGAAGTACGCCGGATTTCCTTCAACTGCTGCAGCGTAAAAGCACCCGGATTTACCTCCGGAGAGTTGGTAAAGTAGTACCTGTCTCCAAACTTATACCGCGAGTACGCCTTCGTTAGCAGATGACTGAAAGTCGGTCCCACAACGGCACCGTTCGCAGGAGGTTCCAACACACCGCCAGGCCATTCGCGATAATCTTTGTACGGCCGCAGGGCAAAGTCACGACTCCGTTGGATATTTATCGCGGCCAAATGTGAACCGAATTGTTTACGCTCCTTGAACAGGAACCGGTTAAGGCCAAAGGTGACAGCGTTATCCATCGGCTCCATGGGCTGTTGGTTGAAAGAGAACAGCATTTCTTCGAAACTGTCCGGTTTCAAAGTCTTGGTCGGATCGTTGAAGATGTCCTTGATGAAGACGTCCTCCGGAGGTGCCTTTTTGTGGAGGAGTTGGACGAACCCTTCAACAGTGGAGTGGCCGTAACGTTCGGCCGCCACTCCAACCTCAGCAAACGTCATCGGTCGAAGATTCGGATTGTAGAAGTTGGTGAACCCTTTAACAGGATCCACCAGTCCGAACTGTTGCACCTTCCGATGACCTAGGTGAATCGGGAGGTACTCATTTTACACCAGGTTCTGAAGCTCAGCAATCACTATCCTCCTCGACTCTTGGTAAATCGTTTCGTCGTCCCAGTGGTTATTGAGTCGACTCAGCTCCTCTGCCACTCGATTGTGTTCCCTCATGAACAGCGTATGAACCAGGGTCAAAGCGAGCAGCTGATTGGTTCGAATATCGCCGGCATCGTAGCAAACTCGAGCCCACGGGACGCAATCCCGGGGATCTCTATCAGTTCGATTCCGGTTGCGAGCTTGCCTTGTCGGAACGAGCGAAGAGTCGATCCGTACACCACCGAACCATCAATGAAGTGAGTTATGAGATCGGATTGTTTTGCGTAGCCCAGTGATTACATTTTTAATATAATCTATAAATAGAAGCAAGATAACCTGCAATTCAAGTATAACATGTGTAAAGGGCCTATCAGCTAAAAGAAGAGGAATGTTTCCTCTACCCGATAACGTTGTTGGTTTGCGTGGGCGACCTTCGGTTGGCACGAGAGGATTATACAAGGGATTGTTTACGAAAAGCTGATGCCACACCACCACAACATCACTAGGCACCTAGACTTCCTAGTTTGTTCCGGACTTTTTACTCTTTGGCCTTTATTACCGATGTCACTTGAGGGGGTTAGAAGGAATGGGGTGTAAGTGACTTTGATCGGTTCTCTTCATCGATTGTCTCTTTTAATAGTCACAGCTTAACAGATTTTGCGCTATTTCTGCCACATATGTAGTTCGATAACGGAGGTTCTCATCTAGCATCCAGAATGGCACACGAATCAAGGAATGTGTTTGCAGCTGAATTATTAACGAAAGAGAAAGTCGATCAAAATCACTTACACCCCTTTCCTTCTAACCCCCGCACTTCACATAATGAAGTAAAGTGACAACGAATCATCCTCGATTAAATGATACTTCATTTGCATGGTGAATCAGTCAACCCATAATGAAGGCCTTCTTCTTGATTAATTCGTCTTCTTCGGTTAGTGCAGATGTGGTTGATTTGTATTTCACGAAACGAAGAGAACCCCCAATCACCATATCATTATTTCCACAAAACTGTAAACATTTCACGTTTTCTATCATTTATCCGTGACCATGCCTTCGCATAGACCTTTTTTTATCAGAGGCGATCTTCGCATTGAAATCCGCAGGGTAGATCTTGATGTCACCCTATGGAACCTTATGCTCAACGGAATTCAGCGCATCAACATCCTTATTCCCATTTACGACGTATTTGTAGAAATTCTCGGAAATTCTTAGAGCTTCTGGAAAAATCGTAGAACCTCTCCGAAATCTTGTAGACCGGCTAAGAAGGCTCATAGAGATTCTGGGAAATTCGTACAACTGATCAAATAGTTGGTAGATCTTTAGAAAAAGTTCGTAGTTCTGAGAAATTCGTAGAACTTCTGGGAAAATCTTAAAATTTGTGGGAATTCTATACGGGAGTACACTTTGTGAAAACCGAAAATGGAACATGAAACAAAATTGGGCAAGATTTTGAACGTTAATAAATCAGCTGCCCCTGGTCCAATTTCAATAATTTTATCACCAATCGATCAGAAATATGGCTACGCATCGATAGCAATGCTTCCGAGTGTTAATTTTCAACAAAAAAAAACTATTGAAAAATTGGTAAATGTCCAGCATTGTCCAAAAGCGTCGAATTAACTAACAAATCCACAAATTACGTACATGCATATGCTGCTTCCCCAACACAGTCATCAGCGAATCATTCCTAGACGAAACATGTCTATGTAGCATTACGACGAGGTTCGGTAGTTCAGTGGGATAGTTTACCCATCTGGGATACAGTTAGTTTATGGTATTTGTTAATTAGGGTACCGTTTCCGCTTACTGAGCAGAAGGTAGGGAGTTCAATCCCAGGCCTGTCCTCTTCCTTGCAATTTTTCACTTTGCCTTATTCTATCCCCACTAGATTTAAATAAAAACAAATTCTGCTTTAATCGATCGCATCACTTATGACAGTGAATCCTGATCTAAAAATAACCTACCTCACTAACACAACTATCCTTCCCGAGACAGCCGTGTAGTTCTCTGTGCAAGTGGATTAGTTCTGATCATTCACGGAGGAGCAACTACGAAGTGCACGGTCAGACAACGTTAATACGTGACACGCTTGGCGTGGATGGCGAACAGACCGACCAGATAGGCCTCGGTGGATTCCTGTAGGGCCATTAACGGCCGAGCTCTGAAAGCGCAGATCGGTCTTGAAGTCCTGGGCGATTTCACGGGCCAGACGCTGGAAAGGCAACTTGCAGTCAGCAGCTCGGTCGATTTCTGGTAACGACGATGTGGATACGTTGAATGCAATCTGTTGAATAAATTTTTTTTCTCTGACTTCCATTTTCTTTTATAACATGCTTTTGCTAAGTTCAACCAATCATAAACGATAAAAGAACAAGAACACAACAAAAAGACCTCGAGTGTGTGTGTGTGTGTGTGTGTATGTGTGTGTGTATTCCTTCTAACCCCCACTGGCCGGCAGTGTTATTATGGAAGAACTCTCTCTACAATGTCGCATTTATGGTCATTGTAGACAGCTTTAGTCCGGGAGTTAGAAGGTGATAGCTCTATTGCAGATCCAGCAACCCATTTCAGAATGTCTGGAGAGTCACGCCCATTCCGAGGTTACTTTCACTCACAATAAGCCCCGCATGTATGCATCACCGTTATCAAATGGATATTGGTGATACATACACTCTTCCAGGTTCGAAAATATTCTTTTCAACCCTGGCATGTATTTAGTGTAATTCTGATATTTTTTTTTTTTTTTTTTATAAATTGAAAGCTCTCACCATATTCTGCTCTTCCGCCGTCGTTATTTGCTTCTTTTGGAATCCCTTGGACTTTTTCTCTAACGCTTCGGATTTCATTCCGTGCTTCACCGGCAATTTCCTTCCGTAGACCGTCCTTGGTTGGTTGGTTCTAATATGATTCCGCCTTTTTTGGTCGGTTTGATGTCCACCATATGTTATTGAATTGCCATGGTGATCTGGGACGAGGCTCACGTCCAAAGTCACTGGTCCATCGAGCGCTCCGTTTGCGAAAGGAGAATGAATGAAATACGAAAGGGATCAGTTTCAAGAAGTGACAGTTTCATCAGATTCCCCAATTAACCATACTCAAGCAAAGTAAGAATATACAAGCTATATTGCGACTATATGGTTACTTGGGTACTCATATGGCCGTCAGAATGGTTCATCGGTTGCGAAGTGAAGTATTTCTGCAAGTGATGCGTAATATTTCTCAATGTTTTGAATTTATCCTAACGTTACCTCAATGTTATTTCACAGACAAGCATACACAACACATTGAAAATTTATAATTGTAAACCCTACCGCCATCTGTTGTATATACTTTAATGGGCAATACACTCAACAGATGGTTGTAGTGTGTAAACGTCAAACGCTAGGGAATTGATTATGTGCACCACAAATGGCAGTACTACCAACTAAAAAACATTTAAATTGACCGTTAAAAACGATTTTTATGAACGTTTTAAGAGTGTTATGTCTGCTTTTCTGTGATCATACCTTCACTATCGCAACTTCGGGTAATCTGCGGAAGTACTTGCATTTTTCTCAGGCACTTTTGAGCTAACTGCAATCACTCTCTCATACTCGAAATGTGCCACGACCAAATTAGCACACAACGACGCCCTATACGCTCTCTGACCGAAGCGCAGGGAAGAAGAATTTAACCCTCGAGTAGGTATAAAAAAGCCGAAAATTGGAATTTCTTGTCACATTCGTTTCAACCTTACCCGAAGAAACATCAACAGCATAAACAATGACTGGACGTGGCAAGTGAGGCAGAGGAGGAGCCAGTTGTGTTGTATGATAACTTACAGGGTATTACCAAGTCCACCGACCGTCGTCTCCCGAGCAAAGTTAGAGATCAAATTGAAATCAGAATTTGCTGTTATGATGTAACTTTGAATACTCCATTTGATCTCATTTTGGTTGACTTAACGGTTAACACAGCAAAAATGAGAGCAAAATTTTACACTGTTGAATCAAACGAAAACTAATTCTGCTTTCAATGAAATCAATTTGATTACTGATTTTGAATTCATAATGTTTGACTTAATATGGGCCTGTCGTAAATGGTTAGCATCCATGCTTCTCACGCTGAAAGATTTGAGCTCAAATGTCACCTCGGGCTAGTCACGAATGACCTAAAATGTGTTAAACAAAACAAATAAACAATATTCGTTAGTTCAACGACAGATGAACTTAAATCAAATTTTAAACAAAAAATTAACAGCAGAACTTCAAGTTAAGTTGCTTTGATTTAAAAAGTCTTGACTGCATAATGAAAGCACAATATGATATCAGACTTCTGTCGCGACAATTGAAATCAAAATTAGTTTTCATTATGATAGGAACTGCAAACTTTAATATCGATATACTTTCATTTTGTTAACCGACTTTGCTCGGGCTGGCTCGTCTATTTACAGCAAATCAACAACTGAAAATGTTGTTCTAATGTTATTTTTATTGTCGTGTTTTAGCTCTTCAATTTTAATATTTCAACCGTTCAAACGACCTAAATTTAGTTTTCAATTTGATCTCAGACTTTGCTCGGGGATTGGGGCACATTTTCTGAATGCTCTCCAGAAGTCTTCTGGGCATACTTTTGACTGGAGTCTTCAAAACTTAGCCTGGAAGTATATCCAAACATAATCTGGACTTGACAAGAGAAACCCGCGGAATTAGCCAGGACACCTTCAAACCAACGTTCAACTCCATCATAATTCAAGTTTAATTATTCCGTTTTCAAAAAGCCCCTCCTCATGCCGCAATAATACTCTTCTCCGACGGAGCCAAGCTCTGCAAGATCCAATCCAAATACCGCACCAAGTTCATCGCCAGTCCGGGAACCGACTCCCGGACGGTGCAGTTCAGCGGTGCAAATTTCCAAAGACCGAACTGAACGAATCGATCCGTTCCGTCAGTATTGATATACGTTCCAACCGGTGCCCCGGCCATCCGTTGACAGTTGTACTGTGGTCCCAGCTGCAGCGGGCACATCCGGTCCTCGGTCAACGACGGAGTGAATCCAGTTTTCTCGTATCTCTTCTGACACTCTTCGAGGTCCATCAACTTCTGGTGATATCGCCGCAGTTCACCCTGGTAAATGTTCTTCGTCATGTAGTCCATCTCCCAGGCGGTAATGATCAGATCCTCGGGGACGTGAGTTCGGGAAGGGGAGTACAGTGGCAGGCAGATGGGGCGGATTTGATCTAGAGAGAAATCGGGAATGATGATTCTTTTCAAAACCACACCAAGATCAGATTTACCGGTATAATCAACGTCGGTTGTTAGTCGAATGATGGACAGATCATTCGTGTACATGGGAACGTCAAACTGCGGATGTTCGATGAAAGCTTCGACTTTGACGTCTAGCACATTACCGGCACACATTCGTTTACCTTGTTCGTCGAAAGTGCAATCAATGTCGGTGGCCTCCGTGTGTTCACCCAAGCGGACGTGATCACTAAAAAAATAAGCCCGGAGATTATTTCTTAAATATAAGCCTCGAATGCCTCAATTGCACTTACATTGGATTATTCTTCTGTTTCTGTTTACATCCGGTGACAGACAGCACGTATCGTGTGTTGAGCAGTGTTCCCAGACAATGTGGAATATTATTCTTTTTCGGCTTGAACTGCACCACTGCCATCCACGGAAACTCGAAGACCCTGGTGGACTGTCCGGCAGTAGAACTACTGCGAACCCTTGCTCGACCACAGTCACTCGGTAGAAGCAGTGCATTTGGATGTAGAGGTAAAGGTTCAATATGCTCCTTCTGACAGCAGACAGCCCGGGGAATGCCACCAATACGACAGATGGAACGATTGATATAGTAGGCATCTTGTTGAGATACAAGTGGGGCTCGGATCATATTGAATATATCCCTACACTGTTGTAGCGGTACGCAGTTTCCTACCGTTCCGAAGGCAGTTTTGCAAGGGATGTTTCCTAAAAAAGGAAAGATGCGTTCATTTGAAGCCATAATAGATCATCGCCCACAGAAACCTTACGTTCTTGATTGAACTTTCCACGGAAGTCGATATCCGTTACACTCCTGATCCAATCATAGTAGGCAGTGACATTGGTGAAAGCCGTATACGATTCTGCCAGACAGAGACTTGAACCTGCCTTGCGGACCTTGGTGAACGAAACAATACCTGCTAAGTACCATGCGTCACCCTGTTGAACCATCAAACCACCACCACTATCGCCATTGCATGGAGCGGATCCTACCGAGATCAAACATTATTCAACTAATCAAACATGCCTCAATAATAACAATTACCGTTAGCATAGCCAGCGCAAAACAGCTCCTTCTGTAGAACATCTTCGAAAATTGTAGGATCGCTCTTCAGACACTCCGACTCGGCTACCACGGGTATCGTCAATTTCTTCAAAGTAGACGAATTTGTGTCGTTTTCGGAAACTCCCCAGCCTACTACCGTCCCTAGACCGGTACTCAATCCAGATTTTTCATTCAAGCAAGCCGGTAAAATATAATTGGAATACACGAACGGTTCCGTCGTCTCCAGCAGCGCAATATCGTGCAGTAATTTGTCCCTCGTGTATCCGTGAGTTTGAATCTTTGCCACCGACCGCACCTGCATGGTGTTTTCCGGGTTATCCAGATTGAAAACACCAGCCCATATCGAAACATCTTTCGCACTTCTCAACAACTGATGACGATTGTCACTCAGAACGCAATGCGCCGCCGTCAAAACATACCTATTATGGATCAACGTTCCACCGCAGGCGTACTTCTCCGTTCCATCCCTTTGTTTCAGTTTCAACGCCACGTGCCATGGCCAATACCCATGTTGAGCACTCTCTCCATGAATGATCAAGAACGTCGTCCTGGCTCGAGGAATTCCGCATTGATAATTTTCTTCAGCCACGACTACAACTGCCACCAAGAAAATACTGGCGATCACCTTGATCGCATCCATTGCCATCCTTTCGGTAGGCGATATTTAGCAGCCCACGATACGTCCGATCTGCCTAATTTCACTACAACAACTGATTTTGGTCGTGGCTGAAGCTCCGATCGTAGCTGATCGCTGATGATCAACACAAAACCGGTTGAACTGGTGAACTGAAATTTCGCAATCTGGTCCTTTTCCGTTGCTGTATTATTGCTAGATTCCAGAACGGTGGTTCGGTCGGTTATCATCTGTCAATGACCACACCAACACACACACTCATAATCGATCTCTTCAGATGGCCATGACCACGAATCATTTGACGTCATCAAGTAAACTAGTTTCATTCGGCAGGGGGAAGTCCCACAACCGGCTATTAGTAATAATATCTTCCCTAGCAGGTGTGAACGACTCGTCTCCAGTGCATTTTTTGACGCCAAACTGTGCTAAATTTATGTCACTGTCGTTCCGGTTTGGACAGCTGCTGTAGCGGTTGCAAAAGGAATAATCTACTCCTCATTAAGATTCTCGAGCAGTGATTTTCGTGCAACCTACATACCTTCGGCTCGTGACGTACATAAGGACGGACGGACGGACGGACGGACGGACGGACGGACGGACGGACGGACGGACGGACGGACGGACGGACGGACGGACGGACGGACGGACGGACGGACGGACGGACGGACGGACGGGGGTTGTTGGTTCCATGGAAAATTTACCGATCTGCTGATGGAAACTGACAAAAATCCCAACATTCTCCGCGCCACCGGTGGTGTCGTGGACGCAATCCGGTTGTTTTCTTCTTCAAGCACGCCATTCATTCCCGCGTGAGAGTGTTGATTCACAAGGCACCCACCTTACAAACAAGAGGGTCGTCTACTGGATGCAAAGTACGAATTTTGTTTTTATTTTTCGTTTTGCGAACTTGTGATGTTTGTGTTGATGTTTACATAACTTATGGGGTTGCTTTTTGATAATTCAATTACGTATTGGCATTATGCAAGAGTACAATGACTGCTTTTCGTTCTTTGAAATGAAAATCCACCTAACACATTCATGGCGGAAACCAAAATTTCCAACCAAAAGTGGTTATTCGTGAACTGAAACATCTGAGAAAAATAATAACGGTTAGCTTTTGAAAGCTTATTGAAAGATAAAAGTCTGAGGAACCGATAAAATCACAATGTCCACTTCGTTACGAGATAATGTGGTACAAATGTCTGTGCCATTCATATAGTTCAAACCAACATATTGCTCAAGGCCTTATCTCAAGGGGTATCAACTCTGCACATCTTAAACTGTGCCAAGCGTTGTGCCGAACGTGCCGAAATGCCACAATCAAGGTGTCAGTCTCAGTATACCATGAGTTTGGCAACCCTGCAGTTATGACTTTTGAGATTGTTTGTTTACAACTTCAAGATCTCATGAATGGTTCATAATTGTTATGGTATATGAGTGTCCTGTTGAAAGTAAAACGAGCATAAAATAACACGCGTGTGGTGGGTTAATTCATTCCGCTTGGTTCAATGATGCCAAACGAGTGTGTCATGAAGGAACTGAGAAACACGATCACAGTAGTAAATATAGTTTGATTACAGCAAGGATTACGAGTTCAAGCACCACCACATCCTCACAAACATCGATTCTTATCTTTGAGTTCATCTCGGAAAAAGCAGGATGGGAGGAAATATCATAAGACTTATATCTAGATTTTTGGGCTATCAGTACGGTCTACATAACTGATCTTAAGCAGTCTACTCATAATAAGTGTAGAAAAAGGGGGGGGGGGGGGGTGTTAGATTCTGTGACATGCAATGAATTAGATATAGGAAAAACGTGACAAGGTGGTGACGGAGGACAGTGGTTGGTGTTTGAAAAAAAAACTTCTGTGTTGCCTTTACCTGCTTCAGAATGTTCCGCTTTTAACTCTCGAAACAAACAGCCATTGCATGTGTTTATGGTTTTGGAATTGAGTTCATCCCTGACTGATTTTTCTGCAATACAATTACTGTGAGAGAGAGAGAGAGATTTCAAGAACAGGAACTTTGCCTGTCTACCCGTTATCGTTTGTTTTTTGATTGCTACTACGTCTTTTTATTCTAATAAAAGTGAATTTGAGAGCAGACATTTTTGTTCTACAAATTTTATTTATTTTCGGTTCGGAAATTCGGAAAAGTCCCGGTTTCGCGTGGTAGAACTTCGCGTCAGTTCTCGGTAGTCGTGCCTTGTCCACTTCCGCATCATTTCGAACGATTAACATTTGGTCCTTCGCGATCCGGATCGGCGTGAATCAGCGACAATGGAGGAGCTGATCAGGAAAAGAAACGTGGCCTTCGAGAGGCTGAAGAGAGTACATGCGAGTGCAAGGCACCTGGCAGAACATGAAACACAGGTGTTCGAAGTTCACGAAGCTGCAAGTGAAGGAAGGTCCATCAAGTGCTGGCAGTGACTCTACAGTGGTAGATCCTAATAACGAGCTGAAGGAGGCAGTCCGTGTACTGCACGAAACGCAACGAACCCTCCTTTCCAGCCAAGCGACAAGTACAACGAATATGGAAGAGTTGGCTGTCCAGCTTCGTCAGCAGCACTTGGAGCCAATCGACACGCAGTTGCCGTCGTACAATTTGCCCGTGTTCAGACGTGACAGGAAGCAGTGGGCTTCTTTTAAAGATCTTTTCGTCAACGGCGTCGATAATAAAAACCTAACTAGTGCTCTAAAGCTACAATTACTGATGTCCCATCTGGAAGGTGACGCCAGAAGCCTAGTTAGCAGTTACTCTATCACCGACGCAAACTATAAACAGGTGTTGAGCACTTCGACAAACCAAAGTTCACAGTTGCCGCTCTGGTTCAGGAGTTCTGCGACCAACCGGCAATAAGGCATCTGAATCTTGCAAGCTTACAAAAGTTAGTGTCTACGTCCGACGAGGTAATTCGTCAACTCTGTGCCCTGGGGCCAACTTGCGAAACGAGAGATCCTTGGTTGAATCACATCGTACTGAAGAAGCTTGATGATGGTCTTCGGTCTCAGTGGGCACAGCATATTGTGGATAATGACGACCCAACGTTCGTAGATCTTCTCAAGTTTCTTAAAAGGAAGTGTGAAGCGTTGGAGACATGTGCAGTATTCGGTGGAAAACCCTCGAAGTATGGCAGAAAGGAACCTCATAGAGATGACCGCAAGCAACTCACCGCAAAAAAGGAAATCAAGGCATTCAATGCAGTTCAACAGCAGTCGTATCCGGTTTGGGAGGAAAGCCACAGGATTTATGAGTGCACCGTCTTCAAGGAATCTTCTGTCAACAAAAGGCGCGAACGAGTGCAGCAAGCGAAACTATGTTTCAATTGTCTGAGACCAAACCATTGCGCCAAATCCTGTCCGTCGAAGTCGGTATGCCGCACACCACACTGTCAACAACGTCACCATACGATGCTGTGCAAGGCAGACAAAAATGAGCTAACATCGACCCCGCCGTCAGAAAAGCAAGTTTCGTCTTCGCCTTCACCACAGCAACCGCAAAGTTCTGCAGCAGTCGACATCAAGCCAGCGGTGTCCTGCACGACTAACGTCAAAAACAGCTGTTCTTCGGTTGTCATCGGCCTACTACCAACGGCATTAGTACGAGTGAAGCGAATTGATGGTCAGTGCCAGGAAGTACGAGTGAAGATTGATAGCGGTTCACAAGCATCACTTATCACGGAGAATTGCGTGACCAATCTCGGATTGCAGCGAAGCAACGCTAATCTGATTGTCACTGGAATCGCAAGCTGCTCATCGGAAACCACCAGAGGAGTTGTCTACCTGGAAATTTCTTCTCGCTTTTGCTACAATTCGGTGGTCAACGTCAAGGCTTATGTGCTGTCCAAGTTCCCGCGGATCGTACCAAATCAGCGATTGGATCCTGAACGGCTAAAATGTTTGGAAACATTGCAGCTAGCGGACCCACATTTTGACAAGCCCGGCAGAATCGATATTATTCTCGGAGCTGATGTTTTCTTGGCTATTTTGGAAGATGGCAAGGTAAAAGATGGATCGGGACTTCCAGTGGCGATCAACTCAACTTTTGGGTGGATTGTTGCCGGTCAAGTTTTCGACGCCAGCGAGGTGAATTGCAACACGGCCATCATCAGTCTCAGCATGGACATGGACATCGACAAGGTTCTCCGGAAATTTTGGGAAGTTGAAGAGGTCAACAGACCGAAACCTTTGACACAGGAGGAGCAGCAAGCAGTGGATTTCTTTAATACTACGCATCGACGTGATGAAACTGGTAGATTTACAGTGCGTTTACCGTTCGACGAAAGCAAACCCGCATTAGGTGAATCGATGCCAGCAGCAATCCAGCGGTTGAAGGCGATGGAAAGGAGATTCGTTCGAGATCCAGGCTTCAAACTGATGTACGGTGAGTTCATGACCGAGTACCTTAATCTTGGTCCCATGGAGAGGATTCCAGACGACGAGGTTAACGTTGCGCCGGAGAAAAGTTTCTACCTTCCACATCACGGTGTCACGGTGCGGCAAGACAGTGTAACAACCAAATTGCGAGTCGTGTTTGACGGCTCATGTCAATCGTCATCCGGAATTTCTTTGAACGAGAAACTGTTAACTGGACCGAAGGTCACCGAGGACTTGCCTGTCGTCCTCACCCGTTTTCGTAGCTACGCTTTCGCCTTTATTACGGATGCGGAAAAAATGTATCGACAGATATGGATACACAGAGACGATGTTGATTACTTGCGTACTGTATGGAGAGCGGAAGCCGATAAGCCCATTGAACATTACCGGTTGCTGACAGTTACGTACGGGACTTCATGTGCGCCATTTCTGGCTATCGAATCCTTACGACAAGCTGCCCGTGATTCCCGTGCGCAGTTTCCAGTTGCAGCTGATCGAGTGCTGAAAAACTTTTATGTTTATGATTTCCTCTCTGGCGCTGCAACATTGGAAGACGCACTCACGTTGAAGAAAGACATCGTTCGAATTACATCGGAAGCAAGTTTTCATCTTCGGAAGTGGTCAGCAAATGATTCCCGGCTGCTGGACGAGAATGCAAACGCTGCTCAACTCGAGGCTCAATCTTCAGTCCCTGTTAATTTACAATCAGAAACGGATGCAGTAAAAGCACTGGGTATTAATTGGTATCCAGCCACAGACTCTTTCGGATTCCGTTTGAATTTCGACATCGACAAGCCAAACACCAAGTGGCAACTTCTATCAGATTCAGCCCGGTTTTTCGATCCCTTGGGCTGGATCTCACCGATAATTGTGCGTATCAAGATACTGTACCAAACACTGTGGTTGCGGGATGACCCACTTCCAGCTGTTATCAACAAGGAGTGGAACAACATCAAGGCAAGTTTGGCATCAATCGAAGACATTCGCATTCCAAGATGGATCGTAAATCACCACAGAGCGGTGTACAGCTACATGGATTCGCTGACGCGTCTGAAGCAGCTTATGCAGCAGTGGTGTACGCCAGATCTAAAGACGATGATGGCAATGTCAGCATTTCGCTGGTTGCGAGCAAAACCAAGGTTGCTCCTATTCAGCAAGTGTCCCTTCCTCGGCTTGAATTAAACGCTGCCGTTCTTCTTGTGGAGCTCATGAAGCAGATTCTCGTATCACTGGATCACTTGGATGTTACCTTTCACGCGTGGACGGATTCTACCGTTGTGCTTGGATGGCTCACGTCGCATCCCAAGAAATGGAAAACTTTTGTGGCAAATCGGACATCGGCGATATTAGATTTCCTGCCTCGTAGTTCGTGGCATCACATATCATCGAGTGAAAATCCTGCTGATTGCGCATCTAGAGGTTTGCTACCAATGGAGCTGGTTGACCACAATTTGTGGTGGACTGGTCCGTCCCTCCTGTACGAAAACCAAGACATCTGGAAGAAAAGTACAGAAGCGGTACACATTACGGAAGACACAACGGAGCAAAGAAGAGCAATTTCGGCGGTTACGGCTACTGTCAAACCTGCATCGGACTGGAAAGTTGAAGAATATCTCCTGAAACGAAATACATCTTTAAAGGATTCGCAACGAGAGCTAGCGTGGGTGTACAGATTCAAGGTCAGGGAAGGTACGAGGAACTGAGAAGATTACTGGACAACTGAAGCCATTGGAAGTTCATTATGCCAATCTACAGTTGGCCCGTTTTGCTCAGCATCAGGTGTTTGGAAGCGATATCGAACATCTTCGAAAAGGTCAACCACTTCCTTCTAACAGTAAACTCAAATCGCTTTTCCCTTTCATCGATGGAGATGGAACACTGCGTGTGGGAGGAAGATTACAACATTTCGACCAGCCATTTCACATGAAGCATCCTGTTATAGATGTTGCATCTACAGAATCTGCATGCTGGTCCTACTCTGCTTTTCGCGACACTGAAGCAACACTACTGGGTAATCGGCTGCCAATCAGTGGTGCGGTCTGTGGTAAATAGCTGCGTACGCTGTGCTCGGTAGAAAGCTAAAACAGCAAACTAATTGATGGGGAGCTTACCTGCGGTGCGAACTGTTACCAGTCGAACATTTGAAAACGTTGGCGTGGACTATGCTGGGCCTGTCACAATAAAGGCCAGCCTACTGCGATCTGTGAAAACCGTTAAATGCTACATAGCAGTTTTTGTGTGCCTTGCAACAAAAACTGTGCACTTGGAGGCGGCTACCGATCTATCATCAAAAACTTTCATATCAGCTTTGAAACGTTTTTGCGCTCGTCGTGGTTTGCCCAGTCAATTGTGGTCTGATAATGGGACAAATTTGGTTGGTGCCGATCGCCAGCTAAAGGAGCTTTTGGCGTCAGCTACATTCAACACCGAAGTAGACCAATACGTGAGCAGTTTGGGAGTACAGTGGAATTTCATCACACCGTCAGCCCCCCCACATGGGCGGTATTTGGGAATGAGCAGTAAAAAGCATGAAAAAACACTTGCGCGTTGTGCTGGGAACCAACGTTTTGAGTTTCGAAGAGTTGACCACTGTCTAAACCCAGATTGAAGCATGCTTGAACTCACGACCTTTGTGTGCGCTTTCAAACTCAGTTGATTCCTGCGAGGCTTTGACATCCGGACATTTTATCATCGGCCAACCATTGAACCTTGTTCCTGAACCGGACTTATCATCTGTACCAATGAATCGCCTCGACAGATATCGCCAATTACGAAAGATTACCGAAGAGTTTTGGAAACGTTTTCGGACTGAATACGTCTCAACACTTCAACCCCGGACGAAATGGCAGAAAATCCAGGACAACCTGCAGATTGGGGACCTTGTTCTGGTGAAGAACGAGAACACGCCACCTGCATATTGTAAACTTGCTCGGGTGGTTGCTACTCATCCGGATCGTAGCGGCATCGTTCGTAACGTAAGCCTGAAGAGAGGTGAAACTATCTACCAGCGACCAATCCATAAGCTGGTGGTCCTTCCTACTAATTGAGGCATCCGCCTCAAGGCCGGGATGATGTTTATGGTTTTGGAATTGAATTCATCCCTGACTGATTTTTCTGCAATACAATTACTGTGAGAGAGAGAGATTTCAAGAACAGGACCTTTGCCTGTCTACCCGATATCGTTTGTTTTTTGATTGCTACTACGTCTTTTTATTCTAATAAAAGTGAATTTGAGAGCAGACATTTTTGTTCTACAAGTTTTATTTATTTTCGGTTCGGAAATTCGGAAAAGTCCCGGTTTCGCGTGGTAGAACTTTGCGTCAGTTCTCGGTAGTCGTGCCTTGTCCACTTCCGCATCATTTCGAACGATTAACAGCATGCATCCTTCGTTTGGCCGGCTGGACCTGAAGTTCATCAAAGCTGTTGTTCCTTTTTGGCTTGGAAAATTAAGGCAATTATTACAGAATTGCAGTATCGCATGAAACCAAATATATGCCAACTGCCAGTGCGGTCTATGGTCAACGATGTTTTTCGTCGGTTTTCCCTCACAGCTGCAAATTGGACATACTACTTCGGTACGGTATTTATCGCCTTGATTCTTGATTGAACACTTGAGTTTTCAGGTCCTGTAGCTGTCCAAGGAAATAATTAGTTACTAGGAAGTAGAGGAGACTTTCTATGATCGCTGCCAAATCGAGCAGGCACATTACTTCTCCTTCTAGGAACTCGAACATCTGGGGCAGCTTAGTATACAACAGCCCATATAACTCATGTAGGGGATCCCCACCTTCAGCTGCTGCTTCAATGTAGTGGTAAGCCATACTACGCATATCCTCAGCAATTTAACCTATCGACACTCAACAGTGTTATACGTATCAATGTGTGCCTTAACGTGCCGAACAGTATGTCGTACTGTGTTCCGGCACAGTGTGCAGAGTTGATTCCCCCTTGCCTTACCTACAATATGGGTATTTTTGGAACGAGTTCAATAAGTAGAGGTTAAAAATCGAAGTTGGACTGTTTTTTTTTATAATCTTCGTGCGTAGTGCTGTGAACTTACTTTAAAAGCTCTATCTTCTTATGATTACAATCTAGGAAGTTGTTCTTTTCTTCAGGAAAGTTGTTCAGGTGACCCAGACCTTCCACACAATAAACAGAATAAACTGAATACGCTATATATCAAGACCCTGACCATTTAGGATGATAAAGTTGTTCAGGTGACCGAAGCTCTTCGGATGTTAGTTCAGATCTTTCTAACTACATTTCCTGGACATAATTCGTATTTATAGTATGAGGACGATGAGTAGACGTGTTAAGTTCAAAATAATTCAAGAGGCGACTAAGCGGCGCCCGTGATGTAGTGGTAAGCGTGATTACCTCTCACTCCAATTTTCAATCCCAGTCGGCGCCGCCGGGATGTTCTGAGGCATAACATCTCTCTTCGGAAGGGAAGTAAAGTCTTTGGTCCCCGGTTCATGAGTTGATGGGTCGATAGGTGGTAGGGTCCAGGTGTGGGAGCTGGCGTCGGTAGCATTGGAAAACAAATCAAGAGGCGACTTCCGGTTAACGGAAAAAAATATCAGATACTCAAGAATATGGTTATATTCGAAACTTGCCTAATCACTTATGATTTTCAAAAAGTTTCAGATACCATACAATATATAAGTATTCCCGGAACGGGATCGAGGTGCAGCGTCTGAAAATCGATACCTGACAACAGGAATGGATCACTTTTTGTAGCATCGCTCATTACTTAATATAGAAAATTTACGTTAAGTCCAGTTGAATTTTCAGTAAATCCATCTTAAAATAGATAAACTCAGGCATAACATTTGATAACGGCACAAAAGCATTTGCAAACAAACTTTCTAAGGCCCTTTACACGCGAACCAAAGTACGTTCACGCAAACCAACAACATCATCGGATAGGGGCAACTATCACCTTTCCGAAAGTGGTATTGGTTTGCGTGGGCGTACTTTGGTTCGCGTGTAAAAGGCCTTAGAAAGTTTGTTTACAAATGCTTTTGTGCCGTTATCAAATGTTATGCCTGAATTTACAAAGAGATCTGAGATCGGTAGAATACTAGCTTCAATCTGACATACTTTTACATATGCAATATTAAACATGATCCATAAAAAAATGAAAAACGCTCCTTAAAAGACATGCAAATGATCCATCGGTAAATCCCTTAAAAAAGTGTCAGTGTTACGTTTTGCAACAGAACTACGAATTGTAATGTTTCAATATGCCAAACGTACTGATTCTGTAGTATCTAGTCACGCCTGATTCATTTGAAATGCATCCGATTGATATTTCACGTGTGAACAACGAATACAAAAAAGATCAAAGAATCTCCGGGCGTAATTCCACTCTCACAAAATTTGCTAACGAAGAACCAATGCGGAACACCAGTGTTGGCAGTTTAAAGGGTGGAATATCCGGGGCGTAACAACATGTCAGAAATTATCAGGGCGTATGATGTTTTCTTCACAATTTCACGACAAAAAATACTTCTTTTTTTTTAGTTTTTAGTGATACATGATGATAGATTATACTATTAACTACAGTGGCGTCGCGTATCCTCACTTTTTACCTGTTCACCAACTCTCAAAACAAACAATTTTCAAAATATTGCTTGCAAAGGATAGATATCGAGTTAAATAGAAGATTAAGTGTGTTTTTCAACCGATTCGAGTATGAATATGGCATTAAATCTGTTTTTAAAAGTTGGTGCACAGGTAAAAAGTGAGCTTACGCGACGCCACTTTAACTTATGTCATGCTAGTAAAATCATCCAGAAAATGTAAAGTCGTGAAATAGCATTAATTTTTAGGTCATTAAAATTAATCTAGAATTTACCTTCAAGGCAAGGGTGACAAACCTGCCGGAAGCCTCTGTCCTGAATCTTTAGGTAGCTCCTTTCTCTGGATCTCATCCAACGCCGCTGAATCCCGATGACCAAGTCTACAGGTGCTGAGCCTCAGGTAGATCATGGTGATTTTGAGCGACATTTCCCTTTCCTGGCCGGCACAGGCCAGCTTATCGAAAACCTCCTCCAGCTCATGCAGTTGCTTTTTCCCCTTCATCGACGTCTTTCCGTGGAAAACTTTTTGATTCTTTCACGCATCCACTGTCGACTCAGCACCACGCACTAAATTCAGCAGGTTGTCCTCCACACCGAGAACAATAACGATATTATCTACAGCACTTTTTCGTCGTTCTTCGTCCAGTTATCTGTGACCGGCTCTGGTTTTGCTTCTTTAATCACACTCCACACTTCTGTGCGCGTTTTTCGCACGGGGAAATTCTGGATGATGAGACGAGCGAATAAAAATTTCTCAGACATTTTTCATCTCCGACCGACACACGCGACGAGAACGAGAAAAGAAAAACTACTAAAATTTTATCCAGCCTCGTACACCCAATTCAGTCTCTTTAGTACACACCAGCAATTAAAAAGTCACACGGCGAATGAGAACAACTCAAATTTGAGTTTAGTTCACTCATAACCGCCAAAACTGCAGGAACTCAGCGATGAGTAAAATTTGTCTCATGGTTTCCTGTGGAAACCCTAAAGAATCTGCCGGAAAATGAGGAAATTGACGAAAATTTTATTCAGTCTCGGAGTAGTACCAATAGACTGAGTGAATTCAATCTTTACTTTTCTCAAATTCGGGAATTTTTCCCTAGAAAATCCTGGAAAAGCCTGGGAAAACATGAGGCAAATTTACTCATCGCTGAGTACCTACACTTTTGGCGATTATGAGTGAACTAAACTCAAATTTAAGTCGTTCTCATTCGCCGGGGGTGGGTGGTTGTCGAAGTTGATTGCTGCTAGCTCAGCAACTTTGACCCGCTTTACCTACTTTTTGGTTCCTGCACCATAGTGCCGAGATGAGTGAAAAGGACTTAAGGCCGGCGCACAATAGATACGTTTTCGGGTTTTTTGACAGATAATGCATGGGCTAACTGTCAAAAAACCTGAAAACGTATCTATTGTGCGCCGGCCTTTACTTTTGGGTGCTTTTTCATACCGTACCCAACAAACAATTCACAGTCACAAATAAGCATACACATTGAATAAATGCTGTATAACAGTGTACAATGCTGAATAAAGCAAGATGTCGAATTATGTGCTGAAAAAAGCTCATTGAGATCGGCCTTTATTCCGCCGTTTGCTCTGATATGATTAATTAACTTATTAAAAGCTTTATAAACGTTGACTGTCTTCCTGATTCAGAACCAGAAGTTTGAGTAATAACAAACTGAATAAGCGTAATTTTCACATACATTGTCGCTTTAATTCGACTGTTTTCAATTGCCTTAATAAAATGCTTTATTAGACGTCTTATAAATGTTTTCTAGCTCCATTATTAGATTTCATTGCATTGCTTTACAATATTGCTGTATAAAGGTGAATACAGTCAGCAAAATTGCTCTTATACCACTATGCGTCCATGTTTTAGTTGAATGCTTTGTAAATGCTTTATAAACGACGTATTAGATTCATTATTCCACATCACTGCCCAAAAACAATTCAGAGTCAGTCATATGGGGGTGACCCCGGCGTAGTGGTTAACATCCATACCTCTCACGCCAAAGTCACGAGTTCAAATCTCACCCCCGGACAAGTCACGAATGACCCAAGAGTGTTAAACCCGCATAAACGCGAACCATAAATTGACCTTACCCAAAATGGTTAAAAATTGTTTATAATCCCTGCTAAACTTTAACTGAAATGGTTATGGAACTTTACATGAACGTTTAATGATAAAGTTTCAACCTTATGTATTATGGTTTTTTGGAACTGGACCTTACAAATAATGGGTTGTTAAGAACCATTACCATTCCAAATTCTTGTTTTCTCCATACATTTTCAGAAAGAAAACTATATAAGAACGTTTTTAGTTATGATTTGAGAACATTAATGGTTATGGTTATGGTAGTCAGTAAAGTCCATTAATGGTTTTGTATAATCGCTCAACTTTACGTGGAATATATCGTGAATTGGTAATCAGAAAATTACAGGCAACCAATTTGCGATATATTCCACATAAAGTTGATCGATGTTACAAAACCATTCGTGGACCTTACTGACTACCATAACCATTACCATTAAAGTTCTCAAACCATAAGTTAAAAGGTTCTAATATAGTTCTCTTTCCGAAAATGTATCGAGAAAACAAGAATTTGGAACGGTAATGGTTCTTAACAACCCATTATTTGTAAGGTCCAGTTCCAAAAAACCATAATACATAAGGTTGAAACTTTATCATTAAACGTTCATGTAAAGTTCCATAATCATTTCAGTTAAAGTTTAGCAGGGATTATAAATAATTTTTAACCATTTTGGGTAAGGTCAATTTATGGTTCGCGTTTATGCGGGAAGTGACTATAATAAAACAAAAAAAAAAAAAATCAGAGTCACAAATAAGCATATAGATTGAATAAACAGTGTACAATGCTGAATAAAACGGGTTGTCAAATTATGTGCTCAGAAAACCTCATTGAGATCGATGATGCGCCTTTATTTCGCTGATTGCTCTGATTTGATTGATATACTTATTAAAATCTATACAAACGATGACTGTCTTCCTGATTCAACACCAGAAGTTTGATCTAATAACATACTGAATAAATGTAATTTGCACATACATTGATGCTTTATTCCGACTGTTTCAATTGATTTAATAACATGCTTTATTATACGTCTAATAATTGTTTTCTAGCTCCATTACTAGATTCCATTAAATTGCTTAACAATATTGCTGAATAAAGGTGAATACAGTCAGCATAAAAGCTCTTATTCCACTATGCGTCCATGTTTTAATTGCATGCTTTATAAATGCTTTACAAACGGCGTATTTATTCATTATTCCACAACAGTGATTCAGGCTAACAACAAAACGAAATTGGTAGCATAGTGGTTACCGTTTCCGCTTTCCAAGTAGAAGGTCGCGAGTTCAATACCAGCCTCAACCCTTTTTTTATTTATGTTCTACTCCTAATTAATTTAAATCGTAATCATAAATCGTATCACTCACGACAACCAATTCATAGATCTATTGAAAAGAATAGCATCCTTTCCATCGAAATTAGATAGATGGAGAGGTAACGTTGGTCTAATGTTAAACAACTATGAATGAATTAATCATTCTCACATCTCCTTGAATTAGCTAGAGCTACGGCTGGAAGTGCTGATAGGTTTGAAAAATTCAAGCTTTTATTGCTCATTTAGCTGCTCATATGATGTATTCTAGGATAGCTCAGATGGCAAGGCAAGCGGCTGGTGATCGGAAGGTCATGGTTCGAATCCCATTTAACGACATATGTGTGTATGTATGTATGTATGTATGTAATAAATTCAACAGAAATATAATGACACAGCAAAATCACTAACGAAAACACCCTGCTCGTGCCGTTCTTATTTTCGGATTAATTATCCCGTAGTTGAATAATCGTTTAATAAATGTATAATGATGTAATAATTAAACATTATTTCACATGAGAATCAAGCGTCTATATACACCTTTATACAATCACTGTTTAAGGAAGTACAGATGGTCTAATAAACTCTGAATAATCAAAAATTTGATCGAATAAGCTCTGTTACAACTTTTGTAAGTCGAATAAAAGCTTCTCGACATACCTTATTCAACACCAAATATGTCGATGTTGTGGTTGAATAAATTCTCCAGATTTGTGTGAACAAAGCCTGAACAGAAGTTATTATTAAAAATAGTACAAGTATTATTAAGCATGAAGTGGAATAAAATCGTCAAGAAGTTGTTTTCTTCAATAGGCAATTGTTTGTTGGGTATACGTTGGATTGGAGTTACACAACATATCGCGTTTGTTCAAACTGACTGACTACACGGAAAACAAAACATAGGTTTTGAACATTTTTCAAAATTACTAAGGTTGTGTTCCAATGGTGAATTTTCACTTAAATTTAACAGATGTTAAAATTTCAAATAAATCTGCTATTCCAACAGACTTATTTCTGACCGATCAGGAATCAATCTTGAAAAAAAAACACCTTCTCAAAAATCGGACAATACCCGCATAAACGCGAACCATAAATTGACCTTACCCAAAATGGTTAAAAATTATTTATAATCCCTGCTAAACTTTAACTGAAATGATTATGGAACTTTACATGAACGTTTAATGATAAAGTTTCAACCTTATGTATTATGGTTTTTTGGAACTGGACCTTACAAATAATGGGTTGTTAAGAACCATTACCGTTCCAAATTCTTGTTTTCTCCATACATTTTCGGAAAGAGAACTATATTAGAACCTTTTAACTTATGGTTTGAGAACTTTAATGGTAATGGTTATGGTAGTCAGTAAGGTCCACGAATGGTTTTGTAACATCGATCAACTTTATGTGGAATATATCGCAAATTGGTTGCCTGTAATTTTCTGATTACCAATTCACGATATATTCCACGTAAAGTTGAGCGATTATACAAAACCATTAATGGACTTTACTGACTACCATAACCATAACCATTAATGTTCTCAAATCATAACTAAAAACGTTCTTATATAGTTTTCTTTCTGAAAATGTATGGAGAAAACAAGAATTTGGAATGGTAATGGTTCTTAACAACCCATTATTTGTAAGGTCCAGTTCCAAAAAACCATAATACATAAGGTTGAAACTTTATCATTAAACGTTCATGTAAAGTTCCATAACCATTTCAGTTAAAGTTTAGCAGGGATTATAAACAATTTTTAACCATTTTGGGTAAGGTCAATTTATGGTTCGCGTTTATGCGGGTAAACAGGGAACACTATAATTTATTTTCGATGTATAAAGTTTAAGTAAATATTCACCAAATGGAACACCTTAAAATCTGTGATTCTCGGTAGGAAAAGTAAAAAATCGGTAGTTTTGAACCTTTCGTCTGTGAATCGGTAGGCATCCCAAAAATCGGTAGGACTACCGATAAATCGGTAGGTCTGGCCACCCTGCTGAAGGGTTGAACACAATATCAGCGGCACAGCGGTAAACGCGCATAGTCCTCTCCAGCCTAAAGCCCTACAGGAAAAGTATGGACGATTGTCACCACAAAACTGAAAAAAAAGCTGTTCCAATCGAGCAAAGCGGTGTATTTTGACGGTTCGATTGGAACAACTTTTGACAGACGTCCATACTTTTACTGTAGGGCTTTACTCCAGCCGGGTTCGTATTGGTGCGATTTGCGTGTGTTAGTGAGATGAAATGTTTTGTTAGCTGTGAGAATTTTTTTGATTGCTCTAAGAACTGTCATTCTAAAGTAAAAATAATTCGGAAGGGAAGTAAAGCCGTTGGTCCCGGCCGGCCCAGTGGCAGGCGCGTAGGCAACATGTTATACCGTGACAGCGGGCCCAGCACAGCAAAATAAACGATTTGAGTCCGGGACATGCTACCTACACAGCAAAAAAAGTTGTTGAATATTACATCGAAACTGATGCAACCAGGTCAATCCATCGGTTGTGTAATATCACATTGTACGATGTACATCGATTTTGCGAACAAAATTACATCCATTGATGTAATATTGTATCTACTTTTTGCTATTACATCATTATTTCATACATCAGCTTGAATTACGTTGATCGATATTACATTTTTTTTTTGCTGTGTACTGTCAAACGCTGCTGTTGGTATAGGCCTTGTCAGTGGCGTGGTCCCAGCCCATGTGTGTTGAGTGGGTGCGATATCATACGCAGGTGTGGAAGCTGCCTTCCTGCACATTCGGTTGCCGTCAATGGATGGCAACCGATGTCCGTCGGTGATTGGCACTAGAGTCGGTGTATAATGAGTCACGCCAAGAGAAAAACAGTTGAACTCGCATCACGGTTTTCGAAAGATTCCCTTTCTTTTCACTTGGCAACAGAGGACTTTTACATCAACTTCAAATGACTACTAGCGAGAAAAAAAAATAGCGGCTGTAGTAAATCCTTATATCAGTAATTTTGTCAAATTATCTTATCAAAAAATAGTAGAAATTCTCATTACTGATCATTGCCAAACGTATCCCATGACAATTTAATGCTCAGTGCGTAATTATGATAATTTTTCCAATTATATTTTATATTTTATTGCATTACCTTTCGTGGACCTTTCATAGCATCGTAATGTTTGTTTTCTTTGCACGATAGGTAGCCGGTTTGACAGTTCAATAGGTAGACTTGGCTTCACTCTTGGCGTGACTCATTATACACCGACTCTAATTGGCACTAGATTGCGGAACAGAGACCGACGTTAAATAAAGGAAAAGGAAGAAGAAGGAAGAAAGTATAAATAAACAACAAAACGAAAACAAACCCTACGATTGCACGGTAACAGTCAAATAAACTTTTATGAGTAAAAGTTAACCCATTTTTTATAAAAGTGGATTTACTCATTAATGAGTAAATTATTTTAACAACAATGAGTTTCTGCTAACTGTAGCTAACAGTTACTACTTAATTGGCATAATAAATTACTCATTAATTAGTAGTGTCACTTTTATTGACAATGGGTTCACTTTTATTCATAAATAGATCTTGGATTCTTACCGTGCACATGACAGTATACGGTAGTGTGTGTAAAATTATTTTATTAGTGTAGTGTTCGTGACATCCTGCTTGGAGAACTCAATAATTGTACTAAAATTGCTGGTACCGCTGCCACTGTGCCGCATTTCTACACGGCGAATGAGAGCAACTCAAATTTGAGTTTAGTTCACTCTTAATCGCCAAAAGTGCAGGAACTCAGCGATGAGTTAAATTTGTCTCATGGTTTCCTGTGAAAAACCCAAAAAATCTGCCGGAAAATGAGGAAATTGACGAAATTTTTTTTCAGTCACAGATTAGTACCAATAGACTGAGTGAATCCAATCTTTACTTTTCTAAAATTCGGGAATTTTTCCCTGGAAAATCCTGGAAAAACATGAGGCAAATTTACTCATCGCTGAGTTCCTGCACTTTTGGCGATTATGAGTGAACTAAACTCAAATTTGAGTCGTTCTCATTCTAGGAATTCAAGACACTCCCACGCAGACCAACATAACCATCGGATAGGGAAAATCTTGACTTGTAGAATTCTTTAAAACTGTGATAAAACTTGCAATGTTACTTGGGTTAAGTGGTAAGCTTGACTGCCTCTTTGCGATTTTGGGATTTTTCTGTGAGTAGTGAGTGGTCCCATGTGATGATGGATTTTGATATGCAGGACTCGTGGGCTCCCACCCAAGTAACAATTGTGTTTTTATTAGGATACTGTAGACCATATGATGCTTTAAAACCTCGATAAAACTTGCTAGGGTACTTGTGCACCTTCCTCGCATAGATGACTTGCTCTTACAAGAAAATATCACCCCTACCAAGAATACTTAAGATTGAAAATAATTCAAATTAAAAAGTTAGAATTTTACTAATTTGTTTCAAAGTTTCCAATTTTGCGAGAAAACTTCCCCTATTACTGAAACGAAACAAATTCAGTGCATTCTGCACGGGGGTTAATGGCATGCAACAAGTGCGTCCGGCCACGTAGTGAGGTGAGCAAATCCAAGAGCAAAATCATCCAGATCTCAGTCCATCCTCCGCCCTTCGAAACTATAAAAGCGCACTTTTCCAGAAATCATTTTTCAGTTTGTCGCGATTTCCACCCCGCTGCGAGTGAACAATTTTCCCACGGATTTTCAAACGACGATGCCTGGTGGAAGCATGGATTTCCTCAAAGACCTCAACGAACCGAAAGTGTATGAACTGAAAAAGGCATTCTGTCTGTTTGATCTCGACGGCGATGGAATCATCAGCGAGCAGGACCTGAAGAACACCTTCCTGACGCTGGGGCTGGAAAAGTCCGAAGCTGAGCTTATCAAAATGTTCGACGGTGTAAGTTGCGAGACAGAGTGCGGGGGAATGTGCTTCGTGATGTGGAAAATTGTAATTAAAGTCCTATTTTATGCTCATTGTGAATAGATCAGAAGGCGGTGAGGCTGATAAGGATTCGATGAATTTTCCATGCGGTCAGAGCCTGGTTTGTTGTTTGATGGATTGTGTGTTGGTTTAATATTGTGACGTCTATCTTGAGGTAGATTGGTGTGGAAACATTGATTGAATTGCGGATTTGTGCATTGAAATGTGGTGTTAGAATGGGCGAATGCGATTTCAAATTAGAGCAGAGGTTTCTGTGAATAAATAATGACAGGCACATTAGTGGCGATGAACGATGAAGTCAAATCAAATAGAAGAGCGTAATTCGAATCTGCCGTTACTGTGAACTTTCATGGAACTGTTGAATTATAAATGTTCAACCAATTACAAGCACTTGCCCACCGTCACGTGACTGCAAGAAAAAGCAATTAAACTTCCGCCGTTAAAGCGGATCCGTCTTCGCTGTTTGTTCCTCTCAAATTTACAAACTTTTTTTTTTATGTCGCTATAAAGGTGGTGCAACCGCTGAAATTGGATGTCTTCCTACTGCTCGTGCTGCAGCGAGCGAACGGCCTTGCACCGAAGGATGTCATGGTGAACGCGCTCCGCTTCTGGGACAGAGCCAACACCGGTTTCATCGATAAGGAAAAGTATGTACCCGACCCGACCCAAACCGACCTCGAAGGGAAATACTTCCCGAAGGGAGTAATAATTAGAAAAGTTTTTTTTTTCCATGCATTGCTCCAATTTGGTAAAGGTTCAAGTTCGACCTCATGACGTACGGCGATCGGTTCACGGCAGAGGAAGCGGAGGATGCCCTGGCGGACGCGATGGTGACCCGTGGGCCACAGATAACCCGTGACGGTGAGCTGATGGAGAAGATTGACTACATGGACTTTGCGGAGAACATTTCCGGCTTCCAGCGAACGGATCACAAGTGAGAGTTGCTCGGTGACATCGCGGGTAGAGCGGGGAGAAGCAGGCGGTGAAAAATAGTACATTTTTGGTGCCGGTATTTTTGGATGTGTATCAAGCAGGCTGGGGATGGTTTTCTGTTGTTTTTGTTTCGCCGAGGCATGGGAACGTGGCAAATTCAATCTGTTTCGGTTGGTATTGGAGAAGAGGGATACGGGACGGACCAGAAAAAAAGGAACTGTAATTTTTTCAGGTTTTTGCTTCAGTTTATGCAGCAGGGAGGGAGGGAAGGAGGGCGACAAGAGGAAATGGAAAATTTTATTCAGATTGTTTTTGGTGTGGAAATAAATAGAACTGCATTGGAAGGAAGTTTGTACGGTGCCAGAATGCGAGATTTGGCAGGCAATGGAGTGTGAAATAATAAGGGAAAGCTATCTGATTCAATTCTGTTGTTGTTTGTTGTTGAAAGAAAATGCACTAAGGAGGGTCGGGTGGAAGCAATTTTATTCATGTACTATTAGGGGAACGAAAATTTAAACTGTACTGAATGCATTTTCCACTTCAATATCTGTGTGTTTGTGAAGCGTTTTTTTTTTATCAAAGATGAATACATTTTATTTCAGAACAAATGATGTAGGGTAAATGCCAGCTTCGGCAGTCAGGGCACGATTTATCAACAAAGCACATCGCTATCCAAGTATTAATATGGGTTTTATGAGGATGATGTGGACCATGATTAAGACTCGTAGATTACTTCTTATTCTCTATAAAACTTTCAAACCCAAGTAACAATTCAGCAGCCATTTCGCATCCACTGTGATACAACCATCCTATTTTATAACGGCAATGATCAATTTAAATACAGCATTTTAAAATGTCAAAGATTCCTAGTTAGTAGCTGCTTCGACCTAATCGCCCATTTTGGGCCTATCGAGCAGAAAACTTCAAATAAATCCATGATTTCAGAGTTAACAAGTCAATTATGCGTTTGGTACAATACTTTAGTTAATAAGCTACCGAACGAAGTCAATGAGAACGCGTGGTATGAAAGTTTGCACCCATTATTCCGAAAAACAAAAGAAGCGCTCTGACCGAATCAATTTTTATCTTCATCCGATAGGCCGAAGTGAATTCATTGGCGTTTCAATTGAACGCTGGAAGTCGTTTCTGCAGTTTTTTGCCACCCTAATATCTATTCTACTAATATCTGTTCTATTGGACCGTCCTGCATTAGTCATGAGGATATCTACCGAGCGCAAAAGTTATGTGACATCTACCGAAACCTTAAAGCAAGGAGCTGACTACCATCATTGATGCGACTGAAAGACGTATGCATCTGCTTTTAAATCCGACGTAACCGTTGATTCTTCAGCACAGGTCGATTTTCCAGTTTTGGCAGACGGTGTTTTCCTACGGAAGATAAATGGTTTAACTACATGTTAACCGCTGTACACGCAGGAAGTTTAAGAAAACATGGCATACCTTCGTATTGGCCATGGCGTTGGTCCCGCTGAGCCACACCATTGAGCGGTTCCTTTTGCTCCAATTCCACTTGTCTTCGCAGACATTTTATACGGAACGAAGATTCACTCAAACAAACTTAAACGATCCGGAAACCTGACCCGTTTTCATTGAATCCAAAAATAAACAAACAGTGGGTGACAGTTCGCTCTTTAGCGCGTGTGCGAGAGAGCTGAGAGAGGCAAATTAATTTACTCTCTTGGTAGTCAGGCATCAATAAAATGTATGGGCAGAAATGTTTTAATTAATTCTACATTAAATGCAGCATTATTAAAGAATAAAAAAAAAATCTAGCAGGTGCATATTTATTTTCTCTATGCACACGAACATTGCAATCATTGATTACTTTTTATATTTAACAAAAAAAATAGTTTTATCTTTTCTTCCATACTGATTTACAATGATGACTACCAAGGATACAGCGCCATCTCTTAGAAAAATTTGTATTTCCATCAGTTAATTCCGTTTCAATGCGTTAGGCCGAGTTTAAATTCCGTAGGCCGAGTTTGGCGTCAAGAAGCAGTGGGTAGATGGCAACAGTGTATAAACTTCAAGGCAATTGACAGGTGGCGGGACTACCAACTAATAAACATTTAAATTGTCCGTTTAATGCGTGTTTGATAAACAACTTACAAGTGTTATGTCTGTTTGGCTGTGCTTTTATAGTCTTGCGAGAAAGTCAAAAACTTTTTTTTTTTAATAAATTTAAACAGTCCTCAATCGCTCAGTAAATCAATCATAAACTTCATCAGACATTGTTTACTAATGCCTTGATAAAAAAACTCTTGAAGCGTGTTCTATCAATATAAAAGCAACCATAAAACCATTCGGTTTTAAATGACAGCAAAAAGTATGTATTGTTGGTTTTTAGGGTTTTAAAGGGAATCATAAAATAACCAATTACTCTGTTAACAAAATATGGATCCTCATAGTGAATAAAAGCACATTTTCTAACAAGGAAATCTCGAAGTATAGATGAGGCAGGTTGAAAAATTCCAGAGATGCTAACGACTGAAGGGAAGTCGATTTCAGTAAAATGTACTTCTTTAGAAGAACCAGTCCGGTTGAACCGATACCATCAAAGACCGAGCATCTGGCGGAAAAGAGCGTTGACGTGGCAAAGGGGACCAGCCCCCTCCAGAATTATCTAGACCCCCTCTCAGATTTATTGGTGTTTTTGTTAAGTTTTGACTCACCGGTATTTGGTTAAGCTTGTCAAGTTCGATGTTACTATTTAACAGTGATTAATAAAATTGAACCACAAACAAAGATTTTTTTAAAGTCCTTTATGTTGAACTAGAAGAAGCAGTTTTGTGAAATTATATTATATCGATATTTAATCGATGGCATAATAAGACGTCTACAGGCTCTACAAATTGGTCATGAGCCCAGGGATTTTTCTTTAACTTCTGGGAACTTCGTAAAACTTCAAGTTAGACGTAAAAAAAATATTTAACTTTGAGGAGCTACGTAGAAGTTGTTGATGAATTAGTTGGATAGTGAACCCTATTGAAATTATACAGCTAGAATAGATGTCTCTCTTTTTCTCCAATGCAACCCTTTCGTTGCTTATCAACCTTATCAGCTAGAGTAGGTACCCCAGATGAGCCAAAAGGCCTATTGAATTCGTGTTCCCTCGGTTCTCTACACACTCTCTCTGATACTGATCGTATAGATATATTTGATAGCCAGAAAACAACACAAGTAAGTCAATTTCAGGGCACTTTTTTGAAGCCTCATGGACTTGGAATAGTTGTGGAAATTACGTAAAAAATCAAGAAATTTCGTTCGTGGAACTTCAGCGCAACTCATAGAAGTTTTGCGAATCTCGTAGCATTTTGAAGAGCTGCGTAAAACTTCCTATAAGTGTAAAGGCCCGAACGCAATGTGGACGGAAGCGGAACGGAAACGGAAAGTTTGACAGTTGAATTATCACAAATTACATCAAGAAGCCTTTTGAAAAATTTCCCACAGTTCGCGTTTGGCTTTCAACGTTAGCAGTTCAGTGTGTGCATTTTTTCTTCCCTTGCTTGCTGCGTGCTGGCGTTCCACCTCCCGGACGACAGGCGCTTATCTAATGTTGTCGTCGTCGTCTTTGTGCGTTGAGGTTGTGTTTCAGAAATACAATCGAAGTGTGCTATGGCCGCTATTAGACGCGTTTCTTTTCGGTCGCTGGAGTTGTCGGTTCTGATTTCGACGCTGGTCGCGAGTTCATTTGGCCGGTGACGAGCTGGCGCTGCGTCTTACAGACTGTGTACTGGCGAACTGAAGCCGTTGTGTCGCGAGTGATTGGAGATGGAAAGTGAACGCAGTCCTTTTGTTCTCTGCTGAGGTCCTTGTAGTTGGAGCACCTAGAATGTGTTTCGTGGTTGATGGGGGTTCTGTGAGGAACGAAAGGCGAGAGTGCTGTTTTTAACATCGGTTAAAGAAGTAGCGGCAGCATATCTATGGTAGCTCTTCGAAATAATCGTGATGTCATAGATTCCTTTGCAACATATCGGGTGAGATATTTTCTTTATTTTTCTTTTAACTTTCATTCCATTATTATATCAGGCGTAACATTTGATAACGGAACAAAAGCTTTTGTAAACAAAATTTGTACGACCATTTGCACGCGAACCGAAGTACGCCCATGCGCCCAACAACACCATCGGGTAGGGGCAACTCTCACCTTTCCGAAAGTGGTATTGGTTTGCGTGGTCGTACTTTGGTTCGCGTGCAAAGGACCTTACAAAGTTTGTTTACAAAAGCTTTTGTGCCGATTTCAAATGTTAAGCCTGATATGAAAAATTAAATGCTGGGGGCGGGACGGTCCACCAGTGCACCCGATTGAAGCGAAATGGATGGGAAGAGTGAAAATGCCATTTATTTAAATAACATTTCCTGAAAAGAGGGTGGGCTCTTCTCCCCACTCATTGAGGCATCCTCCTGTTGGATGGCTTATTTTTTCACCGGTTGTATGATCCTGTTGTTGGAAGGAGATTCTCATTTATCCTGTGGATGCACGTGGGCGATGTACAATTAGAGGCTATTAACTGACATAATCCCAAGCCAATAAAACTTCCTCAATGGCCAGGCTGGAAAATGCGTGTCGATTCATAGTTGACATGGCTGGTTCTCAGCAATGCGATGTCCAATCTTTACGATTCAGCCATCATTCAAAAGGTATGGCTATCTATGTTTGCAATAGGTAAACATTAAATTGGACCTGTGGTTGACCAGTAGACTGATGCAAAGTTTTAAATTTTCGCTCCACAGTGCTCAAACGGTTTCAAATCGGGTCCTGATTAGCCTCCCAAAATTTAAACTCATTTGGAAAGAAACTGACTTGGCATAAACTATTCGAAGTTTATATGGAAATTACTATGGGAAAACCAAACTTTTTGTTCATTGTCTGCTACCTATTTTCCATATTGCTATAACTATTCTTACGGGAAATTTTCTGAGCTACAACTTTGCGCAATACCGTTTTTCAGTCAAATGTCAAATTAAATTGTTATTAATTGTTTAAGAGATTGATAATCTTATGGCATGATCAAGCAGGTGTTCTGTGGGTAACACTGTATTCTGCAGTGTAACATAGAAGCCATGATATTTGTGCTCTATTCTTCGCACCAGAAACACCAATGTTGCCTGCTGAACAGTTGATTGAGCATAATCATAACACATCAGTGACTTGAATTATTATTAACTTTTGTTCCTTACTTTTGATTGAAAAGTGGTTTTCACCAAAGTTTTAGCTGAGAAAATTTTCTACAATCACTGCTATGATTTTTAAAAGCATAGTGATGTGGTGAATTGTTAGATAGATATGAACAAAAACATAAGTTTTCCCATAGTAATTCTCATATAAACTTGAAATGGTTTGTGCCAAGTCAGTTTCTTACTAAAGTAGTTCAAATTTTGGAAGGCTAACCAGGACCCCATTTGGAATCGTTTAAGCACTGTGGAGCGAAAATTTCAAATTTTGCATCAGTCTATTGGCCAGTCGGAACGGATAAACCCGGAAAAGTCCCGAGCAAAATGCGATTCATGTTGACATGACAGGACTATCTACTTTCAAACGGAACAGACAAGGAACCGATTGGAGTTGTGGGTGGCCAATCGGAACGATAAAACCCGTGAAATGTGGCTCTGTGGAAATTCGGATTCTCCGGAAAAAGGGTCAACTTCTGAAAGTAGATCTGCAAACTTTTTCTAAATTGCATACAATCATGAGCATAGAGGGTGATACGGTCAAAATTTGGTCAATATCAACTTGAAGTATTTCTTTCAATTTTGCATTTAAAAAACCTGAACACCCCTCATTTTGAAGGTGTGTGTGTGTAGAATGTTGCTCCTATTTTGATTTTGGAATTAACTCTTCAGTTGTAAAAATGCCGTCCAAGCAAGAAGAGCAGCGTATCAAAATTTTGCTCGCGCATCGCGAAAATCCGAGCTACTCGCACGCAAAGTTGGCAAAATCGCTAAAAGTTGCCAAATCAACCGTTACAAATGTAATTAAAGTGTTTGGGGAACGTTTGTCGACAGCCAGGAAGTCTGGATCGGGTGGAAATCGAAAACCGGAAGCCGCTGAAACGACAAAGAGAGTTGCCGGTAGTTTCAAGCGAAACCCTAACCTCTATCTCCGAGATGCCGCAAATAAACTGGGTGTATCGTCTACAACCGTGCATCGAGCCAAAAAACGAGCCGGACTATCGACTTACAAGAAGGTAGTGACTCCAAATCGCGATGATAAACAAAATACGACGGCCAAAGCGCGATCCCGGAGGCTGTACACGACGATGCTGACGAAGTTTGACTGCGTGGTAATGGACGACGAAACCTACGTCAAAGCCGACTACAAGCAGCTTCCGGGACAGGAGTTTTATACGGCAAAAGGAAGGGGAAAGGTAGCAGATGTTTTCAAGCACATGAAACTGTCAAAGTTCGCAAAGAAATATCTGGTTTGGCAAGCCATCTGTACCTGTGGCTTGAAAAGCAGCATTTTCATAGCTTCCGGGACTGTCAACCAAGAAATTTACGTGAAAGAGTGTTTGAATAAACGTCTGCTGCCTTTCCTGAAGAAACACGGTTGTTCCGTACTGTTTTGGCCGGATTTGGCATCTTGCCATTACGGTAAAAAGGCCATGGAGTGGTACGCCGCCAACAACGTGCAGGTGGTTCCCAAGGACAAGAACCCTCCCAACACGCCAGAGCTCCGCCCAATTGAGAAATATTGGGCTATTGTCAAGCGGAACCTAAAGAAGACCAAAAAAACTGCTAAGGGCGAGCAGCAGTTCAAGGCAAACTGGCTTTCTGCGGCGAAGAAGGTGGACAAGGTGGCTTACAAAATCTGATGGCAGGGGTCAAGCGTAAGGCCCGGCAATTCGGATTTGGAAAAGCGGAAGCCTAACTGAATATTTTTCCTGAATTTTATGCTAATTGAACTTGAAAAAGAAATTTAATTTGATAAACGATTTCACCGATTTACACGCGTTTTCCCTTGACCAAATTTTGACCGTATCACCCTTTAACCATATCGATTTTGCAACCAAGCGACCTGAAAACGGTCCGCTGGATATCCGGAATCACCGGGAAAATGGAAAATTCTTAAAAAGAAGACGTGTTTTTTTTTTAGAAAATATGAAGAACCCTTAGTTAAGCAGATATATCTCAATTCCATATTGATTTGGTCACCCGGTGGTTATTGAACGCCCTTCTGGATATCCGAATTCACTGGGAAAATGGTAAGTTCTTAAACGTATTCCTAGATCTGCGTGATCTTTTCTGAATTGCATACAATCATAAGAATAGAGGAAATATACCATCACACTATCAATTTGCAACCAAGTGACCAGAAAACGGTCCCCTGGATATCCGGAATCACCGGATAACTAGTCATTTCCAGAAAGTAGACCTAGAGATCCGCGATTTTTTTCTAGCTTGCATATAATCATTAGCATAGAAGAAATATGACATCATCATATCGATTCTGCTAGTGGGTGGCCGGAATATGGTCATCTGGATATCCGGAATCACCGGGAAAATAGTCAATTCTTTAAAGTAGACCTGGAGATCCGTGATTTTTTAGAAAATGTGAAGAACCCTTAGTTGAGAAGATATATCTCAGTGCCATATTTCCAGATTCACCAGGAAAATGGTCAATTCTTAAAGGTAGTTCTAAAGATTCGCGATTTTTTTCTAAATTTCATACAATCATGAGCATAGATAAAATATGCTATCACCATATCAATTCTGTCACCGAGGGGTCTCTGGATATCCGGAATATCCGAGAAAACGGTCAATTCCTAAAGTATTCCTAGAGATCCGAGATTTTTTTCCAAATTGCATACAATCATGAGCATAGAGAAAATATGTCATAACCATATCCATTCTGCTACCGGATGGCTTGAAGGCGGTCTTGCGGATATCCGGATTTACCGGGACAATGGTAAATTCCTGAAAGCAGACCTAGAGCACCGCGATTTTTAGGAAATGTGAAGAACCCTTAGTTGAGACGATATATCTCAGTGGCATGATTTGGTCCCCCGGTGGCTATTGAACACCCTTCTGGATATCTGGATTCATCGGGAAAGTGATCTATTCTTAAAAGGAGTCCTAGAGATTTGCGATTTGTACACCCAACCGGTGGATGTAAGATTCGCTTACAATTATGTGGGATTCATCATCAGAGGATGTAAGTGGAGACCGCATGAACCGAGGATGCGATATACCTAGCTGCGGTCCGATGTAAGAAAATTGGAGACCGAAAAATGTGGAGTTGTATTAGTGAGTGAAATTATAATTAATTGTCGAAAAAAAGAGAAAAAAGGTTGCCGACTGGACTCGAACCACGGACGTTGCGACTATCGGACCTGTGCTTTCTCCACTGCTCTCTCCATGCTTCTGAATATGGTCAGCCTAAAAGCAAAGATGAAGCGCTCATTTTCTCGCATGCTCGACTTCGTATGCTTTTTCTACTGGAGAGATTCGAGACAAGTGTGTGCGTCGTTCTACAATGTTCTACAATGTGCGTCGTTCTACAAGCTTACTGGTATAGTCGAAAGCGTAGATGGAACACGAAATAAAAAAGACAAAAAACCATTACATCGCCTGCATGGTCAATTGCTAACATTCGTTGCGATGTTCATGAACAGAGGATGATAGGAACTGGAACTAACATTCATTGTAATAGATTTTTGGTTTGCGTGTATGTATTTGAGTATAGAGGACCATTGGCGTTGACGGCGACTCTGTAGCTCTTTACTCCTATGAGAAAATCCATAAGCAAACGTCAGACTGTGGGTGAAACATGGCGGACTTAGTACTATCCTTTCACTCCACCGAAATTTCCCATAAGAAACTGTCTATATTTGCTGAAAGAGCAAATTTTTCGACGGTGCCGTCAACGCCAATAGAGATTCTGCACTAGGTCGCCAGATATCTGAAATTACCGGAAAAATTTTCATTTTCTGAAAGTAGATCTAGAGCTCTGCGATTTTTTTAGAATATGCATAAAGCCCTTAGTTGAACAAATATATCTCAGCACCAAATTGATCGATCCCCCGGTAGCCATACAGATTCTGAGTCCCAAAAGAGCGATCCATCCCTGGCTAATTAAATGAAAAGTCACTTCACCATCAATTCGCTGTCACCTCACCTCACATGCCGCGCAGAATAGGCCTGTTTATAACAGTTTCACCAGTAGAAGTGCAATCGAATTCGGATTACGAGAAGGCAAATAATATTTTTTATGGATAAGTGCAATCGAGATTAGATTACGAGAAACGAAGTCAAATTTTACATGTTTTTTTTTTAAACTTCATTAGGGAGATTTTTAGTCGTGGGTTCATCTGAATTTTACTTGGAAAAGCGAAATCAAATTTGGATTACGAAAAGCGGAGTCATTTCCTCCTACTATTAGGAAAAGCACAGACAGGTTTTCCTTGAAGCTCTTGCCAAAATTTTCTTGGAACTGTGGTCAGCAATCTTTTGGAATTGTCATTTGAATTGTCAATCGTTATTCAAAATCTTCAAACAATCTACACAGAAACCAAAGATTTAGTTCTGTTAACTTTATTTTGGGCACTTTATTGTTGTCAAAAAAGAAACGAGAGACTGACGACTGAATCATGACTATCGTTCAATAATTTGATGTATTATCAAATTTGAGTCAATTGAACTTAATTTTAGGTTGAATAAACTTTGTGAGTAAGTAATATCTTGCCGTGACTACATGTAAACTACTTTAAGCTGTTTACTCAAAATTGGAATATTGAACGGAATATGGGATATGGATGAAAAGAATTAAATTTGATGTAAGGCCGGTAAAATCAACCTAAGAATTCAAACTGCATCTACTTCTATCTCTGGTGTGAGTAATGTTGCAACGATTTGAGCGGTTACAGCGTTAATACAGGTTGCACAAGTGCAGAGGACAGGTAGAATGTCCTTTTTTACCCTTTGCCTTTTTGGCTTTCTAATCTTCTCAGCCTAAAACAAAAATGAACCAAATCCATTTGACTCCATCGAAATAAGATATAATTAGTTCAAAACGAGCCACACATGAAACCGAGAATGCGATTTTGCTACCTGCCGCTGTTGGTCAGCGGCGGAAGGAGATAAGAAAGGCACAAAGGACGCATCCAAATAACTCCTAAAAAATTGCATCCCTGTGGCAACACCGCTTGAATTCCATTAGATACAAGCGCAAACCTTAATTGAAAATAGTTGTAAATCTTTCCCGGAACTCGTCCAGGCTCCAGAAAGGCGAGATGGACGGAGAGATGCACTTTTTTGTTATCCTTTGTTTTGCACTATAAGAGACGTTCGCCTCCCGGCCGGCAAAACCAGTTCATACGTGATAGTTCTGCCGGGAACACGTGCTTGTTGAAAATGTGTCAAATTGTTTTTCTAAGCCTACTGTTGAGTTTGGTGTGGGGAGTTTTGGCGGACCCGCAGCAGGCATCGCTTTCAACGACCGCCAGACCGTCACTGGAGAACCCAGCCTACGATCCGACGATTTACCAGCAGTTCGTTCCTCAGGATGCGGTCCAAAAGTACGTCCAATCGTATAACGGTCATAATTACCAAAATGCACAAGGATTCGTACCCTACGACCCAACCGCATACGCTGCAATTCCCTCGCAATCGTTCCAAGCCTACCTGGTCCCGGCGACGCCGGTGGAGAAATCATCCCTCATGAATTCGTTTCGCACGGGAATGCCAACGGCTCGTACGATTGCGGTCTTCTTTGGACAATTGCTGTCGTTCGTGTTTGGATCCATCGGTGCCGTTGCTTTGGGAACGCTCACGACGGCGATTCTCTGCTTCTTTACCCCATTTTGTACCCTGTCCTTCCGTAATGCAAAATTACTGGGCGCCAGCGAGGCAACGCAGGAAGTTATAACCGCTCTCGGAGAACAGGTCACCGCCGAACGGGTGAAGCGTGCTGCGGATTTCGTCAAAATAGCCATCGACAAGTTCCAGACTTTGAACAAAGAGGTTCGGGTGGCCACCGCGCGGAAGGCTACTTCCGGATTAAATCAGTGAAGTTTGTAATATTTTCCTTTAGAATTAGTGATTAATAAAGTAGAGGTAATGTCAGGTGAAAAGTTTTCTTGATTGAGAAAAAAATCCCCAACCAAAATAGAGCTTTACAACCCCATTGGAATCCCCGCACACGGATCAATGACGCCACGATAAATACTACCATCGAGGTAAGAAAAAACCTAAACACTTCCACCCCCCGCTCAGTTGAAGCCACCAAAGTCGGCGGAAAACAAACTCGTGTGTAGCAATCGCAGCTGCTAGGCAACCGGACCAAACATTGTTGCAGTTTGAAGCAAAAAGGAAAACGGAACTGCCACGATATCGGGGTGCTTTATTAAAAATAATAATAATATGGATTATAGTAAATGAAAACAAGCGAGCCTCCCTGCCTACCAGTTTCCCTGAGGGGCTCTAGGTTTGGGGGCGGCGAGGGTGGCAAGAAGGAAAAGTCAAATGTATTCCATCGAAAAGGTGTACGGCATGGTATTTGTTCGGCTTCTGGTTGGTTGATAGTTCGCGCTTTGGTCAGAGTATCAGTTGCTTCGACGACGACGACGACGGCTCGAGTCGGCTAGCCTTTGGACAGGTCGTGGATTATTGGGTAGTAGTTTTCCACATTTTCACCACAGTAGACATTGCGTAGCGCGCGCGTAGTTTGAGTTCGTGGCTAACTGCGATCCGAAAACCGTCCGTCAAACTGGGGAACTGCATCGAGAGTGTTGCTGTGATTCAGTCTAAATTTGCCAAGTGAGTTTGTTGCGTGTGGTCAGCTGCATGACCGGAAGTTTCAATTACCCACCGTTACCACCGTTCGACGATGAAGAACTTAAAATTGTAATTATATGTATGCCTCTTTTCCAGGCAGGGCCAGATGACACCGGTGTTGTATTATTTGCCTCCCTCGCCACCGTGCCGCTCGGTTCTACTCCTGACCCGGATGATAGGCGTCGAATTGGACAAAAAGGAGCTGAACGTTCTAGAAGGAGACCAATTAAAACCGGACTTTGTGGAATTGAACCCACAGCATACGATTCCGACCTTGGACGACCACGGGCTGGTGCTATGGGAAAGGTAATGCCAAAACTTTTCAGCGAAGCATCAATCTTTCGCCTATCGATTTTTCCCCGTCATGGTTTGCATTTGTTTTTGCGTGCTCACGTTTGCATCCTCTGATTGAGCACCAGGAGGACGATTGCTTGACCGACAGTGACCCCCCTTCGATAAGTAATGTGGCAAACTAATCAAGTGCACGCAAGAAACCAGCAGCTGACATGGTTCACAGTGACTTTGTTCGGAAACGGTGACATAAATTGAAACAAAGCCATCATTGTCCCGACGACCTCGAAAGGATACACGGAATAGGATCATTTTTGAATTTTTCATTCCTCGAAGCCATGCCCCACCGCCTGCTTGTCGTCATCCAAGAAGGCTATGGAACTATTTTTACTCCACCAGCTCGGTATGAGCTTTAGCGTGGCTACTGTTTTATGAAGCGTTTCCAAAATATGTGTGGGAGGTTTGGCGGTCGTTTTGCTATGGAACAGCTCGTTCGTTCGTGGTAATTATCGTCAGTGGGATAGTATTGTATTCGGGAAAAAAAGTAATTAATTGTCAATGGTGAAATGGATAAAGCCCGAATAACAATTGTTCAATATCCGGAGCTTGTGGGCGCCCACTGATTGATGGTTTGAAGTGACAATTCGAAGAAGAACGAGCATTTCCCATAATTATAGACCTCCTGTACAATGGCTTAATATCTCCCATGACTATAGGGGGTTTTGAATGGTATCGATGATATAATTAGTAACGGCTGCTTCATCATCAGCCAGCAGGGAAAGGATAGTCGAACATGAGGCTAACGGTGGAGTAGAATCCACCCAGATGGGTCAAAGCTGAACCTACTCAAAAAATGGTAAACTAGGGGATTCTACGTATTCTCGTCAATCGAAGCAGCGTCCGTACTTCTATTAGCAATTTCACAGCGCCACGCTCCCTTATGATGTTTTTGTTTTTTTGTTTTACATTTATCTACTGCTTGCTATTCTATCCATTCCAATCGACAGAATTCCCCAAAACGGGTTGAAACATTTATACAACGCTCCAAACTTCTCCGGTGCGTGTGACTATTGTCGGCAGCCTCTTTTTCTACGGCTAGCTTTCCATTTGAACTGGCGTGTTAACCAGCTGTCGATTGTCGGCAACACTCGAAATAAGATGTCTTTTGTAGCGCATATATTCCGTTTGAAGAAAAACCAGACATGACAGGTTTGCTCAGTCGTAAAAAGCAGAGATCGAAATTCTCACTCAGCTGCAAGATCATTCAAAGCTGCGTTTGGCAGAGCTGAGAATCGACAATATTTTCAGCCCTCATTCTTCAACGATTCTTGATTTTCCTCTCCCATCTGAATCATGAAAATATCGCTCTCTCAAAATCGGTGAGAACACTTCGACAGTGAGCATGCATAAGGGCGTAAACGCGATGATCGATTCTCTTTTGTTAATAACTCGCTAGATTTAACGTTTCTCGGTGCGTTTGCTATTGCTTTTGATAGGCAATATAACCTGTTACAACTGTGCATTGAACAAGTTCTAGAAAATTGTTTCGCTTAGCTGTAGCAATGCAAAGAGAAAATCGATGAAGAGAATCGACTGTCTACTTTTTCATCTCCCACTGAACACCGAAACTATTCGATAGTGTGTTGCTGGAGTCCGAGCAAAAGTGCAATAAATGAGCGTTTGAGCCCAATGTAATGTAAACAGATGAGTCGATATGAATTTGTCGGCTCTTTTGTATGCCTGCTGTTTAAATGTATGATGGAGTTTAACGTAGCACAACCATTTAAACAGCGAGATATTTATGATGGAACATCACAAGAGCCAGTTTGTCTGACATAATTAGATGATATTGATGTTGCATCTCACATTTGTTAGGTTACTGCATCGTGTCAAAATTCATTCATAAATTGAAAAATCAGCTGATCAGAAACGTGTTATAAAATGCTGGTTTGTGACAACTAAAACCAAAACAAGATAAAAAGAACCAGTCGCGAAAATGAATCGAAATTATCGGCTGTCACAATCGAGAGAGAAGAAATTATCATGGCTGCTTTTCTCGAGAGAATTGCTTTGATTTAAACAAAGTTCTCTCGCTCTTTGCTTTAACTTTTCATTCTCTTTGACGAGGAAAAACGATCTCAAGGAGACACGGGTAGGGGAGGTTCTGCTACTGTACCTGTACCGAAAACCTTTAGTCGAAAGGTACAGTAGCAGCACCTCCCCTACCCGTGTTTCCTCGAGATCGTCAAGTCAACGATGACAGGAGGTAATAATAGCTGCAATTTCCAAACCTACGACTAGATGCCTCCCTTCAGAACTGTTTTCACACATCGTAGGTACATGAGCAAATCGGTGATCATCGCTTTTTGTCAGTGGTGGTGTGGGGATACCCCTCTCACCATCTCTCTCCAACTGGGGAGTTTGGTAAAGAGAGATGATCAACCCGATTCGTACCTTCCTCCAAGTTGTCCTTGCTCGTTTTCTACTCTCTATATACAATTTTAACACTCTAACGTACTCTAACGGAACTATCAGCTTTATACATCTCCTTCATCTCGTCATCTATCGTATAAAATGGCCATTTTATGTCTGTTATTTGACGCTTAGCATCTTCAACTATGTAAAGAGATAATTAATTTTTAATCATTCGATATGATTAAACTGAGTTTAAAGCCAAATGGATTAAATTTTAAGAAACATGAGAATAGTTAAATTTATCAGTGTAAGTAATGTGCTACAAGGATGCCAGATGCCATTTTTTTTTGACATTGAGGCTTGCTTTTATTTTAATGGTGAAACAATAAATTTGATTATATGTACTTATTTCATAGCAATGATTGGGACCTCGATTGGGGGAGCATTAAAAGCTTACTAAATTTTGTCGTGACTGGACCGAGATTTCCAGCCTCGGTCACGGTTCCACGAATCTGCTGCTCCCTCTGTTGGTCCGCTAGTGCCACTATCCTTTTTCCTGGTGGTCCTTTGCTGGTCGTCCGCTCTCTCCACAGTCCATCATAAGAATGCCGTCAACGAGCTTAGGTACCTCATAATTATACCTCTAGCTGTATCAAAATTCCTGAACCAGTCAGAACCCGTTTACATACGATTCTCCTCATTTCTATTCCACACTAACTCTATCTACTACATTCTTCCCCTCTCTTAGTCTCCTTAATTGAGGATCGAGGGCAATTTATCAACCCTCTCGGGGGAATTTCATCTACCCTCTCTGGGAAATTTCTTCTACCTTCTCGGCGGAATTTGTTCTACCTTCTCAGGAGAATTTCTTCTAAATTCTCGAAGGGATTTCTTCTACATCCTCGGAGGATTTTTTCTGCCCTCTCAGGGGAATTTCATCTACCCTCTCAAGAAAATTTCATCTACCCTCTCGGGGAAATTTCTTGTACCTTGTCGGAGAAATTTCATCTACCCTCTTGGGGAAATTTCTTCTAAATTCTCGGAGGAATTTCTTCTTCGTTCTCGAAGGGGTTTCTTCTACCTTCTCGGAGGAATTTCTTCTACCCTCTCGGGAGAATTTCATCTACCCTCTCGGTGGAATGTCTTCTACCATTTCGGAGGAATTTCTTCTAAATTCTCAGGGGAATTTCTTCTACCTTCTCGGAAGAATTTCTTCTACCTTATCGGAGGAATTTCTTCTACCCTCTCGGGGGAATTTCATCAACCCTCTCAGGGGAATTTCATCTACCCTCTCGGAGAAATTTCTTCTACCTCCTCATCGGAATTTCTTCTACCTTCTCGGAGGAATTTCTTCTACCTTCTCGGGGGAATTCCTTCTACCCTCTCGGAAGAATTTCTTCTAAATTCTCAGGGGAATTTCTTCTACCTTCTCGGAAGAATTTCTTCTAAATTCTCGGAGGAATTCCTTCTTCGTTCTCGAAGGGGTTTCTTCTACCTTCTCGGAGGAATTTCTTCTACCCTCTCGGGAGAATTTCATCTACCCTCTCGGTGGAATGTCTTCTACCATTTCGGAGGAATTTCTTCTAAATTCTCAGGGGAATTTCTTCTACCTTCTCGGAAGAATTTCTTCTACCTTATCGGAGGAATTTCTTCTACCCTCTCGGGGGAATTTCATCAACCCTCTCGAGGGAATTTCTTCTACCCTCTTGGAGGAATTTCTTCTACCTTCTCGGAGGAATTTCTTCTACCTTCTCGGGGGAATTTCTTCTACCCTCTCGGAGGAATTTCTTCTACCCTCTCGGGGGAATTTCATCTATCCTCTCAGGGGAATTTCATCTATCCTCGGAGGAATTTTTTCTACCTCCTCAGGGGAATTTCTTCTCCCTGTCGGAGGTAGAAAATAATTCTCGGGTCTACATAATTCGGGAGGGGGCCTGCCTCCCTTGGCACCCCCAGTAGCTTCGCCAATGGGTTTCAGGTGTTTTTGGGGTCTCCCTTAGCTCAGTCGGTAGAGGTGCAGCTACAAAGCAAGACCATGCTGGAGGTGGTTGGATTCGATTCCCGGTCCGGTCTAGGATTTTTTCATAGGGTATAATTGTACTTGCCACACAATTATACTAATGCAAAAATGGTACACACATCGCGAAAGCTCTCAACTATTACTGTGGAAGTGCATTCTAGAACACTAAGTTGGGAGCACGCAATAAGCTAAAATGCGATAAGCAATAAGCTTGAATTGCGAAGAACAACAACAAGGGTGCCAGGAGTGGGTTTTGAGAAAAAAAAATCTTAAACGAGATCGAAAAAATGGCTTCACATTTCTTAACCGCTACCACAGACAAACACACATAACACATTTACCATTTATCACCGTAAAACATCGTCACTAAAACACTACCGCCATCTTTCGAGTATACTGTGATGGGCAGTACACTCAACCGGTGAACACTCGTGTTTATTTCAGTTACCGTGGGGACGTAATTTGTGATTAGTCCCGGTCCCTTTTAAATTGTATCATTATTTATGTATGGTCCTAATATTTGAAATGACGTTTTACATTCATCTAGTGGTGGCCGCTTTTCATTCGAATAATCGATTAATCGATTAACGAACCGAAAAGTAAAATATTTGTAATCGATTATATCATGCCGATATAAGCATTAACATCTCCAGAGGATCATCACCGATCGTTTCAAACGTGTGCTGCACTCTCATTGGTGGAAAAATGGCAGCACAGCGAACAAAAAAAAATCGATTAGTTGATAATCGAGTAATTAAAAGATGGGACATCTCTGATTTTGGTGTGATTGTTTTGATCAAAATGAGCGCAAAATTTCATCTCTACCGAGGGGGCAGCAAAACCACAAAATTACCTTGAATACGGGGAGTATTCATTGGATGAAAAGGACCGTGAAAGAGGACACTAAAATAGAAAGTTTTTCTTCCGACAGTTTCATCTTAGTATTCATTTTTGGTACACTCATCAGATGACTGTAGTGTGTAAACGCCAAACGCAAGGGAATTGACTATTTCGTACGTTCAGAATTTTTAAATTGCATAGAATCCAAGGGGTAATCAACTCTGCACACTGTAACGAAACACAGCATGGCACACTGTTCGGCACTATAGGGCACACTGTTCGGCACTATAGGGCACACTTTGACAAGTAGAACACAAACAATATAATACAAAACAGCATCACTGTTGAGTGTTGACGTTTTGCCAATCGTTGCTAAGGTTTACTACTCGGCTGAATACTTTGTTTACTCAAATGTTAGAGAATTTGCTGTGATACATAAAACTGGTAAAACTAAATCGTTGTCGTTGTCAAGAAAAAAAAACATAAACCGCTTCTGCTTCCCCACATATCCCATTAGTATATGATTTATAGGAACGGATTATTGCAGTTAAAAATGCAATCACATTCTTTTCCACGGGTCCGACATCAAGCACAGCTGCGTCACCAGATCCGATGATTTTGCTATTATTTATTTTTTCCTTTATTTGAGAGATTTCCTGTGGCCATAGGCTAGTTCATCTCTTAGTCGATCATTTTGCAGATGCACCTTTGTCATCAACCTTTTGTTGAGCTAGCTAGCACAGCTTTCGGCACAGCGCAATCACTAGGCACGGATTAAGGTGTCTTCTTCTTCTTATTCGCATTTCATGCTTATTGCTTAGCGCATATTAGCTTATTGCGTGCTCTCAACTTAGTGTTCTAAACGCACTTTCACAGTTAATAATTGATAGCTTTCGATGCCAATACCAATGCATGAATTTGTATATTGTGTGGCAGGAAAGTCGAGAAAATTTCCAACCCGAAAGATTCCCTCGACCGGACCGGGAATCGAACCCGCCACCTCCGGCTTGGTAATACCAACAATCAATACGAAACTAACGATTTTAAATTGGCTCACTACTTGACTAGCCTATTGGTCCCAAGCAAGTCGATTAACGTACCCCATTCTAGTCGAAATTCTAGTACTACACTATGTTTGTTTTGTTTCGCTATGAAAGTTTGACAGATAAAATGAGGGGTTATTGGTTTTTCCTATGTTTCGAGGGGTGAATCGATTAGCTTGGGACCGAAGAGAGTACCAGAGCTGAGCCAAAAAGTTGAGCACGTTTTTGCGGGACCTTCAGGTCTTAGAGTTACCTCTATGGTAATACCAACAATCAATACGAAACTAACGATTTTAAATTGGCTCACCACTTTAGTAGCCTATTGGTCCCAAGCAAACGATTAACGTACCCTATTCTAGTTGAAATTCTATTACTACACTATGTTTGTTTTGATTCGCTATGAAAGTTTGACAGATAACATCAGGGGTGTGTGGATTCATGCAGAACATGCAGGGGTGAGTGAAATAGCTTGATTTTCTTCGGGACCCAGTGGTCTTAGAGTTACCTCTATGGTAATACTGTGCCTTTACTGACTAGGCTATGAGGTCCCTGGCCCCCGGATTAAGGTGGGCAGTGTTGAATTCCCCTTGATAGAATCTTTTCGAAAGTTGTGAACGCTACGCATTTTGTAAGGAGAAGGAATGGGCTTTGAAATTGTTTTAAAAATGTTGCAAGACAGTGAGACTTTAGAAAAATTTAAAAATCAAGAGCCATATTCTGAAACACGAAAACTAGAAAAAATAGAAAATTTTCAAAATCCTGGGCTTTAGAAAAAGAATAATCCAAGCACATACAAGCAGACATAACACTAGCATATTTTTCTACTAAAACGCATTTAACGGTGAATTTGAATACTTCTTCTAGTCAACTACCTTGCGTTTTCCGTTTAAACACTTCCACCATCTGTTGAGTACACTGTCCATGACAGTGTACTCAACAGATGGCACTAGTGTTTAGGTGACTATGTTTTACAGTGAATAATATCCAAGCTTGTATTTTTTTTTTCAATATTCTGGAACGAAGATTCAGATGTCGGACTTTGAAAATTTTCCAAGATCAATATATAAAAAAATGGAACTAGGAAAATTTTCAAGATTCTTGGGGTTGTGGTATTAGCTCAGGAAATTCTATGAGAATTTCTGAATAATTTTGAGGCCAACATAATGGAAGTTCCAAGGATAATTCCAAATAATTTTGAGGAGTATTCCAAGAGACTCGAATTGACTGGAATCCCATTTTTGTTCCGAGGACAATGCAAAGGTAGTTGTAAGAAAAACTTCAAACGAAATCTAAGGAATAGTAGTTGTTATGACCTCTTGATTCATGATAATTAATGCTCAGGATAATTCTAAGGGAGTTCTACGAATAATTCCTATGCAGTTTTGAAGGGAATTTTAAGAGAGAAGGGCTTCAATTTCATTCTAAGGAGAAATCCAAGATGAGAGGATAATCTTTGCAGAAAATTCGAAAGACTACCTTTTTAATAAATCCATTTACTTATGAAGGCTCAGTTGCGTTAGCTTTGCTGAGCCATGCTTGAATGTACATTACACCCAACCCTTTTTACGCGTTTACATTTTTCCAATTTTCTTTTGGTGAAGCTAGAAAATGTCTGTAGGTACCATATTTTTCTGTGATTTTTTGACAACAGTTGCATCTTAGCTTAGTTTTAGTAGAACATCGAAAAAACAGGAAAATAATACTGTTCCAGGCGGCTGGTTCGGAATCACACCGACAGTTCCGAACGAAATTTGTTAGCACTAACAACACTAAAATGTGGCAAGTACCAAGTATTTGCTGTTTCAGTAAATTCTTCAGGTGTCAGCTTCCTCGCATAGTCCTTTGCCACATAATCTTTGATCTTTTGACAATACTGTTCAGCGAACTTTGGGTCAGCATCCATCTTCTTTTCTATAATAGCCAGACGACGAAGAGCCTGAGGCTTGCTGTCAGGAAACGTGAAGTTGTTGTATTTATAAATTTGACCAAGTTCAAAACGGTTCCCACAATGTTTCAGCGTCCTGTTCATGATATCCAATGCTCTTTCGTCTTCTTCGGACATCTTTGGACCTTGTTGCTTGATACAAAAATCTTCAACCTTGTACATTTCTTTTATTAGTTCGGTGAATTCCAAATCTTGATCGTTGCAGATGAAAGTGCAGGTTCTATTTCACCATGTATTGTCCAACCAAAGATGACAGCGCGTCAATTGTAATCCCCTTGTTGAATACTGCACAGTTTTCAGGGGAACTATTAGTTCAGCGTTGTTGGAACCAATAATCATTTTGGGCGCAGCATTTTGTATGGCGATCAGTTTGTTTTCATCCAGAAGTGGATACAAGCTCTTAATCCTTCCAATATCGATGCTTACTCGTGGTAGATTGATGTTGTTGATTGTCCGCACGTTATTCAGTTCATACCACTTAGCTTGCTCATTTGGTCCAGAAACATGGAGAGACAGCAACATTGACGTATCATCTTTATGTGAAATTCCATTTGTCCTACGGTAGGTAACAGGAGTAATTGGACCAATTAGTTCCATTTGCTCAGCTGGCCGATCATTGATAGAGAAGATCCTTCGTCTAACAGAGCAAATACGTCCAGGACTGTACCTACGAATTCTAACTTTTCCGACACGTAGGAGAGTGTTTACGTTTCTACCCTTTGCAATGGCAAAGATCTTCGATAGATTTCTTCTCGAACTTACTTACAGGTTTCTTATGTTCCTTATCCGAATGTACTAATTTCTTGATGATTCTTATCACACACCGAACAAGTTCTACCAGATCGGCAATCACGACGGGAATGGTCCTGCTTCAAGCATACGTAACAGAATCTACAGGATCTTGCAGCAGAACGACGTTGTTCTACGGAAAGTTTCGTAAACTGTTCACACTTTCACACTTGATATTCAGGACTGGTGGCTTTGATCTTGTGAACGGCACGAACTGCTGATCCTTGCGATCCTTTTTTTCCAGGAAGAGTGGGTTGATAATTGCCAATTGGTTTTCCATTTCATCCTCCAACCAACACGAAAATGCTTGGAAATCGACAATCTTTTCCACTTTCAACAACGACGCCTTGTGCGTCACCCACATTTGCTTGCTAAACACTGGTAGCTTGTCGACCAAATGAGAGATAAGTTCAGGGTTCATCAGGTACATTTCGGCCTTGACATTTTTCAGCGCCACCGCAGTTTCGATGACAGTGTTATAGAATATTACCGTCCTTCACAGAATCCAAGTTTCTGAGTAGCTCCATTCTGTTAGCCGCAACCCACTCGGTGCGCCCAAAATTAGATTTAAGCATCTTCATTACCAACGTTTTCAGGATCAGATAGCAAGGACTCCACAGTTCTACGAGCTTTACCCTGCAAAGCGTTGTTCAGCCTCCTCAGATTATCTCTGTCTGTCAGCTTACACTCAGTAGTGGACATCTTGAACTCATTTTCGAAGATTGGCCAATCCATAATGTTCCCTGAGAACTGCGGTAAATCTCTTACATGTTTATTTTGAAGACCCTTGAACGCTTGACAAAGAACCTCGTTCATACCGTTAGCTGCTACGTCAGGTTGGACATTTTCAGGACGATCAGGACAATACTCGAAATCACCTATTGAATACTCGTTTGTATTCACCCAGTCTTGAATGCGGTGCACGGAACTACAACAGTTCGTTGATCTGAATGGTTCGTTCGTATACGGGTTTTATTTAACTTATAAACGGAGAATCAAACACAGCGATAATTATTGGATAACAGATTTTATTGAACTTGAATCAACAGTAGTTGTTAGGATAATGAAAATTTTTGATTGAAGTCTTCCTCATGGCTTACTAGTTTCCAACAAATACCTTTGGGAAAAAAGGGAACCTGGAAGCCAGAAGCAATCGTTTAATTCCATCTCAGTAGTCCTGCTTATTTGACTTTTCATTTTTCTGTTCCATTATCAAACTGTCCTTCAAATAAACCACACGTTAATTGGAAGAGCTCTGCTTTCACTCATAAAAGGTTATGGGCACCTCTACGAGAGAAGTTGTGTGCGGAATTCCGCAGTTCAACGGTGGTTCTGGATTTCAGCACTGGAGCTTCAAAGTCAAGATGTTCCTGGATTCCGTGGGAGTATTGAACACTTTAACTGAAGAAGCACTGGCAGTAGCAGCTGAAAAGGTGAAATTTGAAAAGGCAGACCGGAAGGCCAAGTTATATATTGTCAGCTTCCTGGCGAATGAATGTCTGGCGATCGTCTGCGAGAAGAAGACGGCCAAGGACATGTGGAAGGCGCTCGAGAACACCTTTGCAAGCGGTCAATTAGCACTCAAAACCTGGTGAGAAAGCAGTTGAATCGTCTGAAGTTGAGAGATGGTGATTCGATGAGAGCGCACTTGCTGGTGTTCGAAGACTTGATCCGGCAGCTGAAAACCGCTGAGGCAAAGGGCGAGGAAGCTGATTTGGTCATTTCGCTGTTCCAGACTCTACCGGATGCGTATGACCCCTTGGTGACGGCCTTGGAAAACATTCCTGAGGAAGAGTTGAGTTTGGAGATCGTGAAGCAACGCTTATTGGCGGAAGAGCTGAAAAGAACCGAACGTCACGAAGACTCAGGTGAGATCAAGGCTGCGGCATTTTCTGGAGAGAAGAAACGCAAGTCTATGAAGTTCCAAGGCAAGTGTCACAATTGTCACGTGGCCATTTGAAGAAGGACCGTCGGCAGAAAAGCGGTGAAGCTAAATCGGCATATCAACGAAATGCAGTAAGTTTCATTGCAAGTCGCAAGATTGAAAAGGCACCAAGAGGAAAGGTGGTATTCAAGCTAGATTTGGGTTCAATTTGGGTGACCACCTAGTGAATGATTTGGCAGTATTCTCGGAAATTCGCAAGATGAAGCAACACATTGTGATTCAAGTAGCGAAGGACGGAGAAACACTGGTATCAAAAACGGTTGGAACCATCGTCGGAAGCAGTAACAAGAACACGTCGTTGAACATGAAGGATGTTCTCTATGTCCCCGAGCTTCGCAGCAACCTGATGTCCGTTAAAAAGTTGGTGAAGGCAGGCGTTGTGGTAATTTTCTGCGGTTCCGTTGCGGTTCTCAAGAAAAACAACGAAGTCATTGCTACTGCGAACTTGAGAGGTAACCTGTACGTGATCGAGGTAGACATTCCAGTGTCTTCGGCAAATATGTGTCAAACTGAAGCGACCAATTTGTGGCACCGAAGGCTTGGACACCTGAGTCAACAGGGAATGAAAGCGATCATAAGTAACAATCTGGTGGATGGTGCTGATTTCAGGCAGTCAAGCTGGCGTTCTGTGATGCGTGCGTGCAAGGGAAGCAATGCCGTGAACCATTCAACGGCACACGCCCGAGAGCAACAAGGCCGAAGTCAAGAAGAATTATGACTGCTCGTGACGTGAAGTTTCATGAAACCTGCTTTCCCTACAAAGCTAATCCTGAAAATCAAGCAGATACACCACTCGTTGTAGTACCGTATGAGCAAGAGGGGGAAGTTGTTCGTGATTCAATGGAACCGTCACCTGAAGAGAGACCGATGTCACGTGAGAATACTCCGATTGCTGATGATGCAGACGTTTTGGAGGCGGATGATACCGGAGCGCTCCCTTCGCAACTAGAACAACTCAAGTCCGAAGGACAAGCGATGTTGAGGCGCAGCGAACGGGAGCGTAAGCTCCCCGATAAGTTGTTAAATTTCTTCACCGGTTACAGAGCAACTTCTGCTGGCTCGTATTCCACAGATGCTCCTCAATGCTACAGTGACATCGAAGCCCGCTGCGATCGTATGAAATGGCTGTAGGCTGTTGATGATGAATTGCGATCCATGGAGGCGAACGGTGTGTGGAAGATGACGCCCTGTCCACGTGGCGTGAAACCTGTCAAATCCAAGTGGATATTCCGTGTGAAGGAAGACGAAGATGGCCAGGCCGCTCGATATGAAGCCCGACTAGTAGCGAAGAGCTACCTGCAGCGTTATGGAGTTGACTTCGAGGATACATATGCACCGGTGGTGAAGATACCAACCCCATCCGGACTGTGCTAGCTGTAGGCGTCCACAACCAGTTCCATTTCCATCAGATGGACGTTAAAACTGCCTTCTTGCAGAGGATATCTATATGGATATTCCTGAAGGCGTCCAGGCTCCAGCAAATATGACCTGCAAGTTGCTAAAATCATTGTATGGATTGAAGCAATCTCCACGATTCTGGAATGAAAAATTCAACAGTGAACTAGTCAAGATGGGTTCCAAGCGGTCCCGCCATGATTACTGCCTATACACACGATGCGAAGAAGGAGACGAGCTGTACGTTGTACTATATGTGGACGATTTGCTAATCGCAGGGAGGAAATTGGAATCCATCGCACGTATGAAGGAGAAGCTTTCGACTGTGTTCAGCATGACTAACTGTGGAGAAGCACGCCGATTTCTTGGAATGAAGATAGCGTACGATCGGCAAACAGGAGTTCTTCAACTTTCGCAAGAGGCGCACGTGGCAAGAGTCTTGGAGCGTTTTGGACTGGCTGAATGCAATCCAGCTAAGTCACCAACGGAGAAGGGACTGCAATTGCAACGAGAGGGGACGCCAACTGAAGAACCCTACACGGAGCTACTAGGCAGTTTAATGTATATTATGCTGTGCGTTCGGCCGGACATCTGTTTTCCAGTAGGGTATCTGGATTTACTGATGCTGACTGGGCGGCCGACAATGAAAATCGAAAATCAGTCACGGGATACGTCTTTAAGGTGTTTGGATCAACGGTATCATGGTGCAGCAAGAAGCAAACTACAGTTGCTATTTCGTCAAGTGAATCCGAGTATGTAGCTCTGAACGCCGCTACTGCAGAATCCCTGTGGTTATCTGGAGTACTTGAAGATATGAAGGCCAAGGATCCGAAAACACCTGTCACCATATTCAAGGACAACAGAGGCTATATTGGAATGGCGAATAACTTGGAGATGAAACGAAGCAAAAACATTGATGTTAAACACCGTTTCATCAGGGATCATATTACCGAAGGACGCATCCAAGTGGAATCTATTGGTACTCGCGAACAATTAGCTGACATATTCACCAAGCCATTGGACTCTGGACGCTTTCAAGAACTACGGATGAGTCTAGGGCCTGCTTATTTGACTTTTCATTTTTCTGTTCCATTATCAAACTGTCCTTCAAATAAACCACACGTTAATTGAAAGAGCTCTGCTTTCTCTCATAAAAAAGACTACCATTTTTAAACAGATTGGAAGTGGACAAAAGTGAAAAGTATTCTAGGGAGAATTATCATCCGTCGATTATTCAACCGTGCAAAGGAAATTTTGATGATTTCGGACTAAAGTTTTACCTGAAATGGCCTTGATGTCATTTAAGAAGAAGTTCTAAAAAAAGGTTATGAATATCCCCTTGGAATCCACTAGGAACTCTTCATCAAGTTTGTAATCTTAATATATGAGTCTTCGACTAGATTCATTACTTTTGAAGCGAAGGCGGTCGTCGAAAAAAAAACGCATTTTGTTTTGATCTATTTGTGAGTTCTTGTGCACTTGTCTAATGCTTATCAGTACCTACACGGCCAATGAGATCAACCCAAATTGTAGTTCAGTTTACTCACAAATCGCAAAAAGTGCAGGAGCTCAGCTTTCCATGTTTTTCCAGGAAAAAAATCCCGAACATGAGAAATGTAAAGTTTGGTACTACTTCTGGACTGAGTAAAATTTTCGTCAATTTTTCTCATCTTCCAGCAGATTTTTTGGGTTTTCCACAGGAAAACATGAAGCAAATTTGCTCATCACTGAGTTCCTGCATTTTTTGCGATTTATGAGTAAACTGAACTCAAATTTGGGTTGATCTTATCGGCCGTGTATAGGTAAAAAGAAAAAAAAACTTTTTCGAAGGTTTAAATCAAAGCAGCCTGGTCCCGACAGAAATAACTTCATACTTCGTACCAATATGTAAACCCAAAGCAGTGCCTACGTGCCCAAATGGTATTACCCGACATTCGTATCAGTATGTCCATGTGTTTTCCCTGATATGAATAGCTCAGCATAAGAAATAAACAAAGCCATTCCACTGATAAGCGTTGCATCATGAAACAAATTTATACAACAGTTGATTCGTTTATATTTTTTTCAAGAAGCCCTATTATCACTATTCTCCGTCTCCGTCATTCCACACACGCATCCTATGTCGGCGAACCACAACAAGGCAACAGGCGATGAAAGTGAAACCGCACCGCCTCCTAGACCTGAGGACAACAACAAAAAAACCAAAATCACTCTCGCATTACGCTGATTATTTCCATCCACGGTTTCTTTCACCGGCACACATGCAAACAACAAATAATGCCACTGAATAATTCCGAACGACGACTCACGTGACCAGAAACTTCATTGGAATCCAAAACACCATCCCTGATACAATTTTCCACCTCACGCAACATTCATCGTTTACAACATTCTTCCTCCTTCTAATCGTCCTTCCCATTTTCCCCCCGGCAGCCGTGTCATCCTGTCCTACTTGGTCTCGGCGTACGGCAAGGACGAGAACCTCTATCCGAAAGATTTCCGCTCGCGTGCCGTGGTGGACCAGCGGCTGCACTTTGACCTGGGAACCCTGTACCAGCGCGTCGTGGACTACTTTGTGAGCCTCTCGCAGCTGTGTTGCTAGTTTACTTATTTACTGAGCGTATTGTCTGTCGGTTTCAACAGTTCCCCACCATCATGATGGGTGCCCATCTGGATCAAACGAAGAAGGCCAAACTGGCGGAGGCTCTGGGCTGGTTCGATGCGATGCTCAAACAGTACCAGTGGGCGGCGGCCAATCACTTCACGATAGCGGACGTGGCCCTGTGCGTGACCGTATCCCAAATCGAAGCGTTCGAGTTCGACCTGCATCCGTACCCGCGGGTTCGAGCGTGGCTCACCAAATGCAAAGAGGAACTGGAACCGCACGGTTACAAGGTCTGTATATCTGAGATTGGATTCCGCTGTCGAATCGAAATAAACTTGTTTTTTTTTTCACAGGAAATTAATCAAACCGGAGCGGAAACACTAGCCGGACTGTTTCGAGCGAAACTCAAGCAATAGTACTGCCAGGTGGAGTTCATCTTGGTACAACAGGAACAACAGGGGAGCAACAGTGTCAAACGGAAGTGTTGGTAGCAGCGCGGATGCAGTGGATCTAGTGTTTAACATTTTGAATTTCGAGTATGCTTCATCAGTGGGACAATTTCACTTGCATTTAGTAGGAATGAAACGAGCAACGTAGGGGGGCACCATATCATATCATACACAAACTATATAGAAACTACACAGAAATACAATTTTAAATGTAGATTATAAAGTGTTTGAAACCTCGCTGTAAACTTAATAAATGCATAAATGTTTCAACGGATTGAACTTTAATTGTTTGATTATGAAGTTTCCCAGTCAACAGACTGACTTCAGTTCGTTTCATCGTAGGTAATCGGTATCATTTGGTCATTGCCGCGCAAATATTATCATTTACTCAGTTGGTTAAAAGCCAACAAACATGGAATTATGAACGATAAGTACACTTCCCTTATTTGCATTGTGCGCAAATCATTGAAGTGCTCTGCACATAATTTGTGCTTCATCATTGTAGAATTTGTTCGTTTTATCACTGTGCGGGTATTTCCATGTTGACTATTTACCAGCAGTGGTAATTTTAGATATGGTTACTCACTGATTCTTCATATGTAGGGTAAAACGAAAACGCTGGGTCATTTTACCCCAGAAGGAGCGTATTATACCATTTTACCCTACGCCCTCTTTAAGAAGCTATGGGTGCTTGTAACTTTGCAATATACACAAAATGTAGTTCCTTCTAGTTAAAACTAGGCTACGGGTAAATTTGTCTACTAGACTGATGCAAAATTTGAGATTTTCGCTCCACAGTGCTTAAATGGTTTCAAATCGGGTCCTGATTAGCCTCCCAAAGTTACAACTCATTTGGTTAGAAACAGACTTCACACAAGCCATTTGAAGTTTACATCTAAATTACTATGGGAATTCTCAACTTTTTGTTCATTGCCTCTTAGTATTTTTCCATATTGAGCTGCAAAACAGTTCGATGGCCATTCTTATAGAAAATTTTCTCAGCTACAACTTTACTGAAGATCGTTTCTATGTAAAACGAGACAGGAAAAAGTTATTAATTATTTAAGAGATTGGTAAACTTATGACATGATCAAGCAGCTGCTCTGTAGGCAACACTGTATTTTGCAGTGTGACATAGTAGCCATGATTTTTGTGTCCTATTCAACGCCCCAGAAACACCAATGTTGCCTGCTGAGCAGTTGATTGAGCATGATCATAAGACATCAGCGCATTGATAACTTTCGATCCTTGCATTTATTCAAAAAGTGGTCTTGAGCAAAGTTGTAGCTGGGAAAATTTCCTACAAGTACAGTTGAAAGATTTTGAAGCATACCGATATAGTGAATTATTAGATAGACATGAACAAAAATCTTGGTTTTACCATAGTAATTCTCATATAAATCTCAAATGGTTTGTGCCTTCTCAGTCTCTTACCAAATGGGTTCAAATTTTGAGAGGTTAGTCAGGATACGATTTAGAATCGATTAAGTATTGTGGAGCGAAAATTTCAAATTTTGCATCACTCTATTGTCTAATATCATAAAACGTTTTTTTTTTTATTATAGTCACTTAAACACATTCTGGGTCATTCGTGAGACAACATCTCGCAACCTGTGACCCACCAGGAGCTGAGTTCGGACCACTATCCGCTGGTGGCCAATGAAGGCTCATCCGTCAACCGATTCCAAGCTTCCCGACGCAACTACCATCGCGTCAGCTGGGATCAGTTCCAACACTGTGTCGACTCCACTATCGACTACGGTGTCCATCCGGAGACGCCCGAAGACGTTGACCGGTGTCTGCGTTCCATCGAGGAGGCGATTTATTGAAAAATATCAAATACGCCATTTTGAAAATTTAGCCGAGAGTCAAAATGACGGAATTCCAGCACAAACTTGGTTCATTGGCCGCAGCAAACAATTAAGCTAAGTTTCATGGAATTCCGAGAGGTTATCATCTCGAATGTGTGAAAAAAATTAAGTTTGCATCTCATTTTTAGGGGGATTAATCACAAAACTAATATGTGCAAAAGATGAAGCATCAACTTTGCTTAAGATGTCATATCACTCTAAATCGAAGTTTTCATGGTGATATTAATTAAAAGCGTAAAAATGGACTTTTAAACCATTCCCTAATAAATTTGTATAATAAATTTGTGGAATAGTTCAATTATTTGGGTTATCGTTCGCTCATGATTATTTTTTATTAGGGTTGTGCATTGAAATAACGTTACAGGCAAAATTTACACACTTACCCTATCGAGCAATCAAAGTCAAGGAAAGTCATCTTATTTTTGGACCGAAAAAATGTGTTGAATTAAGTTCAACAACAACAACAACAAAACATCACTGAATGTTTTGAAAACCTCTTACAAAATTCAACCCTGAATTCGAGCAGTTTAAAACACCTCCTGGAAGCCGGTTTGTTCCCTTCCCTCGTGTAGGTGTGATGTCTACAAACATTGTACAGAAATACCTACACCGAACAAAACCAAATAAAAAAAAGAGAATCACAAATATCAACTTGTCAGCCGGGCGCGGTCGTATCTCCTTCACGACACAGCGAACTCAAACATTCATTTGTTGGCTTTATTTTTTTTTCTCGCGATGCCGGCAAACAAAAACTGAAAATAACAAAATCACGCACATCATCATCACTCGCTCCGGTTCAAGAAACCTCGAGCAACGATGCGGCGTTTGGATTGATAATGGCACCACACTTGTATGATTCTTCTTCAGCTACTGACTAATACACTCTACTATAACAGTAACTTTCTACGGCCCGTCCGTCCGTCCATAAGTGCAGTCAAGTATTGAAACTCGGACAAATGTTAAGTAAACCGCCACCAGGCATGTCAAGGTCCTTTTAATAGCAGCAGAGTTGAATCAAATCGCCAGCATAGGTTCAACTGTATTTCTTGACTGGTTAGTAGTCCATGAAATTGACTTCCCGCAAACATGTTCAGAGTGAAGCAAGCACTTGCTTGGATGCATGTTAGGGTGCCAAAATAAAAAAAGGGAAACTTGAATTTTCAAAAACCTATCATATGCAAAATGTTTATTACCTTGCAAAAAGATCCTGTGCTTGATATAGCCGTGGCGCAAAATCCCAAATTTGAGTTTTTTTAAACCGAAAAATCCTGTTGAAGATTTTAATAGGGGAAATGGATGTAATGTCAGCCTAAATACCCCTAATTTGGGCCCATACATAAATTCAGCAATCGACTAAATTTTCAATAGCGACCAAAAATATCCATTAGTACCGTCCCAATGACGCGTTCATCTAGATAAAATTGATAACTAGCAGATTTTTAGCGATGGGCCCAATCTTAGATCCATAGGCCAACATTAGAGCCATTTCGCCTAGTTTTTCATTTCATTATTTGACATCAAATTAAGATTTAGTACACTCAGCTGCCTTAGATAGCCGTTTTTGCTACTAAGTAGAAAATTGAGGAATCAAACACAGGCCCCTTCATTGTAAGGAGTTTAATCGTCGTTGTCGCCGGTGCCGGATTTGAATGATTACAACAACAACTCGATCATAAGTGATATGAGGGGCTCGGTGGCCTTAGAACGACCGAGCAGTTAATCATGGGTTAAATCTCAGGCCCCATACACATTGCAGATTCGTTAGTCGCTTTCTTTTATAACATAAACCCATCACTAAGGTGATACTCTGAGGAAGCCTTAGCGTGAAACTTTAAAGGCACACATGTCAGCTTCCACAAAACATACAAATTTTAAATTGCTACTCCTTGTTTGCTGTGCTAACAACCGTTTGCCAAAACAGACCCTGCTACAAACCAGACCCTTTTATCCAATATCCCAGTGATTTGCCGTGGAAGTGTAGAGAATTTCCCTGCTTTCAACAAAGCGAGTATCACATCAACACATTCCTACCTATTCCTTTCTTGACCTGCGTTCGGGTGCGGCCAGCCTATTATAAAGTTTGAGATCACCAGTTTTTAAACCTTTAGGATGTATGATAGTCTCAAGCATCATCTGTTGGTTCACTGCGTAGTTACAGCTGATCTGGCAATAACGAAGCAGCCACCGCGTGTGGACATTCATGCTCATTAAAGTGTCCCAAAATAGCATTTGATCGTGAATCCGTCGGGCTAAAACAAAGATGCATCAAAGTAAATTGAGCCTTAATACAACAAAAAGACTATTGCCTAGCAACTGTAGTCTAGCAAAGTTATGTAAGCACCAAGGCAGAACGCCCACTAGGATTGGCAAGAGAATTGAACTAGTACGGTCCAACTACTAATCCTCAAAATCACCATTGGCCGTAGCAAAGATTAGAAAACTTCAAAATAATTCTTCAAAGAAATGTGTCATTGATTAGTTACTAGCCGAAAATAACAATTAGATTTATTATGTTGATAAACATAACCTTCCACTGAGAAAATATTAAGAATTTAAAAATACTTGCAAACATTTGAATATATTAGTGAGATCTCAACAAAGGACCATATTTGCTTCGGCAAAGTTGTTCGTCATTGTTCGATTGATGATAACATTATGTTAAAATCCCACTTTTTTCAATTAAAAGCCATAATGTACCAAAAGAATAATCGTTTAAGAGAATTACAAAAAAAAAATATAACAATTTTACATAAAACATTCTATGACTTTTTTATAGTTTGGACCCTACGGAATCTGTAAAACAAAAAATTAAAAGGGCTAGGTTTCACAAGTTTTTAGAGCATTAGAAATATCTTTTTGATGTAAGCTAAAAAAAAAGGATTTTTTTTTAAACTCAATTTTGAAACCTCTAAACAACATTTTCCAGAGTTGCCGTCATACAAAAGTTTGTTTGTAACACTCTAAGCTATCATTTGGAGGGTGTCAGTCAGTGTCACGACCAAATGCTATTTTGAACAACCATTAGCTCATGCGCATGCTTTTGACATAAATAGTAACTAGGCTGGTCTTCTTTTTTCAAAATCAAAATTTATAAATTTTTATGTTTAAGATTAGGATGAACACTTGCTTCAATAAAGTTATAGATTATTTAATTTCAAGCAACTTTGCTGAAGAAATCAAAATTATATCTCATCGATATATCATTCTATGAATATTTTTCGAAATTCAGTTAGGGTGGCTCTGATTAAACAGTTTTTTGGCTCTAACTTTTTTTTATTACAATCTTCAATCTTGTTTTACGAAAGCTATGATGGTTTTTGTGTAAAAACAATACATTTTCATACGACACTTTTCTCCTACAGGAGCAAACATGAGAAAAAGTTAACACATATTCTTTGCCTCCTTTGATGAGCAAAATATGATTGGAATGAAAAAAAGATATTTTTTAAACAAAAAACTTTGTAACTTTCGTAAAACAACACAAAGTTAGAGCAATTAAACAGATTTTTTTTTATAAAATCGCCAACTAAATATTGAAAAATTTTCATAGAATGATAGATTGATGAGATAGAATTTTGTTTTCTTGAGCAAAGTTGCTTGAAATTAAATAATGTATAACTTTTTTAACATCATAACTCAAAAATGTCACTTCGAATCGAAATGACTGACACAAAGTTGTAGGACAAATAATAGCTTTCCAGAAAAAAAATACACGGTAAAAAAATCAATTAATTTTTGGTAAAAAATATGAAAAAGGGAAAAGCTTTGAGCGTATTGGTTTATTTCCTTTAAATTCCATTATGCTTATCTTTTCATAGATACGCGTATTTCGTCTACTACTTGCAGACTTCATCAATGCCAAGTACTCAAAACCACTCAACAACAGTGCTATAATTTTTTATGGGAAAAGCTAGGAGACAACTTCAGTTGAACCATACCTGCCTAGCTCAATCCCTTTTGCTCAATACTTTGAACAACTAGAGTATGTTTTCCCCAACAACAATGTGCCAGAAACCAAATATTAAAACTTATTTTTAGTTGTTAACATTTTCCGGGTCAGGATGTAAGAACTTGACGTATCAACAGATTACTGAAGGACTTGAAAAACGATTTATAAAATGTCACTCATAGTTATAAATTTTGGAGTGGCAGACAGGGCAGAAATGAGAAATCTGAAGATTTTTGTAATAAAATTATTAAATTAATTAAAGTTCTTGCCGAGCAATGCGGATTCGGTACCTTTTAGGATAGGGCCATTCGAGATCTACTTGTTATAGGTGTTCATAACCGGGATCTTCAAAAGATGATATGTGATGAAGATGATTTGTCTGCTGCTAGGACAGAGAAGCAGGAACGAATATCCCGATACCTTAAATTGGTATGGATAAGCCTGACATAAGAGGTAAAATACCAAAGAATAATACCAAAAAAATGTACCCACAATACCATTCCAATACCAAATTATGATAATACAATACAAAAACAATACCACACAAGTATTCTTTTGATATCCAAATATCAATTTTTGTTATTTACAAAGTATGTTGCAAGTAATCTTTTGGTATTATTCTTTGGTATTTTACTTCTTATGTCATGCTGATCAATACCAAATGTTGGTAACAGGTCAGAATTAGGTATTCATTAGTTATTTTCTCCTGCTCGGGTAGTTACAGAACAAGTGTTTTGAAAGGCAATGATGAAAAGAATGTGTCCGAAGTGGCTCGTTTAGGCCGAAAAGAAGTCTGTTCGCAATCAAGACAAAGGTACAACGGTAGGAGCAGAAGTAGTGTTTCATTTTCACCTAGAAACAAGCAAGGTAGATGCTCTATTTGTAAAGAGAGATTCCATATCCGGAAGTTTTGTTACACAAGTTCTTGTGCTCTCCTAAACCTAAGCTTGAAAGTTCATCTGGTAATTTTGAAAGATTGGTAAAATCTGAATTTAAAAGTTTTGATTGAGAAGAGCAGGTTGACTATCGAGATTGACTACTATTTATGAGAAACTTTCAAGATAACAAACTTATGTCTTTTAACAAAAAGTTGGCAGTGATTGATGGCAAGAGGTTGAAGGTTTTGGCAGTTAGGCAGCAACTTTATCTTGTTGTACTGAGGTGTGACAACGATTTTGTACCGTTAATAGGTCATACCTGGCTGGCTTGCTTTTATGTAGGATGGCGAAAGGTATTTTCGAAACCGGTAATTCATGACGAGAGCATTCACAAGCTGGAAGAAGAAAATTTAATTAAACAGATGAAGCGTAAGTTTTCAACAGTGTTTGATGGGGATTTTTCAACTTCAATAGTTGGGTTTGAATGAGATCTTGCATTGAAAGAGAAAACGCCAATTTTTCGAAAAGCTTATGGTGTACCATTAAGGTTGTGACAAAAGGTCATAGATTATTTAGATTCCTTAGAGAGAGATGAGGTGATTTTGCCGGTAAAAAACCAGTGAGTGAGCATCACCGGTAGTTATTGCGATCAAAGAAAGATCAAAAGATTAGTTTAGTTTTCGATTGTAGAGCGTTAATCAATAAGGTGATTATCCCAAACACCTACCCATTGCCTGTTGCATAGGATCTTTTTGCCTCTCGGTCAGAATCTTAAATATTTTGCTCACTTGACATAGCAGGGGTTTATACGCAACTGCTACTGTCGAAGCGTTCCAAAAAGTTTATGGTAATTAATACCATAAAAGGCTTATATGTTTACAATCGTTTATCGCAGAGGGCTAGTGCATCCATCTTTCAAAAGTTGATGGATCATGTCCTTCATGGATTAGACAACGTCTCTTGTTATTTGGACGACGTTCTGATTTCGGAAACTGATTTTGAAGAGCAAGCGAAAGCTTTGTTAAGTTTTGGAAATACTATCCAGAACTAATATAAAATTTCACGTAAAGAAGTGCAATTTTTTGTGACTGAATTGCCATATCTTGGGCATATTCTGACAGATAATAGTTTATTGCCATGTCCTCACAAAATTTAAACTATTCGTCAAGCGAAATCTCCACAAAATACGTCGGAGCTCAAAGCATTTTTATTCTAAATTTATTCCCAAGATTTCGTCAATAATTCGGTATCTTTATGGTCTGCTAAAGAAGAACATTATATTTGAATATACAAGGGAGTGCGAAAAGGTTTTTAACGATTGTAAAAGCTATCTCCTTCGACCATGCTTATTGGAATATTTTGACCTAATGAAACCAATACTTGTAGCGACTGACGTGTCCACACAGTTCAAAAAGGTAGTGTAAATTTCTGTTCAATATGATGCACATAAATGGAGCGTCACATATCATATACGTTTACACAGTGGCGTCGCGTCCACATGTGCAACCTGTGCACGACACAGGTGTGAATAATTTAAAAAATGCGTTAAGATTTTTTATAGATTTTATGGTCACATTATAGCTGTACTACTTTACTCCAGATTACAAGTGACCATTAATACACTATTTTATAGTGTGGCTCATCTCAATCTTCGACCTTGGTTTGCTTAAAAAAGGTTCGGATGGTCTGCCTAATCCCTAATGCATTGATTTCTAAGCATATCGATAACACTACCATGACAAAACTCGTTAAATAGTGCACCTAAAAGCGAGCTTTTTTGGGTTGCGGCTGGCAAGTTTGTGAATGATCAATGCCTGATGTAAGCCAAGCAGACCTTCTATCACCTCTTGAAACAAACCACAAATTTTCCACAATAAATGGCGGTTTGCACCACTAGTTGTAATTGAAACTTTCGGCAGTCACGCGTCAAACGGGAGCAACACGGAAACAGCAGTCTGGTACGCTTTGGACGTTATCATACTTGCAGACCAGTTTGAATGTGTGAGTTTAAATACGAAGAACATTTCTAGACCAACAATTCAAATAGGCGGAACAACCAAACGTAAACAATGGCTTTAAACGCAAATTTCTCCAGAATCAAAGCACACCTAAGCAATCTAATACCTTCATACCATAGAGGTAACTCTAAGACTAGTAGGTCCCGAAGAAACGTGCTCAACTTTTTGGCTCAGGTCTGGTACTCTCTTCGGTCCCAAGCTAATCGATTCACCCCTCGAAACATAGGAAAAACCACTAACCCCTCATTTTATCTGTCAAACTTTCATAGCGAATCAAAACAAACATTGCGTAGTACTAGAATTTCGACTAGAATGGGATACGTTAATCGTTTGCTTGGGACCAATAGGCTAGTCAAGTAGTGAACCAATTTCAAATCGATAGTTTCGTATTGATTGTTGTTCACACCATAGAGCAAACTTCCTTTATCGAATGGCGTTGTTAGTTTCCGAAGGGAATGTTTTGATTCTTGAGCAATTTGCGTTTAAAGCCATTGTTTACGTTTGGTTGTTCCGCCTATTCGAATTGCTGGTCTAGATTTGTGATGGATGGGTGCCCAAATTGTGCATTTCTCGCTGTGCTCTTCGATATCTGATTGCAGGCAAAGAGAGTAAAGCTGGGTTTAGATGATTCAAGTAAATTGATCAACTCAGTTGAATTCAATTGGCTTGAAAAGTTGAGCCTGGTCCAAATTTTTTCAATTCAAGTGAGTTGATCAAGTCAGTTGAATGGCATGGTTTACACGTTCAATTCGCGTTCAAGTCAGTTGAATTCAACTGACTTGATCAATTGAGTTGCCCTGTCTAAGCCCAGCTTAATGGAGAAAGAGAGCGCAAAAACTCGCTTTTACTCTCTTGTCAGTTGTAAATCTCTCAATTGCCGATGGTTGCGCTGGTGCGCCTGTGAAAACTTATGAGCTTCCCCTGGTTGTTCATTCTGATAGTGTTGTTCTGATAAATAAAAAGTTCATTAATTCAAGTTTGCTACCCAGGGGACGTCACGAATTTTCTTTAGATTTTGACACTGTTTTGTATCAAAAAATGTTTTCGGAAGTGTTTGACGGATATTCTTCATTACACTTCATTCGAAAGATTATAGGCCCTTCAAATGTTATGTTAGGTAGGTATAATAATTGAGAATATGTCCCTCGAATTCATGAAGCATTGAAAAATATACAAAAACTAATATGTGGTGGTAAGCTATAACGAACAAAGTTTGGTGCACAGGTAAACAAATGACACATTTCATGCAATATAGCAAATATTCTATGCAAAAGCCCATCTTTGTAAACAACATTGTTTGCAAGTTGCTCGGTTGCGTGAAATGAAATACAAGTCTATACGTGAATGAATGTTTACATCATAATTAAAATTCAGAATTTTTATCTGTGCAGCTATGGACTAGGAGGCGTAATGTCACATATCAAGACCAACAATTGAAATGGCCTTAACTCTATTTTGTAAACAAACCTTGTAAGGCAATTTTCTCGCGAACCGAAAACTTCATTCGCAAACCTAAACCACAAACGGGTAGAGGAGAATTCCCCCTACCTGTTCATTATGTTGGTTTGCCTTTGCGGACTTCGGTTCGCGAGAAAATGGCCTTACAAGGTTTGTTTACAAAATGGAGTTAAGGCCATTTCAATTGTTGGTTTTGATATTTTAAATGGAGAAGGCCGCTCTCTGTGATACGTCTTTCAGCTTAAATGACGCACAGAAGAAGTATCCTATTTACATTTGTAGGCGCTGGTGATTGTTTGTGCAGTAAAGAAGTTTCATAAATTTCTTTCTGGGAAGAAGTTTGACATATACACAGATCACAAAACGGTAATTGGAAGTTTTGGGAAGAATGGAAAGAATCAAATTTTGGTTAGGGCCCATGCATTAATTATGGCACGCTAAATCGAGGAGAAATTTACCCCCCCCCTCCTATCGTGACGTTTTTCCTATACCTAATGCATTGCTTGTCATAAAATCTTAGACCCCCTCCCCCCTAGAGCGTGACATAATATATGCATCAACCCTTCCACGACTGCAACGTTATGTTTTTGAGCTTACGGTATACGATTATGAAATTATGTATCGACCTTCTTCAAAAATGGCAAACGTAGACTTCTGCTCTCGTTTTCTACTTGCAGTACCAATTCCCAAAGTGTTGTATCGTGAGTATATAAAAAGTCTAAATTTTACTGAAGAATTTCCACTGGATTACAAGGAAGTAGGATGAGGTAGGAAACGGCATATTTCACCGTCTCCAACTCCTCAGTTGTGTCCATGTTTCAAGTGGTATGGTGTGATATGACACGTGGAGGCTTGTGAGGACCAGAGCTAGGTATTCCGCTCCTTTCAGGTCAACTCACCATTTTGCAGCCCATTTGGGTTTGGTGAACTAGATGAATATCTCGGAAATTCTATGGTAGGTTTGGAAGTTAGATATTGTTTTGTTGAAGATCTTCAACTGTCCATAAATTCAAGTCCCGATTCTCAGATATACTTTTTAAGATATCAGGAAATATTTCAAATACCTTAAGTAGAATAAAGATCTCCATAATCACGTTCAAATATTTTTTTAAGACCGCAGGTCTTAAAAGATCTTCAGCTGTCTTGAAGATCTTCAGCTGTCCATCAATTCAAGTCACGTTTTTGTGATATTCTCTCAAGATATCAAAAGGCCTTCAGTTGATCAGAGATATCCATAAAGTCGTTTGGATATTTTTTCAAGACTTCAGGTTGATCAGATATTGTTTTGAAGATCTTCAACTGTCCATAAATTCAAGTCACATCTCTCAAATATTTTTTAAATATATCAGGCTGACCAAGACAACGACCCAGAATAAGATGACAGTATTATTTTCAACTGTACATTCTAGTTACATTAATAAACCACATAATACAAATTATAGAACCACCTAAAAATATTAGATTTTTAATACATCAATAGGAAAGCAAAATGTGGATTCAGGAGCATCAAATTCCTACATCGTTTGCACCGAAGAATTGCACTTTTGACACTTGCCAATCGTGAAATCATAACAGTCGGTGCAAAATAGTCATCGTGAATATTTTACGAGCGACACAAGCGATTTGTTTTTGAATGATAGTGTTGTCACCAGTAATTGTCGCCCGTGTGGACAGGTAGGAAGGATCTCGTATTGATCATTTTTGGACAACAAAAGATCCAAAGCCCTTCATTTGTTAAACAAAGCGAAAATATTTGATCAATTTTTGCATTAAAATAAATGAACCACCCTTTGGAAACATTTCAAAACGTATTCTAGCCCTGAAAGTAAACTTTTGACAAACAAAGAAAACTGTTTTTACAGATAACATTCTTAAGTCATTTAGCATCACAATCTTATTTTTCGCAAACCGAAATTTCATCCTCCTTGGATGATTTTTCGAAATTTGGCAATTTTGCGCCACCCCTAAATCATGTCCGATTAGCCCAAATTTTGCACAGGGTCTTTTTTCGAGTAAATAAACATTTTGTACATAATCGGTTATGAAAATTCGACGGTCACTTTTTGACGTAGGATTACGTCTTTCGCTGACATATTGGGGGTGCTATTAAAAAAAAACCAATTCAACCGCGTTACGAAAAGTGGTCAGGTTTTGACCACTTATAACTCTGTCATTAGCGGATGTATTTTAATTCTAAACAAACCAATCGATTGGTAATTTTTCTACAAAGGTGCTTGAATGAATACTTTATTAATTTTTAGTAGATCACTATTGAAAATTACACAAATGTCCAACTGTTGGAATGGTGATCAAAGTTATCACCGATTGCCTTCAAATAGTGGTTTCCCTAACATAGTCGCCAAATATTGATACCGAGCACGTAATCCTACGGTCGAGTCTTGGATACAACCTCTTACTTTTTTTTCCATACATTCATTGGCACCCTAATGCATGTATCACTACCACTACCAGCTTGTAGCAAGAATCGCGGCTTGCTTCAATTTACCATTATGATGCGCCCATTCCGGGAAGGAGAATGATTTGCAAGCATCATACTAATTCATGATGATGTCACATTTCTTTCCAGATGGCTGTCCCTAATAAACAAGTACCATAAACGAACTGTATCCCGGATGGGTAGACTATCCCACAAATGGTTTGGATGATACCTCAAACACGTCGTTAAGCTTTCTTTCATGGTAATTTTTATTAAGGGGTGTTGGAATGCTCTAGAATTCCAGCTCATCGTATTTCAACTGTTGAAATTCCCCTAAAAAATGTTTATATGTTGTGGATTTTTCCCGATGCAATCATAAACCAAATTGGTCCCCTTGCTAAAGTGAACAATTGGTTTAATTTTGTTTTATTATTAAATCACACTAACAACCTGTTCAAGCTTATTGAGCATAGAAACTTATTTTCGAAAACGTATCGTAGCTCCGCACACGAATCGTAAAAAAAACCGGAACTTTTCCAAAACGATAGGTGATAGATACAGGTGCGAGAGTTTTCAAACGGCCAATTTTTCTTCTTTGCTTTGGTATCGGATTGCAACGGTTCGTCATCATTGTCGTGTTATGGTTGTGGTCGTAGTATGCTATGGATGCGTCGTCAATGGCATTAATTATCAACTATCGGGTTGGTTTATATCAACGACACTCACTATCGACGTATGTAGCTACTTCAGTTCATTGAATTGCAACACAATGATGTGGAAACATCGACCTAATGATAGTGTTGCATATGTAGTTTGAGCCGTTTCAATTAATAAGGAATTTATATTAAATGACTGTATGAGCATGATGTTGAGTAGCCACTTCGCAGAAAATGCAGTTTTCTAGATCTATGTGGATATTCAACAGACACTAATTTATTACGACGCCCTCATCAATAATAAAATAAATGCACTACAAACTACAACCCTGTCCGGGCGTTGCGTGGTAACTGCTCGAATAACAACAACACAGCTCCAAAGCCGGCTGTGCTCCTCCCGCGGAGATTTTCAGCTGTGTGTGTCAGTCACCACGGCACATGCCGGTCAAACAAATTTGGAGTTGCCGGTAGCACTCGTTCGCTCGTTGCATGCACTTAGGTCGATATGATGTTGTCCGGCAGCGTCCTACCAGCTCGTAAAGGGAAGGTGGAGAGCGAGGGGGGGGGGGGCACCAGATGGGGGTCATTGGCGGGGAACGCGGCTATTGATTTCGTCTGTCTCATTCCAACCAACTTGCCCGGGCTCGTGGATGTGTTTTTTGCTGCCGCTGCCACAGCCGTATATCTCGAAAAAACGACGACCGTTTGGCGTCAGTTGATTCGTACCCTTCGCCGGTTGAAGATCAAAATTTGTGCCTTGTTCCTGTACGGTGTTAATTGTTCGAATTCTTTTGAATCTCCCTCATCGTTTTGTTCTCAAACCAGTTAGTATTGAAGCGAAAGAAAAGTGTTCACACAATTGTGCAATTTCTAATCCATCCGTGTCTGCATCCAACAGAAATGGATTTCTACTACCTGCCAGGATCTGCTCCGTGCCGTGCCGTCCAGATGACCGCGGCCGCCGTTGGCGTCGAGCTGAATCTCAAGCTCACCAACCTGATGGCCGGAGAGCACATGAAGCCGGAGTTCATCAAGGTACGTTTTTCCTCCTGTGCTGTGAAATGTGCATGTGAAAAAATGGTGTGTCGTGTCGTGACTCTCAGTGTGCCGTGCCAAAACGGAAAAATCTCATTGCATGCCCTATCTCTAACTAGTAGTAGGCCACGTTGGCGTACCGATGCGTTCATCTTGAGAGAAAAAAGCCTGAAAAACGCCATCTTTGCCCCCTCCATTGTCTATCCCCTGCCTATTGAGTGTCGGTTCTACACCAAGCCAAGCCGACGAATCATTTATCTCCGAGCAGGGCAATTGTGGCAAGTCATTTCAAAAGAACACAGTAATGGGGAGAAAAACTGGAGAATTTGATGGATGTTGGCGTGATCCGACTCAACGACTCGGCCTAATGTGAAAGTGAGTGTCCGCCGTTTCCTGTTTTCGGTTGTTTTATGATTTGTTCACCGTTTTAATTTTCAAAAGTAGGTAGGTTTTCACGGTGCGCGTGTCGCGGTCGGTTGGAGATTGGTTTTATGGACGACATTCCGATCATTCGGTGAAATCTCGAGCAGCACCGTGGGAGTGCTACGTGGTCGGAGATCATGTAAATTGTGCATTTGTGCGGGTTGGTTGTCAATTACATTTATGCTTGTGTGCATGTCGGCTGCCAAGCGAGGCATTCATGCAATCAATGGGATAATATGCGGAAAAGGGAACTGCAGTGAATTATTTCCCCGATCTGGAAATGGGCGGTTAGCAACATTATTCTCGTTGTCGCGACGTGGGTAGTAGGCGGGGATTTATGCATGATTGCAGCGTCACAATGACAGCGCAGCTTGTGGTTCATGCTGTGTCATATTTTACATTTTGTCTGACCTTGGCATGAACAGTGCAATTGTTGCAAAGCATGTAAAATGAGTTCGACATGTTCACGTAAATGTATGTGATGGAAATTAGTCGGAAAATACTCATTTCAAGACTGGTTCAAATTTCAATTACCAATTGGAGACCTTAGCTGGGATCACAAAAATCGAATTGTTTAACATATGCCAATGGCTATTTATTTCAACTTAATTAACGTTTTGGAAACTTCAGTCAAATTCCTGAAAATTTTTCTAAAGCTAATGGCACGGTCCTGCACCTCTATGATCCTCTTCATTGAAGTTCTCGAAATTTGGAATGGAACTTTCTACTTACTAAACTTACTATTGCTTACTTTTAAGATCTTGAAACCTCAACACACTTCTAGATAAACATTTCAAAAGGTCCAATGATCGATTCTCTTTATTGACTTTATCTTTCGTCAATAACTCAACTGTAAAACCTTTCCCTGTTGTATTTGACGTTTTGGACGCTAGATAAGAACCTCCTTTATCAAACTATGTGGTTGAATTAGCGCGTAATCTGTTTGCATAGCAGTTATGAAAAAAGAAAGTCGATGAAGAGAAGCGATCAAAGCAGATAGGACCATTTGGAATGTTCATCGAGACTTAACGCCGACTAGTTCGGCATTTTATTTTGCTGGGACTTAGGGAACATGCATAAATGACGTAGCATTTGAGGGGGGAGGTGGGGGTTTCAGAATTTGTGACCGGCCATGTATTGGATATAGCCAAATACGCTACGAGGGGGGGGGGGAGGGGTCTAAAATTGATCAAAAATATACTACGTCATTTATGGATGCTCCTTTAGTGAAAAAATCGCTGAGATTTGGCCAACAAACGAGAATTATGCTGGGATCTCAGCTATCAAATTGAGATCTCAGTAAAAGTAAATACCGAGCTAATCCGTGCGGTGTTCGTTTTTGCCGAGCTAGATTGAGTGTTCATGTTGTTTTAGACGTTCGTGAAGTTCTCCGATCAGTCCTGAACTTCTTTTAAATTCTTGGAATTTCCATGAAATTTTCAGAACTTCTTCAAGGTTCCCGCAATTTTTCTGAAGTTAATTGAACTTGCAAAAAAAAAATCCCAAACTTCCGCCGATTTTCCTGACGTTCATGATATTCCACTCTTCTTTGAAATGTTCTGGTCTTAGTTAAAAAAAAAAGTTCCGGAGAAAGTTCTGTAATTTTTCTGAAATTAATCTAACGGACCTGAAGTTCTCAAAATTTTCCTGAAATTTTTGGAACTTCCTTCAAGTTTTTGGATGTTCATAAAACTACCTGGAAGTTTTCAGAAGCTCTCTAAACTTTTTTGAAGATATTTGAACTTCCCTGAAATTTTCTGAAGTTTATTGAAGATCTTGTAAAATTCCTGGATTATTGTTGAAATTACAAATAACTTCAAGAAAATTCCAGGAACTTTACGAGATCTACAAGAAACTTCAGGGAAGTTCAAAAACAGTCGTGAAGTTCTCTGATCTTCAAATAAGCTCATAAAATTTCCCTGATGTCTATGAACTTCCCTACGCTTCTGGACTTTCCTGTAGTTCGCGGAACTTTCCTAAGGTTTTTGAAAGTTCTTTGAATGTTTCTGATACTCCATAATATTCATGAAAAATCATTGAAGTTTTAGAAATTGATCTTAAGTGCTCTGAGCTTTCCTGATTTTTTCTGAAGTTCGCTGAATTCTATAATTTTTCTGTTATTTTTCTGAAGTTAATGGAACTGTCCTAAAGTTCGCTGATATGCATCAAGTTCATAAAAACCGACCACAATCACACGCTTATATATTTTTAAAAGTTTGGATTATGTTTTCTCAAGTAATTTCAGCTTTCGAATCTATCACTCTACTATCGCACATCTCCACTCTCGCTTCATCGGCTAAACGGATTTCTCTGCAATCATCCATCCTGTATCCATGTTCGTCCGTCTACGTGTTGTCACTTCTCTTAAATCCCGCCGAAAATTAATCCATACCCTCCCAACCCCACCCAACACAGCTCAACCCCCAGCACTGCATCCCGACCTTGGTCGACAATGGTTTCTCCCTGTGGGAATCGCGGGCCATCATTGCCTACTTGGCCGAGAAGTACGGCAAGGGCGACAAACTGTACCCGAAGGACGCCCAGAAGCGGGCCGTCGTCAACCAGCGGCTCTACTTCGACCAGGGCACCCTCTACCAGCGCTTCGCCGACTACTTCTACCCGCAGGTCTTCGCCAAGCAGGCTCCCGTTCCGGACAACGAAAAGAAGATGCTGGATGCGTTGGATTTCCTGAACACCTTCCTGAAGGACGCCAAGTATGTGGCCGGTAATGAGCTGACCATTGCCGATCTAAGCATTTTGGCCACGGTGTCGTCGTACGACGCCGCCAAGGTTGATCTGAGCAAGTACCCGAATGTGGTCAGCTGGTACACACGACTGCGCAAGGAAGCTCCCGGTGCCGAGATTAACGAAGCCGGCAGCAAGGAGTTTGCCAAGTACTTCGAAAAGTGATGAGTGTGTTTGTTATGATTTGTTAAGTTGAATAAATATCTTTGATTGGCTACTGAAGTGCATGGTTTGATTTGAGTTTGTTTAAGCGTTGAAGATTCTGAAGGATCCTTTTGTTTCAAAGCTCAACCCGCAGCACTGCGTACCGACGCTGGTAGACGGTGGATTTTCGCTGTGGGAATCCCGAGCGATCATGATCTACCTGGTGGATAAATACGGCAAGGATGACAAACTCTATCCGAAGGATCCTCAGATGCAAGCCGTGGTCAATCAGCGTCTGTACTTTGACATGGGAACCCTATATCAACGATTTGGCGACTACTACTATCCACAGATCTTCGAAGGTGCTTCGGCCAATCCGGAGAACTACAAAAAAATCGGTGAAGCTTTGGGATTTCTGGATACATTTTTGCAAGGTCAACAATTCTTAGCTGGAGGAGATAGCTTAACGCTGGCAGATTTGAGTGTATTGGCAACTTTGAAGACCTTCGAAGTGGCTGGGTATGATTTTTCGAGTCATAAAAACGTTCACGAATGGTACGGCCGAATCCAGAAGATTGCTCCTGCTGCTGAAACCAATCGTCAGTGGGCAGAGGCTGCTAGACCGTTTTTCGATAAGGTCAAATCACCGTCTCAGTAGCTTTGAGGTTATCTTATCGCAGCAGCTATCACTTCTTTATTTTGGGAAGACGAGCAACGCTTGCTTTATTTACAGTGTTGTAATCACCACAAACCAACAATAAACGCCACGTCATCCCAATTAGCATACCACTGTAATTATTTATCTCCCTCTTCTCTCTATAGACGACAGGAATGTTTTGCACTTGTTAAACAATCGAGTCACGACACCGCACCGCTCAGGATTGATGTAATCCATCAATATCAATGTTAATTAACCCCGCAAGTATCTCTTCCGCAGATTAACCCTCAGCACACCATCCCGACCTTGGTCGATGGGGATTTCGCCCTGTGGGAATCTCGTGCCATCTGTAGCTATCTGGTCGAGAAATACGGCAAGGACGACAAACTGTACCCCAAGGATGCCCAGAAGCGTGCCCTCGTCAACCAGCGGCTGTACTTCGATATGGGCGTATTCTACCAGCGCTTCGGAGACTACTGGTACCCGCAGATCTTCGCCAAGCAGCCTGCCAATCCGGAGAACCTGAAGAAGATGGAGGAAGCCGTCGGCTTCCTGAACACCTTCCTGGAGGGCCACCAGTACGCTGCCGGCAATGAGCTGACCATTGCCGATCTGAGCCTGGCTGCTTCCGCCGCTACCTACGAGGTCGCCGGATTCGACTTCTCCAAGTACCCCAATGTGCATGCTTGGCTCGAACGGTGCAAGAAGAACGCCCCCGGCTACGACCTGAACCAGGCTGGCGCAGATGAATTCAAAGACAAGTTCCTTTCCGGATTGTAAAGTCCACCAACACGAATCAAAAGCACACAAGTATTTCATAAGGCAAAGCACAATTTCGATTTTACATTAAGCTCGAATCATTGATTAAGAATCTTTGGAACCAAGCAAGTCATGATTTTATTGATTTTTTTTTTAGTTCGAAAGAAATCCCGAAGAAACAGCCTGCTTTGATGGCTCATTCTCCTTCATGAATAATAATGGAAACCGCGAGCCGGGCATGAGATGTTTGTGCAATAATGGAATAATAAAGTTAGCAACGGCGTGCAACCACGAACACGACGGCGACGACGACGGGCAGCAAAAGTTGATAAATTCCTTTTGAAGCGAGCAAAAGCACACACCGCCGTCTTTCTGTGTGGATTTATTTCCTTCCGCAGTTTCCGCTCACTTTGGGAGGTAAGCAAAGAAACAGGTTTAGCGATAATCCAGTTTTTATGCTCGTGGTTTCAGAGATTTTTCAATAGATTTCATGCTTCATTCACGGGCTACATCTGAGGTCCGCTTCAATTGGTTACAATTTAATTGGTTTTCAATTCACTAAACAGCCTCAACAACCTGTTGATCCATGAAAAAAAATGATTTCGATAGTCAAGGTTGTTTTAAAGTCGTCAAAAGATTACCTAAGTTGTATGTCCGATCTGCAGAATATTTCGGGTAAATTTTCCAAATCAAACTGCAATGCAGAACTGCTTGTAACAACTCAGAACTGCTTGTGTTCTATGGTGAAGTGAGATCGATTGCCCGTTTAAATTTAAAACTAAAGTATTTGGAACTTAACCAGAACTATAGTCATCTAGTTGATTTATCACTCACTCACTCAGCAAATCGCTAACATTTTTTAAACTGAAATGAGTATTTGCAACCTTGATATGAAACGATGGGTCCTCTGGAGAAATTAATGCTTATTTGGCATGATACAGCCTATTAAAATAATTGAATTTTCGATTCGTTAATGGATTAATCCATTACTCGAATAAAAATTGAGCACCACTAAGATGAATGGGAAACGTCAATTTGACATCCACCGTCAATTTAAATAAGAGCCGTTAATAAATAATGAGACAATTTGAAAGGGACGTGGACCAATCACAAATGACTGAAATGGTAACTGAAGTGCTGACCGGTTGGTAGAACCCTGTTAATTGGATGGCTAAAAATGCAAACCGCGCTCATTTAGAATTTGTTTGACTGATTCCTCTTCGCACCGTAGCTGTTCAAATGAACGAGCTTCTACGGTACTATATTCACATGGAAGTATGATTATTAAGGTGTAATTTCTACGGATGATAGTATCGAAAACAATCCAACAGGTGGCCACGACAATGTTGATGACACGCAATGTCAACACGCACGCGGTTATCGGCTTTGAGCCACCGCTCACTTCGTTTTTCTTTTCTACATAAAATTGTTGAATATCGATCGATCAGATAACTGTCACTATAATTACGAAACCAGTTGTTTATTGTGCTAAGATTTGAAAGCTTTTGTTCAGTGAAGTATTAACTTGTATTTGTGATTTTATTAACTGCGACGACATAGCTGCAGCTTGTGAATGCTGATCAGCTTTTGTGTTAAAAAGAGCCTATGTTTTTATCGGATCCGTGAAGCAGCCCTAATTAACAAATACCATAAATCAACGTTAACCCAAATGGTAGAACTATTCCACAAATGGTTTGGATAAAAACCCGAACACGTAGATAAGCAAAACCATACAAATCATACAAGCACGTAAAATTTGCCGAAAACTAACTCTTCTATTATTTCGTAGTTTGTTTTTGTAATGAATTTTGTATAGGGTAGAGCGCACTTCGTCGTAATCGCCCATTTCCGTACTATCGATCATAAAAGATCAATAATATCAATGATTTCACCATGCACAAATCAATAATAGGTTTGTTCCGATGCGTTAGTTCATTAGCTTCAACATAAATCCCATTAGAGCGCATTGTATGAATATTTACGCTCATTGTTCTCAAAACAAAAGAAGCGCTCCTAGCGATTCCCATTTTTCTACCTTTATCCATAGGACGAAGAAAATCTTATTGCGTTTCAATGCGTTAGGACGGAATTGAAACTCGTAGGACGAATTTTGAATCAAGAAACAGTATTAGATTTTTTTTTGTTTATTAATTTATTTGGTAAGGCTCAACCGAATTAACTTAACGGAGCCGAGGATTCTTGGTCACTATACAATACATCTTAAATATATAGTCAAAAGATACAACACAATAAACACTTTATCTTCCGCTATCCAAAAAGCCTCCTCCATCAGAACTGGAGCCGCTTCCAGTAGTTTCATTGTATGGCAAATTGTTGTACGCCAACAATATCTCAATAATTTGTGATCCTTTATCAAATCCAACGGTAAGTATGGAAAGGTGAATAAATTTAGAAGTCATCTTTGATAGAAATATTCCATTTTTTGTACAAACCCGTTCAAAAAATAGAGGTAAAGCGCGGGTAGTGCTTAGTAGGACGGAAATTAGATAAAAAACCCTATGTTTAACCAAAATATAATCTCTTATTATTTTCAGATTAACTATTTGTTCAGTACCGGGTAATAGAAAGTTGTCAAACTTCGTACATCAATAATCTTGCTCTCTCAATAAAGCCAGTATTGTTTCAGCAATCAACTCACGTGCGTGTTTATTATATGGGCAACGAGGATGTGCAATTGAGAAAAATGGCAGCCAGTACGGCGAGTTTTCGGAAATTCGATGAGGAAGAGGAGGAGTGGCAATTGTTCAAGAAACAATTCTAGATAGAGCTGGAATTAGGGCGTAACAGCTTTTGTAAACAATGACTTCGCTCGATTATTTCTAGACACTCAAGGCTCGCTCAAGCAAAACAATATCACCAACAGGTAGGGGATGTCTTCTCCTAATCGATGGTAATGTTGGTTTGCGTGGGCGTGTCTTGAATTCCTAGAAATAACCAAGAGAAGTCATTGTTTACAAAAGCTGTTAGGCCCTAATTCCAGCTCTATCTAGAATTGGAAGAATGGTTTAGGTCGGCAGGATTGGAAGACAAACAAGAAAGTATCAATCTTGATAAACAGTCTCAAACAAAGACCGGAAAATGTAAACATGTGGATCGCCAGGATCAAGCGGTTGTCTGCCAATTGCAAGTTTGGTAACCATCTTGAGCATAACCTAACCAACAGAATCATAAGCGGTGCGAGGAAGATGAAAACGTCACATTTGAGAAAGTCAGAGAGCTCGCTTTGAAGTACGAACAGGAAGAAGAACGGAAGAACGTTGAAGCGGAGCAGATCAACATAGTTCGACAACGGTTGGACCGGACGAAACACGAGGAGCCAAAAACCACAGATGAAATCATCGAGTGAAGAAGTCGAGTGTTATGTTTGTGGCAGACGTGGCCACATTAGAACAAACTGTCGTTGCCACAATAGCATTTGCAACAATTGCAGCAAAAGAGGTCATCTAGCGGCGGTTTGTAGGACGAAGATGAAGCATTACATGGAGCAACAGGAGACATTCCCCGAGGAGAATGAGTTGTCTAACGATTGCGTTGTATCCCAGCAAAATTTCATAAGTAAACCTGTTATGTTTAGCATTAGAAAGATAGGATACATTCCTGACAAGCCGATTAAACGTGGGGTTTACAATTGACAACAACAACATCAGCCGTGTCGGAAAAGTTCCACCGGAAGTTTTTGCAGTGCTACATACTAATGGGACAATTGAGTGAATAGGTCTGCTGTTGGCCAATCCGAGATCGTTGTGAGATGCTTCTTCAAAGCATTCACCCACCGCTGGTTGTTGGAAAACATCAGTAGGTCGTCGACACATATGAGCAATGAGCCACAATGAGAATCTTCTCGTTTTCGATTTTGAAATAGACACACGTGTCAAACTTCGACCGCGTGAGTCCAAAGCGCTTGAGTTCACCATCCAGCTTCTGGTTCCATACTCTACTGGCTTGTTTCAGTCTGTACAGCGCTTTCTTCAGCTTGCAAACCTTCTTCGGACTTCCGTTGGTGATAAATCCTTCCGGCTGCTCCATATATATGTCTTCCTCTTTCAGCTCACCTTGCAGAAATGCTGCATCCATCTCATGCATCTTGAGATCCATTCTGGCAGCTAACGACATCAAGTACCGGACCACGGGTGAGTAAGTCTCCTCGTAATCGATGCCCTTGACATGAGAATAGTCCTTGATTACCAAGCGGACTTTGTATCGCTCTGTGGATCCTTCGGGGTTCGTCTTGATCTTGAACACCAATTTGCAGCGGAGTGCTTTCCTTCCCTCTGCCAAATCGTTGAGCTGCCAGGTTTGATTTTTCAGCAACGCTCCTCAACCATTGCGTCTTTCCAACGGTTGCTTTCATCGCTCATAATCGCTTCTTGGAACGTCTGTGGCTCGACATTCAAATTGTCCGAAACCTTGGGTAACTGGGAAATTTGGGAAGAATACGTGAGGAAGAATACCGAAACCCAAATGAAAATCTTGATACTTGCCTGGAGTTACGCGCTCCCTCGCACTGCGCCTTACCAACTGTTGTGGGTCCTCTATTTGTTTAGGGAGCGCAGCAAGTTGTTGATCCGCATCAATCAAAGTATCATCGTTGTCGCCATTCTCGGATTTGTTGCTTTCACTGAGCTCGTCCTCATCCGTTAGTGATTCGTGATCACCTTCGTCAACGCCATGTTCCTCCGCATCCTCTTTTTCGATAGGAGTTGCCTGTACGGCAGGATCAGCTTCTCTCAGCATTATTCGGTCTTCGCTCAAAAATATCACGTCACGGCTAACTACTACGTTCTGCGCTTTAAAACTGTACACTAGACTGATGCAAAATTTGACTTTTTCGCTCCACAGTGCTTAAATGGTTTCAAATCGGGTCCTGATTAGCCTCCCAAAGTTACAACTCATTTGGTTAGATACAGACTTCGCACAAGCCATTTGAAGTTTACATGTAAATTACTATGGAAAATCTCAACTTTTTGTTCATTGCCTTCTAGTCTTTTTCCATATTGAGCTGGGAAACAGTTCGATAGCCAATCTTATAGAAAATTTTCTCAGCTACAACTTTGCTGAAGATCGTTTCTATGTAAAACGAGACAGGAAAAAGTTATTAATTATTTAAGAGATTGGTAAACTTATGACATGATCAAGCAGCTGCTCTGTAGGCAACACTGTATTTTGCAGTGTGACATAGTAGCCATGATTATTGTGTCCTATTCAACGCCCCAGAAACACCAATGTTGCCTGCTGAGCAGTTGATTGAGCATGGTCATAAGACATCAGCGCATTGAACCATTGATAACTTTCGATCCTTGCATTTAAGCAAAAAGTGGTCTTCAGTAAAGTTGTAGCTGGGAAAATTTCCTACAAGTACAGTTGAAAGCTTTTGAAGCAGACCGATATGGTGAATTACTAGATAGACATGAACAAAAATCTTGGTTTTACCATAGTAATTCCTATACAAACTTCAAATGGCTTGTGCCATCTCAGTTTCTCACCAAATGGGTTCAAATTTTGAGAGGTCAGTCAGGATCCGATTTGGGATCGTTTAAGTATTGTGGAGCAAAAATGTCAAATTTTGCATCACTCTACTGTACACCCTGTACGCTTTCGAGTACAGCCCATGAATATACACCGCTCAGACTTCGCATCCCACTTCCGTCGCGTCTCTTTGGGAACGTGCACCATTACCTCGCTTCCAAACACACGAAGGTGCGATAAATCAGGATGATTTCCAGTGAACCTTTCCTCGGGAGTGACCGGTAGGCCTTTTGTCGGTGATCTGTTGACCACGTAAGAAGCAGTGGCTACTGCTTCCGCCCAGAATCGCTTCTCTAGTTCAGCATCGCATAACATGCTTCTTGCTCACTGTGCGGTTCATCCGCTCTGCTAGCCCGTTCTGCTCCGGATTGTACGGAACCGTGGTTTCGTGGTGAATGCCAGCTCACCGAAGGTAACGGCGCATCTCCCGATTGACGTACTCCTTGCCATTGTCCGTTCTGATCCGCTTGATTTGCTCACCCGTCTGGTTCTCTGCATACGACTTGAAATCTTCGAACGCTTCTAACAAGTCTGCTTTTGATTTCGAGAAAAAGGCGAGCGCCTTAGGAAATATCGACGTCCTCCTATCGACGTTGTCTCCATCGGCCCACAGAGATCAGAATGGATCAGCTCAAGCAAACGTTCAGTCCTGTGACCCTTCGCCATAAATGGCTGTCGTTGGTGCTTGCCTTGGATACACGGCACACATTGAAAGGAATTTGTCTAATCTAATCTAACACCAACACAGCCAGTTCTTGAAAGCATCCTGGAAAATCATGGATATACCTCCTTCATTTTTCTTGTCTATTTGATATATGTTTCACATCGAAGATGCGTTACACATATCAAAACGGCCAGGCATACTATGCAGCATTTAAGGGGCAAGATGATTCAGAAAACATCGGGCCTGTTTAATTCGAAGATTTAAACACGATGCTTCAGAATCCAATAAATGGATGAAACGTGGACATCTCGTACCGTACGTTCTGATTTTGGTAATTATATGATTGGTTGGTCTTTTTTTTTTTTTTTTTCTTTATTAGAGAGATTTTTAGCCTAAGGCTAGTTCATCTCTTTTAAAAATTACAAAAAAGAATTGGGACCTCAAAAGGAGGATCCCAATCTTGGCAAGTGGGCATTTAGTTTAATTATATAAAATATTGTAAAACACTACCAAAAGGGCCAACGAATTCAAAAGCACAAACAGAAAACACTCAAATGTTGTAAAAAAGATTCGCCTCCTTCAGGAAGGCGATGAGGGCGTCTGCTGCCGGGGACTCGTCGCCAAGCAGACTTTGTATGCTGGTTCCCTCCAGACCGAAGGCAACCCGAAGGTCCTCGAGCTCCACACAGTTGATGAGGATGTGTTCTACGGAGGCTGGCACTCCGCAGGTTTCGCAGGTTCTCCGGAACGGTGTTCCTCCGAAATTATGGGAGGCCCTGCTATGCCCGGTGCGCAGCCTGGACACCACTTGCTGCTCCTTGAGGCTCGGTCGATCCTTCCAGGGATCGGTGGTCGCCTTGATTTTTCGTAGTTGGTGAGTTCGATTGTTCCTCCACTCGTTGTTCCACGCTCTCCGAACCGTCCGCTTGATCCATTTTTTGATGTCCTGGAACGGAACATTGTCAGAGAACCTGGGTCCGATGGGGCCTGAGCCGGCGAGGTGGTCGGCGATCACGTTCCCCTGGATGCCACAGTGCCCGGGTACCCACATGTATACGGTGTTGGGCGGCGCCTGCGTTACCGTCCCTTGTATCCACGGATGCTTTGGTGCTTCATCGGTTAGGGCCATTATTGCGCTTTGTGAGTCGGTAACGATGAGGATCGGCCGATTGGCCGGAAGGGTGGTTGCGTGAAAGACGGCCGCTGCCTCAGCGGAAAACACCGAGCACTGGGCCGGAAGTGAATTGCTGACGACCAAACTATCTCCTGAAACCCCCATTCCCACTCCGCTGCTGGAGAGCGAGCCATCAGTGTACCTGATTTCGTGATCTAGATAGTGCGCCCCGAGAGTTTCGACGACTGTCCGGCGCAAAGCCAGTGAGTTGTCTCCTGCCCTGAAGCGGTCCTTGATTCGGCTGTCGATTCTGATCTGATGTGATTGCCAACTTTTGTCTCCGTGCCAGTGGACCCTGGCCACTGGAGGGAGATCTACGTCGGCGACCGTGCGGAGGAGTCGGTTCGCCTCGTCGAGGAGAAAGATCCTGCTGTTTCCCGACGTTTTAGCGAGGAAGGCAGCGGCTTTGGTAGCGGTAGCTGCGGTGTAGACGAGCCGAAAAGGCAGAATACCGGCTTCCACGCACGCGGCGTCGGCCGGGGTGGAGGGTAGGAGACCGGAGACTGTTCTTACGTATCCGTTGTAGACCGGTTCCAAGATTTGGACGGCTTTCTCGGCGGCAAGGCACGTTAGTTCTACGCCGTACAATAGGCGACTGTCGATGATGGCTCGGGCTACCCGGAAGCGGATTTCACGGTTGTTGGATCGGTGGGGGCGGGAGATGGTCTTCATCAGGTTGGATCGACTACGACAGTCCTTCTTCACCTGTTGGAAGTGCGGCTCGAGGGATAGGTTCCGATCGAGGAGCACTCCCAGGACCCTTATTGTGTTTTTGGTCGGTATCGCTTGCTGTTTGATCATGATGGGCTGTCCGTTGTTCCGATTCCGGGTGGTGCATATATGGCAGCGCACGCTCTTGCCGGCGGAAAGCTGGAACCCAACGGAGTCAGCCCATCTGACCACCGAGGAGACTGCCGCTTGCGCCCTTAATTTCGTCCTCTGCCGGGTGGGGCCCACCGTTACAATGAGGACGTCATCCGCGTAGACGAAAATATATATGTTCCTGGGTAGCTTGTCGAAGACCCCGTTCATGGCCACCAGGAAGAGGGTGACCGCGATGACCGAACCCTGTGGTACTCCGGTTTCTTCGCTGAACCTTCTGGATTGGATGTTTCCGACCGACACCCGAAAAGATCGGTCGGTCAGAAAGTTTCGGACGAAGTGTAGGATGCGTCCTTTTAGTCCCCATTCGGCTAACTTCTTCATTACTGCTGGTGTCCACGTTCTGTTGAATGCTTTGGAGATGTTCAGCGAGACGATCTCCGTATGATGGCCTTGGTCCTGTGCCTCCTTCAGGACTTCTCCAAGAGTGGCGAAGTAGGTGGAGGTACCGTACCCTTGCCTGAAGGCATGCTGTCGATGGTCAAGCAGTCCCTTAGACTCCAGGTATTGCTTGAGCCTTCTGTTGACCATCCGCTCCAAGACTTTGGCCATGCAGCAGGTCAGCGCGATGGGGCGAAATCCTGTGACGTCCTTGGTCCCTATATTTGTTTTGGGGATCGGGATCACGAGACTTTCCCTCCATTCGTCCGGGTATTCTTCGTTGGTCCATAGCTGGTTGTAGAGTTCGAGCAATTGTGTTTTCCCTTCGAGCGGTAGATGCTTCAGCAGTGGGTATCCGATTTCATCCGGTCCGGCCGAGTTTCCGTTGCTCCGGCTAAGAGCGAACGAGAATTCTTCCCAGGAGAATGGTTGGTTGATCGGTAGGTCGTCGTTGTCTGTGGGAATTCCGAAAGTGGGCACCGAGGTTGGTCGGTTGGTTGGTCGTTGGAAGCATCAAGCTAGAAAGGTTATGTGATGCTCCATTTTCTTCTAACGGTTGGGACATGAGCACTAACTCTTGTCCTAGCCTTTTATGGCTTATGGCTATAGCGCCATTACTCGCTTTCTGAAAAGAGAAGAGGGAAAGGAAAAGGAGAAGGAAAAGGGGACAAAGGGAAAAGGATTATGTAAACTCTATGAACATAAACAATATTTTTGATTTGAAATATACAATATAGAAATGCATAACGGCGGTGGTCACTACCCGAGTCTTGTCACTTTTTTTTTTTATTTTTTATAGTCGCTTTAACACTCTTGGGTCATTTGTGACTTGTCCGGGGGTGAGATTTGAACTCGTGACTTTGGCGTGAGAGGTATGGATGTTAACCACTACGCCGGGGTCGCCCCCAGTCTTGTCACTATTATCAAGTCATAAAAAGTAACAAGCACTAAAATGTAATCCTTTGATTACTGGAAAATCCTGATTCCCTAGTTCGAAGCTGTCACGACTTTGGGTAGATCTTATACCAGTAACGCACCACAAAAAGGAGATCTCCCAATGTTACTGGTTTGAAAAGATAAAAATTTACAAAATGGAACGAACTCACCAAGAATAGCCAATTGAAACTGAAGAGATGTGTTGATGTAGGAGTCCAAATTGTAGCTTGACGAAGATCAACATGAACAAGTCCGGATTATAGACAATTAAAAAAAACCCAACGGATAAAAAAAACAAACGTCAGGCTCGATCACACGCACAGCCTACTCCTCGCTCTAAAATTCTAGCAAATCAATCTACAAAAAATCTTCATTCATTTCAGGAAATCTTCAGAATCGTCATCAATCTTCTTTCTATCTACTAAGCGTGGGCGCAGCTAAACACACCAAAACCAAACCTTTCCTGGCATCGTAGATAGAGTCGTCCCCTTGATGCAAAGTAACCTCCACTGACGGTACTTCAAAATATCCTCACTTGAGTAAACGGCTTTTCATATGACACAGCATTTCTATAGATGAGCTGTATGTGTATATACAATGGATACGTCCCTATTTCAAAGAATGGTACGGATAAAAGGAGAATGACTCTACATTTGACATACGTTCATATATAGATATAGTTAATAAATGCCTTAAAGTTGATTTGATATTTTGTTATTGCATCAACAGATCTAGTCAGCCACAAGAGGCCATTCACAAATTACGTAGCAATTTAGGAAAAAAGGAGAGTATCATACAACACTAGTGACCCGTCATGTATTAGATATAGGACAAGCTGGTACGAGAAGGGAGTTGATTATCCACGATCAAAACAATGCGGTGCGACACTTCCTAATTATTATCTTAATGCCAAACCAGCGATACTGATACAATTGTCAGACACAAAGTCTCCAAATTAGAGGCGCGTGCGATTGTTTTTTTTTCGCGACAACCGCGTCACTACTTAGGGTAGATGCACCTCAACTATGGTGAGGCTCAAGAATGTACAACAGTAGTGCGCGATTCAAATTTCGTAACTATTTATGAACATGTTGAAAACCCTACTGTACAATTGGAGCCCTCACCCTACATAGCCGCAGAAGAACACAGAGCATAAAAAAAAAGCTAAACGCGATAACCGATGTCCTACGTGTTTGAAAATTGATATTTGGTTGCCCATTCCATTCTCCTCTCTCTCTCTCTCTCTCTATTTCATTACACATTTCACACGATTCTTGATATTCAATACTGGCTCCAGAGAGTGGGTCAGACACTGACTGGAAAGTGGCATCAGCAGGTAGAAGAGCAGGGCAGGGCGGGTGGACGGAGCAAGCCTTATAGCGAAGAATGCAAAGAAGCAGGGCCTTCTTTTCTACCCAACGCAACGCATCGAAGGAGCCACTGGCGCATGTGTGTTCTTCGGTTCAGTTGCTTGGAAACGGTCGAACAGACAGTCAGACGGTGCAGTTGAAAACTGGTTCTTATTGCGTTGGTTGATTTGAAAGTTTAAATCAAAATAGCAGAGCAGTCGAAGGTTTGGAACATGGAGCTGTACTACTCACCAGGATCAGCGCCCTGCCGGGCAGTACAGATGACGGCCATGGCTCTTGGCGTCCCGCTGAAGCTGAAGGAGATACAGTTGATAAATGGGAAACATCAGAGACCGGACTACGGTCGAATCAGCCCACAGCATAGCATTCCGACGTTGAAGGATAAGGATCTCATCCTGTGGGAGAGCAGAGCAATTCAAATCTATCTGGTCGATCAGTACGGGAAGGATCATAGTTTGTACCCGAAGGATCCCGCAAAGCGAGCCAAAGTCAACGAAAGACTATTCTTTGATGCATGCATTCTCTATCACAGATTCACGGAGTATTATCACGAGCAGGTATTCGGTGGTTTAGAAGGGGATGACAAGAAACTGGAAGCGTTGGAGGATGCTGTTAAAATGCTGGATTTGTTCCTGGAAGGACAACCCTACGTAACGGGTGAGTCCATGACGGTTGTGGATTTGAGCATTCTGGCGACGGTTGCTACGATGAACTCGCTCGGTTTCGATCTGAAGCCTTATCATAATGTTTATGAATGGTACAAGCACATGAAAGATGTAGCCCCGGGATCGAATTTCAACGAACAGGGAGCAAAGGAGTTCTCTTCATACAAATAGCGATTATATGCAATATGGGTAATTTGATGTATAAAAATTTTCATATTAAAATACGATTTTATTTACAGTAAATCTTTGTCACTGGTTACTTCGATTGCACTTCGAAAGCACTCGTTTCCCTCTCACTCTGTCCTCACACTCAACACCGCCGACGTCTTAAGTACTAATCAACAAATAATACTAGAAAATATTGGCTTTTGCTTGTGGGTCTCAACAGTAGTTTGTTTAATTTTTTTGGTTTGTCCTATCGGCTATTCTGTACAGCTGGCTGTGGCGAGGGTGGCAACGGTAGTAGCTCTCCCGGCTAAGGGGAGCGTTCCCCTCTCGTCATAGACTCGTATTGGACGTCAGTGAGTCCTTCAGCGAATCCTCATAGCTATCGCTAAAACAAACAGAAAATCATCAATCCTAATTAATTTCCTCAATTCCCGCGTGACTTCGGTGCAAACCTATTGTTCTCCTCATTGACCGGTGCGACCGTCGTCGACTCGGTGCTGATGTTTGTCACAAACTGCCGGTGAAAGTTCGGATGAAAGATGGAACTTTTCAAATCCGCCCGATTGATCACCGGCTGGATGTCGACCCGCGTAATCGGCCGACCGATGCCACCGATGCTTCCGGTGTTCTGGTTGTTATTGGCAACGCTGCTATTGTTGGCACCGAGCGTGGAGGATGTATTGCGCATTCCCGTTGCCCGGACATCCTGGGATCCTCCACCGATGACACCGCCGCCGCCGCCACCACCGCCAATGTTGGGCAGTGGGATCAAGCTGAAAAGCGATTTTGTTGGATGTGATCACACGATTGACGGGTTTTTTGTTTTTTTGCGGATAGCGGGGAAAGGGAGGAGCTTTCTTCGTCGAAGAAGTTTGCTACCGATAATGTTAGTATTTTGTTTTTGTTTCTAATTACATGGAGTTGTTACTGGTTTAATTCCACCGTACCGCAACCAAGGAGGCATGCAATTTTAAATGATTTCCGTTGATCAGCATTCGTTCAAGCGTAATTTATTGTAAACAATTTATGGTTTAACATTTTTAAGCTACTTAAACAGTGTTTTCTATTGCTACATAAGGTAAAGTCGCCTTTATTGAGACTACTTCGTTGTTCATTTTTGTTTTCTAAATAGTAATGATGAACGTTCTTTAAACAAAATTATTCCGCACCCTTGTACTTTTAAGGACTTATTATAGTTACTGCCATATTTCTATTTTTTTTTAGAAACCAAATTAAGCTACGTCCAACTTTACATTCATTAAGTACCATCAATTTCGTTGATTTTTTTAAAATAAAATTGCCTTTAACACTCAGTCTGAACTTATGTTTCTAGTATGTTTCAAGAAGAAACAGCATCAATACCGACGAACCTACTTATATTTATAGCCCCATGACTACTTTTTTCGTTTAAAACTTATAACAAACTTCATAATATGGTAATGTTATGTGCACCAATAGAAAGAAGCCAAGATTTACTTTGTATTTGAATCAATAGTTATGAATATAGTAGCTAATAAATGCTACTAGATGCACAACAACAGCACAGAAAATAAGAAATGTGGTCGAAAAGTCACGTTGCACAGTGTGCCAAAAACACAGTAGGGCACACTCATTGACATTGTTTGGCACCCATGGTTGGAAATTGTCATTAGCTCTGAAGTTACTAGCAAGACTGTGCTATCTCTGCGCCTGCCCAGTGCATGCGTTAAATTATTTTTGTTTACACAATTCTTGGATTCGTATAACCGCAACCGCGAATTTTCGGCCAAAAACAGCCACAGATTCCACAAAACCAAGTTGGATTCCCCAGAACCGCACATCCTAATGCCTGTCCGAAGCAGTACACTATCAGTAGCAGTTAATAAGTACATCAAAATCAGGGCAATCGATACTGCGTTGAAAATGAGAGAATAGCATTCGATCTACCAGGACCAGGATGATCGGAGCTGTTCGTCGTGGAGCCGAGCAGTTATTTTGCCTAAATACACCCGCCATTTCATCGTTCATCTGTGTAGAAAGCTTCATTCACGCTCCTGGCAAATTCTTCCCGGTGTACTCCCGATATCGGTATTTATCCTCTCGGGTTTCAACAAACAAACCACCACGGGGAGAACAGCCGAAATCATCTAGGCTAGTATAAGTTTGCTTTTATTTTGCTGTAACTGCGAGATGGTGGCTTTCGATGACGGTTGCTCCAACGTGCACATGGCCGTTCCGGTGGTACTGGTAGTGACGGACGCTTAAAACGTCGACGACTGGATGGTGAGAGTAGCAACATTGGCGAAGACAACCTGCTGACACCGCTGAAGCAGCTAGCCTTAGCAAAAGGAACACCTTCGTCACATTGGTCCAGGACTTGCTTCTACGTTTTCGCAGTCCGTTGACAAGTAGCAATCGTTTCCGCAGCCGATTTAGATCCACAGTAGAGCTTCTCCCGTGCCTGATTGATGACCATCATCACGCTTTCGTCAATTTCATACCAACAATCTTGCTTTCCAAAATGCAACGACGGCTGGTGCGAAAAGATAGTGTGAGCCCGTTCCAGCGATTGAAATATCAGTAGAAGCTTGTTGCAGCGGCTGTAAATTTTGAATGCCATCAGCATGCGTTACGATGTTGCCTTTGTTGAGCGGACTGAGGAACTTAATCGCCATCTTCCGGTCGGGCCAGTTTGTCCGGTATGAGCATGTCCTACTAGAGTGCCTCTGGATCATCGTCTCTTGGTTCGGATTCCACTGCTAGTTGTGTTGTTGCTTCAAAACAAAACATTTGAACTGTCAAATAAACCGGGATGCCAAACATGCCATTAGTCACAAGCAAACAATGTCAGTCCGATGTCTAGCACTCTCGGCACAGCTGCGGCACACTGAGAAAAAAAAGTTGGCGCAAAATGAGTGTGTAGAGTGACCACCCCTTGGTCATAACCCAATCATCATTTAGACTAAGCTTATTGTGTCGGCTTGGGCAACTAAAAATTAAATCGGATTTCCCTCTAAATCATAAAAAGTGGGGTTACTCACTGAGTGAGTAAAACGTACTCTTAAACCCAGGGTTTCCAATAGTTTTTCAATAAAAACTGGCAAAATGCACCCACAAAACTGAAATAAAACTGGATCATCATACAAATTTGAATTTCATGCAAAGTTCCAGTAGAGTCGACATTGTCATTTGAGAACTTTGATCACTACCCAGAGTAACCATTGGCAATCTATTTCGCGTTATTGAAATATACATAGCTGAGCAACGGCTATATCAGTCTTTGTAGGTTCTGATGAAGCCTGTTTAAGGCGGGATGGGCAACTTATTTGTATAAGTGGTTGCTTGAGTCTAATTCTACTATTATATCTTATAATTACTAATTTTAATTATTAATTGGATGATCTCGATTTTTCTGGAAAATTTATTATTTTTAGCTTACTAATTACAAATAATAATCTACATAACAAATTCAGCTATTTAAGCTAGTATCGACGCAATTATTTGAAAATTCTCTTTTGAGACTAGTTAAAGCAATAGTTTATGTTTGGACAAAACATATTGTTTTCTACCTGTAATTCAGGAAATTTAATTTTTCCTGGAAAAATCTGGACTTTTCAGGGAATTTCTTCATTACTCAAGGAATTTGCAAAATCTCTTACCAAGACATTGTTAAGACAAGAATAGGATTCAAAGGAAACTTTAATGAAAACTCATAGGAATTGCCGAGGTTAATTATTAAGGATTTTTTAGAAAATTTTGGAAGAGAATTCTAAGGATTATTTCAAGAAGTTTCTTGGAGAAGAATAATCCGGAGGATAATTCCACGGAAATTTTCAGAAAATACTTAGGTAGTATGCTAAAACGAAGGTTAACATTAAATCTGATACTTATTCCAGAAGAACTTCACAGCAATCCCAAGGGAGTTCTGACTTAAATTTTGATGAGGAGAACTTCAAATGAATACTTAGAACAAATGCAAAGGAAATTCTGAAAATAATTCCGTTGTGTAAGGAAAATTTCAAGGCAATTCTAAGGAATATTCCAACGGTTAAAAAGATCCCAAGAAATGTCGGGGAAATTTTCAAAGGAATTACGAGGAGTATTCCAAAGATATTCTGGAGATAATTTTAAGAAAATTCAAAAGAGAGTTCCAAGGAAATTACGAGGAGTATTTCAAGGAATGAATGGGAATGGTGAGCAGAACTAAAAATGAATTCCTATGGTAACTCCATGGGAACATCGGGAGAATACTGGGAGTGAATGCTGGGAGATTTTTTTCAGGACAATTTATCGGGGAATTACTAGATGTTACACTGCAAACATTATTAATAATATGAAGAGAATTGTAGAGTGAATTCAGAGTGTTCTGTAGAAGATTTTCAAGAGTATTTGCGTCATTATATGGAAATTCCATGTTTCTATAAAACAAATTCGAGATTCAAGATTTGGGGAACAAAAATGGAAATTCTGATGCTTGGATTTTTTCAAGTATTCAAGTTTCAAAACTAGCAAAAATATTTGAAATTTTGAACTTTGAAATGTGTTTTAGACCGATCTCACATTCAAGCAGATTTTAGGAGATCAAAGTAGGCCGCGTTGCAAAAATTACGTATTTTTGTTTTACTGCGTCGTTTTCGTTCTGGTGAAAATGTTATAAATTTACAATTTCATTTTAAAAAGGGTTAATTTGAAAGTACAGAAGTGATGTTGAAAAGTGCATTAAGTGAAAATTTTCAAATTCTTATCCCTTGCATGTGGTACCGACTGTTCTAACCTACGCGTAGTTACGATCAGTTAAGTTTATTTACCTTTTCGTTCCTCTGTCCTCGATAAGAAATATCCAGCTAATTAAAAACGATCATTTCAAAACTTACTAAATACGCGTCAATCAAGTATTGCACTACTGCTTGATTGAAAGTTTCAGTACATTATCAATGGTATATATTTGCATCGATAATGTATTGGAGCGGGGCTTATCAGGGTTGATGCATATATTATGTCACGCTCTAAGGGGAGAGGGGGGTCTAAGATTTTGTGACAAGCAATGCATTAGGTATAGGAAAAACGTCACGATAGGGGGAGGGGGTAATTTTTTGCTCGATTTAGAGTGCCATAATTAATGCATGGGCCCTCATGTGTGAAAAAAATAGCTTCGGAATGCTTGCGTTCTTGAAATGGGCTATTGTAGCTGCGGTTCCACTGCTAGACAGTGGAAGTTAGGCCAAGGGCGAATCTTCATTCTAATGTACGATTCCACATACTATTAATAACCTCTTACCTATCGATCAGAATGAATTGTGCATATGTTTAGGATCAACAAACATTTTCAGGCTCAAAGGAGCAACAGGATCGAGCTGATATCGTTTCTTAATTCCAAAATCTGAAGACTGTTTTGAATAATATGCTTAGGTAATGGGCAGCAACAACGGACAGATAAACTACTTACAGCTTCTATTTATTAAATACTTGATATAACGATTGCATTGCCTGCTGGGCGTATCCTATGGCTTACCCTCCCTACTAACACCCTTCCCGTGACACTTATGAGGGGTCGTAGAGTTCTCTGCATCTCTCTTAAGTAAGTGTCGGACAACAGTTTGGAGCACGTACCACCTACGACATTGTCCAACCTGGTTTATGCTATGCTATCTCATATTTAAGCAGATTTTAGAGGAATCTCGAGGAAAAATTGATTTGCTCAGTGAGTATCCCCACATTTCACGATTTTGAGTGTAATCCGGCTCAATTTTGAGTTGTTCTCAGTAGCTGTGTACCTCTAATAAAATATCCAGTACAATATAGCATGCCAGTTTTACATGTGCCTCCATCTAGCACGTGGTAGCTGAACTAACACGGTATTTTAGACCAACTCAAAATTGAGTGGTTTTTTAATTGGCAAATCAAAGTTGGCACTCGTGGAGAATAGAAGAACTATGAAAGTGATGATGGTTTCAAAATTTTACACGGTGAGGTATACGAATACAATCTTAAAATGTATTTGCTTTGTGAACAAATTATTTTAATAAAATCTGGTTGATGCTACGTTAGTAGAAAACTTTAGGGCTACGCAATAGACATATAATATAGAAAAAAATAATTTCTATTCAGATTTTTAGTTGTATACATAGATTTCAGCTTTTCTGCCACCACAGCAATCAGATTTAAATAAAATGCTCCATTTGCAAAATAAAAGCATTTTAATATTGCACTCGTACACCTTCCCGTGAAAAATTTTGAAATCATCACTTTCATAGTTCTTCTGCCAACTTTGATTTGCCAATAGGCGAATCCAAAAGAAACTAAGCGATCGTTTCAGCCTCTGGCGGTTAATAGGGGAACCTTCAAAAGAGTGATGACGGTGGAAATTTTCACCGTGAAGCATAGGAGGAGGACAATATTTTCACCTTCCTGATTAATTTATCCACCGCAGGTGCTTGAAATCATCATCCACGTGGAATATTTTGTTTTCTGTATCGGGTTTGCAGTGATCCGGCTGGTGCTTCCATATATTTTTGATAAGAAAAATTAAGATTTATAAAATTGTCCCAGTGGTTATGATCTTCCGGATTTTTAATGTGTGGTTATTTCAGCTGTAAATCAGTTCAGATCTGTAGATAATCGAAAAATACAACCACTCCCGATGGAAATTTACAAGTTGTACAATAAAATGTACATTGTTTTGAGTTTTGAAAATCGTCATTATGATGTAAACAAATGGATTGGATGACATTTCCTTTCAAAATCGGCTAGCGCACTCTACATTGATGGTGCATGAAAAGAGCCTATTCAAAATCGCAAAAAAGTAGGCTACTCCTACACTTCACGGCCAATGAGTTTAACCCAAATTTGAGTTCAGTTTACTCATAAAGCTAAAAAAAGTGCAGGAACGCAGTGCTGAGGGAATTTTCAAGATTTTCCGCAGGTTTTTTTTTCAGGAAAGAAATCCCGAATATGAGAAAAGTCAAGATTGGATTCTCTCAATCTATTTGGTACTAATTTTGACTGAGTAAAATCTTCGTCAATTTTGTTCATTATCCGGCAGATTTTTGAGGTTTTCCACAGGAAATTATGACGCAAATTTTGCTAATCACTCTGTTCCTGCACTTTTGGCAATTTATGCGTAAACTGAACTCAAATTTGGGAGGGTCTCATTGGCCGTGTGAGTAAAATTTTCGTCGATTTTACTCATACACGGAAAGAAAAAAGTACCTAATTTTGAGTTTATTTTCATCCAGGTTGGCAGTTCCGTGTGCCAACTCAATTGAGGGAGTTAGATGAAAATGGGTGTAAGTGGCTTTGATCGATTATCTTCAACGACTTTCTCTTTTGATAGCCACAACTTTGTAAACAGATTTTGCGCTATTTCTGCCACATAGTTTGATAAAGGAGGTTTTCATCTAGCATCCAGAATGGCACACGAATCAAGGAATGTGTTTTCAATTGAATTATTAACTAGATTATTAACGAAAGTGAAAGTCGATGAAAAGAATCGATCAAAGTCACTTACAACCCTTGCCTTCTAACCCTGCGTTTCAACTAATTTTACAGGGTAGCCGTGGAACCAGTGCAAATCTACCGAATATCAGGATGGTTTGGCAATGAAAAACGGTGACGAGGGTTGAAATTCGAACAGCCGGAACCGAGGCCGGAACAACCTATCCTCGCTTAAAGGTTGGCAGGTTACATCCTATAACACATATTTGATTATTTGTTTTTCTTTTGACTACTTTTAATATTCGGTTAAATTATTAACGGCAGGAAGCCCATAAAACAATTTTGTTGATAAAATGGGTATTTTTTATTCATCCCCAGTAAGAACATGAAGGCTAAAAAGTACCCATTTTTAAAGTATGAGTCAAATGCTCATTAATGAGTACTATTGGGTTTACTCACTTAATGAGTTAAGGCACTTTTCTTAAAAATTGATATTTTTACCTATTAATGAGTACTCTCAAGTTGTCATTCACTCCTATGTAAACAGGATTACTTACTTTTAAGTTGTTTTCACTCTACAGAACTGTCAGCATATGACGACGATGAGCTAGAGCAATACAAGATGGAACATAGTACGTCAAGTTCAAACTACTCAAAATTGAGTTTTACACAACTTACTCAATTTTAGCTTGGCGCACGGAACTGTCGAGATGGGTGAATAGATCTCATTTTTGGATTGTTTTGCTCTTTTCGTTTTTGACAACAACAAGAGAGCAAGTGAGAGGCATCAACTCAAAAGTAAGTATAAAGAACTCAACCGATGGGAAGTTTTGGTTCTTCGTGTAAGGTACATGTCCCTAACTTTGGTCTAATATGAAGCCTTCAATTACATTTTTTGTCATATCTTAATTAATAATAGAGCTGCAGACAATATTTCACTGTCAACATGCACATTTAGATATGTGTATTGCGAAGACAACATATCAAGAAGACTGGCAACTCTTCAATTTTTTTCGTACGACCGCTATGAGGCAGGTACAATCGCGTCATTTGCCGCTCAAAGGTAAATGCTCCGAACGAATTGGATAGCAAAGATTACATCCTCAGAAGAAAGGTTTGTGTGTTTGCTCATTTTTCTATGCGTTGCTTCCACCTTCGCTCATGTACAACGCTACTGTATCTGTCGCTTGGATTCTGGCCAAGTAGCCAGTCTTCGATTTACGGTTTAGCGACTTGCAGTCAATTTAATTGTTTGTAAGGATGTTTGAACATATTTACATATCATCGGTAATTTATTTATTTTATTTATTTTATTAAATCTTCAACATAATTTTGTACAGATATTTTCTAGGCTAGGTGTCGAATTCTATGTATGTAAGTAGACTTACTAATGTTAAAATCATATACATCAAACGTTTCATTAAACACACGACAGCACAAAGTCCACGGTTCGTTGAATCCATAGTTGGTCCGATGGGTAGGTTGCCACAGAAGCGTGTAACTACGTAGAACTCTTTGAAGAGCATTGATGTAGATTTGGCTCACAAGAGAGTTGTGATCCACGTCACCGTTAAGCAATCTAAACACGAAGAGTCGCTGAAGTAGTTTCCTCCTTGCTGCCAACGTGTCCAGGTCAATCAACCTGCACCGTTCTTCGTAAGGCGGCAAATTTACCGAATCGTTCCAGGGCAGAACACGTAAAGCGCATCTTACGAAGTTTCGCTGAATGGCTTCGATTTTGTTAGTTTGAATAGCGTGAAAGGGTGCCCCCACAACAACAGCATACTCTAGAAGACTGCGGACGAGAGCACAGTATAGTGATTTCAGCGCGTAGATGTCCGGAATGCGTTTGTGTTTCGTTTCAAGAAACCTAATGTGGCGAATGCTTTAGCAGTTATCATGGAGATGTGCTCATTGAATCTGACTTTAGAGACGATGATAACACCCAAATCCTTAACTGAAGAAACGAAGAGCAAACTACTGAGTCCTATCCTATAGTCATGTCGTAAGGGCTCGCGTGAACGGCTAAAAGATATTGCGCAGCATTTTGTGACATTAACCTGCATACCGTTCAATGTACACCAGCGCAAAAGGGAATCAATATCCTTCTGGAGTGCGCAACAGTCAAGTCTTGACTTAATTGTACGAAAGATCTTTAAGTCATCGGTGAACATAAGTTTCGAAGAACACAGTCGACTACACAGATCGTTCACGAACAGGATGAAAATTAAAGGCCCTAAATGGCTACCTTGGGGAACACCAGAGGGTATCTCGAAACTAGGCGAATTAACACCGTTAATGCTCACATAGGCTGAGCGGTCAGTTAAGTAAGACTTTAACCACTTCGTGGCCCAATTAGGTAATCCTATACTACCCATAATCACATATCAGTCCCATCTTTGCTTGATTTGCTATTCATATGGGACTGATATGCGATTATGGGCAGTATACACCTCATTTTGTCCACTGCAAGCACATGTGGAACCCTATCGAACGCCTTACTGAAGTCCACGTAGATCGCATAAACTTGTCGTCGTTTTTCAATAGAGTTGATCAGTGAGTTGACAAACACCATTAAGTTGGTTGTTGTAGAGCGTTTCGTCACGAAGCCGTGCTGATGTTCGGTAATTATTGGCCTAACCGCTTGATATACGATCAACTCCAGAGCTTTTGGGAGGCAGCTTAGAATCGAAATTCCGCGATAATTTTCAACGTTTTTGTGAATAGGTGTGATGGACGCAACCTTCCACATTGTGGGGAAAACACCACTAACTAGCGAACGATTGAAGATAATCGACACAGGTGAAGCGAGAGATGCAGAATATTTCTTGATGAACGATGGCGGCAAACAGTCTGGACCAGCCCTAATAAAAATTGTATGGTTAATTTGCTTAACGACGTGTTCTGGGTATCATCCAAACCATTTGTGGAATAGTTCAATGATTTGGGTTATCGTTCGTTTATGGTTATTTTTTATTAGGGAGGGCCTTTAGAAGGATCTACAGATGAAATAACTTTCATCACCTCTTAAACAGATACATCCAACTGCGGTAAATGCAAGTTGTAATGAGCTATGCTGCTCATCCAGTCACGACGATCATCCGGACAATGAGCGAGAGGGGTAGTCGAAAAAACATCCTTGAAGAATTTTGCGAAGAGATCAGAAGCTTCTTCCGCGGAGTCAGCATGAGCTTCTTTATAGGACACATCGAGTGGTATACCGCCATTCCGCCTAAGTTTCTTCACGTAGGTCCAAAAAGACGATGGATCCCGCTTTGCCTCCGACTCAATGCGCAATACATATTCATGGAAAATGTTCAACCGGCTGGTGTAGTGCTCCTCCATGTCGTGAAGTAATCGCCTGTTTTCCTCAGTCCGTTGTTTGAAAAGACGTTTCCTTGCTTTCCGTAACCTGTTTCGGAGGTTCCTAAGTTCCGTGGTCCATCATGGTTGATTGTAGTGAACACGGAGGCAATGTCGTCGAATAGGAGTATATTCGTGGATGATATCGAAAATGGCACCATAAAACCGGAAAACAGCATCGTCAACGTCACAATCAGTCAAAAGCGTCGTCCAGTCTATCGAGCCTATCCGGGCGTTGATAAGGGGTTCATTGCAGAAGTTGAATGAGCTAGATATTACGATGATCACAACACTGTCACGTTCTGTCATGACAAACAATTCGATGAGATTTTGAAAAAAAATCTCTATCATCGTTTTCTCATCCGATGATAGTGACAGATGTATCTCTGTAAATATCGCGTGAGATCTTTCATTGAGATTGAGAATAACATTTGCCATCCTGGTCTCTATCTAATCCAAAAATTAAGACCAAACCAGCCAATTGGACCGCCGCTAAAGATGCCCTAAGATTGGCACTTTTGATGTGCTTGTTAATTTTGAGAGAAAATGTCATCCAAACCGTTTGTTTATAATGATGATTTTCAAAGCTCAAAATAATGCATATTTTATTGCACATATTGCAAATTTCCATCGGAAGTGGTCTTATTCAGAGATGGAAAATCATTTACATTCATTTCGTGCATTCTTTTTTTTTTTTTTCCTTTGGTTTGTTTTTTCCGTCGATCTTGTTTTCCGTGCTGAGCACCAATGCTACCGACGTGCCAGGAAGGCAGCTCCCACACCTGGACCCTACCTATCGACCCATCAACTCATGAACCGGGGACCAACGGCTTTACTTCCCATCCGAAGGAAGGCGTGATCAGAGATGTTATGCCTCAGAACATCCCGGCGGCGCCGACTGGGATTGAACCCAGGCTTGCTGGGGTGAGAGGTAATCACGCTTACCACTACACCACCGGCGCCGTTATTTCGTGCATTCATTTACATTCATTTGCCTCTAACTTTTTTCATCAACAGAATTCCGAAAAATAGTGTTTGAAGCTTTTGTAGGCTTTGATATTAGCTACATCTTTTGTAAACAACTCAAATCATTATTTCTTATGCATGATGAATCAGAACGATAATGTAAATTGCATTCACTGAAAAACAATGGCATGTTCTGCCAGCTCTTGTTCGTCATGTATAAGAGATTCAGATTTTGATTATTGACAAAAGTTGAAGTTAATATCAAAATCTACAAAAGTTTCATACATAATTTTACGGTATTCTGTTGATGAAAAAAGTTAGACGCAAATGAATGTAAATGAATGCACGAAATGAAGCCCGAAACCCCGGAATATCATAACCTCAGGGGCAGTTTATGAATCTTAATTTTTCTCATCAAACATATGCGGAAACATCAGCCGGATCACTGCAAAATCGATACAGATAGCAAAATATTCCACGTGGATGACGATTTCATGCACCTGCGATGGATACGTTAATCAGGAAAGGTGAAAATATTCTCTTCTTCCTATGCTTCATGGCAAAAGCTTCAGGCCTTTTCGTTCTTTTGAAGGTTCCCGTATTCACCACCAGAGACTGAAACGATTGCTTAGTTTCTATTAAGCATAGAAACAATTTAGAATCGGCACGCAGCGCTCCTAGTGGCTGAAGGCGTCGAAGCGGTACAGTGGACCGAAAACTGCATCAGAACGTCATGAAGGCTTTTATAGCGAATCCCGAACTTTTGGACGTGGATATGGCCAACAAACTCGATGCTGTTCGCAGCACAGTTCGGAATATACGCATACGGGAAGGTTTCATTAAGTATCGGGCTATTAAGCAACCGAACCGGTCCTTAAAGCAAAACACTACGGTCAAAACGCGGGCCTGAAAGCTGTATGATCAGGTGCTGACCAAATTCAACGGATCCATCCTTATGGATGTATGTCAAATTGGACTTCAAACAGCTTCATATATGCTAAACTGAAGAAGAGTGGAAAAATGGCTAAGGATACTATTTTAATGGCCTGATACTGGAAAAAAAAGCAGACGGTGAGGTTGACAGAAGTTGATGGCATGTATCAAGCCCAAAGTTCGAATCTTCATTCGAGAGGAATACAAATAACTGAAATCTGTTATGTGTGTACAGTAAAATAAATCCCTTATCCTAATAGAATAAAGCTCTTATTGTAGTTGCTATTTGTTTTTAAATATTAGTTACTTCCTACAACTTATTGGCTAATTGTTAGGATGAGTATGAGGACGATGACTAAGCGTGCATGGTGTATTTTCTACTAGCTCACAAGAGCAACGTGATCAATATCGATAGTTGCTATACAATGCACTAGAAAAGAAACGAAAATTAAATCAGAACGTTAATGACTTGCGATGTGGTTTAATGAAATTTGTTTGATATTATTAAATGGATTAATTTTCATTAAATTACTAATCTAAATGAAGTTTTTCCAAATGTGTTATTTTAATCACGGATGATCACATACTCAATTTACAAAGCCGTTCAATCTCACTCAGAGAAAGAGAGAGAGAGTGTAACTTCTACTTAGATGAAACAGAAATGTTCTAAAAACGTAGGTTACTCAGCGCTGAGATAATTTCTCCTCCATCTGAGTAAAAGCTACCCACTTTCTCTGAGCGAGTTTGAACGACCGTGTAGTGTGCAACAAACTTGCATGCAATAAATGACCTACTTTGATGAAACATTACGAATGAACTAAATTCACCCTAACCGCAGCCTACTGGTATGAAACTTTACTTCTACGCAAGAAAATAGCATGAAAGATGAAAATACTCACCGTCGATATCGAGCGCAGGCTATGCACAGGGCCGTAGCCGTACCACCGGCAAAGATGAGTCCCCCGATGACGACCGTGGCCAGTTCGATGCCCTTCATTCCGGCATCGTACGGATGCGGTTCCAGCGCATTCGACGACAGCTCCGTCAGTTCGATGATGGGCAAATTTGGCTTCAAATTTGCCATATCGAGCGATGCGAGCGACCTGCATTAGGGGAATTACCATACACGTGAGCAATTACTGATGGCTGGGAGATGATTGCTTGTACTAACCTCTGCAGTTCTGCCATTTCCACCACGGAATTGGACTTCCGATCGATGGCATACAGGTACAAATTTGTGCTGAAATGAATTGCATTGCATTACTTAATCCGACAAAACACCTAATTCCTCGCAATACTCACGCATCGTCCACTTTGTCGTTGCTTTCCAAGGCACGTATCCGCACGTCGTACCCGGTGGCAAGACTCAAGCTGGCCGTAATCATATTCATCTGCCTTTCCACCTCCACCGGAAATCCGGCCATAATCAAGCAGACCTCCTGGTGTGAATTCAGCACGTAAACGAACACGTTGGCAATCGTCGATTGACCATCGTCAGCGCCTACTCGGTCCGTTGCCTTGACATCGAACCCAAAAACGCGGTCCTGGTAGTTGGCCAGCGAACTGAGTAGGCGAATCTGACCCGTCAAGGCATCCACATCGAACAATCTTGCGGGTTCGTTAAGTAGCGAGTAGCGAATTTCCCCGTTGCTTCCGGCGTCCTCGTCATGGGCCTGAAAATAACTCAGAATGAATCAGTGAAGTTCTTTTTCTTACAAAACTGGAAATATCCTACCTCAACTTTCAGCACGGAGTACCCGTAGTTGGCTCGGTCAGGAACGACGGCAATGATCGGTCCATCGTTTTCCTTGAAGATCGGTGCATTATCGTTGACGTCCATTACTTTGATCAAGATCTCCACTTCGTTATCGTGCAGCTTGTGGGTCCTCTTTCTGACTGGATTCTCCAACGCGTACAGTACGCTTGGAATGTTTCGACTTTCTCGAGACTTGACCTTATCCACCTTGATCTTGATCTCGTACGAATCCTGTTCCTCCCGATCCAACGGCTGCAGCAACCAAAGTGATCCGTTCTTTTCATCGATCTTGAACCTGTCTCCGTATTCATCGTTTACAATCGTCCATCGGAAGCTATCTTTGGCGTATTTCTTGTTCAGCGTAATGTTCAGCGCAATCCGAGGAGTATGTTCGTTTTCCCGCAACTCCAGTTCGTAGTATTTGTAAGGAAATAGCGGAATCCGATCTTCTACTGCACTCGATCGCTCAGGATCGCCCTGAAGATTGACGATCAACAAGGCATTGCTTGATCGCGGAGGCGTTCCAAAATCGGACGCTACAACTGTTACGTTAATGTGCTGGTAGGTCTTCCGACTCGTCGGTTGAATGAACTTGGATGCCGTGGTGATTACTCCGTCCTTGGCATCGATGGAGAACTGGAGTAGATCACTTTGACCCGTCAGAGAGTAGATCACCAATCCATTTCCGTTCTCCTTGAAATCGTTGTCTTTTGCTTGAACCTGCTTGACGAAGGATCCTGGCTTGGAGTTGACGTTGATGTATGACACGTACACCGGAAGTCTTTTTATGCTGCTGCGATCGTAGTGCAGCTCATCGTAGGTGGTGAATTCGGGGCTGTTGTCATTCTTGTCCAGCACAATCACCTCGACATCCACCATGGCCGAAAGCTTCAAATCGAAATTGTTATCGGATGCCAGAACCTTGAAGTGGTAGGACGAAATTGATTCGCGGTCAATCTCGCCAGAAACTCGAATCGTTCCATCCAGTGGAGCGATGGAAAACGGAATCTTCGCATCATCTTCCGCCAGCAGAAGATAGGAAACATTTCCATTCATACCCAAGTCTTCATCCGTTGCTTTCACCAGGCCGATCATTTTGCCAGTTATCGGATAACTACCTTCTTCCACTTTGAACGTGTACCACTGCTGTTCGAAAACCGGAGAATTGTCATTCACATCGTAGATCTTGAACTCCAAACTGATCACGTCCGTCAGTCCTCCAACGTCTTTGGCTGAAATGTTCAGCTTGATCTCCGTCTCCGGGGGCAATCGCTTCACTGCCTTCAGCTCACCAGAATTTCGATCAACCTTGAAATAGCTGCTTCGGTTGTTCGAAGGGCTCTCTTCCTGATTCACAATTTCATAGATCACCTTGGAATTTTTGTCAAAGTCTTCATCACTCGCCGTCAGCTTCAGGATCACCTTCCCAATCTCAACGTTCTCCGGAAGACTAAACCTCAATCCCGGTTTCTTACTGATCGCCCTGGTAACCCTCGCACCTGCTCTGACTCTACCCTTAGGCTTGAACACTTTCCTCTTCATCGTCGCCGATCGATTCCCCATCATCAGCTGCCCGTCCAAAAGCCTTGGCATCCCGGCATAGGGTGCGGATTGAACCATTTCAAACAAACTGTCCACCCCGTAGCTTAATCGAGCTGACTCTTTTCCCATCTCCATAAATCCCGGGAGAACTTCCGTCTCCAGTTCATCCAAGTAAAACAGCTCAAGATCGCTAGTATTCTCCAACATCTCGCATTTGCTCTTCCGGAATATCGCGATCTTGTCAAAGATCGGTGGGTTATCGTTCACGTCCAGTATCAAAATCCTCAGTTCTACTTCCGAAGTCAAACTGTCCCGGTCAGTGGCCATCATTTTGAGGTGCAGACTGTCGATCTCTTCGCGATCGAGCTTGTTCGGTCCCATGAAAAGAATGTTGTAATGCGGAGTCGACCCGTTAATCCCTTCGGTCGGTTTGGAACGGAAATCTACGCGCCGATTCAGTACCTCGCTCGAATCGACATTCGCAATCTGTAGGTTCCTGAAGATGTGAGCCACGGTTTTGTTGTAGTTGGACAGGGTGGAGTTGGAGAACTGAGCCGCGAAGGAATTCGATTCACCCGACAGGATCAGATCATACTCGGAGTTGACTCCAATGTCCTGATCGGTGATGATGATCGGGTTGTTCAGAACGATCTCCGTCCCAATGGGGGAGTTTTCCGCGATCACTCCCAGATAGAAGGGTTGATTGAACTTTGGTGGGTTATCGTTTTCGTCTTCCACGAGGATCACCACCTGGTAGATACCGGCGAAGGTTCGGTGCTTGTAAAAGTACTCGGCAATGATGGTTACCCTGATTGTGTCTTGCTTCTCCCGATCGAGACCCTTCACTGTCATCAGTTTGCCATCGTTGGTGAGACGGATGGTGTCCAACACGTCGTAGCTGTTGATCAAGGAGTACTGGACACCACTGGTCGGAGTTCGAGAATTCCTAAGGTTGCGAGCTTTGCGTGTCATGTTGGTAGTATACATGGCATCGAATGCAACCAGGGGATACAACTGGATGAAATCTGGATTCGCTTCCCGGATGAATCTCCGACCGAAGCGAGTTCGGTTTTTTCCATTGAGGTTGAACACCTGCCGATCACCACGGTTTCGATCGCCTCGCACTGAAATCAACGAAGGTAAACCATTCTCGTCCACTTCGCATTGCTCTTGGAAGTCCTGAAACTTGAGCTGACCGATGATCGCATTGGGTTTGTTCTCCTTGATCTTGAACTCAATCGGAGTTGAGTTTGTCCCTCTGAGCAGCATAAAGTTGTTTTTGATGACGTGAATCGTGACGTTCGTAACGATGATCTTCTCCAGACTGTTGTACGCCTCGGGAGTTAGTTGGTCGACGATCTTTCCATCTGCATTTGGTAGATAAGACACAACCGTTTCAAACTCGTAGCAGCGGCGATCGAACTTGTCCAAACCTTCGATCACGGTCACAATCCCGGATCGTTCTTCGATGGCGAACGGAACGCCTTCCGGGTAAGAATGAAGCAGATCGAAGAATATCTCTTCTTCTGTGTTGGTGTCGAACGTTGTTCGGATTTGTCCCACGGAAGCACCAATGGGAGCATCAGCCCCCACCCAGAACTCGTACGGAGCTCCAATGAACTCGATCTCTTCAATCGATTGACAAACAATGTCGATCGTTACCAGTGCCACATTGAACCGTGACTCGGAAGGGTTCTGGGGCTGATCTCGTGCTTCTACAAAAAACGCAATCTTCCCGTACGTCATCTGTTCCGCAACCTTTATGTCACCCGTACCTGGGTCCAGCTTGAAAGGAATCGCTAAATTTGGCCGTACATTCTTGATATGGTACTGCACCTGTCCGTTGCCCATGTCATCCGGATCTATTGCTTTAAGTGAACCTACCTTGCTCCCGATCGCGGCACTGCAGTTCGCTTTAAATTCGTACAGCGTTCCCTGTTCAAACTCCGGAGTATTGTCGTTGGTGTCCAGCAGTGTGATTTCCACCTCAACCGTCCCGTAGTTTTGCGATCGATCGACCTGTTCTATCCGTTCCATGGCATTCACCGTCATATGCAACGAACTTCGTGCTTCCTTGTCGAGAAAGGTCTCATCGTTGACCACGATCCAACCGGACATGTGATCGATCACGAATGCCCCCTTGGGATCTTCGTTCGCCAGGTAGTAGTAAAACTCGGAATTCTCACCTTGGTCGCGATCGATCGCATTCACCTGGAGGATGCTGAAACCTTTCGGTAGGTTTTCGATGATCGAAATATTGTACAGATCAACTTCAAACTCCGGTAGGTTGTCGTTCAGGTCGATGATCTCCATCTCGACTCTGTGACAAATCATGAAAAGGTTTTTCTAGGAAACTTTGACTCATATTTCGTGGTGATCTTACCTGGAAAGTGCACTCCTGGAAGGGTTATTCGTCTGCCTAGCCTCGATCTGCAGCACCATCGTGTTGTCCGGTAGATTCTCCGCCTCGAGATCAATCTCCTTCTGTAGGAAAATCATCCCAGTCTCCGGTGACATCCAGAATAGTTTCCGCTCATTCCCACCGATAATGCTGTAGATCAACGATGCATTCAACGAGTCCTGATCGAACGCACCGATCGGAGGATCAAAGTGAATCAGTGCATGAACCGGTTTACCCTAGAATCAATAAAAAAAATTAAATACAAACGCATGCATGATTGTTCGGACAAACCGCCACGGCCACACCACAACTCAATCACTCAATTACCGTAATCGGAAACGACTCCTTCAGCTTGGTGCGATAAATTGCTCTGGTGAAGATCGGTGGCATGTCGTCCACGTCCCGGATCGTCACCCGGACCGTCACGTTAGCCGTCCTCGGTGGGTTCCCACGATCGCTCGCCATCACCAGCACATTCATCGAGTGCAGTCCGGCGTCGTAATCGAGTGGCCTCTGCAGGATCAGCTTCGGCTTCTGGGAGCTCTCCAGACGAAACGGGAAATCGCCGCTCTTGATCTGCTTCGGTGCGATCGCGTACTCAATGTCGGAATTCGGCGTGTTTGGCTTATCACGATCAATTGCCTTAATTCTATTAAACACCACCGTCTCAATTGGCGTTGATTCGTCCAGCGTTATCGCGTACGGTAGATTGATAAATTCGGGATCATTATCGTTAATATCTTCAATGTAAACAGTAATTGTGAAAAATGACGACTGCTGTTCTCGGCGCGGTCACACAGATCCACAGAGGTGCGGTAGACAACAGCATCAGCGTACAAACAATGTTGCCGCCGGCGGAGTGCAGGGTTTGAAGCGTTTCCCGGTGTCGCATAGACGATGAGAGTGCGGAGCCGCAGGGGAAGAGATAAGGGGAAAACATGAAATCAGATTATCGCTTGTGACAAGTGAGGAGGAAGGGTGACAAACCCATAAATAAGGGACCGACAAGTGAGAATGATCCGGAACAGTTGTAGTTCTATTATGGTTACGGCGTTTGTAATGTATCTGTGCTGTTATTTATAATACGATGGGATAGTTTGGATTGCCATTGTACACTAGTCTACACATACACATACACAGCCAGTACTTGAAAGAATCCTGGAAAATGATACATCTATCATTTTTCTTGTCATTATTAATGCCTGCTGCACATCAAGGATGTGAAACAAACAATAAAGCGGCCAGGCCTACTGTGTAGCGTTTAGTTAATTTTTGTGGAAGTGAATGTTTACCATGTCTACTTAATAAGTATAGACAGTGGTCAACATTTAATCCACAGGTAATCAAAGAGCGGGGACATACCGTACCAACCGCTCCGTATGCAGGATTTGAAAATAGGCTATATAAATCGTTGGGAGTGACAGAGCTAAGAAAGTTAATGTACACTCCTTGGTTGTCCGATCTCCTGGGATGGAACACAGGTATTTACCCCTTGTGTTCGAGCGTACAGTCCTCCCTCCGTACAAGCGTGGACGGCACCGCCCACCCACTGCCATCCCTCAATTGATCCAGCCGACCTCAGTCGAAGGACAACAGAGAGCGGTGTGCGGACGTAGCCTATACGGAGGGAATGCTGTATTCGCCTAGGTTATAGCGCCCTTGCTCGCTATTCGTTATTCGCTGTCTACAATGAGAAGAAACAATGCATGAAATTTATAGTGAGTAATTTTAATGAATATATATATATATATATATATATATATATATAAATATATATTGACTTAAATTGATATATATATATATATATATTAGCCGTCTCGATTGAATGCGCATGTTTAAACAACGTTGATCCAGGTACCTATCATATAAATTTGCATATAATCTAGTTATGATTATTGTCAATAATACTTACATTTCGATAAAGATGATGCTGCCTACTTTACCTGTTATGTGATACTTATCATCACAGAGTCCAACCTTGAATTGCAGACCAGGTCCACTAACAAAACACTCGTTCCGAGAAGGGGTTTATGGTCTTCTTCTTCTTCTTCTTCTTCAGGTTCGCTCACCACCCGGAATGAAGGCTCGGTGCGGTTAGTAATATCAAACAGTGTTACATGCAAACGAAAAAACGAAAAAGAGATACAACCAGGATTAGTTTTTTAAAGTAATAGTTTCATCTGAATACCCAACTAACCATATCTCAGTGACATTCCCTAATAAAAAATAACCATAAACGAACGATAACCCAAATCATTGAACTATTCCATAAATGGTTTGGATGATACCCAGAACACGTCGTTAAGCAAATTAACCATACAATTTTTATTAGGGTTGTACCACTCTGAACCCACACCTAAAGCTATTTTGTGATTATATGGTTACTTTGGTATTCACATGAAATGTCGTGCAAGTACCAGAGGTTCAACAACGCCCAACTATGGACAGCTCAATGTTAATACCATTTACTCTTTGAATCAGCTAACACCAACATGATAATCTACTAAGAAACATCTAAGAATGTATAGAGATAAAGTTCAAAAATACAGTTTTAACTGATGGTACTTTATAAACGTCAAACTGTTCAATATTGGACCCTGCCAACACACGGCGCCTGCACGGCAATGTGGGCCGTCAGAATGGTTCATCGGTTGCGAAGTGAAGTCCTTCTTAAACTGAAGCGATACATTTCTCAATATTTCAACGTTATCCTAACGTAAACTTAATATTATCACCCATATGCCTGTCCACGCCCGAAACCCATCCACCACACAAAATCAAATAAAAATGTTTCTGTATGGCAAACACGTCCAGACATAAACGAGAATATGGGTGTATATCTTCACTGTAACAACTACGGGTAATCATCGAAAATACTTGCATTTTACTCAGGCACTTTTGAGCAAACTGCAATCACTCTCTCATACTCGTAATGTGCCACGACCAAATTGGCACAACGACGCCCTATACGCTCTCTGACCAAAGCGCAGGGAGTTTGGATTGCCATTGTACACTTTACGTAAATTCAGTCAGGGTCCAATTTTCACATCGTCCACAAATAAGAATCGGGAAGCGATTATAACGAAACTCTTCACCATTAATTTAAGCAATAGTAAAAATCTCCAACAGATTCCGGCAGGTAGCGTAACTTGAAACGTGATTGTCATTTGCTACAGTCAGATATAAGATGTAAGACAAAATCCATAGAGATCCAGCAATTTTTCTTATATTCAAAGAACATCTCTGGAAATCCTAGAAGTATCCTAAAGTTCTCGGAATTTTTCGTGAATTTCTCTGGACTTTCTCGGGATTCTCTTGACATTCTTGATGTTCACTGTACTTTTCTGAAGTCCTCAGAACTTCTAAAAGTTTCCACAATTTTCCTGACGTAAATGGAACTGCTTTCGAAACTACCCGTATGCTCATGGAACTTCCATTAAAATATTTAGACTTTCCTGAACTTTTCTGGTCTTCCCAACAGTTCCCACATTTTTTTCTGGAATTTTTTGAAGTTCCTAAAGTTTTAACAATTTCCCAGAAGATAACTGTTGGCCACACTGGCCTCAGCGCACCTACCGTTGGTGCCTACGTGGATCAGCACATCCCTGCAGTGGGTTCGACAGCGAAATGACAGCGGAGTGACAGGTATCGATCTGTCACACCGGGTGAGTAGGAAAACACATAAAACCCGGACAATCGGCAGCCATTCTATCCCTAATTAGTTCAGTGCTATTTAATTAAAATTATAATATAGTGTTTTAGTATCGACGCACCCCTCGATCCACCCAGCAACAACATCGAACGCCTAAATTCAACACTGGATTCAGGTCACCATCCGTAGAAGAACAAGTAAGCGAAAGAGAGTAGACAAGTGCGTGCATAAGAAGAAACACAAATTAGAAAAAGCAAGTTGTTCTTTTTCGAAGAATTAAAGTGGTATTTTTCCATCCAAATAATTTGTTTTTAATACAGTCCGCTAATTCCGAAAACATTTGGTCCTTCGAGAACCGGAATTTTGGACAATGGAGAAATTGATCAGCAAAAGAAGTGCTTTGATTGCTCGGGTGAAAGCAGAGCTTTCCGTCCTGAAAGACCTCCATCATCGGAATCTATCACGGAGCGAGGTTATGGATCGACTGGACCAGCTCAAGCAACTAGCGGATAGTTTCCGTGCTACTCAAGATGAAATCGAAGAACAATTGGAGAATCCTACAGTAATTGCTTCAGTGTTTGACGTGCGGGAGGAGTTTTTTTTAACCCTACTACAAGGCGAGAAATATTCTCGAGGATTTGGTCGAGGATGTCGAAACGACAGCGAGTCAACAAACGGTAGCCGATTCTACAGACTGGAAGGAAGCTATGAAGCTGCTTATGGAGACGCAGCGGCAAATGTTGATCAACCAGTCGGCGATTTTCAAAAACACCAACAGCCTAGCGGGACCGGTACAGCGTGGTGAACAATTCAACGATGGTGAGATGCCGAGAGGCGGTCAGGTGTCGAATGGTTCACACCAACTAAACGTGAAGTTGCCAGCAATAAACATTCCACCTTTCAATGGAGACCGCAAGAAGTGGATGACATTCAAGGATATCTACGTGTCTACCATTCACGACAGAAACGATCTCACGGATTCCTTGAAAATGCAGTATCTTTTCTCCTACCTGGAAGGAGATGCGAAGAAATTAGTCAACAAATTCACCATCTCTAGTGCCAACTATACTAATGCGTGGGAGACGCTCATTAGTCACTACGACAAGAAGCGTTACACTGTGTTTGCGTTGGTACGGGAGTTCATGCACCAGCAAGTCGTGACACAAGCTTCGCTGCAATCACTAAACAAACTCGTGATGACACTGGATGAGGTTGTCCAACAGTTGGATGCGTTAGGAGAGGAATACCAAGGCCGCGATCCGTGGCTGATTTACTTGATGCTAGAAAAGCTGGACAAAGAAACCCGCGCTGCCTGGTCGGAGAAAGCTGTTGACAACGAGCATCCAACGTTTGAGGAGCTTATGACGTTTGTGAAGAAGCGGTGTGAGATGCTGGAAACCTGCTCAGCATTCTCGAAGAAAGCGGAAGTGAACAAAAAAGAACAAGTGAAAATGGAAGTAAGTGAGAAAAAATTGAAGACATTAGTGACAACTACAATCTACAAACACGCTACGTTCGTTTGTGAAGAATTCAAGAAGATGGATCTGCAGGAAAGAAGAGAGTTGGTACAACAGGCGAAGCTGTGTTTCAACTGCTTACGGGCTTCACATCCAGCGAAATCGTGTCCCTCGAAATCAGTGTGCCATACACCGGACTGCAAGCAGCGGCACCATACGTTTCTGTGCCCAAAGGCGAGCAAGGTGAAGGAAACACTAACGACAGCAAGCAACCAAACCAAAGATCCACCAACTGACGGTGATGAACAGGCGATTTCGTCGCTCATGGCAGCAGTTGAGAAGCAACCATCGATTCCGGTGTTTCCAACAGCTGTAGTGCAGGTGCGAAAGGAAGATGGTACGTTTGCTCGTGCTAGGGTACTTATTGATTCTGGTGCACAGGCATCGATGATCACGGAGGATTGCGTACGGAAGCTAGGATTCGTCAGGCGTAATGGGAAGCTAGTGGTTACTGGTATCGGACAGCAAGCTGCAGGTACCACTCGCGGAATCGTCACGCTGCATCTTGCATCTCGATTCAACGAAGTCATTGTGATCTCTACAAGTGCCTACGCCCTTGGCAAGTTGACGTCGTCTCTTCCATCGCAAAGGTCCAACATCGGAAACCTGAAGCTTTTGGAAAACGTCAGGGAAATGGCAGATCCTACCTTCAACAAACCTGGACAAATTGATGTGATTCTTGGATCAGATGTCTTTCTTGCTCTCTTGGAGGGAGGCCAAGTCAAGGACAACAGCGGCCAAACGGTGGCCCAGCGTACTGTTTTCGGGTGGATCGCAGCGGGACGATACGACGAAGCAGAGACCATGCAAGGGAATCATGTCATTGTAAGTTTGCATACGGAGATGGATCTAAATCGAACGCTGCAGCAGTTTTGGGAGTATGAGGAGATAAACAAGCCACCTCAGTTCACTCCCTCTGAAAAGAAGGTCATTGATCATTTCAATTCGACCACCCAACGCGATAGTTCAGGGCACTTCGTCGTAAAACTGCCTTTTGACGATTCGAAGCCCGCCCTCGGAGAGTCCCTATCAGCTGCGATGAGGCTCTTTGCTATGGAGAAGCGATTTGCTTCAAACCCGGAATTCCGGAAGGAATATGCCAGCTTCATGCGCGAGTATTTGGAGCTTGGCCATATGGAACCAGTTCCGGCAAATCAAGTGGTAAAAATTTGTTCCGAGCACTACTATTTACCGCATCACGTGGTGATTAGAGTGGACAGCAGAACAACAAGACTTCGCGTCGTTTTTGATGCTTTTTGTGCCACTTCTACTGGAATATCGCTTAACGATCGGTTGTTGGCGGGTCCCAACATCAACGAGGATTTACTATCAGAGCATTTGCGGTTTCGCTCGTACAAGGTGGCGTTTCGTGCGGACGTAGCTAAAATGTACCGCCAAGTGGTAATGCATGAGGAAGACCGTGATTTTCTGCGTATCGTATGGCGTGAGGACTCGGAGAAACCAGTGGAACACTATCGTCTTTCTACGGTGACGTACGGTACGAAAACCGCACCATACCTTGCAATTCAAGCGATGAGAGAATCTACCATAGGATATGAAACTACGCATCCGGAAGCAGTAAAGCGAATCATTCATGACTTCTATGTGGATGACGCACTATCGGGAGCAGATAATGAAGAGGAGGCTATGTGCACCAAGGAACAGATCACCGAAATTCTATCGAAGTCTGGTTTCGAGCTTAGGAAGTGGACATCGAGCTGCCCCAAACTGTTTGAGAATGAAGTGTTAGAATCAATTCCAGTGAAACTTTCGGATGATGCGGATGTAGTTAAAGCGTTGGGAATCTACTGGTACCCGAGCGAAGACCAGTTTGGATTCAAGGTTAACTTTTCGGCTGATAGCGTTAACACCAAACGTCAGATGATTTCGGATGCGTCAAGATTGTTTGATCCTTTTGGCTGGTTGGCGCCTGTGATAGTGAAAATCAAGATTTTGTATCAACAATTGTGGCTGTACGACATCAACTGGGATGATGCTCTACCAAAAGCAGTCGAGTTAGAGTGGGTCGAAGTAAAGCAAAGCTTGTCACAACTGCAAACTATCCGGATTCAAAGGTTCTTGGCCCACCATTGTGGTAAGGTTCAGTTGCACGGATTTTCAGACGCTTCAGAACAAGTTTACTCTGCTGTAGTTTATTCACGATGCGTTGACGACGAAGGAAACATCACGATTGTTCTAGTTGCTGCGAAATCACGTGTGGCACCCATTAAGCAAGTCACGTTACCACGATTGGAGCTAAATGGTGCCCTTTTGTTGTCCGAACTTATGAAAAAGATAACTGAGGAATGTTACCAGTGAATCAAATCCTGCTGACTGTGCTTCACGCGGGATCTCTCCGGTTGAACTAGTGAACCATCAGTTGTGGTTTCATACACCGGAATGGCTAAGCTGCGATGAGTCAACATGGCGGCTGAATACAACGGAACTTGTACGTGACGACGAGATACCTGAGTCCAGAATTTTAAAGTCGATGCATGCTACGTCGATTCCACTTCGAGAAAACTACGCTCTTGAACATCGGCTTTGTGAAAGACGTTCCAGCTTTACCTTGATCGTACGTACTTTAGCGTGTATCAACCGATTCGTTCACAACATCAAGGCAGATCTGGATCAGCGACACTCCGGACAACTCATTCCAAGCGAAATTCATCAAGCAAAGTTACAGTTGATACGCTACGCTATACAAGAAATGTTTGCATCTGAAATTAAAATACTTCGAAATGGTAAGTTACTGTCACCAAAAAACATACTTTCTGCTTTGCACCCATTTCTAGACGCCACTGGAACGATGCGAATTGGAGGGCGTCTGGAAAATTCAGCTCAATCGTACGAGAGTAAGCATCCTTTGATTCTACCAAAGACTCACCGTGTGACACAACTGTTGGTTCGTGAACTGCATTTGCGCAACTTTCATGCTGGACCGACATTGCTCATGGCTGTTATCAATCAACAATTTTGGATCGTTGGTTGCCAAACTGTTGTACGTGACGTGGTTCGAGGATGCACACGTTGCGTCCGCTTAAAGGGCAGGACAGCCAACCAGCTAATGGGAAGTCTCCCACCTGCAAGAGTTTTGGCGACACGAGCATTTGCATACGTTGGCATTGATTATGCAGGGCCACTGAAAATCAAGGCTAGTTGCGTTCGATGTGTGAAAATTACAAAAGGATACATCGTGGTCTATGTTTGTCTTTCTACTCGTGCAGTGCATCTGGAGGCTGCAAGCGATATGTCCACAAACACTTTCATTAGTTCCTTGAAGCGCTTTGTGTCAAGGCGTGGCTACCCTAACGAAATCCGTTCTGACAATGGTACCAATTTTGTTGGTGCTGATCGTGTACTTCGAGAATTCATAGAACAAATTCTATCGCATAGTAAGGAGGCTGAGCGGTATCTTTCGAACTTGGGAATCAAGTGGGTGTTCAACCCTCCATCGGCACCCCACATGGGAGGCGGCCGTTAAGAGCGTAAAGTTTCATTTGATAGCACAGCTAGGAACTGAAGCTGTAATTTTTGAAGATTTGACGACAATGCTGTGCCAGATTGAGTCTTGCCTCAACAGTCGACCATTATGCTCTCTATCTAGTAATCCAGATAGCTGCGAGGCACTGACCCCCGGTCACTTTTTGGTTGGTCAACCGCTCAACCTAATTCCTGAACCTGATCTTCAGCACTTTCCACGGAACCGTTTGGATCAATGGCAAGACATGAACAACCGCTGCGTCAAGATATGGTTACGTTGGAAGGACGAATATCTCTCAAGTTTGAAGCCACGTACCAAGTGGCGTTCGGTTCGCCCCAACATATCAGTGGGCCAGCTTGTGTTGGTTAAGAATGATAATGCACCACCAACGCAGTGGGAACTGGCACGTGTGCAGGATGTTCATCCAGACACTTCTGGTGTAGTGCGAACTGTGACGCTGAGACGAGGCACAACTATTTATCAACGGCCTATTCATAAGTTGTGCTTGCTTCCTGTTGATTGAGGTCAGAGGCCTCAAGGTGGGGGAGTATGTTTTAGTATCGACGCACCCCTCGATCCATCCATCAACAACATCGAACGCCTAAATTCAACACTGGATTCAGGTCACCATCCGTAGAAGAACAAGTAAGCGAAAGAGAGTAGACAAGTGCGTGCATAAGAAGAAACACAAATTAGAAAAAGCAAGTTGTTCTTTTTCGAAGAATAAAAGTGGTATTTTTCCATCCAAATAATTTGTTTTTAATACAGTCCGTTAATTCCGGAAACATATAGTTTAAATACCTAAATCTAGTGTTCCTCATCGAAGAATCTTGTAAGTTCTTTTTGCATTATGATTACTGTGAATTAAGAATATTTTGCATGTAAATAGGTAATCCACAACTCTGTGTAATTGAATCACAGCTAATTAACTGTCTCACCAGACATCAGAATCGGTGAGAATGATGAATGGCTAATGGAAGCTTACAAATACTTAATCTAATGTAACTTACCTAGGACTTATAGCTTAAACTTACGTGCTAGGCTAAACCTAAATCCTGGAATACTCCAAGGGGAACTAAACGTGAGTACTTCTTATCTAAACTTACATCTAGGCCGAACAAAAATAGTTGAGAACGATCAACAATGTTATACAAACATACATCCATATATATAAACTACAGATATGAACCAAATTTACATTCTGTTGTACATCATAATTCAACATGAAGTACACTGAAATCTATAACGATTTATTGCCAATATTTAGCAAATTTAGGTATATAATTACTAATTACATCTGAAATTATTGTTTTTTGCTAGGAAAATTATATTCTCACATCAAGTAACTTCAATCGGACCGTGCGTTTTACTCGTTTCCGGCCTAAGTAGTGAGAATCATAATTTTGGAAACTTCCCGTTGAAATCGATTTTCAACTATAACTTTATTTTTCAATTTCTTTATTTTCCCTGAAGCGAATTGAACTGGCCTAAAATTATCTGATCTTCCCTGAAGTTCTTGGAACTTCTCTAGATTTCTTGAAATTCTTCTGAAGCGCTTAGTACTGCCCTGAACTTTAGAGAACAGCCCTAAGAATCCCTGAGCGTCATTGATAACCTCTGAACTTCGGTGGAGATCTCAAAACAATCATGAAGTTTTCACATCTCTGAAGTTTTCTGGACTACTTGAAAATTTGGGAGCATTTTTCTGAAATTAATGGAACTGCAATCATCTTCCCTGAAGTTCCGCCAACTCTCGAAACTGCATTTTTCTGATGTTCATGAAACGTTCTTGAAGCTTTCGGAGTTTCCCTGAAATTCTCGGGTGTCCCCCTAAGATTTTCTGAGCTTCTATGAAGTTTCCGACGTTCTCTGGACTCATGTGTTTTCGAAGATTTCCTGAAAATTCATAACTTCGCTGGAGTTCTTTGAGCTTCTATGAAATTTACGGAACTTCATTTAGGACTTTCCTGATGTTTCTGGATCATCCCTGACATTATTGAACCTGCGCTTCTTCGTCTTTGTCTTCTTCTTATTCTTCGCATTTAAGCTGATTGTTTATCGCATATTAGCTTATTGCGTGCTCACACTCTCAACTTAGCGTTCTACATGCACGTCCACAGTTATTAATTGAGAGCTTTCGATGCCTGTTCCATTTTTCCATTAGTATAATTGTGTGGCAAGTACAATCATACTCTATGACCAGGGAAGTCGATAAATTTTCCAACCCGAAAAATTCCTAGACCGGCCCGGAAATCACCGGGACTGAGCTAAGGGAGGCCCCTGGACCAGCCCTTAGGATCTCTGAAAATCCCTAAAGATCGCAAGCTAGGTGCTTCTCTGAGATACTTGGATTTTCTCTAAAGTTTCAACAATTTTCCTTAAGTTTTCTCTTCTCTGATGTGCTCTTGATTTCTCTAAAGTTCTCTAAATATCTATGAAGTTTACAGAACTTCTTAAAAGATGCTACAGTTTTCCTGAAGCTAATGCTTATCTGAAGTTCCAAAAATTGTCCAAAGGTTTTGCGGAATTTCCCTTATGTTCTTTCCGGAAGTTCACGGAACTTCCCTTAAGTTCTCGCAACCCTCTTGATCATGTTACTGGAACTTTCGTGAAGTTAATGGAAAAGACCAAAAGATCTTTAAACTTTTCTAAAGTTCTCTGAACTTCCGTGAATATCTTGGATCTTCCGTGATTTTTTTGTCTTTATTATAGAGATTTTTAGCCATATGGCTAGTTCACCTCTTAAGATTGAAAAAAAAAGAGAAGAAAATTGGGTTCTCAGAAGGAGATTCCCAATCTTGGCTGTGGTACATTTATCTTGCTATAATGAAAAGGTGTAGAAAACTGCCAAAAGGCCCAACAAAACGGAAATACAAACAAGGAACACTCAGATATTATGGTAAAGGTTCGCCTCCTTTAGGAAGGTGATGGGGCGGCTGCTGCCGGGGACTCATCGCCCAACAGGTTCCGAATGCTGACTGACTCCAAGCCGAAGGTAGCCCGAAGGTCCTCCAGCTCCACGCAGTTCACGAGGATGTGCTCCACGGTGGCTAGCACTCCACAGGTTTCGCAGGTCCTCCGGAACGGTGTTCGTCCAAATTTGTGGGAGACTCTGCTGAGCTGGTGCGCAGCCTTGACACCACTCGTTGTTCTCTTAGGTTTGGTCGATCCTTCCAGGTTCCGGTGGCCGCCTTGATCTTCCGAAGGTGGTGTGTCCTGTTGTTCCTCCACTCGGTGTCCCAGGATCTCCGAACCGTCTGCTCGATCCACTTTTTGACATTTTGGAGCGGTACATTGCCGGTGGACATGGGTCCAGTGTGGCCTGAGCCGGCGAGGTGGTCGGCTGTTACGTTCCCTTGGATCCCGCAATGACCGGGTACCCACATGAATACCATAGAGGTAACTCTAAGACTAGAAGGTCCCGAAATAACGTGCTCAACTTTTTGGCTCAGCTCTGGTACTCTCTTCGGTCCCAAGCTAATCGATTCACCCCTCGAAACATAGGAAAAACCAATTACCCCTCATTTTATCTGTCAAACTTTCATAGCGAATCAAAACAAACATTGCGTAGTACTAGAATTTCAACTAGAATGGGGTACGTTAATCGTTTGCTTGGGACCAATAGGCTAGTCAAGTAGTGAGCCAATTTAAAATCGTTAGTTTCGTATTGATTGTTGTGAATACAGTGTTGGGCGGCGCATGCTTTACCGTCCCTTGGATCCACGGATGCTTCGGTGCTTCTGTTGTTAGGGCCAATATCACGCTGTGTGAGTCAGTTTCGACTAATATCGGCCGGTTGGCCAGTAACTTAAACTAAACGCGTGGATAATGGCCGCTGCCTCAGCTGAGAACACCGAGCATTGAGTCGGGAGCGATTTGCTCACAAGCAGACCATCTCCGGAGACCCCCCCCCCCCATTCCCACTCTGCTCCTGGAGAGAGACCCGTCGTTGTACAAAGTGGTCAACTTTTGACCACTGATAACTCTCTCAATAGCGGTTGGATTTTAATTCGAACCAAACCAATCGATTGGAAATTTTTCTACAAATCTAAATCAACTAAAATCAACACTTTATCATTTTTCAATAGGTCACTATTAAAATTACACAAATGTCCAACTGTTCAAATGGTGATCAAAATTAAGCAAAAAGCACTCCAAATTCCATCCGGTCTCACCGAACGGTGCTTATTCAATCACCGTGTGTGGTGGTGTCCGGTCGGTCGTCATCAGCAGCAGCAGCAGCAGTGCTTTCGGTGCGTGGCGTTGAACATTGTTCTCCAGTACACAACGAAAGGCTGCCCGCAAGCAGCGACCATTGACTGAAGAAGCCGCACCGCTACTGATCGGATTCAGTCGCTTTTCATGAGTTGCTGTGGGCCATCTATGCCAAGCGCGTCACCCTCGTTCCAAACAACATACAGCTCGCCAGCCTCATCTGTGATGAACACCCCAACGTTCGCTCGCCTTTCTGCCAGACTTAGTCGTATGTTTACGCGAATAAAGCCATGACAATTCATTTAAAATTGGAGTTAGACCCCAGGGCCAAATATTGGAGCACCAGCGCCATAACTGGCTCACTTACCCTATGCTGAGTTTTATTAACGAGACGAAATAAAACCATATCATAGTCTGCAAAAAAACTGGGTTACATTTCTCTTCCAATCAAACTCACATTATCCTGCTTCATGGCCATAGACGTCCCGCTGCAGAACACACTGAACTTCAGTATGCTCTGTGGATTGTCGCTATCCACCAGCTGGTCCAGGCTCCGGTTCAGTATCACACTGACCACCGTCGTGTTGACCTCCTTCAGCTTAAAGTACTCCCCATCGCTGGAATTGTCCGTCCTGGCAATCAGAATCGAATTCCGCGGATAGGCATACAGTGAGACAATCTCCCCACCGACGGGGAAGTCCTCCTTCAACCGTAGGAACTGCACTCCGTCCGATTTGGTCCGCAGGTTGCTCTTGGAGTAGAGTTTGCATGCTGTGGAAAAATAAGAAGACATTGACAAATGTTAGATCGGTGCTACTGGGGATCGAATAAATTAACGCCCCGTGACAAGCGGATTGAGAAATGTGAATATGTTAATTTAATGGATGATACGACGTCGTTTGACGGCGGCATGGATGCTTTTAGATCGAGATGCTTTTTTCTCTCGCTTGGAAGGAACAATCAATTCTTACATCTCAATCTTTTACATCAACTCAAGGGGGGAAAAGTCGGGATAAATTAATATTAATTAAGCCGAAGTCATTTATCAACCCGCTTCTGCGAACAACGGATGGGTTGCACTCCTGCAGCCATGGAAACGAGGACCAAAATGAAAACAAAAAACAGAGAAGTGCGGTGTAGAAACGGAAGAAAATTGATCTTCAATAAAATATAACTTAGCTTATATGTATGCAGAAGATTAATGATTCTACTGATTCTGGGGATCGCAATTCAGTGAAAGTGCGCTCCAGGAACAGCCTACAACGATAATACAAAGTCGTGAAAGTACACTTGAGTGACGGTTTCAGCACACTCAAATCTTGCTCTGGAGCACCTAATCCAGTTTGAGCACAGTGCATACTCCGTAAAAGAAAGCAGGTCTTCCCTCGAGTGGAGTCTCTTTCCGTGTATGACTTACGATTCGTACCAATGAAAGTTAATTACCTGCCACCGTGCACTTCTAAATTTCCACTTACAAACAAAAACTGGAGTACGCTCTCACTCGAAAAAAAAAAACCAGCCTACTTGACCGCGTCACCCCTTGGGCACGCAAGAGCTAACTGTCACCTTTTTTCCCTCATCACTCTGAGTCAGTGTCATTCCCCCCGTTCTTCCGCTTCACTAGAAATGCATAGGAAGCGACCATAAACCACGTGTTAGAGCAGAAAGACCGCCGCATTTTTAAATTTATCACTGGGAAAATTAATCAGACCGTCGTCGGTTGGCCACAAAAAAGCAGCGTCTGGTGGTGGTGTTTATCGTTGCTTTTCATGACTCCAGCCAGATGGCCGTTGGCCCGTTTTTAAGCAGTCGACGATGATTTATGAAAATTTGTGCTGTCTTCTCGGATGATGAACTTGACTCCTCTTTTCGAGTGGCTAGAGATGGTTGTGAGATTCCATCGTAATATTTCCAAAAGTGATCATTAATCAGACAGTTTTGGGAGTTGCATCATTTTCCCATAAAACCGGAAGGCGGTCACTAACCCGCCAAGAACTCTTCTCATTTTCGAACAATGAAAGACGAAGACTTTCGCTTTCCGCAAGGCCAGGAAAAGGCTTATCGCTCCCGGAGTTTGCAACTCGCTAAATGGATTGATTCTCTGCTGCTGCTGCTGACTGGATGGGTGAGAATTCACCGAGAGTTCACGCTCCAACCGTGATCACAAACAATGGATAAAACCACCCGCTCTCACGCGCCCGCTTTCCTACACACCGCCAAGCGTGAAAACATTGCTCGTTTCGTCATTATCGAGCCAGCCAGCAGCGAAGTAGGCTTTTGTTTTGAGTGAGTAGGTATTTTTTTTCTGCTCTGCTCTACCACTGTGGACTGACTCAATTCATCATCACAGCAGTCGGCGGCGGTGGCTGGGCGGACAGTGGGATGTTTGTTTTTGCTTCTTCAGCCCACCTCGATCTGCAAGTGGGCTCTGGACGGAATGGATGAATGTATGGTGGATGGTTCTTGTGCTTTTGGGCTTGTGCCCGACTTCCAGCTGGTTGCTAAGCAGCAGCAGACGGTTTGTCGTACGCAATCAAAACAGAGAGCAGTCCCTTAGTGGGCGCTGATTGAATGGTCCACGTGCCCTTTCGGGTGTGGGTGTTTGGCTGGGAACTGTTAATCAAATTAAATCGAACGAAACGTTGAATTTATGGCGATAAATATATACCTAATTGTTGAAATTAAAATACTAGATTTGATGAAGTAATTCAAAATTATTTCGAGCATCAATTTCTATTGAAAAGTTTCCAGTTTCCACAAATCTAAATAGATGAGGACATTTTTTTAATTTTCAATTTTTCTTCACGTCAACGATTAGAGATAAGGTAATCAATTTGTTATGGGTTGGGAAATTTTTTTGGGATATTTTTTAACTGACACCGAAAAACCCTCCAAATCTCGATTAGAGCCGTATTTACGGAGATAAATCGATTTAAAGATTTTCATACCCGCTAGCCTGAAAATAATGGGTTGGGAAATTTTTTTGGGATTTTTATTTACTGACACCGAAAAACCCTCCAAATCTCGATTAGAGCCGTATTTACGGAGATAAATCGATTTAAAGATTTTCATACCCGCCAGCCTGAAAATAATGGGTTGGGAATTTTTTTTTGGATTTGTTTTACTGACACCGAAAAACCCTCCAAATCTCGATTAGAGCCGTATTTACGGAGATAAATCGATTTAAAGATTTTCAAACCCGCCAGCCTGAAAATAATGGGTTCGGACTGTTTTTTTGGTATTTTTGTTGGGGATTTTTTTTTACTGACACCTTAAAACCCTCCAAATCTCGATTTAGAGCCGTATTTACGGAGATAAATCGATTTAAAGATTTTCATACCCGCCAGCCTGAAAATTATGGGTTGGGACATTTTTGAACTTTTATGAAGTTTCTTTAAATTAAACAAAGTTCCCTTAACTTCACCATAGTTTCCCAAACATGAAGATCCCAATTTTACGAAGTTTACGCGATTTTTTACAAAACACCTTGAATGTCTTCGAAATTCTCAGGACTTCCCTGAATTTCGGCAATAGTTGCATGAACTTCGACAGGACTTCCCTGAACTTCGGCAATAGTTGCATGAACTTCGGCAGGCTTTCTCTGAAGTTCAGCAGGACTTCTCTGAAGTTTGGCAGGACTTCCTTGAAGTTCTGCAGGACTTCCCGGACCTTCGACAGGCCTTCCCTGAACTTCGGCAGAACTTCTCTGAACTACGGCAGGATTTCCCTGAGCTTCGGCAGGACTACGCTGAACTACGGAACTGTCCTGAACTTTGGACTGTCCTGAACTTTGGCAGGACTTCCCTGATCTTTGGCAGGACTTTCCTGAACATTGGTAGGACTTCCCTGAACTTTGGCAGGACTTTCCTGAAGTTCAGCAGGCCTTCCAGGACTTCCCTAAATTTCAGCAAAGCTTCCCTGAACTTCGGCAGAATTTCCCTGAACTTCGGCAGGACTTCCATGAACTGCAGTAGGACTTCCCTGAACTTCAGCAATACTTCCCTGAACCTCGGCAGAACTTCCCTGAACATCAGCAAAACTTCCCTGAACTTCGGCACAACATCCCTGAGCGTTGGCAGGCTTTCTCTGAACGTCGGCTGGACTTCTCTGAACTTTGGCAGGACTTCCCTGATTTCCAAGAATTGAAATGGCAGAACTTCTCTGAACTTCAACAGGACTTCCCTGAACTTCGGCAATAGTTGCATGAACTTCGAAAGGACTTCCCTGAACTTCGGCAATAGTTGCATGAACTTCGGCAGGTTTTCTATGAACTTCAGCAGGACTTCTCTGAACATCAACAGGACTTCCCTGAAGTTCAGTAGGACTTCCCGGACCTTCGAAAGGCCGTCCCTGAACTTCGGCAGGACTTCTCTGAACTTCGTCAGGACAATCCTGATTTCCAAGAATTGAAATGGCCGGACTTCTCTGAACTGCGGCAGGACTTCCCTGAACTTCGGCAGGACTTCGCTGAACTATGGCAGGACTTCCCTGAACTTCGACAGGACAACGCTGAACTACGGAAGGACTTCCCTGAGCTTTGGCAGGACTGTCCTGAACTTTGGCAGGACTTCCCTGATCTTTGGCAGGACTTTCCTGAACATTGGTAGGACTTCCCTGAACTTTGGCAGGACTTTCCTGAAGTTCAGCAGGCCTACCAGAAACATTGGCAGGACTTCCCTAAATTTCAGCAATGCTTCCCTGAACTTCGGCAGAATTTCCCTGAACTTCAGCAAAATTTCTCTGAACTTCAGCAGGACTTCCATGAACTGCAGTAGGACTTTCCTGAACATCAGCAAAACTTCCCTGAACTTCGGCACAACATCCCTGAGCTTTGGCAGGCTTTCTGTGAACATCGGCTGGACTTCTCTGAATTTTGGCAGGACTTCCCTGATTTCCAAGAATTGAAATGGCAGAACTTCTCTGAACATCAACAGGACTTCCCTGAACTTCGGCAATAGTTGTATGAACTTCGACAGGACTTCCCTGAACTTCGGCAATAGTTGCATGAACTTCGGCAGGTTTTCTCTGAACTTCAGCAGGTTTTCTCTGAACTGCGGCAGGACTTCCCTGAACTTCAGCAGGACTTCGCTGAACTACGGCAGGACTTCCCTGAACTTCGGCAGGACAACGCTGAACTACGGAAGGACTTCCCTGAGCTTTGGCAGGACTGTCCTGAACTTTGGCAGGACTTCCCTGATCTTTGGCAGGACTTTCCTGAACATTGGTAGGACTTCCCTGAACTTTGGCAGGACTTTCCTGAAGTTCAGCAGGCCTACCAGAAACATTGGCAGGACTTCCCTAAATTTCAGCAATGCTTCCCTGAACTTCGGCAGAATTTCCCTGAACTTCAGCAAAATTTCTCTGAACTTCAGCAGGACTTCCATGAACTGCAGTAGGACTTTCCTGAACATCAGCAAAACTTCCCTGAACTTCGGCACAACATCCCTGAGCTTTGGCAGGCTTTCTGTGAACATCGGCTGGACTTCTCTGAATTTTGACAGGACTTCCCTGATTTCCAAGAATTGAAATGGCAGAACTTCTCTGAACATCAACAGGACTTCCCTGAACTTCGGCAATAGTTGTATGAACTTCGACAGGACTTCCCTGAACTTCGGCAATAGTTGCATGAACTTCGGCAGGTTTTCTCTGAACTTCAGCAGGTTTTCTCTGAACTGCGGCAGGACTTCCCTGAACTTCGGCAGGACAACGCTGAACTACGGAAGGACTTCCCTGAGCTTTGGCAGGACTGTCCTGAACTTTGGCAGGACTTCCCTGATCTTTGGCAGGACTTTCCTGAACATTGGTAGGACTTCCCTGAACTTTGGCAGGACTTTCCTGAAGTTCAGCAGGCCTTCCAGAAACATTGGGAGGACTTCCCTAAATTTCAGCAATGCTTCCCTGAACTTCGGCAGAATTTCCCTGAACTTCAGCAAAATTTCTCTGAACTTCAGCAGGACTTCCATGAACTGCAGTAGGACTTTCCTGAACATCAGCAAAACTTCCCTGAACTTCGGCACAACATCCCTGAGCTTTGGCAGGCTTTCTCTGAACGTCGGCTGGACTTCTCTGAACTTTGGCAGGACTTCCCTGATTTCCAAGAATTGAAATGGCAGAACTTCTCTGAACTTCAACAGGACTTCCCTGAACTTCGGCAATAGTTGCATGAACTTCGACAGGACTTCTCTGAACTTCGGCAATAGTTGCATGAACTTCGGCAGGTTTTCTCTGAACTTCAGCAGGACTTCTCTGAAGTTCGGCAGGACTTCCCTGAAGTTCAGCAAGACTTCCCGGACCTTCGACAGGCCGTCCCTGAACTTCGGCAGGACTTCTCTGAACTTCATCAGGACAACCCTGATTTCCAAGAATTGAAATGGCAGAATTTCCCTGAACTACGGCAGGACTTCCCTGAGCTTTGGCAGGACTTTCCTGAAGTTCGGCAGGCCTTCCCTGAACTACGCCAAGACTTCCCTGAACTTCAGTAGGACTTTCCTGTCCTTGGAATCTTGGAATTGAAATTGTCATTTCAGTAGTAGAATTATTATAACTTTACAATAATTTTGTATTTGTCAAAATTTCAATACTGCCCATTTTGCGAATTTGCAATGCTTGTTGGTATTGATGCATTTTGAATTTGGGTGTGGTTCGAACGGGTGCGGAGTCAGTATCAACGGAAAAGCATTAACTTTCACCTTAAGCTCTACTAAGTTCCCCGAATTCGTATTATACTTTCCTGATTTTTTTTTCTAAAAAGTTCTGATTTAAATTTTTTCTGAAGATCTACAATATTCTCTGAAGTTTTATGAATTTCACTGAGCTTCTATAAAGTTTACTGTACTTTTATAAAATTTATTTGAAGTTTCCTGACCAGTTCGATCAATGTCTACGAATTTTTTGAAAATTCTACGGTGTTTCTTGAAGATCAATGAAATTCCTTGAAATCCTAACAACGATTCTTTTACTTTCAAGAAGTTCACCGATCTTCTACGAAGTTCTCTGAAATAAAATGCCCTTGACTTCTCTGAACTTCTGGGAAGTCTCAGTTTTGCTATAGCGGAAAAGACATGCGAAGACATCTCGTCGATCTCGATGAAGATTTTTCCTAAACACACCTGGCAACCCTAAGCTGAATAACTCCCACTTCATGTCAGGGAAAACATGTGAGAATTTGTTGCGATATCTTTTTTTTTTTCTTTTACTTCAACTTTATGGAATGTGATGAGGTCATCGTAAAAGTGAAAGAGCCAGGGAGAGGGGCGCAAAACTTAGAGTTCACCACTTAAACAAAAATCCTAAGTACGGATCTGCCTGAGTTATAGGTGGGCAAATATTTTTAAGAAACATTTACAAAGCACTGAGCCGGTGGCGTAGTGGTAAGCGTGACTGCTTTCTAACACCCCAATGGGTCTGGGTTCAATCCCAGCCGAGGTCGGTGGGATTTTTCTGAGGCATAAAAATCTCTGGTCACGTCTTCTTTCGGAAGGGAAGTAAAGCCGTTGGTCCCAGCCCATGTGTGTTGAATGGGTGCGATATCCTACGCAGGTGTGGAAGCTGCCTTCCTGCACATTCGATTGCGGTCAATGGATGGCAATCGATGTCCGTCGGTGATTGGCACTAGATTGCGGTGATGTTTTCATCGGATTCCCTTATTAACCATACTCAAGCAAAATAAGTATAGGTATACGAGCTATATTGCGACTATATGGTTACTTGAGACCGACGTTAAATAAAGGAATGAATTTACAAAGCACTTGTAGCTTGTACACTTCTGGTACAGTTAAGTGTCACTTACTTGATATCTATGGAACCCTCGTGTTAGGGAGAATTTTGAGCTACGGAGGTTAATTTTGAAAATTTGTATGGACAAAATTGAGTGAGGGAGAGTTGACTGTTAAAAGGTTTTTTCCAATCCATACGAAATCTCTAAAATGCAAACTGAATCCTTCCAACTTTTATCCAACGATCCGAAAGGGTTAATAAAGTTACCTTGCGAAACAATAACTCATCACCATACATGCTTCAGATACCCCACATGAGTAGGGTAGAATGGTCTAAAAAGCACTCCTGGGGTAAAATGGCTTTGCGCTGTTTGTCATAGCTTTCCGATTGTCAGTTCGTGAATTCAACGAGCAGCAATACTTGAACTAGCATTCTGGCACATAAGATCCCAGAATTGAGAAAGCAACGAAAATCCGCGCCGGGCCGTTTTACCCCCGGGGATGCACTATGGACTGTTCTCCCCTACCTATACAAATGAACGTTCCATCAACAGTCGAAGAATCCCATTTGCAGAGTACGTCATACAATCCTCATACTCCAACAATAACGCCCCGGTCGAAGGCCTGCGGGGTGAAAATTTCTTTTATTGTGTTTGACCTCTGCACATACATCACATTTAGTAGAAAGCAAAAATAACCTATACCTGAGCGAGAAAGGAAAAGAAAAACGGTGTGGAAAAACGAGCAATGAATATTTATGATTTATGGTGAGAATCCAAGAAGCCTACTATGTCGTCGTCTCTCACCGGGCAAACTGATAATGGAATCGTGGCGGTGGTAGCAGTGTTTCTAAACAATAGTGATAGCGCAAACAGTCGCAGCCGCAGCATGCCATGGGCTGAATTTTGAACTACTTTCGTACCCCCTCCCCCCCCCCCCTTCCGCATCATGCCACCTACGGGAGACGAGCAATTTAATGAAAAGTGACATCCAGTGATATTTATCTCCATGCTGGCATTTTCGTCTCTTAGTCTGTTCTCATAGTGCAGCATAACTGGCGGAGGTGCGCGGTATGGAAAGGTAATTAACCGACGACGTCTGAAAATCTTAAAGTGCTCACGCAAAATTCACTTTTAGAGTTTCCACCGTTAATTCGGTTTCCTCCGGGGGGTTAAGGTCGTTAGGCGTCGCCATCTTAATTTGATTCAGGCCGTTGCGTTCGAGGCGACCAGATGGGATTTCACTTTCGTTGGAGCAGCAGCAGCAGAAGGCAAAACGAGTGAAAAATCTCGCAAGCCACTTAATTTGCGAGTCGCGCGCGCCTGGCCTGCTGCGATTGTTTTCCGGCCTCTGCCTTGGTGGAGAGCTCCAAACAAATTCGGAAGAGGTTAGGGCCATTGTTTTCGTTCGCTTCGGACAGGAAATTTCTCCAAACCGGCTTCGGGTGGTGCTCTATTGTTTTCTCGATTCGGAAATGTTACTTTATTACGGATATTTTCGCGAATCGAAACGCGGCTGCCGGAGACCGTTAAAGATGGCAACGGCGACGATGTCGACGACGCGACGCGGAGTTCGTTAAAAGACGAGGTGAGTGCTTCTATTATCGTGATTATTGTGTGCAGGTGGATTATGAGCCGGGGGTGCCGGCGGTTAGTTTATGGGCGATGAAAAAATCGTAAAATTAGCCAATTAGTTTCGGTTTCGATTGCTGCCGGTGAAGTGAAGGATGCTCTTCTTATTTTCATATCATTATGAAAATGCTAATTGGAGGATGGGGTTTGAGTTTTGCTCGGTTGAAGAGTGATTATTCTTTTGCGCGTAAGAGGGAGTAAAATGGTTTTTAGGTGGTCAATTAGTTATGTAACCAATGATTGGGCCAGTTTGTAAGCGGAATGATTTGCATGGTTTTGAATCGGAACGATCGAAATGAGGTGTGTTTAAGTGCTTTTCAAAGTTTGACTTAAAATTCATTGGCTTCATGAATATTCAGCGAGCTTAGAAAGTGGATTCGGCGGTCTTATTTAAATGTGAATGTCATAAAGCGATTTTTTGTTTGTGCAGGTTTGGATCATCAAATTGATTTTTTAAATGCAAAAAGGACACCTAATTAAACTGGATTTTGTAAACCGAATAAAAATGTCTCAACTCTTCACTCAGCTTCAAATTAAATTAAATTATTTACAAAATTCCTACACTTATCAGTGTTCGATATCCTGACTATCAGCTAACATCGTAGAGATCTTATGAAAATAAACAACCAGCTGCAGCGCAAAATAAGCTTATAATTATGAAACTATGTAGATTAGATAATCATGGGAACACCAGTTCATAACTATGCTTGTTAAAGACTAAGTACCATGACAACCGAATTGGTGATGGTGAAGGTGTTGTTTGTTTTGAGACGGATGATATGTTTAAGTTTATCAAAAATTTTGTGAAAAACATTGATGATTTCCAGACCAGAACATATTTAAAAAGGGAAAATGTTCTTATGCCCAGGGGCCGTGGATATCGTAGGTTGCTACTCCGTTTCTGATCAGAACTACTGGAATTGCAGAGAACCACATAGATGGCGCATGGGATTAGCTTATCCATCTTCAATTAGCAAGTTCACTTATTCAAGCTATTTCGGTCTTTTTGGGAAGGAGAAGTTTGATTTGGATTCACCTGTGGTAAGTTATGCGATCGGTAGAGGTAAAGCAGAATTGTTTATTAAATATGTAGAGCAGAATTTAAATTTTAATGAGGATAGAGAATTAGGCATAGTGCAAATACGAGGAAAGGGACGGGCCTGGGATTGAACTCCCGACCTACTGCTCTGGAAGCAGAAACGATATCCACTAAGCTACCGAGCCTCGTCTTGAAATGTTCTTATGCCCAATATTAAACTCAATATAATTTCAAAAACTACTCCATAAAAAAAACAGGCAGATGTGCCAAAAATCAAGTTGAAATGCTCAATTTAGAAATGTAGAGTCATGATGAATAAAATTGAATCAGTAAATTTTAAAATATTTAGACCAGTGCGCCGCCTCACCTCGCCGTCGCCGCCGGTAATTTTCTCATACCTCTTTTTGACGCAGGATTACGTTTTTCGGCAACATATTGGCAACATAATCGACCGCGTTACGAAGAGTGGTCAGATTTTGACCTCTTACAACTCTGTCAATAGCGGATGGATTTTAATTCTAAACAAGCCAATCGATTGGAAATTTTTGAACAAAACTGTTAAAATGAACACTTCATCAATATTCAATAGGTCACTTTTGAAAATTGTACAAATATTGCAATGTTGATTAAAATGATCACCGATTGCCTGCAAAAGCGCTTTCCCTAACACAGATTTCAAAATCAAATTCCATCCGGTCTCGCCGAACGGTGCTTATTCAATCACCGCGTATGGTGAGTGGTGGTGTCCGGTCGTCATCATCATCAGCAGCAGCAGTGCTTTTGGCGAATGGCGTTGTACATTTTTCTCCAGCACACAACGAAAAGCTCCCCCGCAAGCAGCTAGCTATCAAGGCTGCCCTCAAGAGCCCTCGAATCACCGAAGAAGGAGGAACAATCCGCACCGCTACTGATCGGATTCAGTTGCTCGTCGTGAGACGCTGTGAGCCATCTATGCCACGCACGTCACCCTCGTTCCAAACAACATACACCTCACCAGTCTCATCCATTTTTATCCCCCCAATAGCTCAGCATTACTCAACCATCACGACAAAACGGTTTTTTTCAGGACCACCATAAATGATTGTTGTTTAGGAGTTAATTTTCATTTACCGCACGCTATGTCTGAAGGCACTTTTTTTTGCAACATTCATGTACCTCAGTTTTATCTTCACAGGAAGTTAGTTTTGATCCTAACAATCAAATCTGCGAAGATTTTAAAATATTTCATCTTGGGTTTTTTGAGAAAAAGTGTTTTGAAGTTTACATAGCTGTTCACAAAGGCATATACGGACTATTGATGATACAAAACTGTTACAGATCGAAACAAATTCAGCTGAAAATGATTCAAAAGGGGAGGGGAGTTGTCAAAACACTAAGTTTCAATGATACAGTAAGATTCCCTCTTTGGTATCGTCAGATATCGTAACAATGTCATGATCTCAGAATGTTTAAATTAATAAAATAATTAAAACAATGGTTTAGTCTCTAAATTTACTATTATTGAGCCATTCCATTGCAAAACGATATAGTGGTTCTCAGAATTTGGTAGGAAATGATAGTTTTGAACCTTATCGTAATATATTTTTTTCATTTTGTCATTAGGGTGACTATTTCAACGTTAAGGTAGTCCAAAAAAACTTTTATTTTTTATTTTTTTCAAAAATAACTTTTTAAAAAAATTTATAGCTTTTGAACAACTGGGCCAATTTTAAAGATCAAAATATCAAATGAAAGGTAATTTAAAGTACTTTATAATAATGCAATATAATGATATAAAAAAATTGGGATTTTATATTTGAAAACATTGATTGTATTCGTTTATTATGGTTTTCATGGTTTGTAGATAGAGGGTGCAATGTGTTTTTATATTTTTCTTTAAAAATTTAGGCTTTTTTACACAATATATCGAAAAATCAATGATGTGTTGTTTTTCATTAGCTGATGATTAAAATTGCATCCTTCAAAAACTGCACGATTATCAGGTAATGGCGTTTTTCAAGCACCTACAATGGCGACCAGTGAATCCAAATTGCGTATGCTGAGTCGCATTTGCGGCAGCCACCATATTGCGTTATTGGGATCATTCTTGGCCGCGTTGTCTTTCATCATAGCTGATTTGAGGCCCGGCTGGATAGTTTGACGGCCGGTATGTATCATACATTTAGCCAGTTTTAGCGTCTGTAATATAACAAAAGTATAGTTTAAAGTCATGTAAAATACAAAGTTATAAAGATAACTGTTACATACTGACCTTATTAACACTCAGCTTAAGATCTTTCTTAAAACTGAGAAAATCTTCGTGAGAAATCTTAGATTTGTTTCCTGACTGTTTCAAATTTAAACGCATTGGTCTTGCTGCGACGTTTGAAAAACTAACCTAGACTAGTTTTTTGCCTGCTAACTATCTAATGCTTTTGGCAACAAAGTGATGCTTACTTTCATCTGCCAATTTGGAGAGATTCTGAAGTCTGAATTCTGAAACCTGCGTCCGACATAATTTGAAATTTTTTATCAATTTTTTTTCTGTGGCGTTTTTATCTTACAAATAACTACACACCCGCACAACTTTGACTGTCGAGTTTGGTCTTCTGAACATTTATGAACCTCAATTTTCATAAACTGCTCCCTTTTTATACCGTTAAATGGCAATGTAACATGCGTGACCAGTACTCACAATTTTTTAGGTGGAAAACTCTCATGTTTACGCTCTTCCACCCTGCTCATGCCCTCGATCACATTTCATAAAGGAAGCGTAAAAGAGAAAGATATATTGCAACAAATTCTCAATATTATACCTGTTTTCTAAGACATGGAGTGGGAGTTGTTCCACCAACGACCCGATGAGACAGCTTATAGAAGTAACATTCAAATTCAAATCCCTGTTCATATGTTTTTCCTTGATTTCGTTGAACTTCGATGAAATTCTTCTAACTTTCTTGATGTTCTTTGATGTTCTTGTTTTTTTTTCCTGAAATTCACAGATATTTTTCAAAATTCATAGTACTTTCCTAATGTTATTAAATTTTCCTGTGGTTCACAGACCATCCTAAAGGTTGCAAAAATTTCCTCACAATTAAAGAACTGTTTGCAGCACATCATTGAAATTCATATAATGTTGCTATAGTTCACAGAACACTCTTGAAGTTCGTAGAACTTACCAGGATGGCATTGAACTCCCCTGAAGCTCACAAAATGTCCCTGAAGTTGGCAGGTCTGGAGAGCGAAGCACACTTTTAAAGTTTGAAGAATTTTCCTGAAGTCTTTCCTGAAGTTCAATGAACTTCTCTGAAAGTTGTTGAATTTCTCTGCTTCTTTGGAGGAACTTATTAATAGTCTGCCGAACTTTCCAAAAATTCACTACAGTTCCCTATAGTTCGCATAATTTCCTAGAAAGTCGCTGAACCTTCCTGAATGTTTTCTTATTCAAAATATGGGAATTGCAATGCAGCTCTAGCAATTCTGTAGTAATTCAAGGTTAGGACTACCTAAACTCACTGGGCAAGAGTGACCTCATGTGAGTTTCATTCCTGTATTATCGGTTAGACGATTTTCAAACCAATTCGTCATGATTGCCAGAATTTATTTTCGATCTCGCCATTGAGCCAAACATATCTATTTTTTTTAAAATCAAAGCAAATTTTATTTTTAACATTTTTCCAGATTTTCTACACGTTATCTCCAATAAAAACAAAAACACTCGAAACAGGACGAAAATCAATGCCTACTATATTACGTGGCTGCCTCAGACTGCCCTGCTCGTTTCTTTCTCTTCTACTCTTATGAGGGAAGAGAAATTAATTAAGGTTGTTCTAGCAACAATTATTAATTGATTTTGGTCAAAGTCAACATAATCAATACGGATCTTACTTGAGAGTCAAAGAGAACTCTTTAATGCCATTTAGATTAATTCAATCATCATTTGAACATTGTTTAACTGCATTTGTTCAATTCGTAATAGTTTTGTATCGTCAATAGTCCATATACGCCTTCATAATCGGCTTTGTAAACTTCAAAACACTTTTTCTCAAAAAACCCAAGATGAAATATTTTAAAACCATCACAGATTTGATTGTTAGGATCAAAACTAACATCCTGTCAAGGAAAATCTGAGGTACATGAATGTTGCAAAAAAAGTGCCTTCAGACATAGCGTGACCGTTTGCTGCCAGCCACATCATCCGCAAAGCTCTTTGATAATGTTGAAGTGGTACATCAAAATTTTCGCAATGACCGAGTATCACAAGACCTTGTCAATTAACCAGAAACACTTCAAACTAAGGTAAGGTTTTTTCCAGGATGCTAGAAAAAATGCAAAAAAAAACTCGAATTTATATGATATGAAAATTTTAGCAAGAAAGTCCTCCAATCAAGTTTTTGCTATTTTTATTATCTATTGAATAAACTAAAAATTCTGTGAGTTTTGAGCACGAAAGTGCGTAATTTTGCCATCAAAAACGAGGCGTTTCAATAATGATAAAAAGTGGTTTCCCTAGCACAGTCGCCGAATATTGATACCGAGCACGTAATCCTACGTAAAATCTACGGTCGTGTCTTGGATACCTCTTACTCTAAATTACTTTAATTTAGTAGGCCCAATCGAACGAACATTACAGCGCCGAGAATTCTTGTTCATTATACAATACAATTAGGCGAAGGTGTCATCTGCCAACAAACAAAAATTCTTAGGGTCCGGAAAATTGCTCTGATGATTCTTGAATGTCTACAAAGTTTCCTTACTTTTACTTGGTGAAAATTTTCTCATTTTCTACAAGCTTTCATCACTTCCAAGTTCCATTTTCTCAATTATATCAAATTAGATCACGTAGTTCAGGAACCTATTCTACATTTTTTTCTAAAGACCTGAGCAAAACAAAGATCCCAAAACTTCCAGTAAGTTCTCAAATCAAAGCATGCAATTCTGAAAAGGATGCTAAACTTGTAACGGGGTTACAAAAATGTATTTACAATGATATAAATATAATTTAAATTTAAATTTAAATGTACAGAATTACAATATGACAAGTCCCCTCGAGCACGTTGGTAGCGAGTAGCGACAAGCTAAAAAAAATTCATGACGTTCATATGGGGTTACATTCAACCAATAAAAAACGAACACGTCCTCGCGGTAGAATGTACAATAGAAACCAAAAGGGGTTTGGGGAAAAAAGTTCGTAGCATCGTTCTCAGTCCGGTTTGATCATTTCGATAGAAAGGGTGTAAGTGGATATAGAAAAAAATACGTGGTGAGAAAAGAACAATCAATTGTATATTAAATAGTAATTAATTGTGTGAACAAAATTGAAACGATTAAGTGAGTTTAAATAACCTGATATCAATTTTACAAAACCTAAAAATTGTAATAATTTTTCTAGCCAGAAATTAAAGGCAAGAAATTAGTGTGAACAATTAAATGCCAAAGATACCTCTGCGAGTAGTGCAAAACGTTTATCAGGTAATTCTTTTGATGTCGCCCAAGGCTGAAAATCTCTCTAATACAGCAAAAAAAAAAAAATTCTTTTGATACAATTTCTACCAAGTGTTAGATTTTAAAGTACATTTGTCGTTTGAAGATTTCCTTCAAACGAAGGTCGCCGGTTAGGGCATAACCTGGTTTGCCGCCGGAAGTCACCACGGGCGAGATCCCACCCTAGAAAGCCGGAGAGTACCGTCAGGGAACGGTCACGTCGTATACCCGTCATTTCCATACGACCACCGTGAGAGAAGATCGTTACATCCCCGGAAGCACGCCATCGGTACGGAAAATTGCGGTTCCCCTGTATTCCACCATTCGGTCCGTCATACTACCGTACGATACTGAAGGTATCCAGTGACGTCACGCTTTCAATCCGTGCTTCCCTTCTCGAAAACGGCATACGAGGACCTAGTAAACGTCCTTATACACCGCCGAGAATATTAGCGGTCGAGAAAACGGTCACCTGCTGTACTTCGACCGTCAAGCACCGCCCGCTGCCAGCATAAAGCACACGGGGAGGCGAGTTCATCGCATCTATCGCACCGATACTTCTCAACATAGTGTTCATCGTCTCGTCGCATCGTACCGGTACGCAACGCTACACCTCCGGAGTCATCGAGTGTCACCAGCCACCTACGGTTCATAAGCCGCCGGAAAAACCCGTTCATTCAGGTGATGTACTAGATTATAAGACAATAAACGAAGAGGAAATTAATCCAATTAGACTAGACGTGTTAGGCTGAGAAGTATAAACGCAGGCGAACGTATTATGCGTCTTGACTAGACTGATCGAGAATGTATGCTATAAAATTTTAAACTTTATGGGGCTGTCGTATTACTCGTATTTAATGATTTCACTTAGAATTCTGGACTAGTTTGTTGGATATTTGGTTGCACGTGTTCTAGGTGTTCGGAAGTGATCCTACCAGCAGTCTAATCGGGCATTCGTCACATTGCGGCTTTGCGGCAGCTTTGCTGTCTGGCGCGGAAGCAAGGTTCGTTTTTGTTGAGCTTCCACGCTTGTTACAAACTTCTACAAAGTTTGCTGAGCTTCTACAATGTTGGCTGAATTTAAAAAAATCTAAAGAAATGCTATGAAGTTTTACAAATTACCTGGAGTATCTACGTAATTCGCTTAAATTCTACGAAGTTTCTGCAGCTCTTCAAAAGGTCTCGAAGTTCTTTAAAATTTTCAGAATTTCTTCGAAATTGCCAAATGATATTTTATGTCCATCAAACTTTTCGGAACACTGAAGCTAAATGAACTGTTATTAAGTTCTTTAGAGATAAACAAAATTCCCTTAAATTCAACGACGTTTGCCAAACATTTGCAAGGTTCCCAGTTGTATGAAGTATACTCGAATTTCTACAAAGCACCCCCAATTTATTCGATTCTCTCTGAGTTGAACATCTCTAAAAAGATTAAATGAAAATAACTGAACTTCACCATAGCTCCTCGAGTTTCTACAAAATTCGCTAAATGTCTTTAAAGTTCGCTAATTTTTCGCAATATTTGATGATGTTCTACAAAGTTATCTGAACTTCTACAAAATTATCTAAAGTTTCATGTTCAACTGAATGTCACTGAAGTTCAATGAAGCTTAATGAACTGCTACACAGTTTACTGGGCTTTCATAAACTTAACTGAATGTTCTGAATTGCTGCCCTTCTAGATTGTTTTCAGAACATGAACGGAGTTCAATAAATGTCTACACAGTTTAAAAAAAAGTTCTTGAAGGTATATGAAGTCTATGAATTGGAATCAGGCATGGAAAATCATTTGCATTCATTTCGTGCATTCATTTACATTCATTTGCCTCTAATTTTTTCTTCAACAGCATTCCGCAACATTCCTTTTGTTAGCAAGTCAAATCCGTATCTCTTATGCATGACGAACCAGAGCGATCAGAAGCCACTACTGTTTTTCAGTGATTTTTCAGTGAATGTATTTTACATTCACTGAAAAATAGTCACAAGTTCTACCCGCTCTAGTTCGTGGTGTGTAAGAGATACAGATTTGAGTTATGAGCAAAACTTGTAGCTAATAACAAAACCTACAAAAGCTCTATACATCATTTTGCGGAATGGTGTTGATGAAAAAAGTTAGAGGCAAATGAATGTATGAAATGATTGGAAATGAATTTCCATGCCTGATTGGGATCCTCATAAAACTTTGACAAACCGTGTCTTAATTAAACTTCATTAATCATTACGTTTAATGAACTTAAAATAGATCAGGAAATTCCGTTAAAATTCAGGAAACTTTGTAGTGCCTCCAAAATTTTCACAGAAAATCAACGAAATTCTAAAAAGTCCAAAGAACTTCGCAGGAGTGCAGCGATGGTAATAGGAATTCTAAGAACTTGGTCAAGAAAATTACTTGGAGGAAAGCGGGGCAGTTTGGCCAGCTTAAGAAAATTTGAATGGTTTTTAACCAATTGGATAATTTCAAGCCCTATTTACATCATTCCATGTGAAACTGGTAGACGCACTCGGAGCAAGCTGTTATAAATTTCCGAAGGAAGTTGAAAGACTCTTTCAGGAAAAGTTGAAAGGAATTTCAGGGAGTGATAAGACACATGCGAAGGCAGCCACAGAAGGACTTCTGGGGAAGCCCAAAGAAATGTTCAGAAGAATTCAGAAGAGTCTTCCATGGGAAGTCAGAAGGAACTTCCGGCAGAAATGAAAAATAATTTTCAAGCCAGAAGAACTTCTGAGGGAAGTTTGTTGGAACGGAAACTTTGATGAAACTTCCAATGAACGATGTAATTATCGGAAATTATATCTGGAAGTCCCCTGGAAATTATGTGAAGTACCCCGGATAAGATAACGGAACTTCTATTCTTTAAAACTTTCAACAAGTTCCCCAGGAACTTCCGACAAGTTCTCCAAGAACTTCCGAAAAGCTCCCCAGGAACTTCCGACAAGTTCCCCAGGAACTTCCGACAAGTTCCCCAGGAACTTTCGACAAGTTCCCCAGGAGCTTTTCGACAAGTTCCCCAGGAACTTCCGACAAGTTCCCCAGGAACTTCCGACAAGTTCCCCAGGAACTTCCGACAAGTTCCCCAGGAACTTCCGACAAGTTCCCCATGAACTTCCGAAAATGTCCCCAGGAACATTCGAAAAGTTTCCCAGGAACTTCCGAAAAGTTCCCCATGAACTTCCGAAAATGTCCCCAGGAACATTCGACAAGTTCCCCAGGAACTTCTGACAAGTTTCCCAGGAACTTCCAACAAGTTCCCCAGGAACTTCCGACAAGTTCACCAGGAACTTCCGACAAGTTCCCCAGGAACTTTCAACAAGTTCCCCAGGAACTTCCAACCAGTTCCCCAAGAACTTCCGACAAGCTCCCCAAGAACATCCAACAAGTTGCCCAAGAACTTCCGACAAGTTTCCCAGGAACTTCCGACAAGTTCCCCAAGAACTTCCGACAAGTTGCCCAGGAACTTCCAACCAGTTCCCCAAAAACTACCGACAAGTTTCCCAGGAACTTCCGACAAGTTCCCCAAGAACTTCCGACAAGTTGCCCAGGAACTTCCGACAAGTTCCCCTGGAAATTCCGACCTGTTCCCCAGGAACTTACGACAAGTTCCCCAGGACCTACCGAAAAGTTCCTCAGGACCTTCCGAAAAGTTCCCCAGGAACTTCCGACCAGTTCCTCAGGAACTTCCGACCAGTTCCCCATGAACTTCTGACAAGTTCCCCAGGAACTTCCGACAAATTCCCCAGAAACTTCCGAAAAGTTCCCCAGGAACTTCCGACAAGTTCCCCAGAAACTTCCGACAAGTTCCCCAGAAATATCCAACAAGTTCCCCAGGAACTTCCGACAAATTCACCAGGAACTTCCGACAAGTTCTCCAGGAACTTCCGACAAGTTCCCCAGGAACTTCCGACAAGTTCCCCAGGAACTTCCGACAAGTTCCCCAGGAACTTCCAACAAGTTCCCCAGGAACTTCCGACAAGTTCCCCAGGAACTTCCGACAAGTTCCCCAGGAACTTCCGACAAGTTCCCCAGGAACTTCCGACAAGTTCACAAGGAACTTCCGATAAGTTCCCCAGGAACATCCGACAAGTTCACCAGGAACTTCCGACAAGTTCACCAGGAACTTCCGACAAGTTCCCCAAGAACATCCGACTAGTTCTCCAGGAAGTTCCAACAAGTTCCCCAAGAGCTTTCGGCAAGTTCCCCAAGAACATCCGACTAGTTCTCCAGGAAGTTCCGACAAGTTCCCCAGGAACTTCCGACAAGTTCCTGGGGAACTTCCAACAAATTCCCCAGGAACTTCCGACAAGTTCCTCAGGAGCTTCCGACAAGCTCCCCAGGAACTTCCAACAAGTTCCCCAGGAACTTCCGATAAGTTCTCCAGGAGCTTCCGACAAGTTCCCCAGGAACTTCCAACAAGTTCGCCAGGAACTTCCAACAAGTTCGCCAGGAACTTCCGACAAGTTCCCCACAACATTCCACAAGTTCCCCACAACATTCCACAAGTTTCTCAGGAACTTTGGACTAGTTCCTTTTGAAGCACCCAAAACTTAATTCCCAGCAGTTCTCTTTTATGACTGTTATTCATTTATGTGCAACATTCCCGTAGATTTTTTCACAAATTTTATCATCTTCTAAGTATTTTCCAAAACAATTAATTACATGACTTACAGGCGATAACTTTAGAAAAGTATACTAAACATACATTTTCACTAACATAACATAACATAACATAACATAGACCACACCATCCGGGAAAGTTACTTATTTGATTAACATGTGAAAATCAGAAAAACCTCACCAGATGGAAACTTCCGGGGGAATCATTCTGGAGGAAAATTCCAAAAAAGTCAAAAGTAATTTCCGAAAAAAAACTACAACCCTATACAACCCTATGGGGTTGTACGCAATGGTGGCGTAGGACTACGTGGTCTTATGTAATAAATATTATTTGTTAACTGCAGTAGGAGCTTGTATTTTGTGTAGGAATAGGAATTTGAGCAGAGTTCTCTCTGTTTACGCACTTGACATAGATGGCCCACAGCAACTCACGAAGAGCTACTGAATCCGACCAATAGCTGTGCGGCTTCTTCCTTCTTCTATGGATGGTCATGTGGGCTGCAGCTCGCTGCTTACAGGCAGCTTTACGTTGTGAACTCAACACCACCACTCATCACGCGGTGATTGAATAAACACCGTTTGGTAAGAGCGGATGGAATTCAACTTTGAAATCTGTGTTAGGGAAATCGCTTTTCGCAGGCAATCGGTAATAATTTTAACTATCATAGCAACGTGCAATTTTCAATAGTGACATTTTGAAAAATGATAAAGTCTTAATTTTAACAGATTCGTGAAAAAATTCCTATCGATTGATGTGTTAAGAATTAAAATTTATGCCGCGACCGATTTTGTTTTTGAAATTGCACCCCCAATGTTACCTTAAAGTACATGGTATGTTAGACTTAAACATATCTAGATAGAGCTGGAATTAGGCGTAGCAAGTTTTGTAAACAATGACTTCTCTCGATGATTTTTAGAAATTCAAGGCACGCCCACGCAAACCAACATTATCGTCGGGTAGAGGAGGTCTTACTCTATTTTATGGTGACCCGATTGATGACCACCACACACGGTGATTGGAGCTGAATCCGATCAACGGTTGAGGCCAGCCTTGATAGCTAGCTGCTTGGGGGGAGCCTTTCGTTGTGTACTGGAGAACACCACCACTTACCACACGCTGATTGAATAAACGCCGTTTGGTGAGACCGGATGAAATTCAACTTTGAAATCTGTGTTAGGGAAATCGCTTTTCGCAGGCAATCGGTGATAATTTTACAGTTGTACATTCGTGCAATTTTCAGTAGTGACATTCGGAAAAATGATAAAGTCTTATGCGTAGGAATCTTTCTGATCAATTGGTGATAAAATTATTGAAATAGGTCCAGAGGCAGCTGAGTTATTAACGATCAAAATCTTTCATAATTTTGTTACATGTTCCATTTTCGGTTTTCACAAAGTGTACCCCCATATATAAATCACAGACGTAGTCCTACGTCAAAAAATAGCTAAGAGAACTTCTTGTGAAAAAGATAATTCTAGAGGAAAGTCGGAACAAACTTCCAAAGAAGCTGCTAGAACCTTTCGAGGCAAGGTGACATAAAGTTGAAGCGATTTCCGGGGGAACCCTGAATAAAATTCCCGCGGAAGTCGGAATTTAGAAGTAAGTACCCGGAGATTTCCGAAAAGTCTTCCGTAGGAAGTCGGTAGAAGCTTCAATTAGCGGTAGAAAACAAATTCCATTTCCAAGAAGCCAGAAGGACTTCTGGTTGAAGTCTGAAAAGGATTGAATAAACTTCCACGGAATATTACAATAAATTTCTGCAGAAACATGAAAGAAACTTACGGGGAAAGATGGGAGAATCTTCCAGGGCAAGTTGGCAGCAACTTCTGGGAGATTTTGGTAGAAACTTTCGTGAAAAATCGTGTAAATTTGAATGAAAAAAAAACGATTAACTCATTAATTAATACCTTATCCAAATACTTGTTTTTTTTTATTAAAAATTTCTTCTTCTTTGCAACATAATAAATAAATTTAATCTGCTATTTTGAGCATGGTAGGTATTGATAATAAACTTTTAAAACTGTCCGAATGTGTGGACTAAGTGCCTAAATGTCGGGCCTTTACGGAAGCACATTCTGTTTCTGATTGACTATCATAGCCTTCACTTGAAAAATATGGCGAACTTCGATGGGCTTTTGACTCTTATGACGCTGTGCCTCTTGATGTGCCTACGAAATAATGGATTGCTTTGTTATTCAACTGTCAGTTCATTCGAATAATAAAAAAAATAACATTTTATCAGCCTAGCATTGAGACAATCGCAATTCATCATACAATTTAAATACCTATTTAAATTTTATTTTAAATATAAAAACACTTTTATCACATTTATCGCCTGATACAACTCAGTTACTTGTAAATTATAGCTGTCAAAAATCTAATTGAGATTCTATCAAATCGATCGTGTATAGTAAATTTAATAAAAAAAAAATCTCAAATCAGGGTATAATCTCAATGTAAATTAGTTTGCCCGCTTTAGTTTTTGGGCGAATGACCCAGAAAAAAAAGTAAAACAACGAACCCGTATATGTTAAATTGTTTTGGTCACGGATTCCGGATCCGATCCACACCGCGGCTAGCTACCTGAATTCGCGAAAATATGATGGATGAGTAGTTGGAAAGGTTAATGTAAACTAAATTGTAATTAATTTTCCTTTTGTTGAAAAAGGGGTGAGATGCAAAGTAGGCGCCGACCGACCGACCAACCAAACAGGTTGAACAACCCAATGCATACTTTTACACGTGAGTGTGTGTGGATGGGTGAGTGAGTAATGGACGCTGTACTGGGTGTGATTTATGGCATTTGATTGCTTCGAGTTTAATTAGCGTTATCGATGGTGATTTATGGTGTTCCATTTTCTCAGCGCCAGAAACAAAATGTTACACAATCGAAGAGGAACTGGGCTGCTCTTGATTGGTATTGAAAAGCTACTAATTGTACACTTTCAATCATCCGCTCTGTTATGTTGCTGGGAGGTGCGGGAAATCGAATAAACGACAACACATTTGCCGATAAACAGTGGCGGAAAACGAGTTATAAAATACACATCCGAATTCGACAGACTCCCATTGATTGGTTGGCACGTTAACCCCGCTGGATGCCGAGATTCAAAACATAGTCGAAAAAACAGTCAGCGGTGGCCTACTATGGTTGCCAATTTTCTCCGCTGCTCGCCTAGCTGATGTAAAAAAAGCTCACCCCGATCGGAACTGATGTAATTTGGCCCCTAACAGCATTGTTGGGCAGCTCGGATTATAATAATCAAAAAGTGAAATGACTGCTGGCACTGAGCGCAAGACGAGGAATGCAACAAGGTGTAGTTGATCAAAGTTTGCTTTACTTCCTCTCCACTGCCAATTATTCACTCATTTGAGGAAACAAACTATGGACGGTAAAATAGCTTTCACTCCCGCCACGGGTCAGAGGATGATCTTCCTCCCCAAGGGCGATCTCAAAATGATTTATGGTCACCTTGAGTGAGAGTTGACAACAATTCAAAAAGACCACTCGACCTAGACCTCCCCAACTGGCGTGGACAAAAATTGTCCCATGGAAACGATACACTCACTCAACACTCAGCCTGCTTGGATTTATGAGATGAGCAAAATCGCAATAAAACCTCATATTGCAGAACCAGAAGCTTTTGCGCCGTCGGTCCCAACCCAAGCAGGCGTGGAAAGGGGGGGGGGGGGGGGGGTGCCAGAAAAAGTTAAATTGTACTATAAAATGTTTTGATCCCCAAACCGTCTTCCTCTTCCACGGTCGGCTGTCATCGTCTTGGTTACGCCTGGTTGGTAATATGGCCGAGACCCGGCTGGGATCAAGAGAAGCTGTAAATTGAGCGCGCGAGATTTGATGGCGATGGTTTTCGGGAGGGCGGAACTCTGGGATGGAGCGTGATAAAAAGCGTGGAATACAAAACAAAATATACGGCGGTTGTTTGCGGTAGAGTGCAGCTACGGTCACCACGACGGAGGCCTGCGGGTCGTGTGAGTGATGATGGAGATGAGTATCGTGATATACGATGTGGCGAACCGGTCCTGAAATGCGGTGCGGCGCATTTTGGTTTCCGACCGCTTTCTTTCCGTGTTGGATCTTTCAGCATTTCCCCAACATAAAACTATGAATACCAATTGGCTGTCCGTGGGATTTATGTTTAGACTTTCCCATCTAGAAGGCATCGATTTTGCCGACTTTGCCGCATGGCCTACTTGACCAAACCACAACCGCACGGACTGCTGACTGACTGGCAAACAACCCATGCCCGATGGACACCACAAATTGAGATTAATTATCGCGTGGCATTCCATTTCTGCTTCTAGATGCAGCAGCCGGGACAAGTGCTGCAATTCACGAAGGAGATTCACTCTCTGAAGGGGAAAAAGACCTGCTTCCTGTTGACCCAGATCAGGCTCACCTGATCCGCTGGTGCTGACTTGTTACCATAATGATCAACCATCAACCGTAACCTCATCTCAGTATCACCGTGTAGTGCATGCTCGCAAAAAGGATTCTGAAAGGGAGCGAACCATATGGAAGGTAACGGTGGATGTTGATGGAACGTGTCATTACACGCTGTCTAACAGGGTACACTTCGAAACTTATAACTTATATATGACAGCGTAAACGATGATAATCAGACGGAGCTGGGTGCCCCCTCCCCCCATTAAAGATCAACAAACCGTCAAAGGAATACATTTTATGAACCTTTTTTTGTTGGAACACATTCTATTAATAAATACTGTCTTTAATTTTATACAGTGTGTCTACTCATTTGGCTAAATAAAATTACCTGAGTTTTCCGAACTTTAACGGAGGTTTACAAAAAGAAAGCTATTTTTTAAATGCGTTAAAAATATATTTTTTTTTGGTAAAACAACAACAACGGCAATTAACGTTATCATTTTAGGACATGACAAACAGATTAAAAAAAAAAAAAAAACAGCATTACAATCAAATCCATTAAATGTTGAAGTTTATACCGGGAGTACCAATAAAGACAGGCCCCTTCAAAATTATCTAGGCCCCTCCAGGAATGTTTGGTGTTTTTTAATACTCCGGTATTTTGTCAACTGGTTAATTTTTATTTATATTGATTTTTATGAGTGTCTACCCAGTGTTGGGAAAATATCAAAAAATCAAATCTCACCAACGCACAGTGGTTGAAATCGGCATTTTCGTGCGCTTAATTAATAGCTCCTTTATCATGAAATTAAGAGGTACGGTGTCTTCAGAGAAGTGTTTCAATATCTTACTGCGCTTCTTTTGATGTTTTTAGTTAAAAGATTAATCCCCCTAAAAGTGAGATCGAAAATTTATTTTTTCAACTTTTCAAGATACAGTGTTGGAGTCTTGGACAAAGTTGTAGAAAATTTCTTTTAAAAGAACTATGCTGAAGACGCTTAATTATTATTTTTTTTACTTTTCAAGATATGTGAAGTTTTTTGACGACGGTCCCTCAAAAATGGTTTTCTCATCATAACTTTTTGATCTACATTTTTACGGCTTTGTCATGTTCTAGTAAGTTGTAGATAATAATAAAATACACAATATTGTAGAACACCGCATTGCAGTATCTTCTGTAGAAAAAAAGTTATTGAAGTTTTTGTAGATTTTTAGACCATAATTTATGAACTTGTAACTTAGTAGGGGGCAAAATGGGGCAATATACCCATGGTGCATCTGAAACTTTAATAAATTCACTTCAAAATGATAGCAAACATCTGTGAATGTAAGCGATTGTTAGAAAACTATGATTTAAACAAAATAGTGATAGCCGTGCCTAAATGTGTATGCTATTGCATCAGAATTGCCGCACCTAGTGTTAGAGATATCTTGTATACATTATAATGCTACTTTTGAAATCAAGTAAGCCATGACCCAAGACTTCAATCATTTTTCTGAGTCCCTTAGCAACCATCGACAAGTGAAGTAAAATAACATTGTTAAATCTTAATTATTTGTTGGACATTGAGTTGTTTGAAAGCTCTATTGTGTACACGAATCACGGTAGCAGTGCCCAGTTTTCAACTGTATAAATGGCCTCCATCGGTATGTAAAATATCTCAATTAGAAATTTGACTGTCCATGTTTTGGAATTTATGCCAAGAACTATTTTTTAAATCATTCTTATATTCCAGTTGAAATCGATAAACATCATCTATTTTCAACATGGAGAGCAGCAGGAAGGAGTTCGGCGATAAAAAATCGCAGCGTATTCAAAGAGGTCCTGAAAGCCTATTCGATTGATTCAGACATTATGCAAATTTCAACTTCGTGGAAAATCAACGAAAAACGTAGAAGTGAAGCAAACTTTGTTGCAAACTAAGTTTTTGGAATTTCGTTGCATTTTTAAAAAGCTGCATAAAAATTCATATAAGTGCAGGGAATTTAGTAGAAGATCTAAAAACAGTTCAGCAAATTTCTAAGATCTTCAGGGATCTTCGCTACAGTTTGCCAGAGATCTTACTAAGTTTTTTTTTATATCTTTATCAAGGAGACTTTCAGCCCTGAGCTGGTTCCTTTTCGCGCTCAAAAAAAAAAAAAATCAATGAACGTCTTGGATGTTTTGGGAACTACGTTAAATTTCAAGGAACTCTCCAGATCTTCAAAAATATTTGTAGATGATGAGGGTCTTTCCAGAAGTAATCGTAGCATTAAGAAAGATGAAAAAAGAATGGAATTTGGAAAAAAAATTCAGCGAACTTCTTAGAAGCTGAGGAAATTGTGTAAAACTTATGAGAATTCTGTAGGTGTTGAGGAAATGATGCATAGGTTAAAAGATATTCATTCAGACATCCTTCACATCATGTAATATTCAAAAGATCTCCAGATAGACGAAGATATTAGTAAAGTTCTTTGGATATTTTTTCAAGACTTAATAAAGTTTTGAAGATCTCCAACTGTTATAAAATTCAAATCAAGTCTTTCATATATTTTTTTAAGACTGCAGGTTGATCCGAAAGTATTCAAAAATACTCCAGCTACTAGAAACTGATTGAATCTTGAATGATGAATCTAGATTGCATAGACATGTTTGCGCATTTGCTATAGGTGTTTTTTGTTTATTAATTTATTTGATAAGGCTCAACCGAATTAACTTTACACAGCCGAGGATTCTTGTTCACTATACAAAACATCTAAAAACTATAGTCAAAAGGTACAACACAATAAACATTTTATCTTCCGCTATCCAATAAACCTCCTCCACCATAACGGGAGCCGCTTCCAGTGGTTTCATTGTATGTCAGATTCGCCAACGGGGGGGCAGAGCGCTTCCATTGCAGCAATGGACGCAAAACGTGGTCAGAACTCACACATTCATCACGAAACTGTTGCTTTCCAAAGTCGACGACGCATCGACTGAAAGAACTGCTGATGAAGAACAATGAGGAGGACCACACAATGGTTGCTGCCGAGTAAACAGACGATCGCGTGACACACATTGAGAGTGGTCTGCTTCTGTCGACAGCCGAGTAAACACTGTTCTATAGGTGGTGATTTAGCTATTTTTTCAAGAATTAACATTCCAAGATAGTGTGGTTTAGAATATTAATCAAAATTTAACTTCTGTATGTGTTTTTTGATAATATTATAAAACATCGAAAAAGCTCTTATCCGTATAAAGTGCGTGTAAATAATAAATAGGCACCGAATGGGTTCAACCAAAACTTACTCCATTTCAAATTAAAAAAAAAAAACTACAAGAGACAGCCCTATGGGGTTGTACTCAATGGTAACGTAGGACTACGTGGTCTTATATAATAAATCTTATTTGTTAACTGCAGCAGGAGCTTGTGTTTTGTGTAAGAACCGGAATTTGAGCGGGGTTCTCTCTGTTAATACTCTTTAGCATGACGCGCTTGACATAGGTTAGCGACTCATTAAGAGCTACTGATTCCGATCAATAGCGGTGCGGTGCGGGCAGCAGATCGCTGCTTGCAGACAGCCTTTCGTTGCGTACTGGAGAACACCACCACTCACCACGCGGTGATTGAATAAACACCATTTGCTGAGACCGGATGGAATTCAACTATGAAATCTTTGTTAGGGAAATCGCTTTTCGCAGGCTATTGGTGATAATTTTAATTATCAAAGCAACAATTGCACATTCGTGCAATTTTCAATAGTGACATTTTGAAAAATTATAAAGTCTTTAATTTAACAGATGCGTTGAAATATTACTGATCCATTGGTGATAAAATTATTGAAATTGGTCCAGGGGCAACTGAGTGATTAACGTGCAAAATCTTTCATAATTTTGTTACATGTTCCATTTTTGGTTTTCACAAAGTGTACCTTCATATAGAAATCACAGACGTAGTCCTACGTCAAAAATAAACAACCTGTTGCCACTGGTGTGCATTCCACTTGGTTTTTCGGACCTCTTTATAGCAAACTCTAGTTTTTCCGTAGAGTAAGCTTTAAGCTACAAATTGTGATTTTTATTAGCTAGATTATAATAATAAATTGCATGAAACTTACAGATTTTAGTCCATTAATATTTAAGAATTCACGTCGTAGCTGATTGTTTGTGTTTGCTGTTGGTGTCTAAATTTTATCGTATTGTACATTAGATTATAAGTTTAATTAATCAAATATAATATAAGTTTACCTCCAATTCAATTAATATAAGTAATTTTAACTTCGTAAACTAGAATTTTAATAATTCAATTTAGGATAAAGTTTTGTGAACGCACATTTTAATTCGTCTACTTTGTGTCTTTGTTCACTTGTAAACAGTCATTGTCCGCTTGTGCTCTTTGTCCGGATTGAAGGTTTACATCAACGTCAAAGCTATCCGTTATCCGTATTCAATGCCTAACGTTACGGATCGACGGTGCAAGGTGTGTGCTTGCAAGGTGAGGACTGTCGCGAACATCCCCCGACCCGTATTGGTGCAGACTTTCATCAGCTATACCTCCATCCATCCCGTCCAACACTGCCAGCTTTGTTACTGGTCGCCGGAACACGCCACTGCCTGTCTTCACATCAACGCTTCGAATCCTTCCATCTTTCCCTGGATGTGTCTTGAGGACCCTGCCACGAATCCAGCTGTTCCGTATAGCTTCATCCATGACGATCACCAAATCTCCCGCTTGCACTGGTTTGACTTCGATGAACCACTTTGTGCGGCGACTGAGGGCAGGGAGGTATTCCCTAATCCACCTTGTCCAAAACCTGTCCAAACAAGCCTGAACGTGTCCCCAGTTGGTTCGGAGTGTAGTTGCAACGTCCACAGGCTGCTTTGCTGGTTGTACGACACCACTGGAACTCAACATCAGAAAATGGTTGGGAGTCAGAGCTTCCTCATGTTCTGCGCTCACGGGAACGTACGTCAATGGCCTGGAGTGGACCATCGCTTCTACTTCGACCAATATAGTGCAAAAGGATTCCTCGTCCGGGTTCCTGGAGGTAGAGAGAGTGCCTAGACCGACCTTGACGGACCGAACTAAGCGTTCCCACGATCCACCCATGTGTGGGGCTGACGGTGGATTGAACCGCCACGACGTATTCCGATTGGTGAATGTTGATTTGTGCTATCTCCCGCTTCAAATCGTTGCTTGCACCTTGAAAGTTCGTGCCCTGATCACTATAGATCTCTTGCGGAGCACCTCTGCGAGCAATAAACCGCCTCACTGCCATTTTGTAGGATTCTGTAGACAATGAGTTCGCTACTTCAAGGTGGATGGCTCGTACCGTCTGGCAAACAAACAGAGCCACCCATCTCTTGGCACTTGCTCTGCCAATCCGGATAAGGAACGGTCCACAATAATCCACACCCACGAAGGTGAACGGTCGAATGTACGCTGCTAGCCTGCATTCTGGAAGCGATGCCATACGAGGAGGTTGAGGAGTTGCCTTTCGAACGACGCACCATTTGCACGTCTTTGCTACTTTCCGGACCGCATTCCGCAAACTGGAGACATGGAACCTCTGTCTCACCTCGTTCACCACAGTCTCAGAGTTGCCGTGACCGTATTGTCGATGATACCAGTTCAAGATAAGGCCGGTGACGTAGTGGTTTTTCGGCAGAATAACCGGAAATCTAGCGGCGTACGGTGCATAATGAGCGGCACCAATACGCCCATCCATCCGCAGCATTCCTGCCTCGTCCAACATCGGAGACAACTTGCAAAGTGGACTGGTTCTCTCGAGTCTAGGGGCTTGTTCCGGAAATCGTTGATGCTGTTCTTCGACTGCGATCATTTCGTCGGGGTACGTTTCCATTTGTATCCAGCGAAAGAGTGTTTCCTCCGCGGACTGCAGCTCTTCCTGACACAAATATTCACCGGCTTCTGTTGGATCTCCACGCACCTTTCCGGAACAGTTAGCACAGAAGTGGAGCATGTACGCGGTTGCTCGCTGGAGTCTTTCCCACTTGGAGAAACGTCTGTAGTCGATCAATGGTTCGGTGATTTCACGATGATGTGCGTGGACGGTTCGTAATTCCTCTGGTATGTTCGGTTCTGGCAGCTCGTTGCCTGGCCATTCCGATTCAGCCTTGTAGAGGAACTCCGGACCCGTAAACCACCGAGAACCGTTTTTGAAGCATGGACCTTCTCCCCATTATGTCGCCTCGTCAGCCACGTTCAGCTTTCCAGGAACTTTCCGCCATTCGCCCACACAGGTTTCGCTCAGGATTTCACCGACTCTCACTGCAACGAACTGTCGATATCTACGTTGGTCCGACTGGATCCAAGATAATACCGTGCTTGAATCGCTCCAGATCATTCGACGTCGTATAGGTAAGGTGTGGCTCTCTTGAACAGACTTCATTAGGCGACTTCCAAGAACTGCCGCTTGCAGTTCCAGCCGTGGAATGGACAGTGGTTTCAACGGGGCTACCTTGGACTTTGCTGCCACCAATGCGCAGCGTACTTGTCCTTCATCGATGATGCGAAAGTATGCCACGCAAGAAAATGCCACCAGACTTGCATCCACGAAGACATGTAATTCTATGTTGTCTAAGCCGGCACTGCTGTATCCTGGGAAGTAGCATCGCGGCACTGTTTCTCGATCCAGTCCTTTAAGTGCTTGCACCCACTGACGCCATCGACTGCAGATTTCCTCTGGAATTCGCTGATCCCATCCTATCTTGCTTCTCCATATGTCTTGCACCAAACACTTCCCGTGAACAACGTATGCTGCTACTAGTCCCAGTGGATCAAAGACGCTCATGACGACTCGAAGAACTTCTCGCTTGGTCGGAATCATATCGCCACTCAACAACTGCGCGACGTCTTCCCGCAAGCAAAGTCTGAATGTGAATTCGTCGTTGATGGGCTGCCATCGCATGCCGAGGACTCTTTCGATCCCTGTAGACTTGTCCGTCGCGAAGCTTTTGCATTCGCTTGCAGAGCTTTCCCCGACCCGTCGAACAAACTCTTCGGAATTCGACAACCAGTTACGGAGCTCGAACCCAGCCTTTGCATGAACTTGCTTAACCTCTGACGCTATTCGGATTGCCTCTTCTTCGGTGTCCCTACTGTCGAGGTAGTCATCGACGTAGTGGTTGTTGACTATTGCTTCGACGGCTTCTGGAAATTCTGTTCTGTTCTCCTCAGCATTCCGGTTCTTTACGTACTGCGCCAAGTATGGTGAGCACGTTGAACCGAAAGTGGCAACATCGATCACGTAGACTTTGACTGGTAGTGATGAATCATCATGCCATACGAAGCATTGCGATTGACGATCCCAGGCGCGAATGAGAAGTTGGAAAAACATTTCCCTAACATCCCCTACCACAGCTACCTGCCGCTGTCGGAAACGGTGTAGAACTGACTTGAGGGATGTTAGAAGATCGGGTCCTTTCAGAAGCATGGAGTTTAATGACACGCCTTCCACCTTTGCTGCCGCATCCCACACCATACGGATCTTTCCTGGTTTGTTTGGGTTGATAACCAATCCCAACGGAAGGAACCAGGTTCTCCGCGGATCAAAGTTCGCCAGTTCCTCCGGTGTCGCCTTATGGATGTATCCTTTGGCCTCCAGGTCAGCGATGTGTAACTTCACTTTGTTGTAAAGTTCCGCATCTGCAGTCAGTTTACGCTCGAGACACTTAAGCCGCCGCTCTGCCATCGGGCGGCTTACGGGAAACTCGATACAGTCATAACGCCATAACAAACCCGTTTCAAATCTCCCAGATGGTGTACGAATCGTGGTTTTCTCCATGATTTCCCGTGCCCGACGATCATCATCTGCTTCGACTATCGGTGCGACCTTCACACCAGTACTTTCAACGGTGAAGAACTCCTCGACGAGATCATGTAGTTCACGACCGGTTGATCCCGAGCAAACGTGCAGAAGGCGATGTTCTGATGGATCATCAAGGCCTTCCACGTTCCCATAGACTGTCCATCCTAGCTTCGTTTTCGTCGCAACTGGCTCCAGAGGTTTGCCGATCCGCTTCTTCAGTGTCACCATCAAGTCGGTATTGTCTAAGCCAATCAGGATACGTGGAACTGCTCCGCTGTAGCTGTTCACTGGTAGCCCCCGAAGGTATGGAAATTGTTGTTCCATTTGTTCGAAGCGAAGAGATTGTGGAGGTAGCCCGAGACTTTCAACCGTTCTTACTCGCTCTAACATATATCGCTTGTCACCGCTAATACTGGAGATTCCCAACTGTACTACCTTGGATTCCGATTCCGTGCGTGTAACATTGTTTGTCCACTGAAGGCAAAGGGGTTCAATCACACCGTCGATTCCGAGCTGATCCGCAACTTCTTGCTCCATCAACGTAAACGACGACCCGTCATCCAAGAAAGCTAATATGTCGATTGATGAGTCCTTACCGTACAACCGCACTGGCACAATCCGGAAGAGAGTAGACCGCGAGCCTTGACGGTGCACATTCACCTTCGCAGTTGATTGAGAAGAGATGTCTTTGGTTGCTGGAGTCTCCGCCTTTTCTGAATGCAACAGACTATGGTGCTTTAATTCGCAGCCATTCTGTCCACATAACGGTGCCTTGCAGGGCCATTTTCCATGGGATGCCAAACAGCGTCGACACAGATGTAGCTGCTGGACCAATTTCCAACGCTCATCGATGTTGCTCTTCTGAAACTTGTAGCACTCTTTCAGCTTATGGCCATTCTTCTGACACACTGGACATGGTTTCGGCTGAACTGGACCTTTTTCCACAGTGTTGACGTTGCGCTTCCATTCACTTTGCACCTTTACTCTATCACCATCATCCGCATGAGTGTTCAGGAAACCCTTTTCTTTCCCTTTCGGTTTCTCCGACTTCGAAGCTGCTGATGAGCGTATCGTTTCGAAGTCACTTTGAAACGTGACGTTGCTGGCAGCAGAGACAATTGTCGACATGAACTCCCCGAAAGCACGCAGATCTACAACAGGAATTCGATGTTGGTGAAGAGCCCAATCAAGTTTGACTCCCGCCGGAAGCTTGGTTACCAGCTCTTGCAACAGAGTCGGGTTTGACAGATGGTTCTCCATACCCAACGAGCACAGATGACCACAAAGACTCTGCACTACGAGACCGAAGCTGATAATACTCTCCAATTTGTCAGCCCTTGGTGCGGGAGTGGATCGAACTTTAGTGAGAAGACTGTTCACGACCAACTCCGGCCGACCGTACAATGTTGGCAAAGTTTCCATTACTTGCGGGATGGAAGATGGATGCAGAAGTTGATAGCTCACCGCACTAAGAGCATTGCCCTTCAAGCAACGCTGTAACCGCATCAGATTCTCTGCATCAGTGTAGCCACACATTTGGGTTGAGTTTGTGTAGCTACTGAAGAACAAAGGCCAATCCAATGGATTACCATCGAAGTGAGGAAGTTCCTTTGGCACGACATGCCGGGCAGCAAGTTGCTGGGCATTCGGACCACATATCGGAACGTTTGGTGGAACTACTGGCATCCTTGGCGGAACTACTGGCATCCTTGGCGGAACCCATGGAGATGGAATTGGATTAGGGTAACTAGGAATAGTCGTCACTATGGGGTGTGGTAGAGGCACACTGGAAGGTGCTGATGAGAGAACGGTACCCACACAACGGTACTACTTATTCTAACGTGGGAGTTGTGGGGGATTGTTTCAGGGATCGAATTCAACAATGGTTCCCTGAATCGTGGAGTGGGCACTTGATTTGCCGGAAAAGAATCTAACAGCTGGCTTGACCTACCTTCCCACGGTACCCTACCGTGTGAACTTGAATCAGTTACAGCTGGAATTTGAGTCATCAGAATATCTCGATCCTGCTGGGACCGAAGTTGATTCGCTGACTGCCGTTGAAGATCGTCCATCTGTTGCTGCAAATCGAGTATCTGTTGCTCCAGTTTCCTCTGGGCCATCACTGCGTTCGACGAGATTTTGGAGAAAGTCTTCGCAAGTTCATCTTGTTTGGAAGTTGGTGGAGAGATCAAATCGCTGAATGCAGGTATTGGATTACGAACGGGAGCCGCAAATGTATCGACGTTTGATACTGGAACTGATGCGCCGACCGCCTCGAAAAATTGACCACTAACAGGGGCTGGTACTCCACCTACTGCGATGTCGTACAGCGAGTTTTCATCCGTATACCTGACCTGTGCTTGTCTCGATGAAATGCTTGTTTTTGGTGTTGGTGTCTAAACTTTATCCTAAATTGTATTATTAAAATTCTAGTTTACGAAGTTAAAATTAATTATATTAATTGAATTGGAGGTAAACTTATATTATATTTGATTAATTAAACTTATAATCTAATGTACAATACGATAAAATTTAGACACCAACAGCAAACACAAACAATCAGCTACGACGTGAATTCTTAAATATTAATGGACTAAAATCTGCAAGTTTCATGCAATTTATTATTATAATCTAGCCAAAAAAAAATCACAATTTGTAGCTTAAAGCTTACTCTACGGAAAAACCAGAGTTTGCTATAAAGAGGTCCGAAAAACCAAGTGGAATTCACACCAGTGGCAACACAACCCAATAAGCTTTTGTAGAAATAAATTCAAAAAGTAGGGGAAATTACTCTAATGTTGGCCTAAGGATCTAAGATTAGGCCCATCGCTAAAAAGCTGCTATTTATCAATTATATCTAATGGATGTAATGTCGGCCTAAATGCCCCTAATTTGGGCCCATACATAAATTCAGCAATCGACAAAACTTTCAATACCGACCAAAAATATCCATTAGTAACGTCCTAATAACGCGTTCATCTAGATAAAATTGATAAATAGAGCATTTTTAGCGATGGGCCCAATCTTAGATCCATAGGCCAACATTAGAGCCATTTGCTCTATATGGGTTTGGGATCTCAAAACTATGTATCTTTATTTTATCTTTCAGAATTTTAAGAATTGTTTATTGACATATATTTTGAACGTTTTCCTATGCCGTTGACCTATTTATTCTATGTACACATTACCATTATTCAAGCCAGAAATTTTGCATATTATATATTAAAAGTCCTAGATTTTAGTATTGGTACGTCTGTCTAAGATTTATTTAATGATTAAATATATATGATCTAAACAAAAATCTAGTTACTAAATTCATGGAATTTTCCATCCCGGAGAATTTTCATATGTTTGAAATCCTTAAAATCCTTATGAGATCCGGAAAATATGCAATTTTATTTCAAAAAGCTTGATGATATATCATATCATATCATATATGGAGCTACCACTCACTGTAACAAGACAACTGTCCGTAGACTGCGGACTATCCTCACTGTTCGACTTGATCAAGTTTAATAACCTCTGATTGTACTCTACCTGCCATAGTATGAAGGGCCAAAAACGCTATGGGAGAATACGTGAGCCGAAAAGGCGTCCAAACATAAGCGGAGAGGTGATCGATATTATGCCGTGATAACGGATCATGAGGAGTTAATTCCAGAACCGGGTTCTGGTCTACGAAACAGCCATCGGACAGAGATCGATTAGGATCACAGCGCGAGTTCTACAAGGTTCCATCCTTGGTCCAACGCTTTGGAACGGGATGTACAACGGCATGCTGATGCTCAAGCTGCCCATCAAAGGAGTTGAGATCGTTGGCTTTGTGGACGACGTCGTCTTGACGGTAACAGGCGAGACACTGGAAGAGGTGGAAGTGTTGGCAACCGAGGCGATCGACAGGAGCGAAGCTGCAGATAGCCCAGCACAAAACGGAAGTGTTATTGGTCAGTAGCTGTAAAGCAGTGCTGCGGGCAGAAATCACCGTCGGACAGCACGCCATTGTTACGAGGCGCGTGCTGAAGTGTCTGAGAGTAATGATCGACGACTGGCTGAATTTCAACAGCCACGTCGAATATGCGTGCGAGAAGGCGGCGAAGACCATCAACGCGATAGCCCGAATCATGCCGAACAATTCTGGTCCAAGCAGCAGCAATAGGCGTCTTCTGACTAGTGTGTCCTCATCGATACTAAGGTACGGAGGTCAAGCTGAAAACGAAGCAGGAAATTAAGCAGTACGTTCCGGCTCATGACCATGCGAGTAGTTATTGCGTACAGAACCATTTCGACGGAGGCAGTATGCGTTATTGTTGGTACGATCCCTATCGGCATCAGTCTGGCGGAGGACTACGAGTTATATATGAGGAGATAATCCAGAGGAGTACGAAAAGTGGTGAGAATGGTGTCGATGGCTAAGTGGCAGCAGGAATGGGATGCAGTGGAGAACGGTAGATGGACACACATGCTGATACCGATTCTTTCAACCTGGGTGAACAGGAAGCATGGAGAAGTCACCTTCCACTTGACACAGTTCCTGTCTGGTCATGGCTGCTTCAGGAAGTACATGCATAGGTTCGAACACACAACGTCACCCTTCTGTCCGAAGTGTGGGAATGTGGAAGAACTGCGTCGATAGGAGGGCACCTTTACCGTCAGCAGAGCAGTAACGAAGATCATGTCAGTGCTGCAGCAAAAATGGCGAGAAGACCAGCTAGAGAGTACTAATATGCTCACCAGTGCTGAGATTTGTCATTGTCATTGACAGACTTTTGCGCGATATTGACAAAATTGTTTTTCACATAGTCAATGATAGACATGATCCTCAAAAAAATCTTTGTCAAAATCTCATTAATTTTTTCGTCAATGACAAAGATTCACCTGGTAACAGAAAGGGTAATTTCTTGCATTCTGAGTCACATTATTGTTATCCAAGCTGTTCAGGACGTAGATGCTTGTTCACTTTAATGGCTCCATGTAATTGTTTTCCTCAAGCCATTTAATTTCATTTTAAATTTAGCTAATAAACAAATCAGCACATGTTCGTCACTGACAAAAATGCCACTGACAATTGACATGGTTTGCCTTGACGATGACTGTTAGCTCAAACGAGTGACCAAAGCAGAATTTTGAGTATCACCGTGTATTGTCGAAATTGTGCAGCACTGATGCTCACACAAGTGCAAAGTGAAAGGTGGATCCGGGAGAACTTCCACCGCCGGGGAACTCTCCGTCGGAGTAGGCTGAATTCACCGCCAGGGATTAGCTGAGTAGAACGCTGGGAGCTGAATGGCTCACAAACTAGAGAGACGATCAGCGAACTAGATGCACCAGTTAGCTGAGATAAAGTGCCTGCCGTCCAAAGGAAAGTAAAACCATTGATCCCCGGTTCATGAGTTGATGGGTCGATAGGTAGGGTCTAGGTGTGGGAGCAACCTCCCTGGCGTCGGTAGGATTGGTGCTCATCGACGGAAAACAAATCAAGGAAAAACAATCTAAATGGCAGATTCGATATTTTCCACAAATTAGAACTTTGAAAAGTAATCTAGTAATAGCAATCCAGCTTCCTAAAACTTTGTCTCAGACGTCATTTCGATTAGATGAGCCGGCGTTGTGCTCTGATTTATTGAAAAATATTGAACACGCCATTTTGAAAAATTAGGCTTGTGTCAAAATGGACAAATTTCGGTACAAACTTGGTTCATTGAGTGAACAGTTATGCAAAGTTTCATCATCAGTTTCAAAATATTAATGGGAATGTTGACAATACTTCTACCGTCTACGCGGGGAAAAAGGGGAGCTCAACTTACCAAAAACAGTCTGCGTAATTTATGAACAGACCCACTACAAGGTACTGTTTATTTCTCATTCAGGGAATCTTTACCAAAGATGGTATATTCCAGATATTGTTATGTTTGGTGGAAATATTTATTAACCGTACCTTTTGAAATGGTAATTACAACCGGAAACGATAATTTATAATAGTAAGCGGAGACATACTAAAAAAGTCCAAGTAAGAAGGGTCACGATTTCATTAAATTGATTAGATGCAGGGCGGTGAAATCAGCCCTTTGAAGATTGCACACATTGTCTCCCGTCCTGAGATGATAAAGCCACCCATCGATAAGACCCAGCACGCGTGAGAACAAATGGTAACAATAACCATTCGCACTTTCGCTGTTTTCTTTGTGTAAGCCCTTTTCCACACCATCACCCCTTCTTCGGTCTTCTGACAGCTGAAACGCGCACAATCCCTTTCGCACAAGTGTTCATAATTATCGCAAGTTATGAGTATTGTTTGAGACTTTCTCGCAGAATGTTCCCCACACTTCACCCCCCCCCCTCCCCTCATCTAGCATATGTGAGTACCGCCTCGTCCGCAGAAACTTTTGTTGAACTTCACACATAACTTCGACGCTCCTCTTCGTCTCAATGTTGCCCACTCACCCATGAGCAGATGACTCAATTAGGGGGGACCAGCACACTCACCCAGTGCAAAAGCGATTGCGAACCTATTTCTCTACTCCCCCTTTCGATGATCATCCGGAATACCGAAATTCAGAAGACTGGGTTAATGAGTAAACCGTCATCGGGCAATTTTATTCGTTTCCAATCTGTCACTAATGAGCTGATTACCGCTCGCTTCGCCCCCGCTTGAGGCACAAACACAATCCACTTAATACTTGCCGTATTATTTTCAATGGAAGCACGCGACTCACAATGGGAAGACTTTCTCTTTCAGATTACGAATCAGTTCACATGGTTTTTCGTCGCATTTTTCTGCGCACTGACTCGGGATGTGAATATGACTGGCTGATTAAAATTGGCATCCACGCAATTTTACGAACCGGGAATCGATTTTAATCACTACAAATACGAAACGTTATGATACTTATCATCAATGCGTAATCCCCAACGGCTGTTTGCTCTCTGCAGAACGGTATCCGATTCAAGTTCTATGTTTCCAATAATAAAGTTATTAATATCAAAATTGCAAGTCGTCCAATCTAAACACCCCAATCAATCCACCACAAAGCGCGAAAGAGGGAAACCCAACTTCGCAGCACCACTGACCTAGTCTCGAAGAAATTGAATCTTCCTCTCGGATGCTTCAGCTAAATTAAATCTTCATTTTAGCTCGATAATAGCGCCGCAAAACGGCTAATCACGGCACATTGATTGAATTTGAGAATGATGTGCAAGAGCGAAGTAAGCGAAAAAGCAAACCATCAAAGCAATCTTCGCCTGGATTTCGGCTGGGAGGGAGTCATTCCCACCGCCGCCGCCGACTTGGATCGTAGCAACCCAGGTAGGTAAGTACTCAAGCTTCGCTTATTTAGCTGTTGCCTGCAAATCGTTTGCGACGGGTAATAAAGATAAGCAAAACAATTTCACTAGTAACCTCTCATCTGGCGAATGTGTTGAAAAGCGAAATCGAGATGAGTTTTAGATTTTCGAGGGCACGCGCACGCTCGTAACTTGGCAAAATAAAACCACACTCGCAATATCTGGCTGCGCTGCGTGTCAAGTGGACCGAGTTGACCTCACTCACAAAACAAGGTAAAGTCGTAAAAAGTTGAGCTAAACTAAAACGCTTTTATTGAATGTAATCAGGTGGCAGGGCCGATAATTGGTCCAATAAAAACAACACGTGCTCGAACTAATTTGAATTACTCACTGACGTGGCAGTTGAATGACATTTCAATAATTTTAACCCATGTCGTCGCTTGCTGTGATGAAGAGGCACTTGTTTCTGCGATAAGAGGACCCTGGAGGGTTGTTAATAAAACGCTCGCCTACCCCAAATCAAATGGGAACAATTTCACTAGATGTTGGATGTGCGGTAAACGGGAATGGAATAAAAGTTGTAGCTACCATGCAACAATAAAAATAATACAGCGGAAAGCCGAAACGAATGGGAATAATTTTATTCAATTGTTTGTTTATACTCGGAGTGCCATGTTTCAATTTCGCTCAATTGATGGGACTCTCATTTGTCGCCTAATGGGAATCGGTGCGGCAATCGTTAAGTTATATGATAGGTTGGAATTTTTTTCGCCATGGCTTTGGTAGTCGATGACATTGAATGCGAGCCATGTTTTTGATTAACTCGAAATCCTCTTATTCATAACATTTATTCCTATCAACCATGTGGGGTTACTGCGGTGGGGATTAAGAAGATTGCATTTCTCCACACTGAGCGAACAAATCGGCAGGAATTCATACGGCTATTGGATGGATTTTTGACACAAGATATTCTTTGAAATTTCATTCGATTTTCTTATAAAAGTTACCGTTTTATGAAAATTTTCCTTATTAAAAAAAGCAGTTGCATCCGGAATTAGAACCATAGCCTTCGGCATCTGGAGGCATGCACCAACGACAGGATGTTGAAGCATGGCATATAAGAACCATGCATTCCTTGACGAATGCAATGCAATCATACGATTGTTTTATGAAATGAGTATTGAACGCTTGCATCACAGGAATTTTTGACGTAGGACTACGTCTGTGATTTCTTATACCGAAAATGGAACATGTAACAAAATTATGAAAGATTTTGAACGTTAATGACTCAGTTGCCCCTGGACCAATTTCAATAATTTTATCACCAATCGATCAGAAATATTTCTACGCATCTGTTGAATTTATCATTTTTTTAAAATGTGACTATTGAAAATTGCACGAATGTGCAACTGTTGCTATGATAATTAAAATTATCACCAATCGCCTTCGAAAATTGATTTCCCTAACACAGACTTCAAAGTTGAATACCATCACCGCATGATGAGTGGTGGTGTTCTCTAGTACACAACAAAAGGCTCCCCGCAAGCAGCTATCTATCAAGGCTGTCTACAACCGAATTCAGTTCCAATCACCGTGTGTGGTGGTGTCCGGTCGTCGGCATCATCATCATCAGCAGCAGCAGCAATGCTTTCGGCGCGTGTCGTTGAACATTGTTCTCCAGTACACAACGAAAGGCTGCCTTCAAGCAGCGAGTTGCAGCCCACATGAGCATCCATAGAAGGAGTAATAAGCAGCACCGCTATTGATTGAAATCAGTAGCTATTCGCGAGTCGCTGTGGGCCATCTATGTCAAGCGCGTGTAGTTTTTACATTAACCAACAGGTTTGGGCCGGAGGGTCTCAGAATTTTATGAAATTTTGCCCAAAGGTAGAGTTTATGATTGTATGAACGAAAATAAAAATTAAACAATTCGGGGCAGTTTTCGGATTTATCCTGACATTACGTACTTTGTAAATCCATAACTCATGAAATAAAAGTCGTAGAAAGTGGCGAAATAATAATTAAATTATCTCAACTTGCATTACACGACAATTTTCACTGTGGAGGAAATTGCTAAGTAAATCAGGAAAACTATTGTTAGGGCTAGAAAACTAAAAAAAAATCTAGTTCTGTAATCCGGGAGCGAATTGAGAACCGGGGTGAAATTGATCAAAATGTCATACATTTTTAGCTGTCCCGTTTAAAACTTTCACTTGAAGATACCAAGATAAATCTGCATAGTATTTCATCAAGAGACTCTAATGATCGTTTTGATGAGTTTTTCTGGCTTAATCATCATTCAAACAAACCATTATAGGGCCTTCAACAACTGTTGTCTTAGCTTAGAAGTGGATTTTTGACTAAACTGAGTGTCATTGCACAGTGGTCCAGAATGCAGATTTAGGTGGAATGATATGTTTTGAGCCTGAAATTGAAACTTTAGACTAAAAGTTTCTTCTACAAAGTTGTTTCTTATAGTTAGGCCCTCATTTTTATCACAATGAGTTCTAGGGTTGTTCCTATTATCATTAAAATCTAAAACCTAACTTTTTTGTTTGAATGAATTAAGGTATGCATTCTTCGGCAAAGTTATAGCTGAGCTAAATTCAAGCAACTTTGTATGAGTAAACTTTTTTATATCTCTTAAATTGACCGATTTAGAGCTATTTTCTTGAATTGAGTTAGGGTGGCTCTTAAAAAAACAGTTTTTTCGCTCTAGTTTTCTTATTTCGAATTTCTCAGCAAAGGTGTCTTCAGATAACTTTTAGATCTTAAGAAGGTGCAAATTTTCGCTGCAGAAAGCTTGCCAATATCTTTCGCCGATCAAGAGTTATTGACGTTTTTATACTAAAAATATGCACTTTTCAAATGTTAATTTCTCTGATTGGGGCAAACAAAAAAAAAGTTTTTTACGGCATTTGAAAAGGCGTATGTTATTCTCAATAATATGAAAAAAAAACTGGAGGTATGTTATTTTTTAAACGTGTATAAAATCGAATTTATTCATCTTTTTTACTATATTTGGGTATATCTTTTTTATTAGAAGAGATACAGGCAACAAATTCAGCTATAAAACATTTGTCTTAAAGAGTTTTTTAAATTCTCTAGAATATAACTTTCATGAGAAATTTCAAATAAAAAAGTTATTGCTAAAAAACTATTTTTTTTTCAGGAACACCCTAATTCAACTCCGAAAAAGACTCTAAAATGAGAACGTTAAGAGATAGAAATTTTTTTTTTCGACAAAGTTGCTTGCAATCAACTTAGCCACGACTTTTTTAACAACACATGTTTTTATTTTGTAAAACAAAAAAAGTTAGTTTTAAAAATTCCCTAATTTGAGGACCACCCTGACGTTTGCAAACACCAAAAGAAAGGGATTTTTAAGAGAAAAAACTTTTTCGAAGACACTAAATGCCCAAATATTGAAACAAATGTACTAGCACATTTTATATAAATTTGTCATTAGAGTGATCCTATGAAATCCATCTTTTGCCAATAACTTTTTTATTTGAAATTTATCATGAAAGTCATCTACTAGAGACTTTTAAAACTCTTTAAGACGAATGTTTAATAGCTGAATTTGTTGCCTGCATCTCTTCTAATAAAAAAGATATACCCAAATATATTTGCACCTTCTTAAGATCTAATGTTTCAATTTCAGGCTCAAAACATATCATTCCACCTAAATCTGCATTCTGGACCACTGTGCATTGATTTTTGATATCTGCTCCCCCTTGTATACACAAATTAAGGCTTGTACTCGAAAAAAAAAACACCATTTTTATCCGTGTGTTACTTTTTTATTCGTTGGTAAAAATTGATGAAAATCTGGATATAACTAGTTTGTAGTGAATTGTTTACATGTGCAAAATTTCACAACAATCGGTTCAGTGGTTATTGAGATGTCATCGAAACAAGAAGAAAATCGCCGGAGAATTTTGCGCGCCGTCATGGAAAATCCGAATGCGACCATGAGATGGATCGGAAGACAACTGGGAATCATCCATACAACTGTGTCTCGGGTGGTAAAATCGTTTAAGGAGTCCCAGGCAACCGAGCGGAGTTCTACGTTGCCAAATCACGGTTTGATGTTCCGGAAGACATAAGGAAGAAGAAAGTGGACAAATTCGCCAAAAAATACTTGCTCTGGCAGGCCATATGCCAATGCGGTAAACTGAGTAAACCGTACATCACAATGGGTACCATCAACAGCGAAATTTACCGCACCGAGTGCCTCCAGAAGCGTCTGTTGCCCTTCCTGCGGTCCCACCTAGGCGAGACATTATTTTGGCCGTTTTGGCATCATGCTATTACGCGCGATCGACGTTGGATTGGTACAGAGACAATAACGTTGTTTTTGTACCAAAAACCGCCAACCCCCCAAATTCACAAGAGATTCGTCCGGTGGAAAGATTTTGGGCCAAAATGAAGGCCAAAGTTCGAAAATCGTCCAAGGTGCTTAAGAACGAGCTGGAGTTGAAGAAAGAATGGATGAAAGTGACCAAAAAGGTCGGCTCCACCATTGCACAAAATGTAATGAGAGGTCTTAAGGGAAATGTGCGGGCTTTCAACGATGGAAAGGAAATTGAATGAAGTAATTATACCGAAACATAATCCATATGTATTAGTTCATTCCCTGCTGAAAGTTTCAAGGAAATCCAACTTAAAATAAATTTTTGGCGAACACTTTTGTCTGGTGCATTTTTTTTGAGTACAGGCCTTAGTTATCTCTAATTTAAACTAGGGTACCGGTAAAGTTGTCTTTATCAACTTGACATGAAACTTAAAAATACTTAATTTTTCGGATACTGGCTTTTTAATTTAAAGGTGTATTCATACGCTACGATGTTTTATGTCCGACGTTTCGGTCTTTGAACTTGGCCTTCATCAGGAGGTGTAAATTTGTACCGTCTTTCGTTCAGCTCAAAAATCTTTGCATCTTAAATTAAACCAGCCCTCTAGCAAATTGTTGAAAGCCTCTCTAATAAAAAAAACTAACTAACTATGAAGCCCTGAAGAAGATCCCTTCCTCTGAACCGAAACGTTGACGATTATAAAACTGTAATCAACACTTTTTCTTAAGAACTGGAAAGCCAAAACACTTTCTAAAGTTTTCGGAGCTTCCCTGAAGTAATTGAATCTGTCATAAAGATCTCTGAACTTCAATAATGTTCACTAGATTTGCATACATTTTTCAGAATTTTTTAAAGTTCCCACAATTTTCCTGACGTTAACTGAAAAACTGCCCTGATGTTCTTTGATCTATACTGAAGCTCCGGCAATTTTCCTGGTGTTCCCTGATGTTTCGGTAAGGATTCCTAATTTTTTAGGTAGTTCTCGGATCTTCTCTAGAATTCCAACAATTTTCTAGATATTCATGGAGATTTCCTGAAGACTCCGCAAATTTACAGAATTTCAAAATACAGAACATTCCTGAAATTCTCGGAATAACCCATAATTCTTCTTGAAAGCAATTAATTAATGGAACTGCGCTGAAGTTCTATGATCTTCCTTACAATACTGTCTGAAAATAATGAAACTAATTCTCTAAAGTTTACTGGTTTGCTGAAGTTTTGACGTAGGAGTACGTCTTTAATTTCTATACTGGGGTACACTTTGTGAAAACCGAAAATGGAACATGAAACAAAATTATGAAAGATTTTGAACATTAACAACTCAGCTGCTCCTGGATCAATTTCAATAATTTTATCACCAATCGATCAAAAATATGTCCACGCAATGGAAACTGATGATTTTCAACAAGAAACTATTGAAAAAGTGGTTATGTCAAGCATTATCCAAAGTACAAATAAAAAGTGATATTTTTTAACTGTTTTCATGAAATAAACGTTGTTCCCAAACGCAGTCGTCATACTCGAGTACCACTTGGTTGCACCTCATTCTGCTTTAACCTGAAAAGATATAAAACAACGCTGCTGTCTAGCCTCAACTCATTTTCGCTTCGGACATCATGGTGAGCAGACAGAAGAAGCAGCAAAAGCAGTCGTCTGGCTCACCGTGGCGGTGTCAAACGTGTCTCCGGTCTGATCTACGAGGTGTGCTGAAGGTGTTCTTGGAAAATGAAATCTGTGATGCTGCCACCTGCACTGAACACGCCAAGCGTAATCGGCCATGGATGTGTCGTCTACGCCTTGAAGCGACAGACGCACTCTGTACGGTTTTGGAGGTTAAATCATCGCCAACTTTGGCAACAAAACGGCCCTTCTCAGGGCAACCAAGCTTATTATAGTAAGTAGTAGGAATAGAATTTATCTGCCTGTTGGTCCATATTCGGCACCACACGCCCCCAACGACCGCACAAAAGGCTCTTGTAACCAAATTTGAAAGCAGGGGTGCAAATGATTTTGATCGATTTTCATCAACTTTTAATCGCCACGGCTGGATATTTTCTACACACAGTTCGATGGAAGAAGAAACAATCTAGCATCTTATTCGGCGAAGACGACAGGAAACATTTTTGAAGCCGAGTTATTTACGAAAGAGAGAGTCGATGAGAATCGATCAATGTAGATAGGACCTATTGAAAAGTGACGCGAGATTTGTTTTCAGTCGATCTTGTTTTCCGTGCTGAGCACCAATGCTACCGACGCCAGGGAGGCAGCTCCCACACCTGGACCCTACCTATCGATCCATCAATCCATGAACCGGGGACCAACGGCTTTACTTCCCTTCAGAAGGAAGGCGCGATCAGAGATGTTATGCCTCAGAACATGTCGACTGAGATTGAACCCAGGCCTTGTGGGGTGAGAGATATCCACGCTTACCACTACACCACCGGCGCCGCTAACTTTCCAGGTGTTGACATTGGCAAACTGCGCAAAAGGAAAGGAGCCAGTGTCGTTACTTGATAGCAAACTACTCATCATGGGAGGAGTCTTTGTAGCTTACCGGCGTCGTCATAATCGAGTATCACTTGGTTGCACATCATTCTGCTTTAACCTGAAAAGATGTAAAACAACGCTGCTGTCTAGGCACAGACCCTTCTATTTTTTTTTTTCAATTCGATGAGTTTCTTGGAAATCTGTAAAGTTCCGGTAATGTTGAAGTTAACTGAGCGGTTCAGAGCCTCCCAGATTTTTTCGAAGCCACCCTGCAATACTCATGGTACTGCCCTAATAGTAGTTAAATTACCCTAAAAATCTTTAAACATCTCTGAAAAGCTCTGGACTTCTTTCAACTTCCTAAAATATGTTTAAATTTTTCAAAAATCTCTTAGGACTTCCCTAACACTCGTGGAACTTCTTAAAGTTTTTCAAAATTCTGCTGACGTTCATATGGTGCTGTCCTGAAATTATCGAAGCTCTGGATCTTCACGGCTGTCACGGGAAGGATAGTTGTGATAATGAGGTGGGTTAGTTTTAGATCAGGATTCACTGTGCTAAGTGGTCGGTTAAAGCAGAATTTGTTTTCATTAAAGTCTATTGGGATACAATGAGGCCTTGAGCAAAATGTGAGGAAGTTTTCAATTGCAGAGAACTTTTTATAAAAATATGCGGCGAATTTTAAAGGAATACCAAAGAGAGTCCCATTTTTTCTGGGGCAGCAGTGGCTTACAGTCAAGGTGCGTCTTTTTAACTTCATGTAAAGTGGAATTAAATTTCCACCAATAGGAGAATCCGTTTTTGGACGGTTTCCATATGGGGGTACACTTTGTGAAAACCGAAAATGGAACATGTAACAAAATTATGAAAGATTTATAACTCAGCTGCCCTGGACCAATTTCAATCATTTTATCACCAATCGATCAGATATATTTCTACGCATCTGTTAAATTTAAGACTTTATCGGTTTTCAAAATTTTACTATTGAAAATTGCACGAATGTGCAACTGTTGCTATGATAATTTAAATTATCACCGATTGCCTGTGAAAATTGATTTCCCTAACACAGATTTCAAAGTTGAATTCCATCCGGTCTCACCAAACGGTGTTTATTCAATCGCCGCGTGGTGAGTGGTGGTGTTCTCCAGTACACAACGAAAGGCTGCCTGCAAGCAGCGAGCTGCTGTCCACTTGAGCATCCATAGGAGGAAGAAGCCACACCGCTTTTGATCGGAATCAGTAGCTCTTCGTGAGTTGCTGTGGGCCATCTATCTCAAGCTTGTCATACTAAAGAGTATTAACATGAACCCCGCTCAAATTCCTATTCCTACACAAAACACAAGCTCCTGCTTCAGTTAACAAATAAGATTTATTATATGAGACTACGTTGTCCTACGTCACCATTACGTACAAGGGTTGTCCCTTGTAGTTTTAAGTTCTTAAATTTAAATTTTATTCTTTTCACGAAAATGGTTCTATCATAGAGGTAACTCTAAGACCAGAAGGTCCCGAAATAACGTGCTCAACTTTTTGGCTCAGCTCTGCTACTTTCTTCGGTCCCAAGCTAATCGATTCACCCCTCGAAACATAGGAAAAACCAATAACCCCTCATTTTATCTGTCAAACTTTCATAGCGCATCAAAACAAACATTACGTTGTACTAGAATTTCGACTAGAATGGGATACGTTTATCGTTTGCTTGGGACCAATAGGCTAGTCAAGTAGTGAGCCAATTTAAAATCTTTAGTTTCGTATTGATTGTTGGTTCTATTGCTGGAGTTGGAACTTAAATTAAAGATAAACCAAATTTATATTAAAATAAGAAACTTTAATAAGGAGAAATTGCAAAATCTCAGAGTTTGAACTATTTAGAAGATTTTGGGACATCGCATTTAACAATCTTGGATTTTTTTAAAATTAATTAGAATAATTTGCAGAACCTTGAAAACAATTGATTTTGGACTAAGTATTTGTTCTGAGAACACAGACTTCTAAATCCCGGACTAAAAAGACTAAGAGACTATAAATTTTATTGAAGATCCAAAGGATATAATAAAAAAAGCTTAGACTTTTTACACAACCTGGAATCTTAAATAAAATTCATAGTCTCTTAGTCTTCTTAGTCTGGGATCTAGAAATATTTTTGAAGTCTGTGATCTCAGAAAAAAAAAAGTAGTCCCAAAATCTTGTCAATGGTTTTTAGTCCTAGATACTGCAAATAATTCTAAGTTTTATATATTTTTCTTCGAAATCCAAGATCGTTCAATCAGATTTCTTATGCATAGTTCATAATCTGAGATTTTGAAATTTCTCCTTATTTAAATCTCTTTTTCGATTTGTTTTTCTATGTTCATAGCCTCGCTTTCATATAAATTTTGCTAATCTTTTTTTTAAGTTCCAGAATCTCAACTCTTTAATAACGCAATCATGGTTCCCAATCAATTCAACAAACTTGATATTTTTGTTAGACATGTCAGACATGAATAACAAAGTTATCCCGGATCCGTCAATATTTTTCTGAGTATGAATTGAAATACCAAAATATTGAATGTTTCTTGGTTCTAGAATTCAAAATTTCTTAATTGGAGAGATTTTGAAATTAGCTTTCGTTATGATTTTTAAGCCTGAGAACTTAGATAAACTTAAGTTTTGAATCAGAAATTTCGTAACTTTAAAACTTTGCAAAACAAAAACTTTAAACAAAAATGTAAGTCCGGAATATTTAAAATAAATGTGTTTTGCCCGGAATTCCCTTTCAAATAAAAATTTAGTACAAATTATAAACATTTTCTGAACTATGAAACCTAAAAAATTGTCAAAATGCCAGCACACGTTGAAAATGTTATCAAGTACGGACCAGCTCAACATACAATTTGAGTCGTGTAAATGCTTACTTAGCTTTTTTTTTTATCTGAAGAAGCAAACTTTTGCCCTAATTGAGTTTTCAAAATTTGTTGAGGGGATCTTAAAAATGCTTAGTAAACTCAGAATTATTACTTTTCTTAGCCTTACATCTCACAAATTCAGCAAAGCTGCAAATTATTGAAAATTTGTTAAGGATATATGCATTTACAGGGTGAGGCAGAGTAACTGCTCCACGAAGTGAGAAAACTCTGAACTACTGTTCATTAGCCAAAAAGCCTTGACCTCCTGAACAACTTTGCCGAAGACAGTAACTTTCTATCTGGTCAGGATCTCGTGATATTCCATGTTGTAACTAATTAAGTCAAATCCAGTGATGCAACATATCATGAAACTCACGTTACACTCGTCTACACATCAACCGACTTTCGCTGACAGAACGTTTTGTCACGCAGTGAGAGGTAAAGCCATGGCAAACAACAATCATCAGTAATGTTACACTCGCTGCTGATGATTACAAGTACAAGTTCGTCTCGGCAGGCGCGACTGTGTGAGTTTCAAACAAAGCAGGCAACATTAAACGGAAGCTGTTGGGCTCACTCATCAACACACTCACAATAGCAAGCAAAGCAGCAACTGCTTCAAAACGAGCACAGATGAGTGTCGTGATTGTCGGGAATGACCAGATCGGTGATGGATCACAACCGAAGACGACATTCACCAGTTGCTTTTTACTTCTTTCGTCAACTTGATGGATGGTCACGGAGAGAGCTTCGACGAGCACATTGATAGGAATGTACAAAGCGTTACTACCATCAGCTGTTTGACGATCGTGATTGTGATAGGTCGCAACTCTGGTCAAATCCTACTTAGTATGGACACCGTTTACGGGGTTTCCATTTCCATTTTCCCTACTATCCGCATTTTTTGGGGTTTACTGTTATCAAAGTTTAACTTGTTAAGCTCAAAACAAGTTTTTTTGAGAAATACATGATGGTTTCAGATCGATTGGTAGCTCGGCAGCAAAATGGCAATGGAAAACACACACTGTTGTACAAAGTACAACGCGCGAGTACTCGTGTTACAAAAGTTGGCGCGAGTAACGAAAGGTTAATAGAGTTTTGACTACAACTCTATGTCAAATGTAGGAAGAGTTCCAAAGTAATTGTGAGAAGAGCTTCAGTTGTATTTTAAGGAGTGTTCAGAGTTGTATTTTTTGGATGTTCTGAGGAAAATTCCATGACGATTGTGACCAGGATTTCTGATGATTATTTCAATTTCTAGAGAGTTCTAATGGTAATAGGGTTAACTACCCCATTTCCGGCCTATTAAGCACAACCCGCACTTAGTCTTTCATAATCTAGCGCAGTTTAGCACCAAACGGAAATTTCAGAGAGCTTCACAGGTGTCAAGCGAACTTGAGAAATATAGAAAACTTGAGGGGTATTGTGCAATTTTTTAATAAGTTCTAAGCACCTCATATAGCTAGATCTAAAGATCTTTGGGGAATTTCATAACTTAAGAGCAGTTCCGGTAACTTTAGTCCAGAATTTTAAATCGAGATCCCTCGAGATGTTCCGAGAATTTCAGGGAAGTACAGAGATCTTCAGAGAATTTATGAAAATTTCAGAAATATTTCAGGAACTTCACAGAAGTCCAGAGAATCGAGATCTTCAATAGAATTAAGGTCTTTAGGGAAGCTTCGAGAACATCAAGACAGACCAGAGAATCAAAGGGCAGTTCAAATAATTTCAATGAAGTTTTGGAAACTTTAAAGAAGTTTCGAGAAACTCATGGAATTTCCGAAAACTTCAACACAGCTCCGAGAGAATTTCTGAAACGTGATAAACAAACTTAAGAGTATTTTAAGGATGTTATATCAGGGAGATTTCAAGAACTTCAAAAAATGCGAAAATTTAGCTATGTTGAATAGAGAGCATCAACGTAGTTCCATTATTAAAAGAAAAATTCAAGAACTTTTAGCAAGCAGCAAAGAAATTCCAGAGAAATTCTAATAAATTTAGATATTTTTAGATAGTTTCATGATATTCAACGATGTTCCGAGTGCTTCGAGGAAGATCAGATAGCTTCAGAATAATCCCGTACGTACCGTAAGATTTGATAAAGAAAAACCAATCGTTGAGATATTGTCAAAAGTCTAACACTGCTTCTTGACGCCAAACTCGGTCTACGGATTGTAAACTCAGCCTAACGCATTGAAACGTCAATGAATTCACTTCGGCCTATCGGATGAAGATAAAAATTGATTCGGTTTGAGCGCTTCTTTTGTTTTTGGGAATAATGGGTGCAAACCTTCATAGCGCGCGTTCTCATTGACATTGTTCCGTAGCTTATTAACTAATGTATCGTGCCAAATGCATAATTGACTTGTTAACTCTGAAATCATGGATTTATTTGAAGTTTTCTGCCTGATAGGCCCAAAATGGGCAATTAGGCTGAAGCAGCTCTCTACCCTACCAAGGAAACTCCTAAGGTAATGAATTCTGAGGATAGTCTCAACATAATTCTATGGCAAATTTCAACTCTAAAATAATTTCAAGTCGATTCTGAATAGAATTCCAAGGGAATTCTGAGAAGAATACCACGCGAATCGAATTTTGAAGGAACCATTGCTGAAAAGATTGTTAAGGGAATTCTAAGGATATATCTAAGGGTTCTTTTAAGAACAATATACATGACTTTTATGAGGTGATTTACATGGAAATTTTATGAAGAATTCAAGCGAATTCTAAAAAGAATTATGGAAGCTTTAATTAATTCACAGAAAAATCATAGAAAATTAGAAGTAATGGCTGAACACCAAAAAATCCCGACCCGAAAATCTTGTTGGGGTTTCAAAATGGGTTTTATTTTCCATAGTTCAATGTAATAGCTATATAAGTAGACCATTGTTTCTGCCTTCCTTCTTATCATAGGCCATTGCTCGAACTGAGACCTGTTCCCACTTGTTTGGCTGTCGAATTCCATTTCCGCTTTAAATCATTCAGATCAATTGCAGTTCCACCCTTCACAATTGTATGTGCTTCACAATTGACCAGTATTCCACAGTTGACCTTAGTTCCGGTTCCGGAGTATTAGCCGGACTTATCTCCTTGGGAACGACTGTGACGCCATTTTCGCTGTACCACTTTTTGGTGGAATTTGAGTAGTGCAAAGGGTTGGTCGCTCCGCACAATGTGCCATAAACAAACTTGGGCACACCTGGGCACAGTCATAGGCACTGTTTGGCACCCATGGTTACAATTGTTCTGATCCCTGGCAACACTGGACTTTTTTGAGCGCCTGCGCAGTTTGCAAGTGTCAAAATTTGTTATTGATATTGATGTTTCCAATCCAATTTTTTCAAACCACAACCGTGAATTTCCACCAGTCTCGCCATGGATTTTCCTAAATCAAATTGCGACTCCGCAATCAATCCCAACATTACCAGAAAAAAAAGCTCATCCAAGTGTAGAATAGGTAGCTGTTAAAATACCGGGTTGCCAAACAAAGTACTATTCACAAGCAAACAAAAGTCAGTTCAATGACTTCTCGGCACTGCCGGCACAGCTGCGGTACACTGAGAAAAAAGTTGGCGCTAAATAAGTGTGTAGAGTGACCACCCCTTGGAGTAGTGGCAGCTTGTCAAGCCTGCCGCTCCAAAAAAGGCAGTAGTCTCCTCCGTAGGCACTAAATTAGCTAGTTCATGGTCCCAGAAGTAACGAATGCTTCGCTTTTTAGCCCACAACTGCAGATTGCTTGACAGACAAGTAACTTTTTGGGGAATTTTGACTTTTTTTTACATTCTTCCGGGGCACTCTTCCGATCAACCGAGGTATAAATTCTTGCCCTGGAATTGTATCTAAAACTGCTAGGAGCGGATAGACCGGGATTTCCGTTTCAAGCGTGCTGGATCGATTCGCGACGTGCTTGCTCCGGTGAAGCCATGATGTAAACAAATGAACTTATCCTGACAACCAATGTGGGCTACAAAATGGTGAGTGACAATCTGGAAGGAGCGATATACCTAGCTCCGGTCCTCACAAGTTCCTACCTCACGCCTCCACGAGTCATATGAACACAAAAGACTGCCAGCTGAAACATGGACACAGCTGGTTGGCGTAGCCTGGGCAATGTTTTCAATCCGACAATAGCAGAGTGAGGAGGTGCGACGCGAACACTGGCGCGGTAACCATAGCACGGTGATAGAGGAAATGCTTCGCCATCCCGAGCGTCTGTTCACCATGGAGGTGCGGCTCAAACAGCGTCTGACTGGCATCCAGCGGCTGAATAAGAAATGCTCTTCCCCGGAAGCTACACCTAAGATGGCAGCCCCATCACGGCGGATAGGAGACCTTACGCCAACCACCTACTGTCTCTGAAACCTTTACAATTATTACAGAAACCAACAGAGAAAGATATCGAACTGATTTAACGGCAACGACTTTTAGCGCAAAACAACGGACACGAATTGGATCATGGAATGTATTGACGTTAGCCCAGCAGGGTAAACTGGCACAACTCGCCAACGAGGCGCGACGCATGAAGCTAGAAATCCTGGGACTGAGTGAAGTTCGTTAGCCAAACTTTGGAGAACACAAACTGCCGTCGGGACAGGTGCTACTATACTCTGGTATTCGAGGTGAAAACGCTCCCCGCCATCGTGGAGTTGGTCCCCTACTTAGCGTCCAGGCAAGTGCTGCGCTCATCAAGTGGGAGCCTGTTAATGAGAGGATAATCGTTGCCAGACTTAGAACACGGGTTTGTAACCTTACCATAATCCAATGTTACGCGCCAACCGATGCTGCCGAGCTACAGGACAAAGAGAATTTTTACAGTCAACTGAATGCCGTCGTGGAATAGGTTCCATAGGGTGACATCAAGATCTACACTGGCGACTTCAATGCGAAGATGGGCTCCGACAACACGGACTATGAGCCTGTCATGGGACGCCATGGTCTCGGCGAAATGATCGAGAACGGTGAGCTGTTTGCAGAATTTTGTGGCAATAACGACATGCTGATCGGGGGCTCGCTCTTCCCCCATCGGCCAGTGCACAAAGTCACGTGGGTTTCCCGTGATGGACATACCGAAAATCAGATCGACCACATCTGCATCAGCCGAAAATGGAGACTGAGCCTTCTTGATGTCCGGAATAAACGCTGCGCCGACATCGCGTCTGACCATCACCTTCTAATCGGTGAAATCCGCCTACGCATGGCGCGGATCCAGCGACGGGAGGAGAGAATCGGGTGGCGGTTCAACACACGCCGACTTGAAGATCCAGCGGTAAAAAGGTCTTTTGTTGAACAACTTGAGACTCGAGCTGCGGACTTTCAAGAAGGTGGTAGCGTAGTAGAACAATGGACGGTCATCAAGAATGCTGCGCATCAAGAGGAAAGAGTGGACCACAGATGAAACCTCGCGGAAGATTGGGGAGCGTAGAGAAGCATAAGTCGCTATAGAGCGGGCGAGAACCAGAGGAGCCAAGAACGAAGCCCGTCAACGGTACTCGGCTCTAGAGAAGGAAGTCAAGCGCTCTTGCAGACGGGACAAGCGAGCGTGGGTGAACTCCCTGGCCGACGAAGGGGAGAAAGCCTCAAACACTGGCGATATACGCCTCCTCTACGATATCTCACGACGCCTGAGTGGAGCAAGGATGAACCCGAGGATGCAAGTGAAGGACACGACTGGACAATTGCTTACCGACTCCACTCACCAGCTGAAACGCTGGTTTGAGCACTTCGAACAACTTCTTCAACGGCCAACCAGCCATCAACATCTCGGCATGATCCGCCTAGGGTGCGGCGCATCACTCGCGTCAATTCCGAGGTCCCATCACTGCAGGAGATTGAAGCAGCTATCCGAAGCATGAAATCCAACAAGGCTCCAGGGGTCGATCGCATATCAGCAGAGATGCTCAAGCTGACCCCATGCTATCCGCACAAATGTTGCATCAACTATTCTGTAATATCTGGGACACCGCGACTTTTCCGGTCAACTGGATGCAGGGAATCTTAGTGAAGGTCCCAAAGAAGGGGGATCTGACTGTGTGCGACAATTGGCGAGGCATCATGTTACTGTGCAAAGTTATCCTGAATCGGATACATACAGTGTGAGACAAGGATGTATACTATTACCGCTACTGTTTCTCATCTTAATCGACGAGATCATGGTAGGTGCAATTGACCGTGTACCGAACCGCGGGCTGCTTTGGCAGCCTATCACCATGGAGCATCTCAACGATTTCGATATGGCTGATGATGTTGCTCTACTAGCACAACGGCGCTCTGATATGCAGAGTAAGCTCAATGACCTAATGATCTTGGCAGCCAAATAGCGTCGGACGGCGGGAGCAAGAGCGACATAGGTGCACGAATCAAGAAGGCTAGGGTTGCCTTTGCGAGTTTTAGAAACGTATGGAGATCCAACCAGATAAGTCAACGCACTAAAAACCGAATTTTCAACTCGAACGTGAAATCTGTGTTGTTATACGCCAGCGAGACGTGGTGTGTATCAGCGGAGAACCCTCAAAAGCTGCAGGTCTTCATCAACCGATGCCTGTGGTATATAATTCGTGCCTGGTGGCCTCACAACTGGATCTCAAATGCCGAGCTCCATCGTCGATGTCATCAGAAGCCGATAGCAACAGAAATTCGGGAGCGAAAGTGGAGGTGGGTCGGCCACACACTTCGACGGGGCGGAAAGGAAATCTGCAAGCAAGCGCTGGATTGGAATCCGGCAGGACATCGCAGCAGAGGCAGACCCAGGGGCTCATGGCGGTGGAGCCTCAATAAGGAAATTAAGCAAGTCGATAGGAATCTGATCTGGGCCCAGGTCAAGGCAAAAGCGAGCAGCCACCCAGGATGGAAGTCTTTCACGTTGGCCCTTTGCACCGCTGGTGGTGCACAGGACCCTTAAGTAAGTGACAACCAATGCCTACTGTGATTCTTTACACTCTTAGCTTGATTCAGTGAAATTTTGCTCAATAAATGCCTTAAGGGCGCGTTTTTAATATGTCCGGATGTTTTCGTGTTCAACCTTTAAATCTTAAGATCAATCCCTTGATTTTCGTTAGTAGTGTTCTGCATAGAGTTTCTGAACTTTTATAAAAAGGGAAGGGAATCACGGAGAGGTTATCATATTTATTCTTAAAAGAACTGGAAATGGAAATGGTTTTAGAAAATTCATGAGAGCATTTAAAAAAATCCTGTAATGAGTTTTACGCAAATTTGCATGACAATTAAAACGTAGACAAATTTGGCTGTCTATGTAATTACTCATTTAACTTAGTGATTCTTTCGACTCAACGGTATTCGGTTTAATGCTTATTTCAATAATATTTTAAAATTTCCAAAATTCCGGGAATATATGGGAAAAAATAGTGAAATCGATATATGCTGATAACCATACAAATTTCAAAAATACTTAATTTCAGTTACATTACTTATTTGACTTAGTGACCCGGCCCATTCGGCAAAACCCACCGCCCCCCCCTCCCCCAATTATTTTGAAACCCTTGTGCCGTTGTCGAGTATTGAACCATACAAGTTTAGGGGCATGTCTACTTAATGGGACGCATTCAGTTACTGCCCGGTCCAATTCCCGTTGTCAAAAAACATCGATTTCCACTTTTCACGAGCAAGAACCGAAAAATCAAATCATGGAACTATGGAAGTTTCAACTAATTCAATGTAATGTAGTCTACATAGCCAGTTCTTGAAAGTGCCCTGGAAAATGATGGATATACCTGCAATTTTTCATGTCTATTTGATATATGTTTCACATCCAAGATGCGTCACATATACTAAAACGGCCAGCGGTATTTAAGGGGCAAGATGATTCAGAAGGCACGTGTAACATGTGCATCAAAACATGTCAGCAACTTCCCACGCTTGCTATATTTGTTGGTCTCATAAGTGGCACCATGCCGCGACGAGACAAGCTATTCCAAAAAACCTTTTTCAGTCATCGAACCCATTTGAGCAATGCAATGCATAAATGAGTTCGATTAATTGAACGAAACGCATTCAGCAATTCTCACCAAAAGGCAGAAGTGTCAAATAACACTTTGGTTCATTCTTTCCCACTCTTGGTATCGATCACCAACGATCGAGTAAATAGCGAAAATACATAGTGGCTTCAAGTGTCTCCATTCTCAGCACCATATGTAAAATATTGTTCAATAAAACATTCTTAGTTTAATTTTCGAAGCGAAAGGTTCGTTTTTAGTAACTGCAATATCACGTCATGAAAACGTCAAATGGCGAAATAGTGAAAACGTTAAACACGGTATTACCAAGCCGGAGGCGGCGGGTTCGATTCCCGGTCCGGTCGAGGGAATCTTTCGGGTTGGAAATTTTCTCGACTTCCCTGGGCATAGAGTATCATTGTGCTTCCACACAATATAAAAATTCATGCAATTGGTATTGGCATCGAAAGCTCTCAGTTAATAACTGTGGAAGTGCATTTAGAACACTAAGTTGAGAGCACGCAATAAGCTAATATGTACTAAGCAATAAGCTTGAAATGCGAATAAGAAGAAGAAGAATGATTCAGAAAACTTCGGGCTTTTTAAAACTGACGATTTAAACACGATGCTTCAGAATCCAATAAATGGATTAGAAGGTGAAAATCTCGTACCGTACGTTCCGTTTTTGTTAATTATATGATTAGTTGGTCGTAGGAAGCATTTAGGCTAGAAAGTTTAACTGATGCTCCATTTTCCTCGGACGGTTGGTATTAACTCTCTCATGGCTTATGCCCATTACTCGTTTTCTGAAAAGAGGTGAAACTGACAACTTCTTGACATCTGAACTACATCCATTCAACTCACCTGCTTCAACTTCAGAGAAGATCTACAACTGATAAGAAATTAAAATGAATTGCAAGTTATCAGAAATTGAAATAAAGGCCTTCGGATATTCCTGCAAAATGTCAGGTACATCAGATTCAATACTGATCAGAAATTCAAATATTATATTCGGCTATTCCTGCAACAGGTCAGAATGATAAGAAGTTTTTCTGGAGACCTTACACTTATACGAAATTCAAATTTAGTCCTTCATATATTCCTTCGAAAGAAGATCTACAAACTGATCCGAAATTCATATTAAGTCCTTCTGATATTCCTGCAAGTCGTCAGGTTGATCAGATTTTGTTCTGAAGATTCACAACTGATGAGAAATTTAAATTAAACCCTACAGATATTCCTCCATGAGCCTTCCTTAGCTCAGTCGGTAAAGGCGCAGCTACAAAGCAAGACCATGCTGGAGGTGGCTGGGATTGGTTCCCGGTCCGGTCTAGGCATTTTTCGGGTTGGAAATTTCTCGACTTTCCTGGGCATAGAGTTGTGGTTGTACTTGCCACATAATAACACTAATGCAACAATGGTACAGGCATCGAAAGCTCTCAATTAATAACTGTGGAAGTGCATCTAGAACACTAAGTTGAGAGCACGCAATAAGCTTGAAATGCGAAGAAGAAGATATTCCTACAGATCATCAGAATGATCAATCATTATGCGGGGCATACAAAGGCCTACAACTGATCTGTATGGTTAGAAATAATTCTGAAGATCTAAATAAAACTGATCCCATAACTCAAATGAAGCGGTCCGGATATTCCTAAAAGAAGTTAGAGTGATTAAAATCCGAAGACCTTCAACTTATCAGAAATTCAAATCTAGTCCATCATATATTCTTCCAAGAGAAGATCTACTTCGGGAATCCCTCCAAAGAATGATTAGGAACTATTCTGAAGACTTACAACTGATGCGAAATTTAAATGAAGTTTTTAGGATATTCCGAGAGATAAGAGGTTAGGATGATCAGAAAGATTTACTACTGATCAGAAATTCAAATGAATTCCTTTGTATAATCCTCCGAGAGGTAAGGATGATCAGGAATTATTCTGAAGATCTACATCTGATGTGATGCGAAGTAAAAGGTACCCACCATCAGTTTGGAAGATTGCACGTCCTAAACTTGAGGAACGTCAAATTTGTTTGATTGGTCTTACAAGTTTCATCACCCACCAATATCGCATACGATTTTACTAAGTATCGCGCTAACATTTCTATTAAGTCCAGTTCATTGGTTGGTTAAAGTCAACGGCACTCAACAAGATAAGTAAAGATAGTTATTAATCACTAATGTTGGAAATTTGAAAGCTATAAACATCCCCATTCACATTTTCCCACCGTCTCAATCTTTTTTTTTTCAAGATACAAAGTAGTTAAACAAACAAACTCTACAGCTCCTCAAACGAAACAAAAAAAAAATCAAGTTCAACAACTTTTCAATTATCGAAAGTAATAACTTGTATTACGCACCCAGGAGGGAGTCACCGCAGTTCAACAGCAGTCAAACAAAATTTGAATTGCAAACGAGAATTTCACTTGATCCTATTGTTGAAACTTTTTTGTTTCCCATCGCAGCAGGCCTCTTCTTTTCTTTTTCTTTTTCTCCCTGAGCAGTGCCTAATCGATTCTCACGCCAACACAACGCGGGTGCGATTGAGTCAGACACCCCAAACGCGGTAGATCCCGTGGGATATGTTGGCATGGATACGGGAATATGTAATGCTCGATAATTGATTGATCGGATCGACTCCACGCGGCTCACCACACCGGTAGCAGCGATCAACCAAAACAAAAGCAAACACCAACACCCCCGATGCAAGTGTTTGTAAGAGAAAAAAAAACGAAAACTCAAACAAAGGCAGTAGGCCTTGCTTCCTCTCCTGGCTGGTGGTTCGGCGAATTGCATAACGCTCAACGTGGAAGCCGTTATCTCGCATGGAATCGCATGGTTTGCTGGGATTGGATCGGAAGAATAACACTGTTACTTTCTCAGCGAGCGTCGATCGATTCCGGGTTAAGTGGTGGCGATCAAGAACTGGAGCAACAGCAGATGTTTTGTGTTGACGACGACGCCCCGCGTGTGCGTGGGGCCTTTTTTTTCGGGAATATTGCGGATTGCAACTTGCAACGGAGTTGCGGTAAGGCGAGTTAAAAGTTCTCAAACGGGAGCGCTTTTTCCTTTTGCAATTTATTTTTTCGAGAGTGAGTGGGCCAGATGGGGGGGATGAAGGTCGAACAAAAAATTCGTGAGTGGAGAGGTTCTAGTTCGGTTGGATGGGTTTTAAAAAAAAATTAGGTTATAAACTTGGTGGTGCATCGTTGCATCTCACCGTCTGGTTGTCAGTCAGCTGACCGGGGACATGCGCTCTGCGAAAAGTGCATTCATTTTTACATCATACCTCGCATCGATTTTGCTGCCTCTCGTGCACAGTGTCAGACTGTAAATATTTCTTGTTTTGTTTTCGTTTCTTCCCGTTGAGCAGTCAGTGCGAAGATTCATATGAACATTTGAATCGCGTAATTCACCTCCTCTCGTTCAGCTGTTTTCTGTATTTAGATAGTGAACTTGACAGTGGCTTGACGTATACACGCTTTGTGCGTTGTATTCAATCTTCTCTGTTGTCACTTTCTGCAATGGCCAACTAGATCACGGAGGAAAAGAAGCCATTATCGATAGTGTTCACTGTTCGCTCCTGAAAGTGGGTAATACGGTGATTCAGTGTAGAATAGGGTCACGCCGAAAGAAAGCGACGAAGAAGATGAGTTTCGCAACGGCGGCATTCAATATCAACGATCTACCGTTCGAGGTTTGTGACTGATTTGTTTTTATTGCTTTGTTTTATTTTGTTTTTGATTCGCGTGACTTTATTTTGCAGATACTGTGCGATCTCTTTGACTACCTGTCGCTTGAGGATGTGAAAACCGCTTCGCTCGTGTGTCACCGATGGCATCAGATAATTTTCTCCGAGTTATACATCAAGCGCTTCAAACTGGTTCTCAGTTTGAACGAAATGTTGCCGCAGCTCAAACAGACGCTTCCGATTTTGGAGAAATCCGACCGAGAGTATTATAGCATAATTTTGAAAGCCAACCTCGGTAGACCGTTGACCGATGCTCGACTGAAGATTCTGAAGCTTGCGGTGCGCTCGATTTCGCAGTATTCCGAGTCGTTGTACTTTAACATGGCCGATCTACGATTGGAGTCGTGCGTCTCCGAGCGATTACTTCGCAGCCGGAAGCTTCAAATGTTCGACACTCGTGCAAAGTACATACCCCTCGGCATGGGACTAAAGGAGTCAATGCTTGCTGCGATTTGCGAGTACTCTACCGATCTAGTAGATCTGGTGATCGCCGAGATGAACATCAACAATCCAAAAGCCTTGGAGAAGCTATCTTCTCTGAGTCAACTGAAATTGCTCCTGATCAGCGACTACTATCCGTACATCAAACCTCCAATGCCTCCGATCAATCTTCCAAATCTGGAAAATCTCTCGCTCATCAATGTGACAGACGATGCAAACTTCTATTTCAAAGCGGATAACCTTAAGCGATTCTTCATCCACACCAACGGAACGGACGCTGCGAAAACCATGCAATCGATTGCGGAGAACATTCGCAACGTTAACAGACTGTGCGTTCATTTCACCGCACGGACGATCCTGGCGGATCAAATCTTCGAGCATTTGGACCGATTTCCCAATCTGATCGCGTTCGAGCTGGGAGGAGTTGCCGTCCCGGCGGATGCCCTCAAGCAGCTCAATCCAAGCAACCGGGTGCACAAATTGATCTTCGTGGAGTGCCACTTGGTAAGCCGTCGAAAATTAACTATCAATCGGGTTACTAAGATTTGTTTGTTTGTAGGAAACGCTCTTCATGACGGATCTGAAGGAAAAGCTAGTGTGCTTGAGGCAAATAGTGCTCGATTCGTGTTTCCTTTTTCACAAAAGCGAAGGATTCCAGAGGATTCAGTACCACGATTTGGAGCCGCTGAGACGAGCGATGCCCAGCTGTCAAGTGCTGCTCGATTATGATTAGGATGTGATAGCAGTGCTCTTCAGTGATAATCACGATTGAAGCGAGCTTTTTAGCTGTGAACTAATTTAATAGGGTTACAATTGAATTTGGATGTTTGTTGGTTGTTAGACATTGTTTAGATTGTTATAGAAATAAATGAAGTTTAGAAATTGTTATAAAGTTCAACACCAAAACACCAACCAGGGCGATACACAGGAGCACAGTAAGCACAATAATGAAAAACTTACTTTTTTCTTTCACTAATCACCAAAAGAAAGCCCCTGTAAGCTTGTGTCTCATTAAAATACGTTACACAACATGAATCATTTGGTTGACGAAAATTGCAACAATGGTTTATGCAATTCCCCAGAGACAGATATTTACTATTTTTTGCAAGTGGCCCATGCAAAAAATTGAGGAACTATCATAACCTTAAAATCTACCATTCAACTCGAAGATTGACTGTAACCAACCACTGAGACTAATGGTCATGTGCATCATGAGTATTGACGCGTTTCGCACGGCCAATGAGATCAACCCAAATTTGAGTTCAGTTTACTAATAAATCGCAAAAAGTGCAGGAACTCAGATGAGTAAATTTGCCAAAAAATCTACCGAAAATTGTACTCAGTCTAAGAGTAGTACCAATAGACTGAGATAATTCAATCTTTACTATTCTCATATTCGGGACTCACTCAAATTTGGGTTGATCTCACTGGTCGTGCGCCAGTAGGCCAGAAAAAAAAAACAATAAATTTTCCACGCAGCTGCAAAAAGGTTAACCACATTTCCCGGTCAACCATTTGGGACCCAAAAAAGCATTAATTCCCACAATTTTCCATCGCTGGACAGTGTTTAAAATTGGTAATAAATACAAACACACACAAAAAACACGATCCGCACAGTAGGCATTGGCAAGCGAGAGAAAAAAAAACACACACAAACGAAAAAGATGATTAACGAGCTACATTTGATCGAATTGGGTGCACCGGCTTCTTTAACTCTCAATGTTATTGTTCGCAGCTTGCTCGCAGTGATTGCTACATAAATCGAGTGCAATTGAACGCCAATAATGATGATGAATCTGGGAAAGAGTCGATTCACATCAATGAAGCATCCACTGACGGTACAACACTCATCCTGGCTGGCAGCACTGCACGCTTGAGAATGAAAACACACACACGAAAATCCCCAACTCTAGGTGACCGGGCAGCAAGCGCAATGGCGTGTTGCGAGGTTTCAAGCAAATAAATACATGACCCAATTTGCGGTCGTCAATTGAGTTGTGCAATATTGTGCGAGCCCAAAAAACCCAAACACTTAACGGAAGAAGGAAAACAATCCCAGTAGGTCTTGATCACTAATGTACCAAGATGATAGATAGGTACTTGATCGAAGTGAGCGTGGCGTGAGCCGGAGCCCGGCGGTACGACGAGAGGAAAATTGCGGCAAACCGTGCGCAACCGGCTATAATACGTATGCTACGTAAAAATGAAGGAAATTGACGATTTACAGGTCGAGAGCGCGGCTAAAGTAAATCAACTCAACTAAATAGACAGTCAGTGCTTGGCTTGGGTGTGAGATTTCGAAGATTGATGCATACCGGGGTTACAACTGGTGCTGCCGCGGTCGGTGGTGAAAACAGGCATTATTTCACAATTTCGCAAAATTTGAACAACATTTTAAAAGCGGAGTATCAACATATGATAGGTTACCGCTTCGGCACTCGTTAGATGCGAGTGGTTGAACTGGAACACATGAGCGCCGATGTTTTCTTTTCCTCTTCGACAGCACGCTGACGCTGGTGGAATGGTCCTCTGTTTGGGTGGTTGGTTTATGTAATCTTCGCTGGCAATTGGAATAATTTGAACGGTCAATTTTCGGCAATTGATTGGAAAATTATGGCTTCGGGTGATTTGAGTTGGAAAAATGAAATTTTCCTGCAGAGCCCCCAAGCTAAGCGGTATCCGAAAAGTTCAATGTCATCCAGTATCGAGAAGCAAGCGTTGAAGCTATTACTTCCGAATGGAGAGAAGGAATATACGGATGATCAAAACACTAAACAAATATAGTTACAAACGACAAAAATTAGCACGCCAGGTCAAGCTAGGCTAAAAATATCATCTCTCTGGAAGATCAATTGATAGCAATTCCTAAACCCAAGCTTTATTGTTCACAAGAGCTAAAATTTTATTATTCGGAATCATGAAACTACGATATTTTTTAAATGTAAGACACAGGAAGAGAAGGTAACAATTGTGTATGACACATAAATCCTGTCAATTTCGCTTCTAGAGTTTCCCAATCAGCGATTAGCTAAATATATGAGTGCTTACTCATCGCGATTACTGATTCTTTGCTCGACTGTCGAGCTGTTCAGTCCGTATTTTCGCTCGAGTTTTCGATTCGATAGTAATCATGTGCTCCAGCCTGGAGGAGTACAAACAAATAGGAAGTTTCCTGAAGAACAACAACGTGGACTTCTTCACGCATGATCTGCCATCGAGCAAGCCACTGAAGGTGGTTTTGCGTGGATTACCGTCGTTCGAGGCTGCTGCGGTGAAGTCCGAGCTGGAGCGGCTTGGGCTCCAACCTGAGGCCGTGTTCCAGATGAACCGGCGTCCCAACCAAAACACCAGCTTCCGTGATCAGTTGTTCTTGGTGCATTTCACGAAGGGATCCACCAGTCTTGTGGCTCTGAGATCCAAAATCCGGGACCTTTTTCAGGTCATCATCAGTTGGGAGCATTACAAACCCCAACATTGTGATGTAACGCAGTGTATGAACTGTCTCTCATATGGCCATGGAACCAAAAGCTGCCACATGAAGAAAAACTGCGGCAAGTGTGCTGGAACTCACTCAACTGCGTCCTGTGAGCAAGTCGATGACATCGAGCCAACGTGTGTCAACTGCGGTGGAAACCATCAAGCCTCCAATCGCGGATGTCCCAAGCGAGTGGAGTTCATTAATATCCATCGGAAGGCCACAATCAACAACCAGCTCGGTCGCCTTCGTAATCATCGTTCGCCTCCTGTACTAACGGAAGTCCAGTACGCAGTTCTCCAGCCCCGTCGACATGTTCCGAACCTAGCTCCGCTTCCGCTCAACAGCCAACAAGCCAATTCTGCGAGTATCCAAATGGTTCCCAACAGTCGGACAGTTCAGCATCGTCTCGCTGTTGCTGCGGCCCAGCCAATTCCAGGTTCATCCACCGCCCCTGGTTTATCATACGCTGGTGCTGTCTCAGGTGAATCTGTCGACGATTCTCCGTTCACCTCGGAGGAACTTGTGACGCTCGTGGCCGAGGTCATCATCATCATGCGCACCTGCAAGACTCGATCTGAACAGCTTCATGCTGCCTTGTCACTCGTCACCATGTATGGACCGTGAAGCTATAAAAATTGCAAATTGGAACGCTTGCTCACTAACGAACAAGCATAGAGAGCTACTCGATTTCCTCATCGCCGAGACGCATCTGAAACCCGAACTGAACGTATTCCTTCCCGAATTCCGGTTCGTCAGACTTGATCGCACCTGCTCTGGAGGTGGACGAGTGGCCATCGCTGCAAGACGGAACATCAGTTGCCGGTTGCTACCAAACTTCCAGCTGAAAACAATTGAAGCCATCGGAGTGGAGGTGAGCACATCACTTGGCCCAATCACCATCATCGCGGCATACTGCCCCAAGCAAACCAACATCACGGACGGGTCGTCAGTGGCCCTCCGGAAAGACATCATCAAACTCACCCGGAGGAGCGGGAACTTTACCATCGCTGGCGATCTGAACGCAAAACACCAAGCTTGGGGCAACGGTCGGAGCAATAGAAACGGCACCATCCTCAATGCAGACCTGCAAGAGGGCCACTATACCATCTTGGCCCCGGACTCTCCCACCCGGTTGAGTCGGTCTGGGGTCCATGCGACCATCTACATCTTCGTAAGCAACATGGGAAACAACATCTCGCAACCTGTGGCATTCCAGGAGCTGAGCTTGGACCACAACCCGGTGGTGGTCGAAGTTGGATCCTTGGTAAACCGATTCGAAGCTTCCCGGCGCAACTACAATCGAGGCAGCTGGGCGAAATATCAACACTGCGTCGACACAACCATCGACTACGATGTCCAACCGGGGACGTCCGAAGAGGTTGATCGGTGTCTACAATGAATCGAGGAGGCGATTTCCCGGGCCAGGGAACAACACGTGCCAGTATCCAGACAGGTGAGTAACACTCTGAACCTTGACAGCCCTACCAAAGATCTCATTAGACTTCGTAACACCATTCGTAGGCAGTACCAGCGTACTGGCCTGCCTAACTTGAAGACCAATTGTAATCGATTGACAAAGATCATTCAGGCCAGGATGGTGGATCTCAGAAATAACGATTTTGCTAGTAAGATCCGCTCTCTCCCAGTTTGTGCTAAGCCCTTCTGGAAACTTACAATTCTTAAAAACAAGCCTAGGCCCATTCCACCACTGACCCCACTGGATCGTCCCGGCGACCCAGTGGTTCATCTGATAACTCCTGAAGAGAAGGCTGCCGCAATAGGTCAACACATCGTCAGCCCTCATGAATCTGAGGTTGCTGAAAATGCAACCAATCTTCTTATAATTCCTAACATTTTTCCAGAGGAATCCGAGATTACGGCTGACGAACTTTTGGCCTATATCAAATCATCTAAAAACATGAAAGCCCCAGGTTTCGACAACATCCTTAATCTAGAACTCAAACACTTGAGTTCCAGATTCTACAACCATCTGGCACTGATTTTTAATCAGTGCCTCAGACTTGGCTACTTCCCCTCGTGTTGGAAGTCAGCTAAAGTCATACCCATCCGGAAACCTGGGAAGGATCCGTCCTCTCCTTCAAGTTAGCGACCAATCAGCCTTCTCTCAGGGTTATCAAACCTGTTCGAAAAAGCAGTGTACCACCGGCCACATCTGTCGATGAAAACAACTTGTTACTCGAGGAACAGTTTGGTTTTCGGAAAGGTCGTTCGACCGTCCACCAGTCTGTTTCGAAGACAACTGCCATGGCGATGTTGGACGTTGAAAAAGCGTTCGACAATGTCTGGCATGATGGCCTGGTGTTTAAATTGCAGCGGTACGGTCTTCCAATCTTCCTAGTGAAGATAATAAACAACTATCTATCAGACAGAACGTTCCGAGCCTCTATGAATGGCATCACATCGGATGCTTTCAACATCGGTGCCGGGGTTCCACAAGGAAGCATCCTTGGCACCATCCTATTCAACCTGTTCACCTCCGATATGCCGGCTCTCCCTGATGGTGGATCGTTGTCTCTGTTCGCAGATGACACATCCATCATCTACAACGGTAGGGTCATCGGAGCTCTGACTGCCAAACTTCAGAAAGGCCTGGACGTCCTGTCTGAATACTTCAACAGTTGGAAGATCCGTATCAACGCGGCAAAGACCCAGGTCATTATCTTTCCACACTTTAAATCTCCCAGACTTGTTCCGTCGGAGAATAACAAGATCTGCCTGAACGGCACAGTGGTGGAATGGTCCAAAGAGGTCGTGTACCTCGGGCTAACACTAGACAGCAAGCTTCTTTTCAGGGAGCACGTTGACAAAACAAAAACCAAGTGCAACATCTTGATAAGATCGTTGTATCCACTTATCAACAGGAAGTCAACCCTGTCCCTGAAAAATAAGCTTGCTGTCTACAAACTAATCATCCTTCCTGTAATCGAGTACGGTATGCCAATCTGGGAGAGTTGCGCAAAATGCCATCACCTTAAACTCCAAAGGATTCGGAACAAGATCCTTAGGATGGTCCTAAACAGTCCCCCGTGAACTAGAAATTCTGAGATCCACCTCCTGGCTGGAATTCAGACATTAGAAGAACGGAGAGTATTCATCCTGGAAAGGTTCAGAGACACCTGTCTGAGATCAAATCATCAGATCATACGTGATCTAGCACGTAAGGTTAAGTTATACTCGTAGTTAGGTAGGTTATCACTTTTTTCAATTCAAATAAAACACATCCCCAAAGGGGTATTCTGTAAACTAGTTGAAAAACGCAAATATTAAATTAGAATATCAAACTAAACAAAGATGAAGATCCAGGTAGGCTAATCAATTAAAATGATAAATCAATGTACTACCATGATCAACAGATATAAACATAATTTTACTACTACTCGCGATTACTCATTACAGCTTAAATCGCTAATTTTTATTTATTCGTCGTCAATCAAATGTAGACCAGTTTTTCTGTGAACTTCTACAAAAATTTACACGTTCTATATATCATACACAAAGTTTTTCCTCCTCTATGCATATTACTTAAAAAAAAAACATTATTATAATATCTCATAGTTTCATAATTTCTAAAAGTAGCATTTGAGATGTAATTAGTAAATGCAAGATAGCCTAAAATAGGCGTTGCTCGGAAGACATTTTGAGACAAGCCATGCTAGACGAATCTCCAAAAACGAGAGCCTCAGAGCCCAAATGAAATGGATTACTTAGTTCATAATATCAGAGGACGTGTTGGGAATTTCCTTTTCACGTCCATATATACATATCGTAAACCTGTGTACATAGTGCGGCCCAAGTCCACAGGGAATTTCTCCCGAATGACTCACTTCACATCACCGTATTTCCACAGCACCAACGCTAGATCTCATTCGGGGACCTCTGGTGGAAGATCATAAACTCGCACCTATTGAAAGTTGCCCCATGCAGGCACCATGCGTACTTAGACTGCCTTTCCGTCAGCATAATGGAAAATTAGTTTCTCACGGTCTAGGGGCAAGACAGCTTCTAATCATGAGCAATTTCTGAGTTGTTTTTGATGCACCTCGAGTAACTCACATTGCTCAGTGAGAAAGATCACTGTCATTTGCTTTTTCACTTTTCGCATTACAGCAACATATGAAGGTGCACCTTCATGCGAAGCCGAAAAGCTGCTGTCAATCAAAACAACTGACTGACCCCTGTGCCGTTCTACTGACGGTGGACATCCATCCTTCCTCTTTTAGTGCCTTCCGGATGATCGTGATACGGTCCCGTTTCTGCGATACACCACCGTGATTTTGCTGTCGACGGCAGTCTCCTGTAAACTAGAACATCACTAAATACGTGTGTTCCTCGGTTTTTCGTTGGCTAAGTCCATAGCGGCCCAGGTGTACAATTTGTTGTTCGTCTCCACCTGTTTTCTGAACAGCGCTGACGATATCGAGTGATTGGCAGCGATCTTGTGAACTTGATTACGTCTCATGACGTTCCTGTATTTGGTTTTAACATGGCCGTGGGAATGCAAAGAGAAAGTCGACGAAGCTAATCTGACAACTTGATTTGTTCTTCGTCTTCCTGACCGGCTTTCACTTCGATTTCGTCCGGTTGATCGTTGATGGGTTCGAAGTCCGGACGAGGATCGCACTCACCGGAAACATTGGTAGTGGTTACTTCAACGTCCTCCTCCTCTTCGGCTTCGGAAATGACGGCAGCTGCTCTGGCTGAACATTCCACGGGGGTAATGGTTGGTAGCGTTGCCGTCGGAGCTGGAATTGGGTGTTCATCTGTTGTTGCCCCACCGGGGAGATGTTTTATAAATCGGAAACTGTAGTGGCGGATTTTATTGGAGGGGCCACGGTTGGAATATTACTCACCACGTTATGTTTGATGTGCTGTGATCGAATCTTCACGCTGTAGCTAACTTGCATGGTGCTAACGAGAAGAAGATCGGAGTTGGTTATTACCATTTTCAATGGGACTTCTGTTACGACTACTGGATCAATCGATCCTGATGGGATCGTTGCATTACAGGTGAAATTCCAGATGTTTAGAAGAATAGCTGTTTGGAGAGCTTGTTTGATCAGCGATGATCCTTTTGAAGTGGCCACTGGAACTGGCTGCTGAGGAGAAACAACAACTGCTGAAAGCTGGCTGGAACTGCAAGTTCTTGCTGGTAGTAAGCAGACACCGGCACAGGTTCTTCCATAATTCTCAAGCTATTTGAAAGTCTCTGCACTCAAAAAATTTCACACGTTTGATCGAAGTGTTTAAACACTTGATTTTCTAAATGCACAATCACATTTACTTTAATTGTATTTCACCTTGGTTCAATGTGTTATACACGTTAATTTATAGTGTTTCAAACTTTGAAATGTTGAAAATCTTTCACTATCTATTCAAGTGTATTGCACATTGAATCACGCTGCTGTTCAAAACAGATGGATATAAAGTGTTTTGGATTTCAATACGATGTGAATTGCTTGCTCAGAAAGGTAAACATCGATAACAAGAGTTGTGACTTTATCCTATCAACCTGCCTCATATATGAGAACAACCGTGGCACAGTGAGATCGAACGAAATGGTTTGCCTTGACGATGACTGTTGTTAGCTCAAATGAGTGAACAATGCAGAATTTTAAATATCACCGTGTATTATCGAGATTTTCCAGCACAGGTTTCGCGCTTCCATTTGCGAAGCTTAATTTGATTATCAGCTTTATTTCAACGGATATCTCCAGTTGATTGCTTCCAAAGGCAACGAAAAAAGCAAACGAGCTGCTATCGAATAAACAGACGCGTAAACCGGACCGGAAAAATACAGTTGCTGCTGTCGACAGCTAAAAACAAACTGAACTATGGACAATTAAAAATTGGCGAAAATCGTAGAGCAACTTTTGAACATATTTTTGCAATAGGGGAAGTGCACCAGCTATGGCACTACTTAAAATTTGCTGCAGTTTTGCCATATACTAGTCATGGCCTATGTGATTTAAATGGGCCAAAAACTGGTACCATTGCGTATATGAGATGTGCCATTACTGGTTCACTTACCCTATTTTTGAAAATTTTTGTACAGACTCAATTATTGTTTTCTGTACAAAAGTTGAAATTAAGAAGGCAATCAGCAAGCGAAGCATAGTAATCCTATTGTAACCATAGGACTCCTACCGTACCAACGTACCATTGTTAATCTATATATATAAAAATGAATTTATGTCTGTCCCGTCTGTCCCGACTGTCCCGACTGTCCCGACTGTCCCGACTGTCCCGACTGTCCCGACTGTCCCGACTGTCCCGACTGTCCCGACTGTCCCGACTGTCCCGACTGTCCCGACTGTCCCGTCTGTCCCGTCTGTCCCGTCTGTCCCGTCTGTCCCGTCTGTCCCGTCTGTCCCGTCTGTCCCGTCTTTCCCGTCTGTCCCGTCTGTCCCGTCTGTCCCGTCTGTCCCGTCTGTCCCGTCTGTGCTATCTGTCCTGTCTGCCCCGACTGTCCCGTCTGTCCCGTCTGTCCCGTCTGTCCCATCTGTGCTATCTGTCCTGTCTATCCCGTCTGTCCCTTCTGTCCCATCTGTGCTATCTGTCCTGTCTATCCCGTCTGTCCCGTCTGTCCCATCTGTCCCGTCTGTCTGTCTGTATGCAGGGGTTTTTGAGGCAGGGAAAGGTTCGAGACCCCTCCCCCCCCTGTAAACGGGGGGCTCCAATACCAATGAAACATAAATTTCTGCATAACTCGAGAACTAATCAAGCAAATAGAACCAAATTCGGCATGTGGAGGTCATAGGTGGTAGCCCCTTAGATAATAGGGAGGGACGTACAATGCATGCTTTTTTTTTAATTGGCGCATAAACTCAAGCTAATAATGAATCCCGAGCAAGGCCAGGCACATTCAGCTAGTTTGAAATAAACGTTAGTTCCTAATTTGCACCAGTTAAATACAGACGATAACGATGATGGTCCCATCTCTTACCCCTACAGAGGTTTGTGCTGGACGATTTATCTTTAAGGTAATTAAATCGTTTTTCAGTCGACATAGAATTCCATACTTCTTGGCAATTTTCTTGATGACATTGTCAATGTGAGAGTTGAACTTAAGTTTGTCATCAATAATCACGCCAAGATATTTAATCTCCCGAACGCGATCAATAGTCTCATTATCAATTACAACAGAGACGTTGTCATTTAATTGATTCCGCGAAATTACCATAAATTTAGTTTTACTTGTATTCAATTTTAAATAGTTATACTTCAACCATCTACTAAGAGAATGCAAATCTTCATTCAAGTGTAAAACGGCGTCATCTAAATCCTTAGATTAATGTCGCAAAATCGTAAAACCCACCGCAAGTCATTAATATTCATATTCAATAACAGGGGCCCTAATACACTTCCCTGGGGCACTCCAAGGTTATTCCCCACGGGACTGGAAACAGAATCATTAAAAACAGTCCGTTGAATTATGTCAGACAAATAGCTTTCAAACCAATTATATGCAGTAATTCCAAAGGACTTGATTGATCTTAACAATAAGGCCTAGAAATTGTTTCAAAAGCACGTTTTAGATAAAAAAAAAAACAACAACAATCGTATCTTTACACTCCAAGCTATTTTTTCACTTCGCTAATACCAAATTCAGTGCACTTTCACAAGAATGACCTTTCCGATATCCCAATTGTTCTGGTATCAACGAACTATTACTATCAAAATACTCCAACAGCTGGCTTTTAACAACAAGTTCTAAAATTTTCTCTAATGTGTGCAACATGTTGATGGGACAAAACTCTTCGGCTTTAATCGTTCCAGCAACTTTTTAAATAGGAACCACTAAGGATTCCTTCCAAATTTGTGGCACATGCCCAGTTTGCAATGATTCATTAATAAGTTCCAGCAAGATGAGGCCAATGACATGAAAGCAATCTTGAATAACTCCAGCATTAACATTATCTAGTCCAGTCGATTTTACTAATCAAAAACAAATAACTCTAAGTTCATCTAATGTAGTTTGGTGAAAACCTTCAAATCAAAAACTATGATTACACTTTTCAAAAAAACCTCTGATGATCTTCCCATATGAAGAAGTCCACTCTTATGAAAATGTAAAAAAAGCACTAACAAGAAGTTCAAAAAATTTACCAACAATTGTTTTTCTACAAGAAACTTTCAAAAAGAAACTAACAAATAGAAGCTTCGAGAAAAATGTTTCTAAACGAAGCATGTAAATATAGGTCTGGAAGAAGCTTCCAGAAAAGAAGCTTCTAGAAAGAAATTTCTAGAAATTGCTTCTGAAAGTAGATTTTAGACGAAGCAGTTTATTGAAAGAAGCTTCTAGAAGAATGTACGAGAAAATAATTCAAGAAAATTAGAAAAATTTCAATTGAAGAACATGTTTGTTTAAAATTTTAAAAAAGCATATGATTTAAAGATAAATGTGTTCTCGAGAAATCAGTATTACTAGGTGGGGTGAAAAGTAATCTCCTTGACCGCCAGAATGCGCTGCTACTGCAAACAAGTAAAGTGCCTTATAGTCCGTTCATATTTAGGCAGACATGCTAAATTTAAGTGCGATACTGTCTTTAGTTTTGTTATGACAGCTGATTGTGGTTGACGTGTTTGGCATCATGTTGAGTATGGATAGAAACGATTTTCGTTCTCTCATAAAACATTATTTTTTGAGAGGCAAAACAGCGAAGGAAACAAAAGAAAAGTTGGATAAATATTATGCTAATGCTCCGTCAGATTACACCGTCAAATATTGGTTTCGAGAGTTTCGTGGTAGCCGCAACTCCACTACCGATCAAGTCCGCAGCGGCAGGCCCTCCGATGCGGTTACAGAGGGCAATGTCAAAAAAATACATGAAATGGTGCTGGCTAACCGGAAAGTGAAGGTGCGCGAGCTATCAGATACCGCAAAGATTAGTACTGAGCGCACACGCCATATTTTGGTCGAGATTCTGCATATGAAAAAGTTATCCTGCCGCTGGGTGCTCACTCTTGACCAAAAACACGAACGCGAGAGCACTTCGAACGAGTGTTTGGACTTGCTGATGCGGAATCGGGCGGACTTTTGGCGTCGATTGGTAACTGTTGATGAAACCTGGATCCACTATTACACCCCAAAGAATAGAATGAGTGCCGGGCAATGGACTGAAGCCGGCACGAGTGTTCCGAAGTGGCCGAGGGAGGCTCGATGAGTCGGAAAGGTTGTCGGCTTTCTGGGATTGTCATGGCATACACTTCGTGGACTACCTCGTAAAAGGAAAAACCATGAACAGCGAGTACTACTGTGCATTATTGGAGCGATTGAAGGCCGAAATCGCTGCAAAACGGTTCACATGAAGCGAAAAAAAGCGCAATCACAGTTAAAATCAATGACTTACGGCTCCAATTGGTTCCGCATCTACCTTATTCGCCCGATTTGGCTCCCTCAGACTATTATCTCTTCCCAAACCTCAAAATATCGCTCATCAATAAAAAAAAACTAAAGGGTGATACGGTCAAAATTTGGCCAATATCAACTTGACGTATTTCTTTCAATTTTGCATTTAAAAAACCTGAACACCCCTCATTTTGAAGGTGTGTGTGTGTGTAGAATGTTGCTCCTATTTTGATTTTGGAATTCACTCTTCAGTTGTCAAAATGCCGTCCAAGCAAGAAGAGCAGCGTATCAAAATTTTGCTCGCGCATCGCGAAAATCCGAGCTACTCGCACGCAAAGTTGGCAAAATCGCTAAAAGTTGCCAAATCAACCGTTACAAATGTAATTAAAGTGTTTGGGGAACGTTTGTCGACAGCCAGGAAGTCTGGATCGGGGGGAAATCGAAAACCGGAAGCCGCTGAGACGACAAAGAGAGTTGCCGGTAGTTTCAAGCGAAACCCTAACCTCTCTCTCCGAGATGCCGCAAATAAGCTGGGTGTATCGTCTACAACCGTGCATCGAGCCAAAAAACGAGCCGGACTATTGACTTACAAGAAGGTAGTGACTCCAAATCGCGATGATAAACAAAATACGACGGCCAAAGCGCGATCCCGGAGGCTGTACACGACGATGCTGACGAAGTTTGACTGCGTGGTAATGGACGACGAAACCTACGTCAAAGCCGACTACAAGCAGCTTCCGGGACAGGAGTTTTATACGGCAAAAGGAAGGGGAAAGGTAGCAGATGTTTTCAAGCACATGAAACTGTCAAAATTCGCAAAGAAATATCTGGTTTGGCAAGCCATCTGTACCTGTGGCTTGAAAAGCAGCATTTTCATAGCTTCCGGGACTGTCAACCAAGAAATTTACGTGAAAGAGTGTTTGAATAAACGTCTGCTGCCTTTCCTGAAGAAACACGGTTGTTCCGTACTGTTGTGGCCGGATTTGGCATCTTGCCATTACGGTAAAAAGGCCATGGAGTGGTACGCCGCCAACAACGTGCAGGTGGTTCCCAAGGACAAGAACCCTCCCAACACGCCAGAGCTCCGCCCAATTGAGAAATACTGGGCTATTGTCAAGCGGAACCTAAAGAAGACCAAAAAAACTGCTAAGGACGAGCAGCAGTTCAAGGCAAACTGGCTTTCTGTGGCGAAGAAGGTGGACAAGGTGGCTGTACAAAATCTGATGGCAGGGGTCAAGCGTAAGGCCCGGCAATTCGGATTTGGAAAAGCGGAAGCCTAACTGAATATTTTCCCTGAATTTTATACTAATTGAACTTGAAAAAGAAATTTAATTTGATTTTTTAAATAAACGATTTCACCGATTTACACGCGTTTTCCCTTGACCAAATTTTGACCGTATCACCCTTTATAAGGAACAGCCATAAGGGGTTGTACGCAATGGTGACGTAGGACTAGGTGGTCTTATAAAATAAATGTTATTTGTTAACTGCAGCAGGAGCTTGTGTTTTGTGTAGGGGAATAGAAATTTGAGCGGGGTTCTCTCTGTTTTTACTCTTTAGTATGACTATGATTGGCTAAAAAGAACCTTTTGATATGCCTTTTAGTTGGGCAGTTGGAGGCAGCATGCATAGCTAGCTGCTTGGCGTGGAGCCTTTCGTTGTGTGCTGGAGAACACCACCACTCATCACGCGGTGATTGAATAAACACCGTTTGGTGAGACCGGATGGAATTCAACTTTGAAATCTGTGTTAGGGAAATCGCTTTTCGCAAACGGTGATAATTTTAATTATCATAGCAACAGTTGCACATTTTCAATAGCGACATTTTGAAAAATGATAACTTTAACAGATGCGTAGAAATATGTCTGATCATTTGGTGATAAAATTATTGAAATTGGTCCAGGGGCAGCTGAGGTATTAACGTTCAAAATCTTACATAATTTCGTTACATGTTCCATTTTTGGTTTTCACAAAGTGTACCCCCATATAGAAATCACAGACGTAGTCCTACGTCAAAAATCAGCTCACGTGAGGAAATCATCGAAGCCGCGGAGGAGTATTTTACAGATCTTCCGGAAAATTACTTTTCGGACGGGATCATGAAGTTGTAAAATCGCTGGAATAAGTGTATCGAGCTGAAAGGGGACTATATTGAATAAAATAAAAAAACATTAAAAAAAATCATTCTCAAGGAGGTTACTTTTCACCCCACCTAGTAATTGAATAACGAAGAGTATTCTGTACTCGTTTTCTACCTCGATTAGTATTAAATAAACAATTTACATTATTTTGAAAGCCTTTCGACGAACACATTGGTGAATCGGTTCATGTCGCAAAACATTTCAAATTCTGCATACTTTTCATGCAAATCTGTAATAGAATCTTACATTTCCCGGTTCTAATGGAACTTAGAACAAGTTCAAGGAATTTCGAAGAAGTTTAGAATTTATCTTAGAAGTTAAGAAAAACTTTGTAGACGTTCAATGAAAATTGCAAGAGTTATAATTGATTCGTTCAAATTCAACATACTGGGTTTGTTTGAATTTATGGAACTGAGTTTAAGGTCTAGAAACTAAATGGAAATAGAGGAGCCTTTGGTAGCATTTTATAGAATTTTCGATAACAATGAAATTCTCTGGATGTTTTTCAGTACATTATTATTGTTCTGATAGGAGAAATGGCTCTAATATTGGCCTATGAATTTAAATATTGAGCCTTCGATGATTTCTCATGATTTTCAATTTTTCTTAGAACAATGCGTCATCTGCACAAAACAAATGGATATTTTTGTTAACTAGTAAACAATTGGCAAATAATGGTTTCCTTCGAAATGTATGTATGAGCTCAACATTCGGGACACTTGGGCCGACATCAGCATGAGCATGAGCATGAGAATTGACGACCATATATTTCAGTAGTTGCTACCAGATTTAGCGAAATTTGCACAAAGAACCATATGAATGGGGCTTGGGACTAGCAATCCATTCTCAGTGTACGAAATCCGGAGAATCCATATTTTTAAGGTGAGGGAAAGGATTGTTATTTCAACAACCGTTGCTACTAGAGACCGAGTATACCTCTGCATCACCACGGTTGTCACATGAAGGACGTTTTTGTTAGTGGGAAGGGAAATTTAGATCCGGATTCACATTGAAAAGTGATGCGCCCTTTTAAAACCTGTTAAGCAAATGACGCGACCCTATCAACTCAGTAATTTAAAGAAGCTTGGGTTTTAACCCACGATCTTCTGCTCAGTAAGCAAAAACGGTCGCTCTAAGGCCACCGTGCCCCTTACATTACAACAAGCTACGACCGATGATCGTTCAGTATCGGTTACAAGAAGCTATTGAAATAAAATTAAAGCATCCAAAGTAGTTAACAATGTCTTCCGAACCGATACAGACGTACGTCACATTTGTCTAAATATGTTTATTACTTTTCTGAATTGTTCCTCCAATTTCTGTTATTAACGATTCGCTCTGGATATATTAACTTAGTAATGTAATGAGGTTTGGGTTTTAACTCATGAAATTCTACTCATTAAGCAAAACCAGTTGCTCTATAGCCACCGTGCCCCTTACATTACCACAATCTACTACCGACTCAACAAAAAGTTATTCAAATGAAGCGACGTCTCTGAAAGCAGCCAACAATGTCTTCCAAACTGGATCACGCATACACCCTTTCCGAAATTCATGGTTTAAACTATTCAACTTTTGGTTATTAACTACGCTTTGTGCTTTTGGAACCCAACGATGGTGGTTTATTCTGTTGAGGGAGAGCTTGGGAATAAACCCATGATATTCTGATCACTAAGCAAAACCGCCCTTCTAAGTTGAGAGCACGCAATAAGCTAATAGGCGATAAGCAATAAGCTTCAAATGCGTAGAAGAAGGACATGACAGTTACGTTCATGAATGGAAAGTGTGTTTTCAACAAATGAAAAATTAAGGTAAAGCATTCTTACTCGTGAGATTGTATCTAAAAAAATTAATTACTCAAATAAGGGTATTATTCAATTAGCAGCTGTCATCCACAACTGAAATTTTATAAACCTGCTAATCTATCTGATTTCATCATACCTATTAAGCGCAACGCTTTGGCTGTATTCCATAGAAACGTATTTTTCACTTTTAGGACCACAATGCAATTATGAACAGAAGCAAATAAATGAGCTAGTTATGATTTCATATAATGAGAATCCTGCCCAGAACATGTGTAAAATAACATAAAAATATTATTGTGCCATCGACGTGAAGGAATTAAAAAAAAATCACATTGATTTTCCACCAGAAAAAGCTCAAAGCTACCACTCATCTGGTCATATCTCAAAAACTATCTGTCCAAATCCCTTGCCCTTGGAAACACATCAAGTAGAAGAGTTTTCCAAAGTGTGAGCCCAAAATATTAAGAAATAGAAAATCCCGCCCATGGTGAAAATAAGCCATTTTTGACCATTTTCTTACCTGCCGTTAATCAGTATGTTTACTGTACTTACTATAACACAAACAAAATGTGGGTTAAACTATGTGAATCTTCATTAAAAAACCATCAAATTGTTTGAACGTCAATTTCACGTTGTTTGATCACGAATAGCTTATTTGATTGTGGAGTAATCTTTCTGAAAGATGATTTTTTTTAATCTCGAAAATTCAGGGTTGTAGTCTAGAGGGATGTAGGCACTTCATAACAAAATCAAAAAAGACATTTGTTCAGAATGCCAAAATAAGAGTTTTGGCCAAGTTTGGCTCAAATCGATGACATCGACCACAGGTGGTGTACCCACATGAGCTGGAATGACCCGTATATGGTAAGTTTTCTTGGAAGCACTTGAAAGATCTCCAGCTCATCGAAGATTACTGGATAGTTTTTCAACACTTTAGGTTATTCACATAATACTCTGATGATCTCAAGCTGATCAAAAATTAAAATTTTAAATGATAAAATTAAATAATAAATTATTTTTTTGTTATTAGAGGATTAAGGACTGTTCAGTTTCTAAACCGAACACTTACTTTCAGTCACAACTTGTTTATTTGATGCTTGATGCTATCTTCGGCAAGTATGAAGCTCTGCTTAATAATAAACATTATTTTGAAACAGCATATAATTTTTACGAAATTTAAAATCACATGTACTCTAAAATGCATTTTTTTAAATCAATACATATATAACTAGAACACCAGATAAATATTTTAAATTTCAGCTCTTCTAAACAATGTTAAACCAGAGACAAACCAGCCCAAGGCTGAAAGTCTCTTAAATAAAGAAAAAAAAAAAAAAAAAAAAAAACAATGTTAAACACCTACTAACAAAATTGTAGAACAAAGTGTATGATCGATTTCGCAACATATATCGGTGTAATTTTTCATCCCAGGTTTGCAACACCAGAAAACTAACTAATTTGTCTCAATAATTTCGATACTCTTCTCAATCCAAACAAATGTAAACAAATTAAAGCTTTTTGCAGCTTTGGAAAAATCGAGCAATTGTTGTTTTCTATACATTTTGCCATACAAACTTTAAAGTACTCCCGCAAACCAGAACGTAAACGAGTTCGTTAAAATTTGGCTCAGTTGTATGGAATGGTAAACTTCAATCAAATTCATTGGAAAAAAAACATACCTTTCTAATGAATGATATACTCTGCAACGATGTAACAAAATATCAAGACCGACAGTAAATTAATCGTATTCCAAATGACCCGCATAAATCCATCAACCAACCCACGCGATGACAGCTTTAGGCATTATTTCTTGGGATAGACACTCTCTCTCTCATTTTAAAATCCCCCTTTACAGCCCACGCCACTTCGAAATAGGACATCACGCCGCAAGAAAAATATACACGAAACATAAAAGGGGACCAACCGGTCCTTTGTACATTGAAAGAAAAAAAAAAATGCGAACAATGTAAAACAAAGCCAATCCCTGAAGGCAATTTGCGGTTTCAATCCCCTTGTTATGGTTATCATTGTAGAACCGCTCCCACCCAAACTCTCCCGTACAAACAAGAACGCAATTGATTGGCCACTGCTGAACTGAGCAGCGTCGTAACAAGAAGAACAAGCAGCGAATAGTCCTAATTACGACCCAACGCTTCCGCCATATCAAAACCCGACCACGACTGATGATTCGCATTCCGCAATGATTGCCAGCACACGGCAACCAATCATTCGCGCTTACTTGGATCGCCTTCAGCTGCATTGGAACCTATGGCCGGACAGGAACCAGTTCTGCATGGCCTACTATTTCGCATGGACCCGGGATGCAACGAACGTGTGACACACTTCGAGTCCCGGTTGCAGTAGCAGGTTTTTCTTTCACTAACTGACCTATTATAAAAAGTCCGCAATGGGAAAGTTGACTGGGCGCTCGCTCGTTTGTGACTCCGCTAAACACTTTACTAACCTTCGCTCGAAACCGTGTTGAAGAAAAGCAGGAACAGCAGTAGGATTATCCTCGGCAGAATCTTCATTTTGGGTGTGGGGGGTACAGACTGTTTGTCAGAAATATTTGTTGGTATCTTCTTTATTGCACACACGACTACCGGCAGCTTCCACTGGATTATATCACAATCGAGATTTTCTTTCACATAATTCTTCCGTCATCAGCATCGTACGCATCTCATCCACTTCACCGAGATTGATCGATTCTCATCGATGGCTGCTGCTTATTGCATTCCACATATTTTTTTTTATAACTCAGCTTAAATTTTCATCCAATCTTCGTAAACACGTAGCTAGAATTTCATTAGCATCACATTTTGAGCGTCACTCACACAGCCGCAGCATGATCGACTTCTGTCTGCTGGTATTTTGTATTTTCCTATATCCAAATTTTCACTCAATCATCGTTATTCAGAATGGGGAAATTTAAAATAAAACGGTTAGGAGCTCACTCCTTCCACCAATCAACCAAAGCACTCCCCCTGTAGCGGTATCTATGGAAACTGCGCACTGTCACAGTAGGCACCACCGAATGGTTGCACAACCCATTTCTGCAAGCAACAACTTTGTCACCGTCGAAAGCAAAAATTCCGGAAGCAACGCGAACAGATTTTTCACACTCTGCTGACACAACAATAGCAGTACCTGCTCTGATCTGGACTCACTCTTTTCTTCCGACACAGCAGACACTCGGGTAAGGTAATTTGCTTTGAGCCAGCCGCGGAACGGCGGAGAAAAACGAAGAAAACGGTCCACCCGGAGTGGATGGCGTTGCGCGAATAAGCCCAAGTCTGCTGCGATGAGCCCATCAACCGGCAGAGGTGGCTGTTGGTGGCTCTTGTGCGAAAAAAAAGCTCCTGCTCTTCTTGCTCACTAGTTTTGCCATAACAGGCAAGAAAGAAAGTACCAAAGAAAGCAATCGAGAGCAGAACAGGTGAGAGATCTGGCCATGATCGTGCCGACGAATTCCGGTGGAATGGAGGAAAACAAGCTTTCGGTGGGAGTGAGAGATGGAGACAGGTGCACGGGTTTGCAGAAAATGAGCTTTGCTCGGAGAGTGATTTTAGATAATTTCTCAGATTGCAAAAGTAAATGAAAGTCGGAGAAGTTGTCCGGTATGAGCTTTCAGGTTTTGGAGAGTTGTGGAGAGTTTGGGTCTGGATAAGGCAGTCCCGTTGATGCCGGGTTGAGGTCCTAGAAAATGTATGCAGGGGCGGGTAGCTTAACGGAACTACAAGAACTTGTAACATTGCCATTTAAAATGCATTGATATACAAGTTACAAATCGTTGTAGACTTTATCGTGCTGATAATAATGCCAGGCTGTTAGGCAACAATTTTGGACACTTTTAAAAGTTAAGTCCTTGTCATGCTCAAAATAGCAAACCTCCACGTTAATGTAACATAATTACTATGTAAAATTAAAATAGGCAGCTATTTGGACACGTAAATGTTATTATCTTCAGAAAATTATAACTATATACACTTAGAAATTATTGCCGTTTTTCCGAACAACTTTGACCGTCATTTCAAAAGCTGTTTTACTAAATTTTAATTTCAAAACACTGTCAGCCTTGTTTAAATAATCGAGTCTTGCCATTGCGGTGAAGTTTTCCTTGTTTTAAAGCTTTAAAACTAGAAATACTCAGAGGGAGAGATGGGCGGAGAAAATAAAATACAATTCGGCAGCAGGGATTTGTACCTAAATTATCTTGCAACCCTTGCTAGAAGCTAGCATTTCACATGACTTTTATTTTTGATTCAATTTACGTGCAAAATAATAATTGATTGCATCGCAATATTTTGCACATTTCTTGGTGCTAACTAATTATATTGATCAATTAATCAATAGAGTTAGAATATTGTGTTTGATTCCAAAAACTAGTTGAATTTAAGAAGCACACGAACATAAAGGTGATTGCATTTCTATTCGATTGCAATACTCTCAAATTTAATCTAGTAAGAATAAAAAACCCTTGGAAAAATTCTAATGGCAATGTTCGATTGGCTCAGATTTTGACAGTTCATTCTTTTCGCCCATCTCCCCCTCGGAGTATTTCTCTTAAAAACTAATGAATTAAAATGCCTGATTACTGAACAGTTCAGCTGTTGAAAATTCGGTAAAAATTACTGAAGTCGGTAATAATTTCTACGTGTGTAAAGAGTTTGATAAAATTATTTTTCAATTTGATTAATACTTAAATTTTGTCATTAATAAGTTGCTCGGTCTCCATTACCTTCGTAGACAAATTCGATTATTTGTCCTCCTGTGTTTTTCTCCATGGACTTGTTGTGTGCCATCAGACCTTCAGTAGATGCCCGGTTTTTGATATTAAAGGGTGATACGGTCAAAATTTGGTCAAGGGAAAACGCGTGTAAATCGGTGAAATCGTTTATTTAAAAAATCAAATTAAATTTCTTTTCCAAGTTCAATTAGTATAAAATTCAGGAAAAATATTCAGTTAGGCTTCCGCTTTTCCAAATCCGAATTGCCGGGCCTTACGCTTGACCCCTGCCATCAGATTTTGTACAGCTACCTTGTCCACCTTCTTCGCCGCAGAAAGCCAGTTTGCCTTGAACTGCTGCTCGCCCTTAGCAGTTTTTTTGGTCTTCTTTAGGTTCCGCTTGACAATAGCCCAGTATTTCTCAATTGGGCGGAGCTCTGGCGTGTTGGGAGGGTTCTTGTCCTTGGGAACCACCTGCACGTTGTTGGCGGCGTACCACTCCATGGCCTTTTTACCGTAATGGCAAGATGCCAAATCCGGCCAAAACAGTACGGAACAACCGTGTTTCTTCAGGAAAGGCAGCAGACGTTTATTCAAACACTCTTTCACGTAAATTTCTTGGTTGACAGTCCCGGAAGCTATGAAAATGCTGCTTTTCAAGCCGCAGGTACAGATGGCTTGCCAAACCAGATATTTCTTTGCGAACTTTGACAGTTTCATGTGCTTGAAAACATCTGCTACCTTTCCCCTTCCTTTTGCCGTATAAAACTCCTGTCCCGGAAGCTGCTTGTAGTCGGCTTTGACGTAGGTTTCGTCGTCCATTACCACGCAGTCAAACTTCGTCAGCATCGTCGTGTACAGCCTCCGGGATCGCGCTTTGGCCGTCGTATTTTGTTTATCATCGCGATTTGGAGTCACTACCTTCTTGTAAGTCGATAGTCCGGCTCGTTTTTTGGCTCGATGCACGGTTGTAGACGATACACCCAGCTTATTTGCGGCATCTCGGAGAGAGAGGTTAGGGTTTCGCTTGAAACTACCGGCAACTCTCTTTGTCGTCTCAGCGGCTTCCGGTTTTCGATTTCCCCCCGATCCAGACTTCCTGGCTATCGACAAACGTTCCCCAAACACTTTAATTACATTTGTAACGGTTGATTTGGCAACTTTTAGCGATTTTGCCAACTTTGCGTGCGAGTAGCTCGGATTTTCGCGATGCGCGAGCAAAATTTTGATACGCTGCTCTTCTTGCTTGGACGGCATTTTAACAACTGAAGAGTGAATTCCAAAATCAAAATAGGAGCAACATTCTACACACACACACACCTTCAAAATGAGGGGTGTTCAGGTTTTTTAAATGCCAAATTGAAAGAAATACGTCAAGTTGATATTGACCAAATTTTGACCGTATCACCCTTTAGTGGCCAATTCCTGGATGCGGGTTTTCTTCGCGTGTATTAAGTTCTTTAACACTATCAAACTTCTTTTTTTCAAATACCTGTAGATCGGTCCTTAAATTTAAGGAGCTCGGCCAGCTTGATGGCTGACGCTTTTGCTTACTGAGTAGAAGATCGTGAGTTTACTCCCAAGCTCCTCCTATATATAAATAAAATCATTGCAATGGTCGCATCGCCTGCTTAAGCGAATCCTGACCCATACCCATACCACCATCAAACTCCGAAGCATCTATGGGGACGTCGGTGAGTCGCTGGCCTCTCATTAAGTAGATGTTACATCAACAATATCCTCTCTTCCCCGTAAAGGAGAAGATGGGCGTGGCCGGCAATGGTAATTGTCATGCTTTTCCTGTTCTAAGCTTTGATTGGAGAACTATTCACTCCCAAATAGTTTTCCTTAAGCAATCAGAATAAGAACGTGTTAAAGTTGATACATGACAGTTGCCAGTATGCAATCTACGAATTACTCCGTTACAAACGCAACGCAACGCTGGGCTGGGTTACCAAAACTACAGGTAAATATGTAGTTCTACAGATTTTTCAGAGTTTTTAAAACCAAGAGTCTGTATTCACAGGTTACAGATTTTTAGGATTTAAACAGATAAAACAGATTTTGATTAAATATGATCAAGCCAAGGGGCAAGACAGCTCCTAATCATGAGCAATTTCAGAGTTGCTTTTGAGGCATCTCGAGTAACTCACATTGCTCAGTGAGCAAGATTGCTGTCATTTGATTTCTCATTTTTCGCATCACAGCAACATTTGAAGGTGCACCATCTCTCAGTTTAATAACCTTCGTTCGACCCTTACCAACCTTGAACGTGAAAAGAACCTGTTCCAACCTTACACTTACGACGGTCGAATGCTTATCTGGTTGATGTGGTAGAAAACCCCGAACTGTGTGACCAAATACTCAAAATCGATACTCGTCGAAAAAATCCCGTCCCATCGCTTGACGAGCTGCCGTTGGATGGAACTGCGAACCGAGCTCTGAATTACCACGGCGTCGTTTCGCTGACGACGGACACCCATCCCCGCTTTTGGTGCTTTTACTGGGCCATCCGGATGGTCGTAATACGGTTCCGTTTTTGCTATAGGTACACCACTGAGATTGAGCTGCGGACGTCGATTTGTACTTCGTTTTCCTGACGGGTTTTCACTTCGATTTCGTCCGGTAGATCGTCAATGGGTTTGAAGTTCAAACGAGGATTGCACTCATCGGAAACTGCAGCTACTTCATCGTCATCCTCCTATTCGGCTTCGACAGTGGCAGTGGCTGCACTGATGCTCTGGTTGAACATTCCACGGGGTAATGGTTTGTAGCGTTGTCTTCGGAGCTGGAATTGGGCGTTAATCGGTTGTTGCCCCACCGGAGAGATATTGTCTATACCGGAAACTGTGGCGGCGGGTGACGTTGGAGGGACCATGGTTGAAATATTGCTCACTACTCTATGTTTGCCATGGTGCCAACGGGAATGTTAGTCGAAAGGGGATCGGAGTTAGTTATTACCGCATTGACTGGTGATGCCTTTTCCAATGAGACTGCTGTTACGACTGGAGAAATCGAAGATGATGGGATCACTGCATTAGAGGTCGAATTCCAGATGTTTAGAAGAATATTGGAGAGCTTTTTTTATCAGAGATGATCCTTTCGGAGTGACGACTGGACTTGGTTGCTGATGAGGAAGAACAACCCTTAAAGCTGGTTGGAAGTGTAGGTTGTTATTGTAGTAAGCAGGCACCGGCACAGGTTCTTCCAGTTATTCGAAAGGATCAGGATACACTTGGAATTACTATATTTACAAAAAAACACGTCTAACATGAGACGTATACCTATGCTTAAAAAGAGTAAACGGAGTAGGCAGAGAAAATATTAAGGTACATTGAGTTACTCGGGAGCTACTCACTGCAAAAAAGCAACTCAGAGTAAACCTGTCTCAGCCCTTGGATCAAACAATTAAAAAATAAAACTTGAAATGTTTAAAAACAAAACATTATTTGTTATATATCTAAGCATTTTTTTGCGGTATTAAAAAGGAGAATGAGAACTGTCAGAGGTATTCTTTTGAGCCAAACCATAAGTTATTTATGATACATATATTTTTTTATCTATTTTTTGTCTCTATCAGAAAAATGTCTGAATCTTGAAAAATCTTGGAAATTTGAAAAAAGATGAAAAGATTTTTTTGGGCAAAAACACATAATTACTTTTGGTAACCCTAGTACTAGGCCCACTTTTTGATACAGCATATTAGTCATGGGTGTAGCACCACTCGGCCGAATGCCATTAAGACGAATTCATTTAGGCCTAATTTGGAAAAAAGTTTATTGGAACAATTTTCAACAATCTTCATCTGAAAATATGCCAAGACCTCTATCTGCGAAGGGACATACATAAAAAATATATGCCTTTTAAAAACTTGAAATTTTAAAAATTCAAGGATTCTGGATTTTTGAATATATGTACCGTAAAACGGGGTAACATCAAGGGGTAGGTCACTCCGCACACCAATCTTGGGTGAACATTATTCACAGTGTACCAGCAGTGCCGGCCATAGAGCAAGCTGCGATTTTTTGTAAAATACGATTATTATGGTTTATAATATATGGCAACCAGGTATTTCTGACAGCTTGAATGTCAATGAATTATTATCGCAAGGATAACATCGCTCTAGCGACAACCAAGGAGGAATGATGGTGAGATGGACCATGAGTGGTCTCAGCCGTCCAACAGGACACAACAAAAAAAGGCCGGAGAGCAACCGGAAGTGTCCCCGCATCAAAAACCGTTGGATGCGATAGTTGAACGGCCCCGGAAATGTCCAATATCGTGCTCGGTAAGGACTCCTTTTACCGACGAATAAAACGCCTCTACGCCAACTGGAAGGAACCAGAGTTTTCCCACGATGATTCGCTGCAGAAGGTTGATTGTATTCTGACAGCGGTCGGCGTAGACGAGGAAACCATCTACAGCAATATAAATAGAGAGAAAGATTAGTAATTTCCATTTAATTCCACTACCTTATTTGCTTATCCTTGACAGATACGCGTATTTCGTCTACAATGTGCAGACTTCTTCAGTGTCTTGTACTAGTTCTCGACTCTATTAGTATTCGAGTATTAGTACAAGACACTAATGAAGTCTGCATATTGTAGACGAAATACGCGTATCTGTCAAGGATAAGCAAATAAGGTAGTGGAATTAAATGGAAATTACGAATCTTTCTCTCTCTCTTTATACAGGTATTTCACTAAGACGCCCACATTCATCAGGATTCATCTACAGCAAATCCATCTCGCTGCAGACCAGCCTGCTGGGATATGAGCTGACCGATACAATTACGGTGCTGTGCAAAAAGTCCATCTTTTTCCTGACCAGCAGGAAGAAGATCGACTTCTTGAAGCAGATCGAGAAGGACGGTGTGGAGGGTATTCCGTCGCTGAAGCTGTTGGTTCGGGATAAGAACGACAAAGATATGGCCAGTTTTGAAAAGCTGCTGGGATCCAAGGATGGCAAAACGTTGGGCGTCTTCTCCTAGGACAACTTCCTGGGTGAATTCTGTGAATCGTGGCGAGCCTTCGTCAAGGACAAGAGCTTCGACACCGTGGACATCAGCGTCCCAATCGGGTACATCATGTGCTCCCAGGAGCATGCTTGGCATGCACAGTTGTACACACCAACTGCTCATTTGGTAATAACTTTTCACTCGAATGTTGAAATTTATTTTTCTTTAAAGTAATTGATAGATTAGGCTTATAGTTTACTATAGATATGCGAAGATTAGGTAAAGCTTATCATTTGAATCAACACTAATCAATTTAACACTTCAATTCCTCATTTTTACTACGCAAAAACAAATACAGTTTACTACTAGCATTAAAATCTACTTTTTTTTTTACATATCTATAACAAGCTTACACTCCATTCTATCTACTGCTTCAAAAAAACTATGTTCCGTCAACTGTGTGAAAAGTTATTAGCAAATGAGTAGTTCGTGACCAAAACTGTGTATGCCAAGCATGCCCAGGAGGACTTCGAGGTTATCACCATCAAGAAGGCCTGCCTGGTGACGGTAGACGTATTTAACAAGTACCTCAAGGATCACATCAAGGAGGTTATCGATGCTGATAAGAAAGTAAAACATGCCAAACTGTCGGAGGGTGTCGAGCAGGCTCTGACGGACAAAAGGTACGTGTCCGGTATGGATACCAACTAGTTGGACGTGTGCTACCCGGCAGTCGGGTGGCAATCAAAGCTTGTAGTTTTAATGAATTCAGTGACAAAAACTATCTGCACTATCGATCATCTTTGTCTGCAGTCTCGGATCGATCCTACTGCTCCAATGTCGTCCGACGAAAACGATTCAGCAGCACTACACCTTTCTGCTCAATCTGGAAGAGAAACTGCTGAAAGTGATAATTCTTGGCAAGAAGCTCTCGGAGGTTTTCGACGTCGGAATGGATTATTCCAAGAAGGAGAATCCCAAGCTAAGATGTTTGGTTGTACCATCGGGTTGAAGTTCCGAGAGAATTCGATCGTAGTACCTCAACCAGTGAAATTCGATTAAAAAACTGTAGGTTAATTAGGTTGAGTGGAAGCAATAAAAATTCCGTGTGATTGTGCCCTGGAGAGTAGTTCGGTACTGTTCAAGTGAGTTTGGTTTGGTAGATGATCAATTGACCGATTGCTGGGGATTTGCTGCTGAAAAATTGGGTCCTTACAAGGCCACATCCTGCCACTCCCGAGTCTGGTCTTCTACCAAACCAAACTCACTTGAACAATACTGACCTGCTTTTAACGGCACAATCACACGAAATTTTTATTGCTTCCTCTCAACCTCATTAACTTACAATTTTTTATTTTATGTTACAAAAATCGAAATTTCCATCTTGATCATTCGGAGTTTTCGATTAGCCAGTAATCTTCTCCTTTGAGTTTTCTGTATCCAACCGCATCCACTGCATGATCCAATTCATCCAAATTGTTCTTGCATTCCGGTTCGTAGTACCCTCCATTTGCGTAGTACCTGAAAGACTTGTGACTGGCATCCATGACAAAAAACAGCCCTTGGAAGCCTGCATTTCTAATTTAATTGTGAACTGAGAAGTGAATTGCTGGTTTGAGTTCCTCTAGTATATTCAATTTGAGTATGCTTCTGAAATACACAGTCAAACAGCGCGTAATGCTGAGAACAATTTCAATGATAGCTGTCCAGCAGTGCTCCCATTTTATTTAAAGAACAATCCAATGCCTACGAGATTGTGCCGATGGATGTGTCCAAGCTGTGCCACACTGTGCTGAGTGACATACTCCTTGGATAACATTGATAGTTTTTTTTTACTAGGGCTACGTCTGTGATTTCTATATGGGGGTACACTTTGTGAAAACCGAAAATGGAACATGTAACGATATTATGAAAGATTTTTAACATTAACAACTCAGCTGCCCCTGGACCAATTTCAATAATGTTATCACCAATCGATCAGAAATATTTCTACGCATCAATAGCAATGCTTCATTGCTGATGATTTTTTTTTAACAAGAAACTAAAGTGATAATGTCAACCATTGTCCAATGTACAAATAAAAAGTGATAATTTTATCACTGTTTTCATGAAATAAACGTTCTTCCCAAACCCAGTCGTCATAATCGAATACCACTTGGTTGGAATAGCAGCAATAGGAAGGTGGTGACAGGTTAGGTAGTCCACTCTTCTACCTAACTAGCAAAAATGATTGGTCGTGGCAAAGGAGGAAATGGTCTTGGTAAGAAGTCGTCTAGTTCGCCGTCGCGATGTCAAACGTATCTCCGGTCTGATCTACGAGGTGTGCAGAAGGTGTTCCTGGAAAATGTGATCAGTGATGCTGTCACCTACACTGAACACGACAAGCGTAAGCGGCCATGGATGTCATCTACGCTTTGAAGCGACAGAGACGCACTCTGTACGGTTTCGGAGTTAAAATCATCAACAACATTGGCAACAAAACGACCCTTTTCAGGGCAAACAAGCTTACTACAGTAAAGAGTTGGAATAGAATTTATCTGTGCCTGTTTGTCCATATTCAGAACCACACGCCCCCAACGACCACACAAAATGCTCTCCAGAGTTGTAATCTTGTAACCAAACTTGGAAGCAGCGGTGCAAGTGATTTTGATCGATTCTCTCCATTAACTTTCTCTTTGAAAAAAAAAAAATACTACAAATTTGGTACGCCTACAATTCAAAAATGGAAAGTTAAGATAATAGATGATCGATCAATTAAAAGAACTAAATGCTCTTCACATTTGTTCCGGCCACTAGCCGTCCTACGTCAAGCTTCCGTTCGGGCCCCTAGGCTCAGACCCTTCTACGTTTTTAAAGTATATTCCAAATATTTTTTTTATATTTATATGAATGTTTTTCACTGCTGAAAATGCGGAATGCTTACAGTCTGGAAATCATTTCTTTCGGAGGATTAAGGGGGATACCAGGAGATGGGAAGACCCACCATTGCGACATAGCCTGATCGCAAGGGCGTTGACAAGTTCCACATGGCCAGATGTCAACAGGCGCTACTAAGCCGAATGTAGCTAGGCCCAAGGGGTCACTAGGTCAAATGAGTAATTTAACTGATTTTTAGATTTGTGTCAAACTTCATTAGTGATTTTCAAATTTGCATGGTGAAGAGCATATTCCGAATTGACTTGATAATAGTGACAAGAATCGGGTAGTGAGCACCGCCGTTATGAATTTCTATATTGTATATTTCAAATCAAAAATATTGTTTATGTTCATAGATTTCACATAATCCTTTCCCCTTTGTCCATCTCCTTTTCCTATCCCTATTCTCCTTTCAGATAGCGAATAATGGCGCTATAGCCATAAGTCATTAAAGGCTAGGACAAGAGTTAGTGCTCATGCCCCAACCGTCAGAAGAAAATGGAGCATCACTTAACCTTTCTAGCTTTGATGCTTCCAAAGACCAACCAATCATATAATTACCAAAATAGGAACGTACGGTACGAGATGTCCACGTTTCATCCATTTATTGGATTCTGAAGCAGGCCCGATGTTTTCTGATTTAAACAGGCCCGATGTTTTCTGAATCATCTCGCCCCTTAAATACTGCACAATAGGCCTGGCCGTTTTGATATGTGAGACGCATCTTCGATGTGAAACATATATCAAATAGACAGGAAAAATTATGTAGGTATATATATCATTTTCCAGGATGTTTTCAAGAGCTGGCTGTGTTGGTGTTAGATTAGATTAGATTAGATATATATTTAGGGGAAAAGTTGGCTTCGGCAATACTTTAACCTATTATCGTTAGGGGGGTAAACAAAGTCCTAGAGCACTCAAATTTGGCCAAAAGTTGCTCTGAAACACAATGTATCCACATGCCAAAATTGAGCTCTCAAGGACGTTGTTTACCCCCCTGACGATAATAGGTTAAGGTATTGCCGAAGCCAACTTTTCCCCTATATGAATGTTTTTCAAATTTTATATTTTTAAAACAAGTACTGAGGATGCACGAGTTAATTCATTAGTAATATGTTTAACGGAAATCAAAGCATTGAAACTGTTTTTTTTTTTAGTTTTGTGACCAAACTTCAGTATTTTGATTTGGGGTTACTTTGATAATGCTCGATGAATATAGAAAAAAAAAATTAGTTCTTTAAATATGAAAAACAATTTAGTTCTTTAAATATGAAACTCTGAATGAGTATATAATCAGAAAACATCATAAGCAATAAGAATACAACATTGAATTGGTTATGGTTATATCGGAAATACATTTCATATGTGATGGTTAAAGTGCTTTTTCAAACAGGCGAAAAACACGAAAATTGTACTTTGTACTGACGCATTAATGGCGCTTCGGTCATTTTCAACTTCTATTCAATTTCCATATGGCCGTACTCTAATGGAACTATCTACCTACCCTCTTCTAAGATCATTCTCGACAAATGTTTTTTAATATGGTTGTAAAATACGTTACACATACTATGACCCCACTAGCGGTCCTTAGCCTCTTGTCCAGTAACTCCTATTCCTACCTCCCCGCGGTGCCGACTGAGGTACGAGTAACCATAGGGAAGATCGGGTAACCAACCCCGGTGGGACCTTGGTCGTATGCTGACAGGGAAGGGGAGGGGGGGACTCATCTCTCCGGAAAGTGCAGTCTTTGAGCGTCTGTTCACCATGGAGATGCGGCTCAAAACGGCGTCTGTTCTTCATGTTAGGAGTGGCTGATCAACGTCCTGGTGCCATCAACAGCTGGAACGGGAATACGTCATCGGAGATCTTAACGCTCAGGTCAGCCAGGAGGAGGAATTCAGACCGGTTATAGGAAAGTTCAGCGCTCACCAGTTAACGAACTCCAACGGCCTTAGACTCATCGATTTCGCCGTCTCTAAGAACATGGCCATACGTAGTACCTACTTCCAGCATAGCCTCCCATATCGGTACACCTGGAGATCACCGCAGCAGACAGAATCGCAAATCGACCACATTTTGATCGGCGGAAGGAACTTCTCGGACATTATCGACGTCAGGACCTATCGTGGAGCAAATATCGATTCGGACCCCTACCTTCTAATGGTCAAGGTGCGCCAAAAACTTTCCGTTGCCAACAACATTCAGTACCAACGCACACTGGGGCAGATCAGTGATTTTCTCGGAAAAATTAATAACTTTTGAACAAAGCATCCAATCAGAATACTGTCTTCGGTAAAGTTGTTTGTATTAGTTAAGCGCTTCTTCTGAATAAATTAATTAGTTCGCAACTTGGTCGTAGAGATGGCGCGCGAATCTAACTTTTGAATAAAGCATCCTAGACGTATAGTGTTTTCAACAAAGTTTTTTATCTATTAAAATGAAGGAAAGTTGCTGAAGACATAAAACTTCCATAACCTTTAGTTTCGGAGATATAGGGTATATTGAAAAATATGATGTCAAAATTCGTATTTGTTAACTTTTTTGTATGTTTTCATATGTTTGCTCTGGTTTCTGCATTTATTCCAACGAAAACAAACTAGGTGCGAATTTTCATTGAACTGTTTGTGGAATTTATAGTGGTTTTAGTGAAATATTCTCGAAAAACATGATATTTTGCCTCTATTTTAGGTGGGTGGGATTCTCGTAGGGGCAGCTAAGGGCAGCTGGACTTTGTCTCTTTTGCTAGCTCATGTCATTGTCTAACATATACCAGAAAACTGAAAACATGATATTCGATGACATATCATATTTTTCAATATACCCTATATCTCCGAAACTAAAGGTTATGGAAGTTTTATGTCTTCAGCAACTTTCCTTCATTTTAATAGGTAAAAAACTTTGTTGAAAACACTATACGTCTAGGATGCTTTATTCAAAAGTTAGATTCGCGCGCCATCTCTACGACCAAGTTGCGAACTAATTAATTTATTCAGAAGAAGCGCTTAACTAATACAAACAACTTTACCGAAGACAGTATTCTGATTGGATGCTTTGTTCAAAAGTTATTAATTTTTCCGAGAAAATCACTGATCAGCCCCAGTGTGCAACGCCCGGTACGGTACAATCTGGAGCGACTGAAGCTGTCCAAAGTCGCAACTGAGTTCGTGCAATGCCTCGACGCAGCGTTGCCGGATGAGGGAAAACTCACCCAAGCCCCTTTTGAAGACTGCAGGAGCAACGTGAAAGCAGCCATTAACAGCGCTGCTGAAGGCGCCGTTGGGTTCGTGGAGCGGAATCGACGGAACGATTGGTTCGACGAAGAGTGTCAGGCGGTTTTGGTCGAGAAGAACGCAGCGCGGGCGGCGATGCTGCAGCAAGGAACCCGTCATAATGTGGAGCGATATAAACAGAAGCGAAGGCAGCAAACCCATCTTTTCCGGGATAAAAACGCCGCCTGAAAGAGCTGGAGTGTTAAGAAATGGAGCAGCTGTATCGTTCTCAAGAAACTTGCAAGTTCTACAAGAAACTCAACGCATCCCGCCAAGGCTTTGTGCCGCGAGCCGAAATGTGTCCGGGATAAGGAAGGGGGCATCTTAACGGACGAATGTGAGGTGATTGAAAGGTGGAAGCAGCACTACGATGAACATCTGAACGGCGCAGTGGCGGAGGATCAAGGCGGCAGGAGGAATGGCTTCGTCGGTACAGCGGATGAGGGGGGCATGCCAGCTCCCACGATAGGTGAAGTTAAGGATGCTATCCGACAGCTTAAGAGCAACAAAGCAGCTGGGAAAGATGGTATCGGAGCGGAACTTATCAAAATGGGCCCGGATAAGTTGGCCACTTGTCTGTACCGACTGATAGTCAGGATCTGGGATACAGAACAGCTACCGGAGGAGTGGAAAGAGGGAGTAATATGCCCAGTATATAAAAAGGCGACAAACTAGAATGTGAGAACTATCGAGCGATCACTATTCTTAACGCGGCCTACAAAGTGCTCTCCCAGATCATCTTTCGCCGTTTATAGCCGCGAGCAAGCAGATTTGTGGGAAGTTATCAAGCCGGTTTTGTGGACAGGCGATGGATAACGGACCAAATCTTTACGTTGCGGCAGATCCTCCAAAAGTGTCGTGAATATCAAGTCCCTACGCACCACCTATTCATCGATTTCAAGGCCGCTTACACACTAAAAAAATCTGAATTTTACTGGTGATGTAAACATCCATGCATGCAAAAATTCATGCATGTAAACTTCCTTTTCACGTAAACTAGCAGCTTGCAAGAAATGTTGCAAACAAAGGTGGAAAGTTGCATACAATATATGGAATATCGCATGACATGTCACATAAATATACACGATTTATAATGTAAATATGTATGATTTATGACGCTCCATTTATGTGCATCATAGTAACGGAAATTTACACTACTTTTTTTTAGCTGTGTATGATACTATTGACCGTGAAGAGCTATGGAAGATTATGGACGAGAACGGTCTTCCCGGGAAGCTGACCAGACCAGGCTTCCAAAAAGTACAGCCTCCTCGCGACAGTTGGTTTATACCTGACTTGACTGTTGCTTTGTGTGCTTTACTACCGCTTGCTACCGTACGTTCAGATCTGAATTCGAAGTGTATTGGCAACAGCGCACGCACCAACGAATGAAAGCTGCATTAGAACAGTCGCATCTATACCCGCTTTGCTAAAATAATCGTGCTTGGAACGTAGTTAACCGAATGGGCTGTATTTATACATTTCTTTATGACCAGGTTCTCAATGTTTCTGTCGTCATAACAGCCTTCACAAACCGACGACATCCCTCAGCTTACCCAAGTGGCTGTCACGAAAAGGCTGTCACGAGACATTATATACAATTGATATACGGCAGTAAAGTATGGAAGAAACCCAGAAGAATGATCCCGAACAGATATGTCGGCCCGATGTCGGATCAATGTAAGGTCAATTTACGGTCGACGTCGGCCAAATGTCGGGTCGATGTCGGGTCAATTATGTGTTTATGTCGGGTCAATGTCGGGCCAACATCGGGTTGGGGTTTTGTAGAAGTCAGGTTGGTGTCGGGTAGGCTTATATTTTTCGCCGGAGACCGCGCGTTTAAAAAAAAAAATATCGGATGAAAATTTTGCAATGGACAGCACGAACGTGATAGCAACCGAACGAGCTCCGGCGCCACACTGGTAGTGTAGTAGCAGTCTTACGACATACAAACAAAATTTCAAATCCAGCAGCAACGAATCGGCAGTTTGACGGACTGCTTGTTGTATGTACGAGGAACGTTACGAATGACCATCCGAGGCTGTCATAGCCGAACGAACAAAATATATGACTAAGAACGAGCTGTCGTGTACTGGACAAGACGGCAACGTTGCATGTCGTATAACAGCCTCACTGTGGGCTGTCGCTTATAGCTCAATCTCAAGGCTGTCGTAGGAAAAAGAAAGCGACAGCCGTTGGAATACTGTCATGAGGCGGCAGGCATGGAAAATCATTTGCATTCATTTCTTGCATTCATTTACATTCATTTGCCTCTAACTTATTTCATCAACAGCATTTCGCAAAATGATGTATAGAGCTTTTGTAGGTTTTGTTATTAGCTACAACTTTTGTTAAAAAGTCAAATCCGTATCTCTGATGAATGACGAACCAGAGCAAACAGAAGCCACTACTGTTTTTCAGTGAATGTATTTTACATTCACTGAAAAACAGTAACAAGTTCTGCCCGCTCTAGTTCGTGATGCATAAGAGATACAGATTTGAGTTATGACCAAAAGTTGTAGCTAATAACAGAACCTACAAAAGCTCTGTACATCATTTTGCGCAATGCTGTTGATGAAAAAAGTTAGAGGCAAATGAATGTAAATTAATGTACGAAATGAATGTAAATGATTTTCCATGCCTGTGAGGCGGTACTTTTGGTATGCCTGGACCAGACTGATCAGGGCTACGAGGAATGGTGTACAGTAGACTGATGCAAAATTCAAATCGGGTCCTGATTAGCCTCCCAAAGTTACAACTCATTTGGTTAGAAACAGACTTCGCACAAGCCATTAGAAGTTTACATGTTAATTACTATGAGAAATCTCAACTTTTTGTACATTGCCTTCTAGTCTTTTTTAGATATTTAGCTGCGAAACAGTTCGATAACTATTCTTATAGAAAATTTTCTCAGCTACAACTTTGCTAAAGATCGTTTCTATGTAAAACGAGACTGGAAAAAGTTATTAATTATTTAAGAGATTGGTAAACTTATGACATGATCAAGCAGCTGCTCTGTAGGCAACACTGTATTTTGCAGTAAGACATAGTAGCCAAGACTTTTGTGTCCTATTCAACGCCCCAGAAACACCAATGTTGCCTGCTGAGCAGTTGATTGAGCATGATCATAAGACATCAGCGCATTGAACCATTGATAACTTTCGATCATTGCATTTAATCAAAAAGTGGTCTTGAGCAAAGTTGTAGCTGGGAAAATTTCCTACAAGTACAGTTGAAAGATTTTGAAGCAGACCGATATGGTGAATTATTAGATAGACATGAACAAAAATCTTGGTTTTACCATACTAATTCCCATGCAAACTTCAAATGGTTTGAGCCATCTCAGATTCTCACTAAATGGGTTCAAATTTCGAGAGGTTAGTCAAGATCCGATTTGGAATCGTTTAAGTATTGTGGAGCGAATATTTCAAATTTTGCATCACTCTAGTGTACAGTGCTGCGTGAAGATATCGGGTGCGTTATCGGACTTGTTTGAAACTCGCAAAGGACTTCGACAAGGCGATGGTCTTTCCTGCCTCCTGTTCAACATTGCGCTAGAAGGTGTAATGAAACGTGTGGCCTTAACATGCGGGGCACGATCTTCAATAAGTCCAGCCAGTTTATCTGCTTCGCTGACGACGTGGACATTGTCGGAAGAACGTTTCAGGCCGTGGCGGAGTAGGCTGAAACTTGGATCAGAGAAGGTTGGATTATAGGTGAATACGTCAAAGACAAAGTATCTGTTAGCTGGAGGAACCAAGCGGGATAGGGCTCGCATAGGCAGAAGCGTGACAATCGACAGAGATGAGTTCGAGGTGGTGGATGAATTTGTGTACCTCGGATCATTGGTGACGTCGGATAATAACTGCAGCAGAGAAATTGGTCGGCGTATTATTGCCGGAAGTCGTGCTTACTACGGACTCCACAAGACCCTGAGGTCGGGTAAACTTCACCTCCGTACTAAATGTACCATGTACAAGACGCTGATAAGACCGGTAGTTCTCTACGGGCACGAGACGTGGACGATGCTCGAGGAGAACCTGCAAGCACTGGGTGTTTTCAAATGACGAGTGCTTGGACCATCTTTGGCGTTGTATGTGAGAACGGTGTATGGAGGCGAAGGATGAACCAAGAGCTGGCGCAACTCTATGGCGAACCCTGTATCCAGAAAGTTGCGAAAGCTGGACGGGTACGATGGGCGGGACACGTTTTAAGAATGCCGGACAACAATCCCGCAAAAATGGTATTTGCCTCGAATCCGGCCGGCACAAGACGAAGAGGAGCACAGCGAGCAAGGTGGTTAGACCATGTGGAGCAAGGTCTCTTGGAAGTGTGGGACGGTCAAGAAATTGGAGACAAGCAGCCACGGACCGAGTGAATTGGCGTAACATTGTTATGCAGGTGCAATCCTGAGGGATGTCGGACCAGGATAAGTAAGTAAGTAACCAACGTCCAGGTTGAAAACTAGCCAAGGGGAGGGAACATTTTTGATGACAGAATCAAGTACTTTTAACATTAGTTCCGGCAGAGTCTTGCTCTGGCTGACAAAGGCATATCGAACACCTGTGGCGTATGGAGCATGCTCTATAATCTCTTACTGAAATCTTGATTTGTTACCAAGCATTGCTAGATCGCCATCGGTATTAACTCTACTTACTTTTTCCCACTGTAAGGCACCCGATTCAAAAAAATATTTTGATTTTAGCCATGATATTGTCACTTTCGGCATATTTTTTTAGACCAAACAAACCAAGTCCCTCGCAGCCCCCCTGTCGGCCGCGGACCACCGGTTAGGAAACTCTGTATTAGATCTACCACGATTGAGAGCATGTCCTTAGCAACGGATCATATGTAACGAAAATCATGTAGTCTATATGAAGTAAATGCGATTGAATTCCATGTTTAGGTGTCTTTCTCTATTGAATTTCAAAGGTTCACGCCCCACATTGAATAAAAATAGCTATGTTGCAATCAACTTCTTTTTTTTAAATATTTGGCCGTCAAATCACTTACTATGATAGTATTCACCGTTACCAGCCGTTTCAAGAAATTAATTGTCTTGTGTAGTTTGGTGCCAAAACTGTTTTTCAAATTTATAAATTTCAAATTACTTTCATTTAAACACGTTTTAATGACAATCCCATAGTACGTTTTAAATTCAACATAATAATTTGGGTTTTATTAGGGTTCTGTAGATTATGATTTACACGTATGGAATGCTTTAAAATATTGATAAAATTTGCAATGTTACTTTAGGGATCAGCATAAAGCACAGAGTTTATTTTCAAAAACATTACAATTTTAGAAGTTTGAATAAAGTATACTATTGTTCCATGCCATGGAGCTAACATCCAAAATGTTGCTTATGTTTACAATAATATTGGATCGATTTATAATGAAATTAGTTTATCTTGTGCTTGCTTTTTGAGCTCTATTTGTTCTTTATTTGTACGCTCCTACCCACATTGCACATTTCTCAAATTTTTGCGTGCTCTCTCTGGTCGCTTGTTCTCTTAAAAAAAAAATCAAGTACAGGTGACTAAAAAGGCATGAAACTTTGAAAAATAACGCTACAAATTGCTTCCAAACGCTGAAAGAGGCATTAATACATCAAACACTGAATTGAAACGTCAAAGAACCTTTCCACACCAACTGGATTGATAATCATACGGGACCTTTTTCAATCATTTTAATTTGAACTAGAATTCATTCATTTTGACGCATTCTTCATTAATTCTAAATGGTGTACCAATTCGATAAAATTCGATAAATCTAATCGAAATGACGTCTGCACCAAATTTGTATTCAAATTTATGGTCATTCCAGAAAAAAAAAATATAGACGGTAATTAAATAACTACACCGGAGCCTGTAAAAACCAAACGGGGATTCCTTTTTTTTTAAAGACCAAAACAGACTTGAAGAGGTTGAAGAAAAAAAAAACATCTCAACGCCAAAAAGCAACCTGTTCCGGCTAGGCTCTTCTCTAGAAATAAAAATTCAAATCAGGCAACCCAGTTTTCAGAATATAAGGAGGCCAATTTTACCATCGTTCAATATATTTAACAGCAAAACTTAACATAGCGTAAAGCAATTGCAATAAAATTGCGTTGAATAATGGGAACTCACACCGCACAGACTGGGATTTTATTGGCAGTATTAAATTACCACCGCCGGCGCGGAATATCCCTCCCCCCCCCCTTCACGGAAACGAATATTGATTGTCGCAGCAGTCCCCCCGGACCCAAAGCCATCCGGAATCATTAATTCGATTAGTGACTGTAATTGTTTTCCTTCAGACGAATCCGTGGAAATTCCAGCCAGATTGCGTTAAACGTCGGCTCGCAGTAGTAGGCGATGACGACGACGACGACGACGACGACGACGATGGGGGGAAAATGACATTGCGGAAAAGCTTAATTTCCGACGTAGCCTGCTGCGTGGCAAACGCAGATCAGAATAGAACATGGATGCTTCGCAGTTTGAAATGAATTTGTGTGTCATCGACAACGTCAACGGCGATGACGACGACGACGACGAATTCCTGGTTGATGAGATGGAAGACTGAGCGGGGGAGGGGGTTGAAATTTTTCGGCACCCTGCTGTGCAGTAAGCAGAGCAAGGACAGCAAAATCCTGGCCGCCTGCCACTGACTACGTGTTGATTTACGACATTCCGAAGCCGAAGGAAATTGAGCGTAAATGAGAGTGCCACTTTGCCCTCACTGCCAAGCATCGTCATACGGAGCCCCACAGCATCCTGGAGATGATCCATGGCTGCTATCAAGGTACCGACGGCCGGCTGATGTTCGGTTTGGCAAGCAGCAGGACATGATTTCGCCTCCAGGACGGGGTTTCACGTGGGCGGAATCATTTCCGGGTGGAATTCCTCCATTGATGCACGATTCATCATCCTATGGTATGATCAAAAATGATGATTAGGATGATTCGTGACGGAATGACGAATGGTTGGAGATGTTGGCGTTTCCCGACATTTTTTGAATTCCCAAATGGTGTCAACCCAAAAACTATCTATTCCTCTCTTGCGAAAATAAAGCAATATTTGAAAAATTTTACTCAAGCGAGTAATCCTTATAATAATTCATCAATTTCACCGATCAAAGGAAAACTCATTAAGTCTACTTTGCAACCGTAATGGGACTGGATTCAAATCGCTTGAGTGTGGGTCCAACTTTCGCCATCGCCAATTGCCAAGCAGTCCCCTTTGGCTTGGAAACAATTTCCAACAAAGTTACTCTCTAAACCCGATTGCCGTTTCAGTTTTCCTGATCAAACACATCATCGGCCTCCACCACGTAAAGCTGGCTTGTTTAATTTATTTTTCTACTTTGTTTCAGCCAGCACCTTTCCCTTTCCGGGGGACCACGGGCAGCGGCATGTCGATTCAGAAACAGAAACCCAAGCGTTATTTGAATAAAGAGTTATACTGTTCGTGAAAGTCTCCGGGAGCGATTCCACGGTGCTGATAATCGTTGACGTCTCATTTTTCTCCCCCACATTCGTTCGTGTTCCCAACTTCCATAACAAGGGGGAACGTGGAGGTCGTCGTCAAGCACCATTAATAAAATTGCCCCGTTGACAGGTATGTATCGCTGGCAGGTTCGGTAACTAGGAATTTTGACACATTCAAGGCTTTTGTTTTCTAACAATCATTGCTCGTACTAACAAGCAGGTATATTAGCTAGGACTTTCACTTTGTTGTCATTTACTTTGTTTGAATATCACCGCAGGAGGCCATGTTTTGGCGCTGATCATCAGCAAACGCTTGCTGAGAGTAGGCGTTGTATTCTCTAATGATCCATCCATGGTTACCGAACATAAACAACCGCATTCCAGTTCTCCTGATGCTTTGTTTACACGATTAAGGTGCGAAACCGAACATCGTTAACACGTTTGTTTCACCTACCTCACCGCCGACGGACTTCGCGGGTTGGTGATGGGATGTAAGATTACCGTACGGCGCTTGTAGCGGTAAGAAGTTGATTACATCAAGAATGGTTGCTGTTTGGTTTTCTCCACGCGAAAATTACCTGTGGCTAGTTCAACATTGTAGGAAAGGAAATTGGATAATTGCGGTTGTCTTTTGTGTGGACACACCATGTTTGGTCCACGACCTAGACGACGATGAACGGTCATTACAAGATTCTGAGCAAGTGAAAATATTAAGTTGCAGAACCTAGCAGCGGATGTTGTGGTAACGGTATTGGAGGTTTGTGATTAACCGTTGTTTTGAAACGCAGATTCTGCTTCCGTGACTTAAAAAAACATTGACAATGGATTTTCTTTGATTTGCTCACGAACTTTTACTTGATGACCAACGGATTAACTATTGCTGGTCCGTCTACGGAGATTGGCATTGGAATATTTTGGACTCGCATCAAGACTCTTCTGAAAGGCTGAGCAGTAGAGTGATGCAAAATTTGAAATTTTCGCCCCACAATACTTAAACGATTCCAAATCGGATTCTGAATAACCTCTCAAAATTTGAACCCATTTGGTGAGAGACTGAGATGGCACAAACCATTTGAAGTTTGTATGGGAATTACTATGGTAAAACCAACATTTTTGGTCATGTCTATCTAATAATTCACCATATCGATCTGCTTCAAAAGCTTTCAACTTTACTTGTAGGAAATTTTCCCAGCTACAACTTTGCTGAAGACCACTTTTTGATTAAATGCAATAATCGAAAGTTATTAATGGCTCAATGCATTGATGTCTTATGATCATGCTCAATCAACTGCTCAGCAGGCAACATTGGTGTTTCTGGGGCGTTGAATAGGACACAAAAATCATGGCTACTATGTCACACTGAAAAATACAGTGTTGCCTACAGAGCAGCTGCTTGATCATGTCATAAGTTTACCAATCTCTTGAATAATTAATAACTTTTTCCTGTCTCGTTTGATATAGAAACGATCTTGAGCAAAGTTGTAGCTGAGAATATTTTCTATAAGAATGGCTATCGAACTGTTTCGCAGCTCAATATGGAAAAAGACTAGAAGGCAATGAACAAAAATTTGAGATTTCCCATAGTAATTTACATGTAAAATTCAAATGGCTTGTGCGTAGTCTGTTTCTAACCAAATGAGTTGTAACTTTGGGAGGCTAATCAGGACCCGATTTGGAACCATTTAAGCACTGTGGAGCGAAAAAGTCAAATTTTGCATCAGTCTACTGAGCACCCAGTAAGGGCTTCTGAGGATAAATTGACCCCAGGGTGAAATGACCAGTGGCCCCATTGAAAGCTTCTCAAGGCACTTTTTATTGTGGCTCAGGTAGTATTGTCATTTAAGGCACGTCATTACCATGCAGCGGAGTCCGGTTTAGAAAATCTTTCGAGTTGGAATTTTCCGGCATAGAATATCATTGCACAGTGGACTAGAATGGGAATTTAGCAGAAGAGATGCATTTAGAGCCTGCAATTGAAATATTTTTTTTTATCTGGTTCGCTCATTTGGAAGGCTCAATCGCGTTAGCTTTACGGAGCCGATAATGCATTGTTTATTGCTTGTAACAAAATTCTCTTATTTATATGTCTAGCAGGAGTTGGGCCGAATACGCGCGGTTTACCCGAGGTTAGAGGGGTACATATCGAAGGATAAAATCAGGGGAGGAGTTTGTGGGTGGGGTTTCGTTGTTCTCATCATTCCTTACAGTAAAGCCCTCATTTTGATGTCAATTAATACTAGAGGGTGGTTCTTATTATCATTGAATTAAAAAAAATAACTCTTTTATTTGCAGAAGTAAAGGTGTTCGGATACCAAACCTAAATTTGTGTAGCTGCCTCTTTTTTTGTGGAAGCTTAAACTGTAAAATTATGATTTTATTAGCAAATTAATATCGTTAAATTTGATTCAGAACTTACAAGAAGTGGTCTTATTCTGCTCTTGTTCGCTACACAACCGTTTCCTCGTTCTATCTCTTCCAAATTTAATCAGCTTCAACAAATGAAATAATTATCATTCCTTCTATTGTTAGGTCGCCGACGGGAAACCAGATGCACAGTGTAGACGAATTTGATTATCCGAAATAAATTGCTCACGTTTCAACAGTTTTTGTGAGGTTTTGTATAAAATCGTCTATAAATTCACTCTATTGAAATCTGCTAACAATATCCATTTGTAAATTCTAATTGGTTTGTTTTGGTTTTGTTTTTTTCTTCCCTTTCTTCACTTCTGACGAACGGTACGAAACGGCAATAACATTAGGTACGCCAACCGCAGCTACGCACATCGTTGTGTTGGGTTTGATGCCCTGCGGTGTTGACATACCCCAGCCCGTAGCATCCGGTAATTTCTCTTGAAGCCGGTAGACTCCGCTAGCCGTCCGCACTATCGCTTTGTAACGTTCCCTGTGTTACGCTAAGCTGACGGCTTAAGCGCCACCTTCCAAAGAAGGACCGTCAACTCGTTCTTACTTTACCCGGCAAGAAACTTCCTTTCTCAGGGCAGGTCACTCTGATGTTGACACAAACAAACTTACTTTTTTTGACCCAAACGCCTAAAGCCAACCAATCAGATTAGGATACTCAAATTTAAAAACACCAATTCAAACCGCGAAAATTAAATAATTCTTTAAAATCAACCAGTGTGATTTACTAATTAAAAATTCTAGGGAAATAGAAATTTATTCAATTAAGGCAAACCTAACAGTTTCCTACTGTGACGTCACGTTTCTAGTTTATGTTTGTTGGCATAGCCATTCAAGATCCATTTAAACTAATGTGAGCAGTTTCGGACAGATCTGACCTTATTTCTTCAGCGTATCCGGTCCCTCGTCGGAAGTCCCGCGACGTTCTAGTAGGCGAACTCGATCAGGATCAGTTGGTCACCGAAAGCTTACGCGCCAAGATGACTCGCGCGTGGGCAAGTAAGGGGTATAGGCGTCCCCAAGCGTAGTGGAGTGCTGAGCTGTAGTAGCGGTACGCAGCTCAAGCCGCAGGACTGGGCGAGACGAGTCGTTCCAACCAAGGCTACCAATTGCGCAGTAGCAGTGATAATGCGTCGTAGCCGAACGGTTGTGCTACAAGACAATGTGCAGTAGCAGTAACGGGTGGGCGTAATTGCCGTCTGACCAACAGCCAGCATAAGACGGTGGATGTCCTAGCTGCTCGAACGGTCCGCTCCAGTTTCGACTATATGTGCCGATTCTAGCACTAGCCAATACAAGCCGGTACAAGCCGCCCGCGTTGACTGGGCAAGGAGGGCCTGTTAATGCGGAAATCTCACATAATTTGCTCACCAATTCACTACTAACTAATTAGGCTTACCTGAATTTCAAACTTCACAAAATTCACAATAATTCAATATTGTATTTTGATCAAAATGTGATCCTGCACTCGACAAATTCAAAAACTGTAATAAATTATTTAAATGGATTTAAATCACCAAAATTTACTAAACCGCCCGAACTTACTTCGAGTTTAGATGTTGCGCAGTAAATTTCAATATATTGTCTTCAACCTTAATCAGCAGTTAATTACTTCTTTTAACTTCAAAGCACTCCACTCAAATGATTCGATAGACGCGGAGTAGCTTGGGTTGTGCCTAAAAACTACTGCGTCATTTCTTCCTATTGGCCGATTCGAGAGAATAAACGAAGTCGTACAAGGTTTTATGCATAATAGCCCAAATCTATTGAATGCTCTACGACGCAATGGTTTTAAATTTAAAAAATGGTATCTTAACTGCCGTGTCAACAACTAGGTGGCGTCTACAAAGGTGGATGTCTAAGATAGCATACAAACTGACAGCATGCTCTGAAAATTCATGGACATCCAAAGCTTTCATGAAACTTATCTTTACTTGTATGGGTAGCACGAACGAACGGGTAAACATTAATACAAAAATAATAGGGTTCAAATTAACGTTACAGCTTGCCTCACTCTTCCGTCTGGTCCTCGGAGTACCTCTTCTACGATCCCTCGGATCCAGCTTTTTCGGATTTTTTCATCCACGATGAAGACCAGGTCGTTCACATGTAGCGGTTTCTGCTCTTCGTACCACTTCGTCCGTCTGTTGATTGTCGGCAAGTATTCCTTGCACCATCTTTCCCACATTCGTTTCGCCAGGTATTGAGAATGCTAGTAAGTGTCTCGTAGGGCCTCCGCAATGTCCACTGGCTGGACTACCAAGTCCGCACTTGTCACCGACCCACAAAGGAAATGGTTCGGGGTGCTCGCTTCTTCCTCAGCTGATTTCTGCGGCATGTACGTTAGCGGCCGGTCGTTAATCATGTCCTCTGCTTCCGCTAGTGTTGTGTGCAGAACCTCGTCGGACAATGTTCGCGCATCGTCCAGCGACTTCATCGCCTACTTCACGGACCTCACTATCCGCTTCCAGATGCCGCCCATGTGCGGCGCAGCCCGTGGATTGAAGTGCTACGCTGTATAATCGTTCGTTATGCTGGTCGCACAGTCGCTGTTGATCTTCTTCAACTCGTTATCGGCTCCTACGAAAATTTCCTGTGGTACGCCTCGCTTACAGCTGAACCTTCGAATGGCCATCAAGCAGGATTGCGTTGAGAGACTACGCACCACTTCTAGGTGTACCGCTCGTACAGCCAAGCAAGTGAACACCGTGACCCATCGTTTCTCCTTTCTTCGTCCCAAAGTCACTTCTATTGGACCTAGATAGTCAATACTCACCGAGTTGAACGGTCGCAGATAGGGCGGCGCCATCTTGGGAACATGCGGCTGACAGCGATGGACTTTACAACACACGCAATTGCTCATCACTTATAACGGATTTCAGCTCGGGTGTTCGGAATCCAGAACCTTTGGCGAAGTTCGTTCATCACCGTCTCTCGATTGGCGTGTCCGTACTTCTCGTGGTAGAACTAGATGAAAGGCATGTCGACGGACATCTCCATTCTACCACCCAACCGCAGCACCCCTTCTTTGTCCAGAATCGGAGTCAATTTGTACAGACTACTGCTCTTATTCACCGTTTCCATTACTGCACCTGGTCGTTGTTCCAGATTCTTGGTGAGGATGCTCATCTCATCTGGGAAAGCTTCGAACTGCGCTTGCTTCCACAGAACGATCTGCGCAGTTCGAAACTCACCTCTCTCGAGCGGACGTTGTATCGATGGCAGTGGTACCAGGTTATCTGTTGCCTTCCAGGTGACTATCGGCAGCCCTGCTACCTTCCGTTTGCAATTGTCGATGAACCTGACCGCACACGCCATCATCCTTTGCAGCGTTGTCCATCTGGAGCATCGGACTTCTTCAACTACGCCATGGAATGTCACGTGGCCCCTGGCTTCCTCGTACGTCTTTTCGATCGACACCTCTATAGTCGGCCACTGGTCTTCGAGCTGGTGCAGGAACGGTGTACTATATACATTTTTCGGCAAAATTGTAGCTCTGGGAATTGCAAGCAACTTTGTTGAAACAAATCTTACTTCTATCTCTTGTATTGACCAATTTAGAGCAATTTTCTTCAGATGTATTAGGGTGTCTCTAAGAAAAAACACTTTTATTTCAAATTTCTCAGCAAAGTTGTGTGGTAATAACTTTTAGAATTTTTGAATACGCATTTTTCGCTGCGCAGAACTTGTCGATACCTTTTACAGATCAAGAATTATTAACGTTTTTCTTATAAAAATACGTCCTTTTAAAATGTGAACGACAATGAATATTTCTTATGTTTTTAACAACTACTGAGGATCCTGGATTAACCACTTTTACGGATGCTCAGGACCTTCCAGAGGATTATTCCATAGCCATCCGGGTCCATGGTTACGTCACGACCCAATATTCTTTGTTACATCACAGTTCCAAGTGTTTAAAAAAAAACTACGGAACTCTATGATCAGTTTCATGGATTTACCACTTTTACGGATGTTTAGGACCTTCCAGAGGACGATTCCATGGTTATCCGGGTTCATGATTGTCGTGACCGGACCGAGGTTTCCAGCCGCGGCCACGGCAACACGAATTAGCGATGCAGCTCCCACGGGTGCGGCTGCTTCTATTGCTGCTGCTGTTTCTGCTGCTGCTGGTGGTCCGTCACCTCCAAAATTCGTTACAAGAATGCCTTCAACGAGCTCAGGTACTTCATATTTATACCAGCTAACCTATCAAAATTCTCTAACCAATGAGATTCTGTTTACATGCGAACTATCACGCTTCACGCTCACTTGATTCTACTCATTATTTATTCAACACTAACTCTATCTACTACATTCTTCCCCTCTTCTCCTCCTGAGGAAGGGGGCATTATATCCACCCATTTGGGGGAATTTTATCCACCCTCTCGGGGGACTTTCATCTACCATCTCAGAGATATTTCATCCATGAGGTCATGGCAATTCTAACTATTTCTAAATTTCTTTAGTCCATCCATCAGGTAATGGAAATTCTTATCTACCATCCGTCCCAGAATTACCAGGTCATGGTAATTCTATCTACCATCCATCAGGTCATGGTAATTCTATCTACCATCCATAAGGTCATGGTCATTCTATCTACCATCCATCAGGTCATGGCAATTCTATCTACTATCCATCAGGTCATGGTAATTCTATCTACCATCCATCAGGTCATGGCAATTTTTTCAAAATAATTCTTCAGTTCTTTAGTCATTCCACTATACTTACACTATCGTACCGACTGCGCCATTGTCGTGACCGGACCGAGGTTTCCAGCCTCGGCCACGGCAACACGAATTAGCGATGCAGCTCCCACGGGTGCGGCTGCTTCTATTGCTGCTGTTGCTGCTGTTTCTGCTGCTGCTGTTTCTGCTGCTGCTGGTGGTCCGTCACCTCCAAAATTCGTTACAAGAATGCCTTCAACGAGCTCAGGTACTTCATATTTATACCAGCTAACCTATCAAAATTCTCTAACCAATGAGATTCTGTTTACATGCGAACTATCACGCTTCACGCTCACTTGATTCTACTCATTATTTATTCAACATCAACTCTACAATGATTACCCTAAATTCTATCCTATATTACAGTTCCAATAGTTTTCAAAAAACCACGTTTTTTAACAGGTTCATACCGCTTTTACGGATGTTCCAGATCTTTCGGAGGACGGTCCCATGGCCATCTAGGTATATGATTATGTCACGACCCCAAATTCATTCTTATATCAGAGTTCCTAATGATTTTGAAAAAAAAAAAACTGCAGAGTTCTAGGATTAGTTTTATTGATTGACCACTTTTACGGATGTTCCGGATCTTCCGGGCTTCTAAGAACATGTTTATGTCACGACCTCAAATTAATTCATATATGACAGTTCCGAGTGTTAAAAAAAACCACGATTGACCACTTTTACGGATGTTCTGGAGGACGGTCTCATGGCCATCCATGTTTATGTCACGAACCCAAACTCTTTCTTATATCACAGTTCCTAATGTTTTCAAAAAAACGCGGAGCTCTAGGATCAGTTTCATGGATTGAACACTTTTACGGATGTTACGGATCTTCCGGAGGACGATTCAAAATGGCTGAATTTTTGCACAAATTTGAATAATTGCCCATAACCTGGGCTAGTAGTGCTGATGCGATATAATAGTAGTGACTTTAGTGACTAAAATTAAAGGGTGATACGGTCAAAATTTGGTCAAGGGAAAACGCGTGTAAATCGGTGAAATCGTTTATTTAAAAAATCAAATTAAATTTCTTTTTCAAGTTCAATTAGTATAAAATTCAGGAAAAATATTCAGTTAGGCTTCCGCTTTTTCAAATCCGAATTGCCGGGCCTTACGCTTGACCCTTTGCCATCAGATTTTGTACAGCCACCTTGTCCACCTTCTTCGCCGCAGAAAGCCAGTTTGCCTTGAACTGCTGCTCGCCCTTAGCAGTTTTTTTGGTCTTCTTGACAATAGCCCAGTATTTCTCAATTGGGCGGAGCTCTGGCGTGTTGGGAGGGTTCTTGTCCTTGGGAACCACCTGCACGTTGTTGGCGGCGTACCACTCCATGGCCTTTTTACCGTAATGGCAAGATGCCAAATCCGGCCAAAACAGTACGGAACAACCGTGTTTCTTCAGGAAAGGCAGCAGACGTTTATTCAAACACTCTTTCACGTAAATTTCTTGGTTGACAGTCCCGGAAGCTATGAAAATGCTGCTTTTCAAGCCACAGGTACAGATGGCTTGCCAAACCAGATATTTCTTTGCGAACTTTGACAGTTTCATGTGCTTGAAAACATCTGCTACCTTTCCCCTTCCTTTTGCCGTATAAAACTCCTGTCCCGGAAGCTGCTTGTAGTCGGCTTTGACGTAGGTTTCGTCGTCCATTACCACGCAGTCAAACTTCGTCAGCATCGTCGTGTACAGCCTCCGGGATCGCGCTTTGGCCGTCGTATTTTGTTTATCATCGCGATTTGGAGTCACTACCTTCTTGTAAGTCGATAGTCCGGCTCGTTTTTTGGCTCGATGCACGGTTGTAGACGATACACCCAGCTTATTTGCGGCATCTCGGAGAGAGAGGTTAGGGTTTCGCTTGAAACTACCGGCAACTCTCTTTGTCGTCTCAGCGGCTTCCGGTTTTCGATTTCCTCCCGATCCAGACTTCCTGGCTGTCGACAAACGTTCCCCAAACACTTTAATTACATTTGTAACGGTTGATTTGGCAACTTTTAGCGATTTTGCCAACTTTGCGTGCGAGTAGCTCGGATTTTCGCGATGCGCGAGCAAAATTTTGATACGCTGCTCTTCTTGCTTGGACGGCATTTTGACAACTGAAGAGTGAATTCCAAAATCAAAATAGGAGCAACATTCTACACACACACACCTTCAAAATGAGGGGAGTTCAGGTTTTTTAAATGCAAAATTGAAAGAAATACGTCAAGTTGATATTGACCAAATTTTGACCGTATCACCCTTTATGACAATAGTGACCAAATAGTGAGTTTTATATTATAAATAAGTAACCAATGGTATATTTATTTGATGGTGATTCAGAAATTCAAAAACGGTTTGATATTGGAATAAACTCAATTTTTTGTCATGGAACCTAAAATTAAATTTAATAAATTCCTCTTATTATATCGAATCTCTCAACAGAATCTCCTGTGAGGAGCAATTGAAGTGATTTGAATAATTTTCTTTTGATTACGTTATACATGATGACCAGAAAATAGCAATTTCAAATTATCTGAATTTTCTAGAGGTAAGGTTAAAGTTAGGTAAGTTATCCTTGATAATTTGCTATCCCCTTTCTTTTATTCTTGCCTCTGAAATAAGCTGAACAAACATAATATTGCATTCTTGAAATACTCTCCAGAACAATCCACAAAATTGGAACTTTCAATGTTTTTTTTTCCAGGAATTCCCTGAAGGTTCATTTCCAAATCCATTTTAGATTTACTAGCATTCTCCTTAGAACTCTCATGGAATTAACCTCAGATATGTCTTAAATTTCTTCTCTGAATGCTCTTGGACCCTGAATTTCTTATTCTCTTTAGAGTTCTCATGGTATTTCCTCAGATATCATTAGATTCCTCAAAACAAAAATCCATCTCAGGAATCACACCAGAATTCCTTTACAGCTATCCGCTGAGTTTGGAGACTTAAGAATTCACGGGATTTCCATGGGATTCTCATCAGAGGTCTCTTAAAAAAATTATCAGAACTTATCTCAAATGCTTATTAGAATTTGGATCAAGAATCCTCATCCAATCGTCGTAGAATTCTTCTCAGAACTCTCTATTCTTTATTCTTTATTCTTTATTGGGGACAGGGAAAAGCCCATTTGAGTGGAGCTTATAAAAGCTTTTTTTCTCAAATGGGCATAAAACCTCCTCATCTTTTCGCATCAACAGAATAGTACATTCTAAATGATACATTATTAACTTAAGACTAAACAAAATACGACCTTATTCTATTTCTTACTACTACCTATAATTTACTAACTGAGCACTTCACGTAACCTATTTTTATTAATGGAACGTGACAGATGAAAGTCAAAGACATGGTAACAACGGTTGAACACACGACACATACTACTAAAAGGCTCATTAGAGCCATAATTAGTACGGAATGTCGATTTACGCATAAATTGATGAGAACGGAGAGTACGACGACGAATATCAAAATTCAACTCACGTAACACTGTAGGACAATCTATGTGAGATTAAACAACATCAGATATGAAACAAGCCTTAGTGACATTCCTACGAACCTCCAGAAGGTCAAGGTCAATTAATTTACAACGATCTTCATATCTAGGGAGATTATATGGATCATTCCAAGGCAAACGTCGAAGAGCAAAGCGAATAAACTTATGCTGGATAGCTTCTACTTGCTGTACGCTGTTCTGATAGTAAGGAGCCCAGACCACAACTGCATACTCCAATGTAGAGCTAACTAAAGAACAATAAAGGGTTTTCAAACAGTGAATATCCGAGAATTCTTTTGCAGCACGAAAAATAAAGCCCAGGCATTTAGAAGCTTTGGAGGTTATATATCCTACATGATCATTAAAAGTAAGTTTCGAATCTAAGAGAACACCCAAATCCTTAACAGTAGATTCTCTCTTTAGAGATATTCCGGCAATGGTGTAATCAAATGAAATGACAGAACGTTTACGTCCAAAGGAAATTACTGAGCATTCAAGCTCATACGATTAGTTGCGCAACATTTGGAAAAAAAGGTTAAGTTCTTTCTGAAGGAAATGTGCATCTTCTTCACAGGTTATTACATAATAGAGTAATCGGCATACGAGAGCTTAAAACATTTGAGCACTAGGTTGACGTCATTCAGATACAGCAAGAATAAGAATGAATGGTCTGATATAGTATTACCAATTTTGACCGACATTGAACGACCAACCAGATAAGAGTTTAGCCAATCTAGCAACGAACCAGAGAAACCAAGACGTTCAAGCTTTGCGATCAAGATTTCATGGTTGATTTTATCGAAAGCAGCTGAAAAATCAGTATAAATGGCATCGACCTGCTTGTGAGCTTCTATAGTCTTGCTGATAAAGGACGAGTTTGGAACCACATTGGTTCAGGTGGATCTCTTCGCCATGAAACCATGTTGTGTCGTGGAAACGTAGTTGAGACAATGATGCTTGAGGAAGTCGAGGACAATCAGCTCAAATAGTTTAGACGTAGCACATAATGCAGCGATTCCTCTGTAGTTTGAAACCTCGCGTTTATCGCCTTTTTTGTACACGAGAAAAACGAATGATATCTTCCATGTTTCTCTTTAAAATGTACCTGGAGCTCGTCTCTCAATTATCTTGGCATTCATCCAAACATTGTTTTGGGTGGTTAGTCAGAAAATAAGTAGACTCTATCTCAATTCCCGATCCAGGTTAGAAGTGCATCGAAAAATAAATCGGGTAATATACAAAGGAACACGTTCGAAACATTTTTAGCTGAAGTTTGATCCATCTCAGTAACCCGTGGGCTTATTGACCTGCTTGTTCCTATAGTCGGAAACTACTTCAAGCAATTGACTGCATCATGGCCCCTCATTGGTGAATTCATATCTTTCGATGGATAATTCGTCGAGTGAGGATCAAGATATGATCACTTTATTACAATGGAACTGTCGTAGTTTAATACCTAAATTAGACTCGTTCAAGTATTTGATTCACAATTCTGATTGTGATATATTTGCACTCTGTGAAACTTGGCTTTCTTCTGAAGATGAACTAAACTTCCACGATTTTAACATTATCCGCCTGAACCGAGATGATTCATATGGTGGCGTACTTTTGGGGATCAAAAAGTGCTACCCCTTCTATAAAATCTCAATCCCAATAATTTCAGGCATTGAAATTGTCGCTTGCCAAATAAATGTGAAGAACAAAGATCTTTGCATAGCTTCTGTATATGTCCCTCCAAGGACTTCCATAAACCGCCGTCAGCTTTGGAGTTCAGTTAATATCCTTCCATCTCCAGTTCTAATACTGGGCGATATGAACTCACACGGTACTGGTTGGGGCGAATCATACGATGACAATAGAGCGGGTATTTTCTATGATTTGTGCGACGATTTCAACTTGACTATCTTGAACACTGGTGAAGCAATACGTATAGCAAACCCTCCTGCTCGAGAGAGCCGTCTTGACATTTCCTTGTGCTCTAACTCATTATCATTAGATTGTCAGTGGAAGGTTATCAATGATCCCCATGGTAGTGATCACTTGCCAATTATTATTTCAATCAAAAGTGGTCGTCTAAAAATAGATCAGTCAATTCAAGTTACTTTTGACCTCACGAGGAACATTGATTGGCAAAAATTTGTATCGGCGGTAACTCTTGGTATTGATTCTACCGATCCTCAACCACCACTGGAAGAGTATCGTTTCTTTACCGAGCTTATCTACAAAAGCGCATTAGAAGTTCAGAAACGACGTGTTCCAAGTGCATCCCTCAAAAGAAGACCCGCCACCCCTGGATGGGATGACGAATGCACAAAGTTGTATCTTGAGAAATCCGATGCCTTTAAAGATTATCGTAGACATGAAAGATCTGAGCTTTTTGAAAAGTGTCTAAAGCGTGAAAAAAAGCTTAAAAACTTACTAAAAGCAAAGAAACGAAATTACTGGCGTACTTTTATCGAGGGACTTTCTAGAGAAACCTCGATGACAACGCTTTGGAAAAAGGCTCGCTATATGCGAAACCGCTCATCTTCCAATGAGAGTGAAGAATACTCCTCCCAATGGATATTCGACTTAGCTAAAAAGGTTTGTCCAGATTCTGTTCCAGCACAACCAACTTTACGGGATACAGCCCGAAGTAACGGTTCTCTGGATGAACCATTCACAATGCTGGAATTTTCAATGGCACTTCTTTCATCGAATAACTCTGCTCCGGGAAGCGATATGATCAAATTTGACCTTCTAAAAAACCTCCCCGATATCGCCCTAACCTATATAATTCATTTATGGAATTCAATATAGTTCCACCAGCATGGAGACAGGTTAAAGTAATAGCTATTCAAAAGCCTGGGAAACCAGCGTCTGATCACAACTCTTACCGTCCGATCTCTATGTTATCATGCCTGAGGAAATTATTAGAAAAAATGATCCTATTAAGACTTGACCATTGGGTTGAATCAAACAATCTACTTTCAAATACGCAATTTGGTTTCCGGAAGAGTAAAGGAACAAACGATTGTCTAGCGATGCTTTCATCTGATATTCAACTGGCCTTTGCGCACAAGGAGCAATTGGCTTCAGTCTTTTTGGATATTAAGGGCGCATTTGATTCGGTTTCCATAGACATACTGTCAGACAATTTGCACAGTAATGGATTACCCGGTATTTTGAATAATTTCTTGTATAATTTGCTGTCAGAAAAACAAATGACCTTCAATCTAGGTCAACTGATAACTTCTAGAATTAGCTACATGGGCTTACCCCAAGGTTCATGTTTAAGTCCCTTACTTTATAATTTCTATGTCAAAGATATTGATAAGTGCTTAGATCATCGATGCACGCTTAGACAGCTTGCAGACGATGCCGTGGTTTCCCTGAGAGTTCCACGTGCGGAAATCTTGCAAAGACCATTGCAAAATTCTCTAAATAATCTGTATTTTTGGGCAAGAAATATAGGGATCGAGTTTTCACCGCAAAAAACTGAATTGGTAGTGTTTACAAGGAAGCGGTTTCCAGCCCAACTGCGTCTAAATATTTTGGGCAGAGACATTACCCAATCTTTAACCTTCAAATACCTTGGAGTCTGGTTTGATTCAAAATGCACTTGGGGTACCCACATTACGTATTTGAAACAAAAGTGTCAACAAAGGATCAACTTTCTACGATAAATTTCCGGGACATGGTGGGGTGCTCACCCGGAAGACCTCATTAAACTATATAAAACGACTATTCTTTCAGTTCTTGAGTATGGCTCTTTTTGCTTCCACTCGGCAAGAAAAAGCCACCTAATCAAATTGGAACGTATTCAATATCGTTGTTTACGTATTGCCCTTGGCTGTATGCATTCAACACACAATATGAGCCTAGAGGTCCTAGCGGGCGTAAAACCCCTGCAGAACCGTTTCTGGGAGCTCTCATTAAGAATATTGATTAAATGTAGTGTCAGTAACAACCTTGTGATTGAAAACTTCGAAGAAATGCTCGAATTGAGCATCCAGTCTAGATTCGTGCGAATCTATCTTAATTATATGTCATCGGATATTAGCCTTCCTTGCTATAACCCCTCTCGTGTATGCTTTACTAACTACAGTTCCCCCATTGACTATGATCTCTCCATGAAACAGGCTATTCAAGGAGTTCCAGATCAACTTCGACCTATCTCAATTCCCCACATTTTTGTTGAAAAGTACCAACAAGTCAATTGCAATAGAAGATTTTTCACTGATGGATCACGCATTGATGGATCCACTGGCTTCGGCGTCTTCAATGAATACTCAACCGCCTTTCGGAAACTTCAGGAACCTTGTTCCGTTTATGTTGCTGAGCTAGCAGCAATCAACATCGCATTGGGGATGATTTCCGATATGCCCATAGACCATTATTTCATCTTCTCGGATAGTCTCAGTTCGATTGAGGCTATTCGGTCGATGAAACAAGGTAGGCACTCATCTTATTTCCTTTCAAAGGTAAGGGAACAGATGAGTTTGCTGGTCGAAAGATCATATATGATTACCTTTGCATGGGTCCCCTCACATTGCTCAATCTCAGGCAATGAGAAGGCAGACTCTCTCGCAAAGGTGGGCGCACAACAAGGCGAGATTTATGATAGAAGAATTTCACATGATGAGTCATGAGTTCTCTTTTAAGTTGGCAAAACGATTGGACAAATAATTCTCTTGGGCGGTGGTTGCATTCCATTATTCCAAATGTTTCTTCGAGAGCGTGGTTCAAAGGTCTGGATGTAAGTCGGGGATTCATTCGAGTGATGTCAAGACTTATGTCCAACCACTACTCGCTAGACGCACATCTCTATAGAATAAACCTCGTTAACAGCAATATATGTAGGTGCAGAACCGGTTATGATGACATCGATCGCGCAGTTTGGTATTGCCCGGGTAATGACGCCTCCAGAGCACGACTATTGAATACCCTAGTGGCCCGAGGTAGACAACCCTTCCGTGAAGTAAGAGATGTATTGGGAACACGTGAACTTCCCTACATGCAAGCGATCTACGAATTCCTTTGTTTGTCTGATGTTAGAGTTTGATGTGACTATCCCCATCCTTTCCAAACAATTTCCCGCCATTGTGTCCCAGTCTTATTATCCTCCTGTTCCTGTGCTACTTGCCCCTGCCCAGTCAGGATTTGTTCAACCGTCCGAGAGTAGTATCTGAAGGAGGCTTCAGAAACCAGTTTCCTACCTAGATCCTTCCAATTGAAATTGTTACCCATTAACCTCGTGCCCGCCACGAGTAATTGGTACCCAATAATAACCTAGAAATACTGCTATTTAAAATGTAAATTAAACATTACTGATTTTGGCTCCGCAAAGTGTCACACACGACTGAGCCTAGTAAATAAACGAACTAGTTAAAAAAAAGGTTATTTATTGTAGCCATAGAAACAAACAACTACACAACCAAAGTAAAGCTACAAACTTACTGATGATGGACAGACCCGTTGAGCTCACTGCTCCTGAGAAATTCATCATTCCGCCAGATGCTTTTCACATTCCATTATGACATGAACGGTACTTTCCATTACAAAGATGCCATTTTCCATTTCCAATCTCATTCCGTTGAAATACTTTAAAATTCCATCGTGCATTCATATCCAACTGGATGTTCCTGGAGAATGTTCCAGGGGAAAATAGCAACCGACTCGCAAACACCGAACAACAAGCTGCTCATCGTATTCTCAAATCTAAGCTGACATTGATAACAACCCGGGCGAGTGTGATGCGGTTCTGGTGTTGGAGAATGTCGTTTAATGTAGTCAGGAAACGAAATTCAAATAACAGAATAAATTAAGAGGGAAGTCACCACTTTACAAATATGCTTCCCCGACTACTCGCGCCGCAGTAGCACATCATCAAACACACACCGTCAACCACAACAACGACGACGACATAAACAGATTTAAATGAAAAATGTCGTCCCCCTCACTCGCTCGGCGGCTGCTGGTGCTGGTGGTGCAGTTGTTGTCACGTTAGAGGATCATCACCATGGCAGTAGTCGGGCGCGCGCACACCGACCGACTACTGTGATGATCAAGAGCCATCAATTTGCTTCGTGACATCCAACATTTCACTGCGGTCGGTGGCGGAGGCGGGTCGAGGCAGGCGACAGGTTCTAATCTTCACTTTCCATTACACGGCGCGCGGTCGAGGGCTAATAGTTTTCCGAAAATGTTTCGCAAACCGCACACTGACGCTCGGGAAAAGTTTCGTCTGTCCCAAAAAGGAGGCCCCGGTTGTGGGCGCGCTGTGGGAAATTTACTTTAGGACCAAGCTGACGTAATTCATGTGCGGTGATTTAGTGGAACTGCTGTCAGGAGGATTCACGGAGGAAACTTTGTAAATTTGGTGCTTAATTTGTTGCGACAACCGGTGGCGCGAAGTTTGGTTTCCCGTTGATTGGGCTTTCGAGGCATTGAATTGAAATTTCAGCATACTTAAGACACCGTAGTGAGCTGTTAAAGTGCGTTGTCACAAGAGTACCGAAATGACAAAGAGTACACGATTAAATTGAACGCAAGAAAAACGCAAACTTGACTGGAGGGAATTGTCTTCTCAGTAAAGAAAAATTACAATTTTCTTCGAACAAGCGCCAGCGCTTCGAATTTTCCACCCCATCGCGTTACACGGCCAACGAGAGTAACTCAAAATTGAGTCGAATTTGAATCAAGATTGAGTAAAACAAAAGTGGGGTTATGCAGTGAATGAGTTCAAATTTCCTCGATTTTCCAGGAAAAACTTCTTGAATATGAGGAAAGTTGAGACATTTTTCACTCAGTTCAGTAGTACACTTCTCAGACAGAGTAAAATTTTGTTCGATTTTCCTGATATTCATGAAGATTTTTTCGGATAAGTGGGGAACATTGTACTAACTGCACGGCGGATTAAACCAGCTCAAATTTGATTTTCGGTCACTCAAGTTGGCAAACGTAGATTACTCATATACTGAGTAAAATTTTCCACGATTTTCCTGGGAAAACTAATCGAATATGAGGAAAATCGAGTGTCTAATAGTACATGCTATTTCAAAACTACCCAAACTTGAGTAGCATCCACCCAGATCGGTCAAAGCTGAACCTACCCAAAAAAGGGTAAACTAAGTTAGGAGTGACAAGTTGACAAAAGAACAACATCGAACGGATTCAGGTCAATGTTGTCCATTTGTCAACTTGTCACTCCCAACATAGTTTTAAGTAGAGTAGATTGAGTAAAATTTTCGTCGCTTTTCCTCATAGTCGAGCAGATTTTGAAAAACCACTCAATTTTGAATCGATCTTATCGGCCACGAGAGTAACCCCACTTTTTGCAATTTTGAATTGAATTCGACTCAGTTACTGAGTTACTCTCCTCGGCCACGTACAACGCAACGACAATTAATTGCATTGTCGTCCCGACCCCCTGTCGCCTTTCTACTCCTTCTGCTACTACTGTCTTTTCTAGCTGTTCGTTTTAATTGCAAGAATTTTTAAACAACTTTGACTCGGTCGTTCGTCGAACTCCGAAGGGAATTTAAATATGCCATGTCCTTTAATGCACAAACGCAACGTTCCATTTGAGATCCTTAGTATGTTTCGAAAAATCCAAGGGGTGGAAGATAATTGTCACAGCTTGGTTCGGTTTCGAATTGGTATGCATTTTAAACGCGCACCCACAGTGCAGACACTCGAATGCAATTAACCATGAATTATGGACACTGCAGCAGCAGCAGGCAGGAGTGGCAGATGAGAGATAGAGAGAGAGAGATGGCAGTTGATTCACCCTATGATGGTCAATCACAGTAGCCTCTGCGCTTTGGTTATGATTATGCCTGCGGGCACTTCCTTGAAATTGATACGGACGATATGATGGCACAGTAGGCGTTGAGATTTAGGCGATTTGGTCACGTGCCAGCTTTACGATATGGTAGAATGTGACGATTTTGAAGTAGGGGAGAATTAAATTGAATTAAAGTTGCAGAGGATGCTCGGTGTATATAACGCTGTTCATATGGTAGCCTTAAATGCTCAAAGTATTTCTTAAGAAAGCACTGAAATTTGCTTGTTACTTTAACGGACTTGAAACAGTTTCAGCCCATTTCTGCGTAGGAAGCGTTAAATCCAATAATTGCTATAATTATAAAAAAAAATCTGAATTATTTCGTTCACCTCTTATCATTTAATATATTGAAAGAAGTTCTATTAAAATCTCCTGTTATTGAAAAAAAAAAACTACAACTATTTCTATTAGTATTCCTTAGATATTGCTTGAACACTGAAAACAACCTTTCAACCATTTCCAAATAAATAGAGTTTTCAAAGCTATGAAAGTTATGCAACTGAATTCTAACAAACAAGGCAGTTGAACGCTTTGAATGATATCCAATTGTGTTTACCCTCCGCGAAAACCCACACCGAACATCCTACATCATGCATAATTCCGGTGCCCGCTCATGCGAGAGTATCGAGCCAATGTGTTTGCTATTAATTTGTTATTTGGAACTAAACTCTGCTGCGCTTCACGTCCCATCATCAGCCCTCTTACGTCATCATTTCCAAAACTACTAAAATTTCAATTCAAACATGACTCACCGCTGCCCACCACTTGGCGTGTATGGATTCCGTTGATAAACCTGATTGCGGTCATTGATTATATATTTGCGCTGATTATGATTATGAATCTAACCGAGTCTATCAGAGTTGGCCACGATGCCATCCCAACCAACCTGGAACAATAGTGTGCCATGATAATTGAATCCAAATAAATCTTCCCCAAACCCACCGCAACCCAACCAACTCGGGTCCACCGCCGCTGTCAACCGCAACTCGGACGGAATCGTAAACAATGAACCGCGAGCCGAAAGGTCAAATCGCGCTTTAAGAATCGAGACATCGCTTTAAATCGAGGAGATGCTAATTACAGCCATATAGCGCGCGCGTACTTGCATGGAATAAAATTTAACGAAGCGTGAAATCACAGCGGATTCTCCTCCGGCTTCTGTCCAAACCAATCGTCGGTCGCTGAATGGCCCGTCTATGTTCATTACATCCTATATAAATAGTAGTGAGGACGTTGTAGTGAGATATGACATCAAGATGCACCGGTTCTTCGACTGTTATGGCGAAGAGGTCGGACGGCGAGACGTTATTCTCCATATCTGGTATCGTCATCGCATAAATTATGAGAACGGGGCAACATTGCCTGGACCGTGTCATTGTTGATGATGGTAGTAAAGATATCAGTCGATAGCTAGGCGAGGAGTGTGATTAGTTTGATAGGTCTTCAGATGTTAGAAAATTTGTTTGAGGAGCATCAAATGAGTAGGCTTTGCTCGCGCTGCTCGACATCTCGATAGCAACTGTGGTGCTCGCATGAGCACGGGATTACACCCCACTTTGCCCAGGTTGCACGTTGCACTACGGGAAACTGTTATACGATTGAAAAATACCCAGAGAAAGAGAGCACTGGAAATCAGCGTGAGAAAGAGAGGAGGATTCACGAATGAATTCATTTTGGGAAAACATTTTTCTGCATATAATGGTTCATGATTGATCCATATATTTAAGAGCTTTATTATCAATCGAATAGGAAATGTGATCATTGTTTATAACCTGAAAATTTATGAATCACACCAGAACTACTAATACGTTTTTTGACGTAGGATTACGTTCTTCTTTGCCATATTGGCGGTGCAATTAAAAAAAAACAAAATTGCCCGCATTACGAAAACTGGTCAGGTTTTGATCACCTACAACTCTGTCAATAGCGGATGGATTTTATTTCTTAACAATCCAATCGATTAGAAATTTTGCTACGAATCTGCAAAATTGAACATTTTATTAATTTTCAATAGGCACTTTTGAAAATTACACAAATGTCCAACTGTTGCAATAGTGATCAAAATTATCACCGATTGACTGCAAACAGCGCTTTCCCTAACACAGATTTCAAAATCGAACTCTATCCGGTCTCTCTGAACTCTCCCTGGTGGTGTCCTGTCGGTCGTCAGCAGCAGCAGCAGTGCTTTCGGCGCCTGGCGTTGAACATTGTAGACAACGAAAGGCTGCCCGCAAGCAGCGAGCTGCAGCCCACATGAGCGTCCATTCACCGAAGAAGGAGAAGCCTCACCGCTACTGATCGGGATCCATCTTCGTGAGTCACTGTGGGCCGTCTATGCCAAGCGCGTCACCCTCGTACCAAACAACATACAGCTCGCCAGCCTCATCCGTGTTCAACACCCTAATAGCTCAGCATTACTCAACCATCACGACAAAACGGTCCTTTGCAGGATCACCATAAATTATTGTCGTTCAAGAGTTAATGTTCATTGAACTTTCACTCACTTTGCTGCCAGCCACATCACCCCCAAAAGTTCTTTGATAATGTACCCAGAAACCAAACGTTTGTGGTCAAATGCGTCAAGTATTGAAGAGGTACATAAACATTCTCACAATGACCGAATACCACATTATCATGTCAATTAACCAGAAACGCAAAAAAATCTTGAATTTATATGATTGATATCTCGCGATTGGAAAAATTTAGCATGAAATTACTCCAATCAATTTTGCTTGTTTTTATTATCTATTGAATAAACCAAAAAATCCGTGCGTTTTGTGCACGAAAATACGTTCCCGTGATGGGAAAAGTGTTTTCCCTAACACAGTCGTCGAATATTGATACCAAGCACTGAGCCAGACGGTACCTATCTTTATGCCTTTTGATGCAAATTTAAGCCCCTCCTATTAAGATAAAGGGTGATACGGTCAAAATTTGGTCAATATCAACTTGACGTATTTCTTTCAATTTTGCATTTAAAAAACCTGAACACCCCTCATTTTGAAGGTGTGTGTGTGTAGAATGTTGCTCCTATTTTGATTTTGGAATTCACTCTTCAGTTGTCAAAATGCCGTCCAAGCAAGAAGAGCAGCGTATCAAAATTTTGCTCGCGCATCGCGAAAATCCGAGCTACTCGCACGCAAAGTTGGCAAAATCGCTAAAAGTTGCCAAATCAACCGTTACAAATGTAATTAAAGTGTTTGGGGAACGTTTGTCGACAGCCAGGAACTCTGGATCGGGGGGAAATCGAAAACCGGAAGCCGCTGAGACGACAAAGAGAGTTGCCGGTAGTTTCAAGCGAAACCCTAACCTCTCTCTCCGAGATGCCGCAAATAAGCTGGGTGTATCGTCTACAACCGTGCATCGAGCCAAAAAACGAGCCGGACTATCGACTTACAAGAAGGTAGTGACTCCAAATCGCGATGATAAACAAAATACGACGGCCAAAGCGCGATCCCGGAGGCTGTACACGACGATGCTGACGAAGTTTGACTGCGTGGTAATGGACGACGAAACCTACGTCAAAGCCGACTACAAGCAGCTTCCGGGACAGGAGTTTTATACGGCAAAAGGAAGGGGAAAGGTAGCAGATGTTTTCAAGCACATGAAACTGTCAAAGTTCGCAAAGAAATATCTGGTTTGGCAAGCCATCTGTACCTGTGGCTTGAAAAGCAGCATTTTCATAGCTTCCGGGACTGTCAACCAAGAAATTTACGTGAAAGAGTGTTTGAATAAACGTCTGCTGCCTTTCCTGAAGAAACACGGTTGTTCCGTACTGTTTTGGCCGGATTTGGCATCTTGCCATTACGGTAAAAAGGCCATGGAGTGGTACGCCGCCAACAACGTGCAGGTGGTTCCCAAGGACAAGAACCCTCCCAACACGCCAGAGCTCCACCCAATTGAGAAATACTGGGCTATTGTCAAGCGGAACCTAAAGAAGACCAAAAAAAAACTGCTAAGGGCGAGCAGCAGTTCAAGGCAAACTGGCTTTCTGCGGCGAAGAAGGTGGACAAGGTGGCTGTACAAAATCTGATGGCAGGGGTCAAGCGTAAGGCCCGGCAATTCGGATTTGGAAAACCGGAAGCCTAACTGAATATTTTTCCTGAATTTTATACTAATTGAACTTGAAAAAGAAATTTAATTTGATTTTTTAAATAAATGATTTTACCGATTTACACGCGTTTTCCCTTGACCAAATTTTGACCGTATCACCCTTTAGAATGCCTCTGCACTGAAAGAAAAAACTCAGTAAATTCATAGTAAAAAAACATAAAACTGAAGTAACGCCCTAAAATTTGTATTGATTCAAAATTTGTTATCTTTTCAAATCAATGCAAATTTTCCGACACTACTTCATCTGCAAATTTTTCTGTAAAATAATAATTCATTTGAATTCTACGTATCATTTTTGATAAATTTATACTTATAAACTTTTTTCCTAAGACCAGCCGTTCTCAAGTTAATGCGAATTTAAAAAATAATAATTATGAATTTTCAGCATGTTTTACCATTTTAAAATGCTAGTCGCGATGTCCTGCAACAAAATTATTTTTTTTCCATGATTGTATATTAAATAAACAATAATTCTTGTACAGGTATGGTGGCTGTCAGACCTGCCCGTTTCTATCTAGGCGCAGCGGAAGAGAAACGAGTTGTGATCAATGTTTCATTCAAATCGGAAGGGGTTGAGACAAAACTGACATTTTAGTTTTCCTATTTGAAGCTCACTAGTTGATCAGGCATATGTGCTTTAAATGGAAAAAATTTAATAAAGATTTAAAAAAATTAAATTAGAGGTTATTTTAGGACAAAAATGACAACTGTTTGTTATGTTTTGCTTGAAAAAAACTATATAGGAGAAATGGCTCTAAGATTGGGCCCATCGTTAAAAATCAGCTATTTATCAATTTTATCTCAATAAACGTGTCATTGGGACGGTACTAATGGATATTTTTGGTCGCTATTGAAAATTTAGTCGATTGCTGAATTTATGTATGGGTCCAAATTAGGGGCATTTAGGCCGACATTACATCATTTCCCCTATTGGTTCTCAGAACTTCGTTAGGGTGGTCAAAAAAATCAATTTTTTACGTGGGACTACATCTTTAATTTCTATACTGGGTACACTTTGTGAAAACTGAAAATGGAACATGAAACAAAATTATGAAAGATTTTGAACATTAATAACTCAGCTGCCCCTGGACCAATTTCAATAATATTATCACCAATCGATCAGAAATATTTCTACGCATCAATAGCAATGACTCCAACTGAAGATTTTCAACAAGAAACTATTGTAAAAGTGGCAATGTTAAGAATTGCCCAAGTACAAATAAAAAGTGATAATTTTATCACTGTTTTCATGAAATAAACGTTCTTCCCAATCCCAGTCGTCATAATCCAGTGCCACTTGGTTACACCTCGGTTTGCACATAATTCTGCTTTAACCTGAAAAGATATAAAACAGCGCTGCTGTCTAGTCTCAGCTCATTTTCGCTTCGGACGGCGTGGTGAGCAGGCAGCAGAAGCATAAATAGCAGCAGTAGGTAGGTGGTGGTAGGGTTTAACTTAAAAAGAATTTGATGAAAATATTGCCATGTTCAAAAATAGAAACATTATTCTTCATCAGCCATACCATGGCAAAACGATATAGTGGTTCTCAGAATTTCGTAAAAATTCAAAAATTGAAATGAGTGTAGACCATGTGACCATTTTACAGTCGTTATAAATCAATGGAGACGCATGGTAGTCTAGTCGCATAGGAGTATTGAGCAAAAACCCAAAAATTGATAAACTTCAAAATTATGTAACTCAAAAATTTAAAAAAAGCCAAAATGTTCAAGGAAAAAATAAAAACATATTGTGCTCTCTGTCCACAAACCATGAAAACCATAAAAAAAAACAAATACAATTAATGATTTTCAATAAAAAATCCCAATTCCTTATATCATTTTTTTTAAAGTAAGTTATGTTTTAATTGCCTTTCATTTGATATTGTTCCCCGAACAAATTGCACTACACTTTCTTTTAGCGGTGGAAACTATTGGTTCCAGATCAGCTCAAGCTGGAATATTTATTTCTTGTTTAGTGTGTGCACGTTTTAACTAATTAAGGTAGATCAACTTACAATTTAGTGTAGGCTTCGTAGTTTTAGATTATATCCAATTTGATTTCCACTAGTAGGGTATAGTTTAAGATTTAGCAACTAATTAAGATCGAACGCTACGAGAATCCGTACAATCACCATGATTGAACAATTGCCTGTTTGGATCAATTTTAGGTTAGGTTCGGCATAGAAATAGAATAATCAATTTATAGCTTACGTTTAGAGATTAGGTAGTTCTGTATGTAAATAACAACTAGTATTAGGAATTCACTTGTTGAATAATTAATTTTAACAAATTTTAGAGGTATTTTTCCAATTAAATTAACGTTTTTGTATATGAGACACCAGTCCAGCAGTGAATCCACTTCAGTTCGCCGTTCACACGAGCTTTTTCCTTTTCCTCCTATTACCTGTCATTCGTCACTCCTGTCATCGGCCGCCACTGTCAAGATTCACCGGTGCTATCGGTTAGATGACCAGCGTTGCTAGTTAGCGTAGCAACATTCTCGCCCCCGTAACACTGCGTATCAGGAGTAGTTTTACCTGTATCGTTGACGTCCAACACGGCCGTTACTGACTGGTCTTCGTAAGAATCCTGAGCTCGTCTGAACGGTGGCTCGTCGTATCCGGCCGTCGGATCCCGGCTGCACATCCACTATTCGCCCCCGTATCCAGTTGTTCCGTTTGCAGCTATCCGCAATGACCACTAGGTCTCCTACTTCTATTTGCTTCGTATCGCTGAACCATTTCGTCCGTCTACAAATCGTTGGTAGATACTCTCTCAGCCAACGACGCCAGAAGATGTCTAACTGATGTCGGATCTGCTTCCAGCTGCTTACGACTGCCTCTCGGTGATTTGTGGGATTTGCGACTGGTTGCTTGACCCCACTGGAGCTCCCAAGCAGAAAGTGATTTGGCGTTAGAGCTTCTTGCTCTTCTGACTCCACAGGCAGATAGGTTAACGGTCTAGAATTGACCATACTTTTCGCTTCGACTAGCAATGTTTGGAATCCTTCGTCGTCAAGCTTTCTTCCGGTGTCGATACTTTCTATGGCGGATTTTATAGAGCGGACCATCCTCTCGCAAGATCCACCCATATGTGGAGCTGAGGGTGGGTTGAACAACCATTTGGTATTGGCATTGGTAAATGTTTCTGACAGGCCGTTGCAGATCTGTTCTCTAAGCACTCTCTCAGCACCTTGGAAGTTGGTGCCGTTGTCGCTGTACACTTCCAAGGGGGCTCCACGACGCCCGACGAATCGGCGAAAGCACGTTATGCAGCTCTCCGTGGTCAGGCTATGCGCAACTTCGAGGTGAACTGCGCGAGTCGTCAGACACGTAAACAATGACACCCAGTGCTTTGCGTGGGTGCGCCCAATCTTCACGAGCATTGGGCCGAAATAGTCCACTCCAACATATGAGAAAGGACGTTCAAAAGATGCTAATCTGGCGAACGGCAGAGGTGCCATTTTCGGCGTTGACGGTTTTGATCTGTAGACCTTACACTTTTGGCAAAGTTGTGAAGTCTTCCGTACGGCTGCCCGAAGATGAGAAATATAAAAATTCTGTCTTACCTCATTCACCACCGTCTCAGGATTCGCATGATGGTTTCTACGGTGATAGTGATCCTGAATCAGAGTTGTCATTCGGTGTGACTTCGGTAAGATTATCGGAAACTTTGCATTGAAGCCTGTGTTTTCTGTTGCTCCAATCCGTCCATCCTGCCTTAGAACTCCATACTCATCGATGTATGGAGACAGCTTATAGATTGGTGATGATTTGTCGACATTTTTCTTACCCGCCTTCAGTTGGGCGATCTCGTACGGATAACTCTCCTCCTGACAGCAATGCCAAAGAATGTTTTCCGCTCTTCGAATTTCGTCAGAGTTCAACGGCGCTATGTCTCGCTGCCCTCTACTTCGTCGAGCATTTCGGATGAACCGGAGTGTGTAACCCATTGCTCGGAGAAGACGCATCTATCGAGAGAATCGTTCAAATTTCACTAGAGGCTCCAACGTCGAGCCTCCATGTACGAAACACGGCCGAAGTTCCTCCTCTGTACAGACCTTCTGCTTGAAATTCTGTTCTGGCCACTGCTCCTCACGATGGTAGAGAAACTCTGGGCCCCGGAACCACTTCCCTTCCGTCGATAAGCAGGGTCCGTTTCCCCACTTCGTTGCCTCGTCGGCGCTGTTCATCTTGGTAGGCACCCATCTCCATTCGCTGCTTTCTGATAGGGTGAGAATTTCCCCGATGCGGCACGCTACATATTGTCGGTATCTTCGGGCGTCTGACCGAATCCAGGCTAAGACAGTGCTAGAGTCTGACCAGAAAACCCTTTTTTCGGCGGATCGAGTATGGGTATCTTTGACGAACGATGCAAGTAGAACCCCAAGGACGGCCGCTTGTAGTTCCAAGCGAGGTATAGATAGTGGCTTAAGAGGCGCCACTTTCGTCTTCGCCGATATTAGGCTGCAGATGATGGTCCCATTGACCACAATGAAACGAAAATAAGTCGCTGCGCTGTACGCTTCTTCGCTGGCGTCTACAAATACGTGCAGCTCGACGGAACGCAGTGATGTAGAAGCAGTTGAACCAACGTAACAACGAGGAATGCGAATATTATCGACCTGCTTCAAGATTCCGATCCATTTCAGCCAACGGTTGAATGCTTCCTTTCCGATTTTTTCATCCCAGTCCGATCCCGAGCGCCATATCGATTGGATCAAGATCTTTCCGTGCACTGTGTACACGGCCAGCAAGCCCAGAGGGTCAAACAATGACATGACACACCGAAGAACTTGGCGCTTGGTCGGTCGTCGGCCTTCATCGATAATCGCAGCAATATCTTTTCGCATTTGAGTTGAGAATCCCAGTACATCCTCTATTGGGAGCCACAACATACCAAGAACTCTTTCTACTCCTTCGGTTTTATCCAGGTTCAGGTCCTTCACTTCGGAAGCCACCGTTTCACCTAGATGTCTGAGCACATCGTGGGAATTGGAGTGCCAACCTCGAATTTCGAAACCACCCTTTCCGTGGATCATTTGCACCTCTGCTGCCACTCGTTGAGCTTCTTCGATGGTGTCGAAGCTGTCCAAGTAGTCGTCCACGTAATTACACTTGATTGTCGCCTCTGCTGCCCTGGGATAGTCGACAGCAAATTCGTCTGCGTTACGGTTCTTGATGAACTGGGCACTACACGGCGAGCAACTGGAGCCAAAGGTGGCTACGTCCATGAAGTACACATCTGGTTTTTTACTGGGGTCTGTTCGCATCAGAAAGCTTTGGGCAGAACGATCTGCAAGTCGTATACGAAACTGGTGAAATATTTTGCGTATGTCACCGCTTACTCCTACAGGCTTCTCTCGAAAACGGCATAGAACCCCTGGCAGACAAGACAGCAGATCCGGTCCTTTAAGAAGAACCATGTTGAGAGATATGCCGTCCACTTTGGCCGCAGCATCCCAAACCAACCGGACCTTACCAGGTTTTTTGGGGTTGGTCACAACGCCGAGTGGTAAATACCATGTTCTGCGGGGGTCAGCATTTTTCAGTTCCTCCTCAGAAGCGCGATGCGCGTAACATTTCATCTGGTAGTCTTCAATCTGTCGAAGGACATTTGTCTTCAGTTTGAGCTCACGAAACATCCTACGTTCCAAACACTCTAATCGACGAAGAGCCATGTGGTAACTATCTGGAAACTCGAAATGATCGTATCTCCAGAGGAGTCCGGTTTCAAATCTACCGTCCACCCGAACAGTGGTATTGGCTAGAATCTTCCTTGCTCTCGTGTCCTCCGCTGATTCCAGTTTCATCATCGGCTTGGTTCCTGTATCTTCCTGCTCGAAATACCGCTTGACTACCTCGTGAAGATCCTTTTCTGGTTGAACTTCCGAGATATGGCAACTGACCCCTACGGACTTCGCATTATTATCTCCGCCGTATACACAACACCCGAGTCGCGTTTTTGTGGCTACTGGTTCGCCTTTGTGCCCTTCTCGGCATTGACAAGTTCAACTGGTCCAAACCAATAAGCACGCGAGGCAGGGCGTCTTCGTATCGAGCTATCGGTAATCCTTTGAGGTGAGTGTATTGCAGCGAAAGTTGTTCGGGCTTCAGCGACTGAATTGGAAGGTTCAGCTCAGATACCGTTCTAGCTGACTTGACTTGGAATGATTTCCCACTGGATACTCCTGAAATGTGGAATGATATTTCTTGAGAATCCGCTTCACACCGGGTTACATTGCTGGTCCAATTTAGGTACAAGGCTCCTTTTGGTCCGGACTCTCCCAATCGCTCAGCTACCGATTTTTCCACCAACGTTAGTGAAGAACCATCGTCCAAGAAAGCGAATGTGCTAACACTTCCACTTCTCCCCGTCAGAGTTACGGGAACAACTCGGAACAACGTTTTCGATTCTTGGTCTCGATGTGAATGGTTTTCGGCAGTAACTGGCTTGACCTTGTTTTCCGTTTGGGAGTGTAACAGCGGATGGTGCTTGAACTCACACCCATCAATCCCGCACTTCGTAGACAATCGACAACGATTCCTTCCGTGCTGGTTGAGACAAGTCCGGCAAAGCTTCAAGTAGTGTATTCTTCGCCAACGATTTTCTACGTCGAGTTCTAAAAATTGCTTGCACTCCTTGACTCGATGATCCGGTTGACTACAGACTGCACAATTCCGTCCTTTAGAATCTGGATTCAAGTGGCCACCAGATGTACTTTCTACACTGTTCGAACTGTGAGTGTACACCCGCGCTTTCTCCTTTTGCGTTCCCCTTTTGTGATCGATGGTCCGACGGTCACTGGAGCAATGAACTAATTTGGTCACTTGGCTCGCCGCAGTAACCATTTGTGACATGTACGTTGCGAAGGTCTTCAGCGTCACATCAGTCACGGTTTGTTTATGGATAGCCCATTGAAGTTTCAGCTGTGAAGGTAGCTTGTCTTCTAGCTCTTGTAACAACGAGGGATTGTTTAAATGAGCTATTTCTCCCGCAGCTACTAGGTGATCGCAGAGCCCCTGCAGTTCCATCCCAAACTCAATCAGCGTCTCAAGGCGTTCCATCTTCGGCGCCGGTGCAGAACGCATTCTGTTCAACAGAGCATTTATAAGTAACCCGGGTCGGCCGTAGAGCATCTTGAGTGTAGTTATTACTTGAGGGACGGACGCGGGAAGAAGTAATCGGCTGCGAACCGATTCTCGAGCATGGCCCTTCAGGCATCGTTGCAGTCGAACAAGGTTTTCGGCATCGCTGTTGTACAGGCTAATAATTATGGGCCAGTCTTCAGGTTTCCCATCAAAATCAGGGAGATCCCGTGACATCACCCGACGAGCTGCAATTTGCACTGAAGAGGGTCCCTGTCTCTGTGCTAAAGTTTCATCTTCCGTATACGATGTTGGACCAGCTCGGGGATTTGCATATCTCACGTTCGCCCGTGGCGGTATTTGCGACGCAGACGTACTTTGGCCAATAATATCCAGAGGCTGGGAATTTCGTACTGATGGCTGTGCATGTCTAACTCTGTCAACACCGTGATTAATACGAGGGGGAAGGTCAGCTTCCACCTCAGAAGGAACGTACTCGAAAGACATTGGCGGAATAATGATACTGGCGTCCTCATACGTAGCGTTGCTAGGTGGAACTGATGGCACTGCTGGGGTAGTTAACCTTACACGTGATGGTTTGTACGGTACGAGTTTCTGATTTACCGGAGCGGATGCAGGATTTCGAGAATAAATACGGCTACTCGAATCAATATGCTGTTGAAGTGTCATAGATTGGTTGACTGCTGAACGTGACGAAACTAAATTTCTGCTGCGAGAGTGTTCACCCTGGAGAGTGATTTCCGGATTTGGTGCCATCCCGGTTTCATTTGGTGTACTGGCTTTAGGCTCCTTTGATCCATCATTCCTCATCCAGTCGATAATTTTCTCCCGGCTAACACGACAGCGACTCCTATGACTTGCAACGCTCTTTTCATCGTCTGCGTCTTGTTCCGCCAACAAAGCGTACTTCTCAAGAAGGAAGGTCATCTCCATCTCTTCTTCTTCCACTATCCGCCTTTTCTCTCGGTCAATCAGCTCCTTCTCAAGATCCATTTCCTTCAGGAATCGATTACGATGGAATTTCTGTTCCTCCTCCAATCGCTGCTGCGCCAGCGACTTACTGATGGTGTTTCGGGTTGATTGGCTGCTGACACTGATTGGTAAACAATCGCTACACGCCCAGTGGCGGAGTTCGACAGACCGTGTTACACTGACGCATTTAAAATGGTACCAACCTTCGCATTCTTAGCATTGGACCATGTCGTCAACCCAGTCTGGTTGATCACAGGCCAAGCAGGCACTAGCATAGTTGTTCGAGGCAGTGTTGTTGTTATTGGCCATCTCCGTAAATTCTTGAGGTTTGTTCCCCGAACAAATTGCACTACACTTTCTTTTAGCGGTGGAAACTATTGGTTCCAGATCAGCTCAAGCTGGAATATTTATTTCTTGTTTAGTGTGTGCACGTTTTAACTAATTAAGGTAGATCAACTTACAATTTAGTGTAGGCTTCGTAGTTTTAGATTATATCCAATTTGATTTCCACTAGTAGGGTATAGTTTAAGATTTAGCAACTAATTAAGATCGAACGCTACGAGAATCCGTACAATCACCATGATTGAACAATTGCCTGTTTGGATCAATTTTAGGTTAGGTTCGGCATAGAAATAGAATAATCAATTTATAGCTTACGTTTAGAGATTAGGTAGTTCTGTATGTAAATAACAACTAGTATTAGGAATTCACTTGTTGAATAATTAATTTTAACAAATTTTAGAGGTATTTTTCCAATTAAATTAACGTTTTTGTATATGAGACACCAGTCCAGCAGTGAATCCACTTCAGTTCGCCGTTCACACGAGATTTTTCCTTTTCCTCCTATTACCTGTCATTCGTCACTCCTGTCATCGGCCGCCACTGTCAAGGTTCACCGGTGCTATCGGTTAGATGACCAGCGTTGCTAGTTAGCGTAGCAACAGATATTTTGATCTTTGAAATCGACCCACTGGTTCAAAAGTTATAAATTTTTGAAAAAAGCCATTTTTGAAAAAAAAAAGTAGAAGGGTCTGTGCATAGGGGCACGAACGGAAGCTTGGCGTAGGACCGCTAGTGGGCAGTTTAGTTCTTTTAATTGATCGATCATCTCTTTCTGTTTTTGATTTGTAGGCGTACCAAATTTGAAGCATTTTTTTTTTCAAAGAGAAAGTTGATGAAGAGAATCGATCAAAATCACTTGCACCCCTGCTTCCAAGTTTTGTTACAAGATTTTAACTCTGGAGAGCATTTTCTGAGATCGTTGGAGGCGTGTGGTTCTGTAATAAGCTTGTTGGTCCTGAAAAGGGCCATTTTGTTGCCAAAGTTGGTGATGATTTAACCTCCGAAAGCGTACAGAGTGCGTCTGTAGCTTCAAAGCGTAGACGACATCCATGGCCGCTTACCATATCCGAGATTGCCACAGCCTAGTAGTAGCAGATATATCAGCAAAAGTAAATGCCGAGGTAATCGGCTGTTGGAGATTTTACCGAGCTAGATTAAGTGTGTAGGTGTCAGCATCACGGATCACATTTTCCAGGAACACCTTCAGCACCCTTCGAGATACGTTTGACACCGCCACGGAGCCAGACGACGGATAGCGGTTGTCACGAAGAACCACCTTTTCCTCCTTTGCCACGATCAGTCATTGTTGCTTGTTGGGTAGAAGAGTGGACTGCCTAACCTGTCACCACTTACCTACTGCTGCTATTAATGCTTCTGCTACCTGCTCATCACGCCGTCCGAAGCGAAAATGAGTTGAGACTAGACAGCAGCGCTGTTTTATATCTTTTCACGTTAAAGCAGAATTACATATGTGCAAACCGAGGTGCAACCAAGTGGCACTGGATTATGACGACTGGGATTGGGAAGAACGTTTATTTCATGAAAACAGTGATAAAATTATCACTTTTTATTTGTGCTTGGGCAATTCTTAACATTGCCACTTTTACAATAGTTTTTTGTTGAAAATCTTCATTTGGAGTCATTGCTGATACTGTGGTGCGTAGAAATATTTCTGATCGATTGGTGATAATATTATTGAAATTGGTCCAGGGGCAGCTGAGTTATTAATGTTCAAAATCTTTCATAATTTTGTTTCATGTTCCATTTTCGGTTTTCACAAAGTGTACCCAGTATAGAAATTAAAGATGTAGGCCTACGTAAAAAATTGATTTTTTGACCACCCTAACGAAGTTCTGAGAACCAATAGGGGAAATGATGTAATGTCGGCCTAAATGCCCCTAATTTGGACCCATACATATATTCAGCAATCGACTAAATTTTCAATAGCGACCAAAAATATCCATTAGTACCGTCCCAATGACACGTTTATTGAGATAAAATTGATAAATAGCTGATTTTTAGCGATGGGCCCAATCTTAGTGCCATATCTCCTATATAGTTTTTTTTTCAAGCAAGACATAACAAACAGTTGTCATTTTTGTCCTAAAATAACCTCTAATTTCATTTTTTTTATATCTTTATTAAATTTTTTCCATTTAAAGCACATATGCCTGATCAACTAGTGAGCTTCAAATAGGAAAACTAAAATGTCAGTTTTGTCTCAACCCCTTCCGATTTGAATGAAACATTGATCACAACTCGTTGCTCTTCCGCTGCGCCTAGATAGAAACGGGCAGGTCTGACAGCCACCATACCTGTACAAGAATTATTGTTTATTTAATATACAATCATGGAAAAAAATAATTTTGTTGCAGGACATCGCGACTAGCATTTTAAAATGGTAAAACATGCTGAAAATTCATAATTATTATTTTTTAAATTCGCATTAACTTGAGAACGGCTGGTCTTAGGAAAAAAGTTTATAAGTATAAATGTATCAAAAATGATACGTAGAATTCAAATGAATTATTGTTTTACAGAAAAATGTGCAGATGAAGTAGTGTCGGAAAATTTGCATTGATTTGAAAAGATAACAAATTTTGAATCAATACAAATTTTAGGGCGTTACTTCAGTTTTATGTTTTTTTACTATGAATTTACTGAGTTTTTTCTTTCAGTGCAGAGGCATTCTACGAAGGTTCGCAAATCGATCCTGACCGATCATTTCCAATTACGCTGAAACTTTGCACAGTTGTTCCTTTTTAGTAAATATGCCAATTTGTGTTATCAGTTCTCCAAAATATGCACGGTTAAAAAATATGTGTTTTTTATTAAGATGTAAAAATAGTGAAATTTTCAAAAAACCATAACTTGAGTTTACCATCACCAAACTTTGCCAGTTTGTAGCAAACATTATGAGCTTCAATGAGGCTAAAACAAAAAAATTCAAAAATGCGCTTTTAGAGACATTAACTTTTTTAATAACAAATATATTTTTTTTCATTGAAACAGTCGAAATGTTTTACAGTGTATATTTTTAACATTATTGTCAAAATAATATCTACAACTTTGCTCAAGACACCAAAGCAATCGAACAAAGCGTTTCAGCAATATATATTTTTTCACTCATTAGTACTATTTTACACAGGCCCTGTTAGAAAAGTAGTCGTGATTCAATTTGAAGAACTGATAACACAAATTGGCATATTTACTTATAGCGAATTCGTTTATTATTCAGTTCCAACCTGGACCGGGTATCAAGATTGGGTCTGCTTGTTTTCTGACAAACGTCAGTTTGATCGTTTGTTTTTAAAACCCAGCTCAGGTTGAGGTTCGCACTGACAAAAAGTTCGGAATTCGCTATTAAAAAGAACAACTGTGCAAATTTTCATCAAAATCGGAGCCGACAAATTAAAAAAAATTAAAAAATTCGTCAATCTGTAGAGAATTGCTCAGCAGAAGCTTGTGTTTTGTGTAGGAATAGGAATTTGCCCACATAGGCAACTCAGGAAGAGCGACTGATTCCGATCAATAGTGGTGCAGCTTCTTCCACTTTCTATGGATGCTCAGGTGGGCTGCAGTGATTTAATAAACACCGTTTGGTGAGCCCGGATGGAATTCAACTTTGAAATCTGTGTTAGGGAAATCGCTTTTCGCAGGCAGTCGGTGATAATTTTAATTATCATAGCAAACAGTTGCACATTCGTACAATTTTCAATAGTGACATTTTGAAAAACAATAAAGTCTTAATTTTAAAAGATTCGTAGAGAAAAATCCCATCGATTGGCGTATTCAGAATTAAAATCCATCATCTCTGGATCAAAATCAGACCACCATCATGCCGCGACCGACTTCGGTTTTTGAAATCGCACTTCCAATGATGCCTTAAAGTACGTGGTATGTTAGAGATAGAGCTGGAATTAGGCGTAGTAGGTTTTGTAAACAATGACTTCTCTCGATGATTTTTTTGGAATTCAAGGCACGCCCACGCAAACCAACATTACCGTCAGGTAGAGAAAGTCTGACTTTCAAGACATCAACGAAAGAAGTCATTGTTCGCAAAAGCTGTTAGCCCTAATTCCAGCTCTATCTTTATATGGGAACTGACATCCGATTGATGACCCTGACAAATGTCCAAAAAATACTCTTTTACAAATTTATGGTGGTTCTGAAAAGGGCTGTTTTGTCGTGATGGTTGAGTAATGCTGAGCTATTAGGGTGTTAAATACAGATTAGACTGGTGAGCTGTATGTTGTTTGGAATGTGGGTGGCGTGCTTGGCATAGACTCGCGACTCACGAAGAGCTACTGATTCCGATCAATAGTGGTGCGGCTTCTTCCTCCTGCTTCCCCTTTCGTTGGGTACTGGAGAACAATGTTCAACGCCACGCGCCGAAAGCACTGCTGCTGATGCCGACGACCGGACACCCCCACACACGGTGATTGGGGCAGCCTTAATAGCTAGCTGCTTGCTGGGGTACCTTTCGGTGTGTACTGGGGAACACCACCACTAACCACGTGGTGATTGAATAAACACCGTTTGATGAAGCCGGATGGAATTCAACTTTGAAATCTGTGTTAGGGAAATCGCTTTTCGCAGGCAATCGGTGATAATTTTAATTATCATAGCAACAGTTTCAAATTCGTGCAATTTTCAATAGTGACATTTTGGAAAAAAAAAACAAGTCTTAAATCTAGCAGATGCGTAGAAATATTTCTGATCGAATGGTAATCAAATTTTTGAAATTGGTCCAGGGGCAGCTGAGTTATTAACGTTCAAAATCTTTCATAATTTTGTTACATATTCCATTTTCTGTTTTCACAAAGTGTACCCCCAAATAGAAATCACAGACGTAGTCCTGCGTCTAAAATATATGATCCATTTTAATACCAACCATAGCAACCATTGATAGCAGCGAACATATGAGTAATGTTTTATTCAAATCGGGAGCACTCCGAAAACCGGTTGGACGGTTTGCGTTTTGGGCTGGAAAGGCTCGAAATTAATTATTGTTAGTGAAAAATTGAATTTACAAATTAATTGAAATTTAACAAACTAATTTCATTTACTAAGATTTAATTACATATTTGAATTAATTGAGTTCTTATAATTCAATAATAACATTTATTAATAAATTACTTGAAAATATATATAGAAAAGTTGCCCAATTTATCATATTTGAATTACCAATTGATTTTTATGTTTTGATAAATATATTTCTAGTGATTTCTTAGTGATAAACATTTTACATAGTCAAAAATTAACTGACTTCTCAAATAAAATGAAAAGAAAAAAATTAAGTTAAACAAGCACAAATATTAAAAAAAAAAGCTTCACTGAAAATAAATAAGCAGTTCAAGTAAAACGGTTACCGTTCATACTGGCGACAAAGTTCTGATGAGACAACGAAACTAGACCTGTGCGCCGGACGACATTGAAAGATATAGGATTTGATTTATTATCTGACCAACATTTCCGTATGTGAACAATCTAGTCCTGGTGGCTCAGTATGACTTCCATTAAGTTTGTGTTATAATTTTCATGTAATTTATTATCTCTGACCTAAACATGATCTGACCGTATCTGCAGCAGGCTTGGGAACTGTCAACCTCATGACGATAAACTTTGTAACAACGACAACAACGACAACGTGATTTCACCTCTGACTCGAAGTAGCTTGAATCTTGGCGCTGAACTTCATGTTTGCAGTGATGGGTATTTTTGGAACGGACACAACTGAAAGCTGCCGAAAATCGAGGTTTGGAATCCAAGATGGCGGCGTCCGGTTTAAGAAAAAGTGGGAAATACTGCCAAATACCCTTCAATATGTATATTTTCGGAATCGGGATGACGTCTAAAACCCGAAAATCGATGTTCCAACGCCATTTTGGAATCCAAGATGGCAGCTCCCGGTTTCAGAAAACGTGGGAAATACTGCCAGGGTACTGAAGGGTATATGTATATTTTCGGAATCGGGATGACGTCTAAAACCCGAAAATCGATGTCCAGCGCCATCTGGAAATCAAAGAAGGCGGCTACCGATTTCAGAAAAAGTGGGAAATACTACCAAATACCCTTCAATATGGGTATCTCCGGAATCGGGATGACGTCTAAAACCCGAAAATCGATGTTCCAACGCCATTTTGGAATCCAAGATGGCAGCTCCCGGTTTCAGAAAACGTGGGAAATACTGCCAGGGTACTGAAGGGTATATGTATATTTTCGGAATCGGGATGACGTCTAAAACCCGAAAATCGATGTCCAGCGCCATCTGGAAATCAAAGATGGTGGCTGCCGATTTCAAAAAAAGTGGGAAATACTGTAAAATGCTTTACAATATGGATATTTTCGGCTCAAAGACGACGTGCAGATGCCGAAAGTTGGAATACCGAAATGGCGTCAGCCATCAATTTTCCGTCTATTGAAGGGTATTTGACAGTTTTTTTTTAAAACAGGGCTGCCATCTTAGATTCCAAAATTGCGTCGGACATCGATTTTGAGCCTCTACATATCATCCCCATTCAAAATATACCCATATTGTGGAGGTATTTAACATAACTATCCAGTTTATCTGCAACCAGAAGCTACCATCTCGGATTTCAATATGGCATCGGACAGTAATTGCTAGTCCGTAGTTACCACGGCGAATCGCAAAATACCCATATTCATGTGTATTTGACAGTATTTCCAACTTTTCCTGTATCCTGTAGCTGCCATTTTGGATTTCAGGTCACTTATTTTCTATTTCTAGATGTAATTCTCTAGACGTAATTCCTTTTCCAAAAATACTCATATTGAAGGGTATTTGACTGTATTTATATCTTTTTCTGAAACCGGAAGCCGCCATCCTGGATTTCAGAATGGTATCGGACATTGATATTCGGCATCTACATATTGTCTCAAAAATCTATATTATAGGGTATTTAACAGTTTTTCTAAAGCCAATGTCCGCCATCTTGCATTACAAAATGGCGTCGGACATAAATTGTAGTTTTGTTCCGAAAATACCCATAATGTAGGGTATTTGGCAGTTTTTCCGAATCTGAGGGCCGCCATCTTGGATTTCAAAAATGGTATCGGACATCGATTTTCGGTATCATACACGCGTCCTGTATCGAAAATATCCATATCGTAGAATTTGACAGCTTTTCAGAAAACAACGGCCGCCATCTTGGATTACAAAATGGCGTCAGACATCAATTTTTGGGATGTACACGTTGACTCAGTTCCGAAAATATCCATATTATAGGGTATTTGACAGTTTTTCTCATGTTACTTGTCACAATCTTGGATTCAAAACTGGCGTCAGACCTTGGTTTTCGGGATGTACGCGTAGTACTTGTGCCGAAAATACCCCAATTTGATAGTTTTTCTGGACTACAAAATAGTGTCAGACATATATTTTCGTCGAACCCGTTCCGTAAATACCCATATTGTAGAGTATATGACAGTTTTTCTGAATCTGAGAGCCACCATGTTGGATTAAATAATGGCGTCGGACATCGATTTTCGGTCTCAAGACGTCATTCCGATTCCGGAAATACCCATATTGAAGGGTATTTAGCAGTATTTCCCACTTTTCCTGAAATCGGTAGACGCCATCTTTGATTTCAACATGGCGCTGGACAACATTTTCGGTCTCTAGACGTCATCCCGGTTGCGAAAATATACATGTTAAAGGGTATTTGGCAGTATTTCTTACTTTTTCTGAAATCGGCAGCCGCCATCTTTGATTTTAAGATGTGGCTGGATTTCGATTTTCGGTCTCTAGACGTCATCCTGATTTCGAAAATATACGTTTTGAAGCGTATTTGCTGTATTTCCAAATTTTTCTGAAACCAGAAACCGCCATCTTGGATTTCAAAATGGCGTCGGAAATCGATTTACGGTTTTTAGACGTCATCCCTATTCCAAAAATATACATATTGAAGGGTATTTGGCAGTATTTCCCAAATGCTGAAAACTGCAATTCCAAAATTGTCTTGGTCGGAACTCATTGATATTTCAACTTTAATATAATTGCAGTTGGTCCGGATTCATTGCTAGATACTCGAAAACATATTCCTGGCTCTTGGAAATCGCCATAGGATCCATCCTACAAAGTTCTGTACCGGGAGCGACCCGTTCAAATTTGTGATGCGTTTAGTAATTTTTATCGTAGAATAAACTTGCGCGATGGTATGACAAGGATCAATAGTTGTACTACAATTTAGTACAACGACGCTTGCAGGATACTATGGGCCACCTACTAATGATCATCCATCACATTTCCAGCGGTAGCATAAAGTAAATGCCCACGTGGATCAAACTTTTCGCGCGCTTAACATACTCTCCCAAAAACTGTTCTACTCTCAGTGAACGTCTCTCCTTCTCCCAGTGAGTAAGTTCACTCTCCCCGCTCTCTCTGAATTCATTCCATGCGCTCTCGCTCATATTCACTCGAACCGGCGCGCGCTACATGCTCACACGTTCACCCATCAGCAGCAGCATGCTTTGATCCTTTGCACCGCGAAACAGCCTCCCTCCTCCTCTTCAAGCATAGGTACTTATGCTCCGTTTGAAATCATAACAGAGAAAAACTCCATTGTCATATTCTCTCGCTCTCTCCCAATCCCATTCCCATCGGTGACGATTCCGCCGATCGGATCACGGCCAACATTAGTCCATCGTCGAACTCGGTCCCGTCCGGTCGGTGTGTTCCTTTACATCATCGGTCGCGCCAGGATTTCGCAGGGTTGGGAAAAGATCTGCACTCAAGTTTTTGTTTGATGCAGTCACGCCCGGTGCACGCGAAGCGTGAAAACAGTGCATCTTGATTTATTGCTTCCATTATTATTGCTACAAACGAGGCAAGTTGTGTACAGACAGTAGTAGCAGCAGTGGTGTATGTATTATTAATAATATTTCGGCTGAACCGTGAAATCGCTCACGGCAGCTCGCTCGCTGCTCCACTCACTAGCTCACTGACCGATTCGCTCGCTCCACCACATGTGCTGCTGCTGCAGTCGTCGTCAACGTCGTCGTCGGGTGCGGGATGCTGCTGCAACCTGGTGGTAGTGGACCATTCGTGCGAGAATTCAGTCGGTGTCAACGAGCGGAACAGACAACATCTCCCGGAAAGGAACTGGGAACGCGCCCGCGAGCAGTGAACCAACCCCGAAGCAATCGCGATTTGTGAAGTTTGTGTGTGAGAAAAATTTCATCCCAAAAAAAAGGAAGTTTGAAGTTTGGTCCCAACGTGTAGTAGGCGGTGCGTTTCTCGTGTGGTTGATTGGATTAAAGAACGGGAGGGAGTTTTGGAGTGATTTAATTTAATTTTCCGACTTTTTTTTGGCCGAACCTCGAGATAAACGAGAAGCGACAGCGTTCGATGATCGAAGGAGAAGAGTGAAGTATCGAAAGGAAATTTATTGTTTTTCAGTGAAAAAGTTTTCCACCCTGCTGCCGAAGTGGAAGAAGTAAGTGTCGAAGGAGGAAAAGTTTTCGGCTTAATTCCGGCTGGGATTGGTGAATTCTGGTGTGGAGGAGTGCAGAGTGGAAAATAAAAGCAGAGATAAGATAAATCGAGAAAAGTGATTTGGGAAAATAGCGGCAAGAAGAGCAGCAGGCCGGCAGATGAGGCTGCATAATGGAAATGCCGGCGTGCAGTGAGTGTAAAGTGGAAGTCACGTTCGGTAGCGACAGTGGAAGCCAATTGAGAAACAGAGTGTAGTGTAGGATTCTGAGAGAGTCCCTGATGTGCCATGGAAACCATTTCTGACATTCCATCGAAGCAGCGGCAGCCGGATTCGGTTGCTGGAGCTGACCCACAGGACACCAAAAAGCGAACATCATCATCAACAGTAGGAGCAACAGTAGCAGCAGCAGCAGCAGCACCAGTAGCTAGTAGTGCCAAAGCAGCCAGGAGGAGCCCGACGAGAAAGACCACTGCAGGCTTGAACGGTCACGGCCGCAAGGGTAGTGGAAGCGGCCTGGAAGGTGGCTCCTTAAGAAAACCTGGCGCCGCCTCCGCCAGCAGTCTGGTCAACTATCTTTTCTATCTGCTGTGCATCACATCGCTCGGTGCTACCATCTACTCCAACATACGCCAATCATATTTAGAGGATAGATTATTTAGCCTAGTTAGTATCGAAGAACGACTAAGTGTTCTGGAGAGCCAGATCCGCGATGTACATATAAGCAGTCGTCGGGCTTACGGTGCCGGTGCTCCCCGCAGCCGGGAGGAACAAGAACAGGAGGAAAGCGTCTCCGATGTGGTGAGAAAGATTTCGCTCCAGATTGCCGAACTTCCCAGGATACGTCGCGACGTTTCCGCGCTGAAACTATCGCGAGCGACACGACAGGATTCGATTCAACCGCAAGAAGGAGAATGCATGTGTCCACCAGGTGAGTCAATGATTTCGGAAGAATCGGGGCAATCATTTTCTCCTTTAGGGTTGAGGGGAAAACAAAAAAAAACGTTGAAATTCCATCCACGCGCGGGTAACATCTGTTTTTCGCATCTTTTGCGAAACTTGGTTTCGCAATCGATAAACTTTGACTGTATAAAAGCGGATGGGTAAACATTTTCTTTTTCTTTTTCTGGGGTAGCGACGATCCCGCACGGTTTGGGAATAAAAGTTGACGGTCGTGAAATTTCTGCCAGACGCTGACGTAAAAAGGAAAGTTTAAGTGATGGCAGAGGGGGATTCGTACGAATGACTTGTCTAATATTTTATCATCTCGTTCGGTTGAAGAACATCACAGGACAATCCGCAGTGGTTTTTGGAAATTTAAACACTCCTTAGGAATGCATTGGGCAACGAAGTCAGGCATGGAACAAGTATCATTGGATTCCTTGATACGCCGTTTTTGGCAATAGTGATACCATTTTTGGTCAACATTCCATCCGCAAACAACGGTACCACTCTGTATTTATCTTTCTTTTCACCCTCAATGGACCGGGATGAAACCTCTCATGTCAAAACCGATAGATCTTGATGATGTTTTTAACTTTTGAGCTGAAACTTTTATTAAAATCAAGAGCTCCAAAGTTTGTTTATATGAATTCCCCGTGTGCAATCCCCCATTTTTTCGTGGCTTGTTAAAGGCGGATTTCGGGCTATTTTTCCATCCCTATTCGTGACGAATTTTTATTTTTACTCATTGTAAATACGGATTTGAGCATTTTCAATGGTTTTTGTCAGAAATCACATGAAAAGTTTCGTTAAATCGTTAACCGTTAATCAACGAAGTTAATTTTTTTGTTAACGAATTTATGCTTCCGTAAAATGTGATATCCGTTAACGGATTGATTTCCGGTAGCTAAATTGTGATGTGTTGAATGATTCGATAATTTTATGACGATTGATTTGTATTGAAGGGACCATCGAGTTAAAAAAATTATCAACTTATAGAATTAACCAAATATTTTTTTTTTTCGTCTATAATCTCAAGAATAATACCAGAATATTTCATTTATTGGAATATCTGGCCTTATTTTTTTTAATGAATTAGAAAAATTGTGTCAGGGTCCATTTATGGAAGTTCTGAGTTGTTCAGATCACGAACGAAAACTGAATTTTTAAAGCAGCCTTTTTTGTTGTGCGGCTTAAAAATGAACAGTACCGCGATTAGGAACAAATTATTACGGCTAAACAGTAGACGAAATCAAGAGATTATTTTAGGATTCTTTCCTTTTCAGCTTATGCTGCATAGGGATTAAATCTCAATCAATCTTGCAACTACAGAAGCCTCTCTTCTACGGAATTTCACAATGTTTACTATCTAATTTCAATAATATTCTATTGTTATACAATTCTCCAACCACATTACCGAAATAGTTTTTGTTTTGTTTTGATGTCCTACCCGCATCCTACCTATTAACAGGTCAGAGAGTGCTTCAACAGAGTAGTTAATTTATAAAAGTCAATATACACTAAACTCGCATTAGGATTGATACTTAATTTGTCGAGATATCAAAGGTTAGCGGCGCCGGTGGTGTAGTGGCAAGCGTGATAAACTCTCACCCCAGCAGGCCTGGGTTCAATCCCAGTTGGCGCCACCGGGATGTTCTGAGGCCGTTGGTCCCCGGTTCATGAGTTGATGGGTCTATATGTAGGGTCCAGGTGTGGGAGCTGCCTTCCTGGCGTCGGTCACGGAAAACAAGATCGACGGAAAACAAATCAATGAAAAAAAAAATAATAACTGTTTCACTGTTTTCATGAAATAAACGATTTTCCCAAACCCAGTCATCATAATCGAGTAACACTTGGTTGCACATCGTTCTGCTTGAACCTGAAAAGTTATAAAAAATTGCTGTTATCGTGCCTCTGCTCATTCTTTGCTCTACTGTTGAGCTGTTCAGTCCGTATTTTTCGCTCGAGATCTCGTTTCGATTTTGTTTCGTTTTGTGCTGTCGCGTTGCGCCGTGGAAGTGTCGCCACCTTCTCGCGTTCTGGCAAGTTTACTTGAACTTGCAAACACGAAACAAATGGTGCGTAAACGTGCCAATGAGTCTGCAGCGGGCCCTTCAAAGAAGGTGCTTATCAAGCCCAGCGCGTCGCAGGATGACGTCGGAAAACGAGTACTGCAAGCCAACCAGTATGCAGTACTCCCGGAAGAAAATGGCGATGGTGACGCCGCTTCCATTGCAAGAAAAGAGCGAATTCCCCCGCTTTTCACGCCGGTGAAGGATGTTGCCAAGCTGGGTGCCGAACTGGCAAAACACAAGCTGCTGCCTCACTTTAAGCTTTGCAGCATCGGTACCAAAATCATGTGCTCCAGCCTGGAGGAGTACAAACAAATAGGATGTTTCCTGAAAGAAAACAACGTGGACTTCTTCACGCATGATCTGCCATCGAGCAAGCAACTGAAGGCGGTTTTGCGTGGATTACCGTCGTTCGAGGCGGCTGCGGTGAAGTCCGAGCTGGAGTGGCTTGGGCTCCAACCTGAGGCCGTGTTCCAGATGAACCGCCGTTCCATCAACAATACCAGCTTCCGTGACCAGTTGTTCCTGGTGCACTTCACGAAGGGATCCACCAGTCTTGTGGCTCTGAGATCCAAAATCCGGGACTTGTTTCAGGTTATCATCAGTTGGGAGCATTACAAACCCCAACATCGTGATGTTACGCAGTGTACGAACTGCCTCTCCTATGGCCATGGCAAAAAAAACTGCCATATGAAGACATACTGCGGCAAGTGTGCTGGAACTCACTCAACTGCGTCCTGTGAGCAAGTTGATGACATTGAGCCAACGTGTGTCAACTGCGGTGGAAACCATCAAGCCTCCAATCGCGGATGTCCCAAGCGAGTGGAGTTCATTAATATCCATCGGAAGGTCACAATCAACAACCAGCTCGGTCGCCTTCGTAATCATCGTTCGCCTCCTGTACTCACGGAAGTCCAGTACCCAACTCTCCAGCCCCATCCGAACCTAGCCCCGCTTCCGCTCAACAACCAACAAGCCAACCCTGCGAGTATCCAAATGATTCCCAACAGTCGGACAGTTCAGCATCGTCTCGCTGCTGCTGCGGCCCAGACAATTCCAGGTTCATCCACCGCCCCTGGTTTATCATACGCTGCTGCTGTCTCAGGTGAACCTGTCGACGATTCTCCGTTCACCTCGGAGGAACTTGTGACGCTCGTGGCCGAGGTCATTATCATCATGCGCACCTGCAAGACTCGATCTGAACAGCTACATGCTGCCCTGTCCCTTGTCACTATGTATGGACCGTGAAGCCATCAAGATCGTAAATTGGAATGCTTGCTCCTTGAAGAGCAAAAATATCGAGTTTGTTGACTTTCTCAACGAACGGCAAATCGACATAGCCGTCATCACCGAGACTCACTTGAAGCCCGAGCTGAACGTCTTCCTTCCCGACTTTCGGCTCGTAAGGCTTGACCACACCAGCTCCGGGGGAGGGGGAGTGGCCATCGCTGCGAGGCGGAACATCAGCTGCCGGCTACTACCAAGATTCCAGCTGAAAATTATCGAAGCCATCGGAATAGAGGTGAGCACATCGCTTGGTCCAATCACCATCATCGCGGTCTACTGCCCCAAGCAAACCAACATTAGGGACGGCTCGGCCGCGACCTCCGAAGAGACATCATCAAGCTAACACGACGGCGGCAAAATTTCGTCATCGCTGGCGACCTGAACGGCAAACATCAAGCCTGGGGCAATAGTCGGCGAAATCAGAACGGCACAATATTATACAACGATCTGCAGCAAGCCCACTACAACATTCGGTGTCCGGACACTTCCACCCGGTTGAGTCGATTCAGAGCTCATGCCACCATCGACATCTTCATCAGCAACATTGGCGATAACATCTCTCAACCTATCGCCTATCAGGAACTGAGCTCGGACCACTATCCGGTGGTGGCTGAAGTAGGTTCCTCGGCCAATAGGTTTCAAGTTTCATGGCGAAATTACCATCGTGTCAATTGGCAGCAGTATCAGCGCTGTGTGCACACAGCAATCAATTACGACGTACTACCGGAGTCGTTCGAAGAAGTCGATCAGTGTCTGCAATCCATCGAAGAGGCGATATCCCGTGCCAGGGAGCAGCACGTACCAGCATCCAGACAGGTGAGTCATACTCTGAACCTTGACAGCCCAACCAAAGATCTTATCAGGCTCCGTAACACCATTCGTAGGCAGTTCCAGCGTTCTGGGCTGCCCCACTTGAAGACCAATGTTAATAGGCTAACCAAAATTATCCAGGCCAGGATGGTGGAACTCAGAAATAACGATTTTACCAAAAAGATTAGCTCTCTCCCAGATTGTGCAAAACCATTTTGGAAGATGACCAAAATTTTGAAAAAAAGTCGAGACCGATCCCTCCGCTTTCCTCTGTTGACCACTTAGACCCATCCCTACTGATAACCCCAATTGAAAACGCCAATGCTTTTGGCTAACATTTTGTGATTTCACATAATAAAGGGTGATACGGTCAAAATTTGGTCAAGGGAAAACGCGTGTAAATCGGTGAAATCGTTTATTTAAAAAATCAAATTAAATTTCTTTTTCAAGTTCAATTAGTATAAAATTCAGGAAAATATTTAATTAGGCTTCCGCTTTTCCAAATCCGAATTGCCATCAGATTTTGTACAGCCACCTTGTCCACCTTCTTCGCCGCAGAAAGCCAGTTTGCCTTGAACTGCTGCTCGCCCTTAGCAGTTTTTTTGGTCTTATTTAGGTTCCGCTTGATAATAGCCCAGTATTTCTCAATTGGGCGGAGCTCTGGCGTGTTGGGAGGGTTCTTGTCCTTGGGAACCACCTGCACGTTGTTGGCGGCGTACCACTCCATGGCCTTTTTACCGTAATGGCAAGATGCCAAATCCGGCCAAAACAGTACGGAACAACCGTGTTTCTTCAGGAAAGGCAGCAGACGTTTATTCAAACACTCTTTCACGTAAATTTCTTGGTTGACAGTCCCGGAAGCTATGAAAATGCTGCTTTTCAAGCCACAGGTACAGATGGCTTGCCAAACCAGATATTTCTTTGCGAACTTTGACAGTTTCATGTGCTTGAAAACATCTGCTACCTTTCCCCTTCCTTTTGCCGTATAAAACTCCTGTCCCGGAAGCTGCTTGTAGTCGGCTTTGACGTAGGTTTCGTCGTCCATTACCACGCAGTCAAACTTCGTCAGCATCGTCGTGTACAGCCTCCGGGATCGCGCTTTGGCCGTCGTATTTTGTTTATCATCGCGATTTGGAGTCACTACCTTTTTGTAAGTCGATAGTCCGGCTCGTTTTTTGGCTCGATGCACGGTTGTAGACGATACACCCAGCTTATTTGCGGCATCTCGGAGAGAGAGGTTAGGGTTTCGCTTGAAACTACCGGCAACTCTCTTTGTCGTCTCAGCGGCTTCCGGTTTTCGATTTCCCCCCGATCCAGACTTCCTGGCTGTCGACAAACGTTCCCCAAACACTTCAATTACATTTGTAACGGTTGATTTGGCAACTTTTAGCGATTTTGCCAACTTTGCGTGCGAGTAGCTCGGATTTTCGCGATGCGCGAGCAAAATTTTGATACGCTGCTCTTCTTGCTTGGACGGCATTTTGACAACTGAAGAGTGAATTCCAAAATCAAAATAGGAGCAACATTCTACACACACACACCTTCAAAATGAGGGGTGTTCAGGTTTTTTAAATGCAAAATTGAAAGAAATACGTCAAGTTGATATTGACCAAATTTTGACCGTATCACCCTTTATTGGTCAAACCATGGTGAGCCCCCATGGCCGTACTGGAGGCAATGACTAGAGTCGCTGACTCCCCCGTAGTAGTGCATGATCATAGTAGAATATCGGCTAGTACTAAAGTACTAAAAACATGAAGGCTGCGGGTATGGATGGTGTAGTCAACCTCGAGTTGAAAAACTTGAGTATTGACTTCTTCAACCATATTACCGTTATGTTCAACAAATGTTTCGAGCTTAGCTACTTCCCCGCATGCTGCAAGTTAGCCAAAGTGATTCCAATACACAAGCCTGGCAAAGATTCTACCAGTGCCAAAAGCTATCGCCCCATCAGCCTCTTGTCCTCCATCTCGAAGCTATTCGAATAATTGAAACTCAGCCGTCTGCTGGTGTTTTCAAATGATAATAACATCTTTCTCAAAGAGCAATTCGGGTTTAGGAAAGGCCACTCTATCATCCACCAACTCGCACAGGTTACTAACATCATCAAGCGGAACAAGTCCGTTTCCAATACATCTGCCATGGCATTGTTGGACGTCGAGAAGGCGTTCGACAATGTCTGGCATGATGGTCTAGTGTACAAGCTGCATCGATACAACTTTCCGATCTACCTCGTGACGATCATCAAAAACTACTTGTCGGGCAGATCATTCCAGGTCTACATGAAAAATGTCCCCTCTGATACGTTCAACGTTGATGCAGGGGTCCCTCAAGGTAGCCGGCTTGGGCCTATCCTATTCAACATTTTCACGTCAGACGTTCCTCCCCTGCCGGGTGGTGGTATCCTGTATATGTTCGCAGATGACACTTCCATCATCTATAAGGGTCGAGTGATCCGTGCTCTGGCGAGTAAACTACATGCAACAATGCAGCTAAAACACAAACCATTCTGTTTCCACATTCGTATTCACCTCGGCTTGTTCCGCCTGCTAACGTCAAAATCCATCTTGATAGCACTCCCATTGAATGGTCGAGTGAAGTAGTCTACCTTGGTCTCACCCTCGATAGCAAATTGCTATTCCGATCCCATGTGGACAAGACATCCACCAAGTGTAACATCTTGATCAGGTCGCTCTACCCTCTGATAAACAGGAAGTCCACCCTGTCCCTCAAAAACAAGCTTGCTGTCCACAAGAAAATCATTCTGCTGGCTATTGAGTATGGTATGCCAATCTGGGAGAGTTGTGCTAAATGCCACCACTTAAAGCTTCAGAGGATCCAAAACAAGATCCTTAACAGTCCACCGCGAACTCGTAATTCTGAGATTCACCACCTGGCCGGTCTTCAAACACTCGAGGAGCGAAAGACTTCCACGCTGGAAAGGTTCAGAGTCGCCTGTCTGCGATCAAACCACCAGATCATTCGTGATTTGGCAACCTAGTTTAAGTAGTTAGGTGCTCAAGTAGGTAGGTTATCAAATTTTTAAATTCAAACCAAAACAATCCCACAAAGGGTGTCCTGTAAATTAGCGCTAAACGCAATCATCACATTAGAATAACCAATTAACTAGAACAAAGATGAAGAGCCAAAGGCTAACCAATTGAAATGAAACGGAAAAACGGAAAAAATACTAATTACGGAAAAATTTACATTTTTTTTACTCATGAGTAGAACTACGTGAACGTGCCTAACCACCTATTCGGAATATCATACAAACCTCTTGTGATATGTTTGTACCGTTTCTGATATCGTTTGCGAATGGTACCAGTTTATTAGTGAAAGCCTTATCAATATAATGAGCTCCAACAAACTTCAACGTTGCTCACAGTTGAGAATTTTCACGGGGCAGGCAATTATGCAAAAGCAGTTCATTTACTACTCCTTACCAACGAGAAGCTTCTAAAATCACATAACCAGCCAGACAACAGACACTTAAAGTGACACAAATAATGACAACAATAACAGCTGGGAAAAAGGACCAAACTGATCTTTCCACATGAAAGCGGTAGTCAACGAGGACAAAAAAAATAAGAAAACACTCCCAACAACACATTTTCGTCCCCATTCATTGGAATGGAAAGCCTCGGTTCCACCAACACAGAGCAAAAAAAAAACCCATAGTTGACATTCGAATAGACGACATCAAAGTGAGCGGTGCATACCCAAAAGTCAAACATTCCTCTGCCTGTGTGTTTCGTCAGTCAGATGCTCGAAAAGTGATCTTGGTTGCTTGCCCCATCATCAAACCATCTAGTCATCTAGCTGTTCTAGAACTAGGGAATGGAGCAGAAGTAAAAAGAACAACCACTCGCAACATCAGAAGTAAATTTCCAACGTAAACACTTTTTATTCGAAAGAAATCAACATTTGCCTTTGGTCAACCGCTCTTCGGTTGCTCTTCGGTAGGCCTCCCAGTAGGCGTAGGCGTTGACTTTTTGAGTTTGACGACAACCTTTTCCCCCCGAATGGCCCGAATGTGCTTTCAGTTTCCTTATCTACTCAGATACCAAGGGTTCGAGGGGGGTGGGAGGCGAATTGCTGAAGTTCAGTGGACCGGACCGGACACGCGCTTGAGGAAAACGGAAATTTTTCGGTACAGTCAGAACTCATCGCAGTAGGTGAGCCGTAACAACCCTGTCACGGAGCGACGCCGGATAACAAATGGTCCGCCTGCTTGGATGTGCCCATGTGCTGCTCGGAAGAAGAATCGTTCAAATTGAGTGTACAGCCGAGCTCGAGCTGCACAAATGCATGATTTAGGACGAGTGCCCCAACAAAAGCACGTTCATTCGACATAAATTTCTATATAAACATGAAAAATGTAAATAGGTATCGTTGCCGGGAGCAGTTTTTGTTGGTGCTCCATCTTCTGGTTTTGTGGAGCTGGAAAAACAAAGGCAACAGCAATAATATACAGACCCCGAAGGAGAAGCAACTACTCCTAAGCATGGGTATGCTTCTCTAATGCTTTTTATTGTTTCCTCCTGAGTGCACGTTGCATCCGTACAACGGAGAGGGATTGTACGTGGGGCCACTTACTCATCGCTCAAAATGTACTTCCTCAGGGTGCATACCTCGGTATGTGAGAAGTCAAAAATTGCACCCCTGCCTGAGCAGATTTGGAGAAGTGCCTAGGGATGTGCTAAAATTAAACTTTTCGTTCCGAACAGTGAGAAGATTGCTCGAAAGGCTATTTCGACAGCGGAGAAAAGTTTTGAGAATTAAATTCCGTTGGCCATGCATTTTGAACATCCCTGCCGCTATTCCTCAACATTTCCAGTTCATATTCCTCCACATTACCGGGCAATTTATATGAAACTTTTTGCTCCAATCTTGCTCCTTCAAGGGTGCGTCTGAAATGATTCTTTTTTTTATCGTCGGGGGCCCAAACGGTCGGGTCCTTTGGATCGGTCCTCCGAGAAGAATTTAATAAATGGAGCAATATTATCCCTGAAGCTATCTTGTCCCCGCCACCGTTGCCATTCTTCCAATACAGCAATACTAATAATAACAGGAAGGTATCTATTTCCAGCTCGGTTGTCGTCCCGTCCCACCCACACAAGGGAAAAGAACACCAGAAACAGCCATCACATTCCATCCATCGCTTGGTTGCATAAATTTAAATTTATGATCACGGTCAATGCCCAATTCCCCGCAGACGCTGGACTAGGAAGTAGGCCACGCGACGACGGCGGTTGAACAAACTTTGCTTGCGCTCGTCAATCATTGGAATTTTCGCCTTTATGGCCATCAGCTCCCGGATTCCTTGAATTGCTTCCAGTGAAAAATGAAGCGTGAAATCCGCAAGCTTTAAAGGCAATAAAATGTATACCTTTGACAGCAGTTGGATCGCAAATTAGCATGCCATGGCGCCCTTAGGACGTGAGATCTTGGCGGGTGCGTGTACGCGCTTCAACGCAGAACAGCAAACCATGACCGCCGTGCATTCTCTAGTTAAAGAATTTTTACGACCCTGTCGATGTAGAAATTGGGAGACCATCAAACTGACTCTTTAAGTTGATTATTATTCGAAGGAAGATGCTTTATCGGACACCTTCGATTGGCTTTAAGGTTTCTACGAACACGACCGAATGACTATTTTCAGACCATCAAGAAAAGAAAAAAAAAAACGCCAATAAACTGGCATGGTTATGTTCTGTCTTTTCGCAAACAAAGCCAAAGCAACAATGCCCATAAACCCGACGTACATGCTTCAATATCTATCTAGAGTTTTGCCCTCCGGTGCGGTGCAAGAGACAAACTCCTCGGAAGAGCACACTTTCTTTGTCCTTCCCGAAACAATGTCCAACCTTCTTGACATTGTCATAAAATTAACAAACTCTTCCATACTTTCGGTGAGTTCCGCCCCCGCTTTGCTTCCAGCACACAGCGTTAGGGGGAGTGCCACCATCGAAGCATGCGATGCGACGACGACGACGACGACGACTACTACGACGCTCATGTCTGTCTGTCAGCTGGCTCTTGATAGTTTTTCCCCCATTTTCAATTTGACATCCTTGCTGATATTTTCCGATCCACAGAATAAAAACTGTTCCTAAACTAAAACTCATAACCTACACAACAAGCATTGTCCCTAACCCCGGACCGACCGACCGGAGGACGCTGTCACCAGTTCGAAGTTGTCAAGTGTTTGTCGAAAAAAAAAACGAGGAATGGAAGAAAGCACGAAGAATATTGAAGAGTCAAGGAAAAACAAGCAAACTATCAAAAGCAGATCACCTTCTTTTGCACTCATCAGTTGCTTAGTATACCGCCTGCTATGATTGGCACTTTGCTACCGACTTATCCGGGCGAATGAGAACTTTAAGGTTGATTGAAGCAGTGGCGAAAATTGCTCTTGACTGCAATCAATTTCACATTCTTCGAATGGGGTTGGCCGATGACTTTTCGTCAAGAACAGAGGAAGCAACCCGAAGATCGATCCAAGATGGAAGCGGATGCACTACAATCATATCAAAAATATGGTGTGATTTTGATTTTCACGAACAAAAAATAATGGCATCCGAGCAGCGATTGGGATTGAGTACATCGATGTGAATTTCCTTATCATATTTCAATAAAAAAAAAAAACAATTTCAAATTGAGCTGCAGTGTTTACGACCGCCATGTTCGATTGCATTGGAATGCACTGAAAATAAAACATTTTTTTAAATTTAAAATTTGAATTTAAAATGATACAGTCTAAATAAATTTAAAGTTTTATGTTAAGTGTTAAAATGAACTGATGTACTATGCTATAACATTTTATATTATAAATTTAAACAATTTCGATTTACAATGTGCTCCACATTTAATATGAAACATTTGAAATTCAAGTCTTGAATGAAATATTTAACATAACCCATAACATAGCGAACATTTCGTAGTTACAACTATCATATGGCATTTTACATTTAAAATTTAAAATTGAACATGTTTTTTTTTATTAATTTATTTGATAAGGCTCAACCGAATTAGCTTTACAGAGCCGCGGATTCTTGTTCACTCTACAATACATCTTTTTTTTTTTTCCTCTGTTCGGGACATAACACCACTGCGACCAGTAATTTGATCTATTGTTGTATATCCCGTGTCCTTAGTTTAGTGCATGTCGTATTACTCCATCACTATTGAGAAATGACGAACTATTCGGTTTTGATACAGTTGTCATTCTTGCCTTCATCGCCAGGAATCGATTCTAACTGAAAGGTTCCGCTATTTATACCCTTCGGAGTTGGAACACCCTCCAAAGGCGCGCCCCTTTGTCAGTCAAAATTGGATTCCTTAACAACAAAAACAAGCTATGACACCGATAATGACCATGCATCAGAACCCTAGTCTTAACCACTTCAAACTAGGGAACAACGATTAGAAGATTAGGAATCACATAGGTGAAGACTAACTAACTCATTTTTTCCTTGTTTCAAGATCATCCTCGGTCCAGGCAACCCGAGGACTTATCACTATCAACAAGGCATAAAAAGTAACAAGGACTAAGATGTGTTCCTTTGATTACTGAAAAATCCTGTTCCCCTAGTTTGAAGATGTTAGGACTAGGAATCGGTGGTAGATCTTACATCCCGTAACGTACCACGAAAAGGTGATCTACCCACGTTACGGGGCAACAATACATCTTAAAACTATAGTCAAAAGGTACAACAAGCCTCCTGCACTAGAATGGGAGCCGCTTCCAGTGGTTTCATTGTATGGCAGATTCGCCAACGGGGGTCAGAGCGCTTCCATTGCAGCAATGGACGTAAAACGGTTGCTTTCCAAAGTCGACGACGCATCGACCGAAAGAACTGCTGGTGAAGAACAATCAGGAGGACCACACAATGTTTGCTGCCGAGTAAACAGACGATCGCGTGACACACATTGAGAGTGATCTGCTTCTGTCGACAGCCGAGTGAACACTGAAAATTGAACATGTAAAATTCAACATTCTTCATTCATCGTTTAACGTTAACCATTTGACATTTTCACTTGAATTTAAAATTTACTATTCAACATTTAAAATTTAACAAGATTTTTTTAAATTTAAAATATTACATTTAAAAGTTTAAATTTATAATTTAAAAATAAAAATTTAAAATGAACATATAAAATATCAAAATTTTTATATTGCTTTTTAAACTTAAAATTTAAACATTTCAAATTAAAAAAAAATACATTTAAAACATTACCATTTTAAAATTTAAAATTTAAAACTCAGCATTTAAATTTCAAAATCTAAAATTTCGAATTTTTACATTAGAAATTTAATATGTTAATTCACCATTTAACATTAATTAAAGTTTGTGTTCGATTTACCTTGAGATTTTTAGTGTGCAGCAGTTTGACAGCTGCGGTACTGACTCTTCTTTCTTTACTTCGTCAAATGAGAAGTTGTCTCATGCACTGAACTAAAACATCTGCCATTCTTCGACTGAGTATTGGATTGCTCGAGCCCTTTAACAATATGCTGTCGAATTTCGGATGATTTCCTTATGGTTGAATTCGTCATCAACTGATGAGCATCCATAGGACTGTAAAACATACAGGGCTCAGAGGACAACAATTTAAGGATAGGATGACATTGCAAATGCTTTACATAAGATTATTAATTCGATTGTTTACATTTCCATATTGAATAGCCATGAACGGCCATGGACACACAAAAAAATCTTGTTGGTAGAGGAAACTTCCTCCACTACGAAATAGACAATCTAGGGTTTCCACGCTTTATCAAAGTTCGTACCACCTCTTCTGATAGCGATGGCTATGCTTCCACGTCGTTTGTCTGCTCAGAGCAGCAAATGACGTTCGATAGAATTATTTACATCATCGTTTTGAATAATGATTTGCGTTAAGGGGCTGAACCAAAATACCAAATGCATTTCAATTTAAGATGACTATCATTCTGCAGAGAGCATTACGCATTCCAACTGAATCCCTGCTCATAACAATGTTCATCCTGTATTCGAGAGGAAAATGATTTCTTTTTCAAACAACCGTCATCCGGTTGCTGCTATCATTCGAAAAGGTGATTTCGATGTGAATGGTCTGAAGTTTCATTCGAACAGAGGACGGCGGTTTGGTACAGTGTGGATCAGCAAGATTTCCGCTTGTTGCACTATCACATTCGTATTTTGTAGAACATTGCGATTGCAATTTGATGAACTTAATATTAAGAGAATTTTGAAGAAATTTTAGAATGAATTCTGGAGATAACAACAATGTATTTCAGAGAAAAATATCAAGAGATTTTTTGAAGAGCTCTAAGAGAGAGTTCACAAGAACTCCGAGTCATTTGTGAGAGTTCAGAGTAGAATCTTTAGGTAGGTCTTTTGGAAAAATCCATGAAGATTGTGAAAAGGATTACAGGTTCATTTCTAGTGAATATTCAAAATAAGTTCTGAGAAGAATTTTAGAAGAGTTCTGATGTTTTAAACTTGTCGAACCTCTTAACGGAATCCCTTTATGAAGAGCTTTGAGCGCGTTGGTTTATTTCCTTTAAATTCCGTTATAATTGATTTTTTTTTGACAGATACGCGTATTTCGTGTACTACTTGCAGGCTTCATCAGTGCCGAGTACTTGGCACTGATGAAGTCTGCAAGTAGTAGATGAAATACGCGTATCTGTCAAAAGATAAGCAATTATAACGGAATTTAAAGGAAATAAACCAAAACACTCAAAGAGTTCTGATGACAAAGAAAATTCTGAGGGTATTGAATTCATAGAAAATTTCAAGTGAATCTACAGAGAATTACAAACAAATCTGACGATAAATACCAAGGGAATCGAATGTAGAGAGAAAAATTCCAAAGGCATCTTTAGACATTTCTAGAGAATTTTAAGGAGGACTCAAATTTTTATGGTGAATAATAATGAGCAGAACTATAAGACCATTCTGAGGTGAGTTGCGTGGAAATTGTATGGAGAATTCAAGTAAATTTTAAATAGACTTATGAAATGAAGCTTCAGTGAAATGAATTGAAATTGAAAATGAATTCTTTCGAAGGATATCGACTTTTTGGAGTGTTCTAAAAATGCCGTAAAGAAATTTTCAAGAGACTCTTAGTGAGAATCTTAACTAAATATTATAGAAACTCTTAAAAGAGCTATGTGAAGGGGAAATTTTTCTAAAGGAAAGTTGAGAACAATTCATAAAAATCATGTAAAGAGTTCTGAGCGAACTTTTTCAAGGTAGTTAAAACATATATGTCTATGTTTTAACTACCTTGAAAAAGTTCGCTCAGAACTCTTCACCTTACTCATGACTTCGAACACAGAAACAATTTTGGTAATTTCCCGGTTGTTCGACACATATTTAAATTAAGTTATTTAAGTTATAATTTAGACAACAGAATTTTGCATGGCTCAAAATAATTGGCGAAATAATCCAAATTCCGAGAAAAAGCCGGGAAATTGCAAATCGGAATTTCCTGGTCACCATGAAATAGGTACCTAAATCTAAACCTAAATTTATTAAGAAAATTTTGAATGCAAGCCCTCTTTAGGTGATGTAAACCAATGTTTGGGAACAACTTTAAACATTTAATCATCTTAATAAATTTATTAAGAAAATTTTGAATGCAAGCCCTCTTTAGGTGATGTAAACAAATGTTTGGGAACAACTTTAAACATTGTAACTTGTACATTTATCAATCTTGGTTGGGTAGGTTTTCATACCACAGTTCTATTAACATCAGAAAAAATCTGGAGCCTTTGAAAAGTTCTGAGAATTTCATTGAACTTCCAAAAAATTTGAAAAGTTTCAGAAAAGTACCAAAAATTTCAGGAAAATTCACCTCAGTGAGGTTTCACTCACTTCAGGAAAACTGCAAGTGCTTTTCACGAATTGAATCAGAAAAATTGCGGGGATTTCAAGGAAGTTCCGTAAAATTCAGGGCAGTCCCAATAATTTCAGGATAACAGCAAGATCATATAATAAGTTCCAGGAAGGAAATTTGGTGAACTTAAGATAAAAATCGGAAACTTCACAGAAGATTGGAGATATTCACGGAAGTCCAGAGAATTTCAGGAAAATTTAAGGATCATTTGAGTCGTTCCATTCATTTCGTGGCAATTCCCAGCACATGATCAGAAGCATTGTAAGAAGTTCGGGGAAGTTCTGTGAGCTTTAAGAAATATTAAAGATATTAAGGATAATTCCATTGTCATCACAACAATTGTAAAAACTGTACAAACGTTCTGAGGAGTGAATGGAAATGCCGAGAATTTCGCGGAAGTTCCATAAACAAACTTAAAAGAAGTTCCGAAAAAGTTTGAAATTTTTTATCGGAACTCCAGGAAAGCATCAAGAATTTTATGATGGTTTCATTAGCTGTAGGAAAACTACATGATATTTTAAGAAGATCTAGGAATTTCAGATAAACCCAAAAAACTTCAGAGCAATCACAATAACTTGAAAGAAGACAGAACTTGAGGAAAATTGTTGAAACTTCAAAGAAGTTCCAAGTATCTCAAAAGAAGCTAGTGTAGTATAAAGGTGCGATGAGCAAATAAAATAAATAAATAAAATAAAATTAGAAAATAATAATTGTGTTTTAATATCCAGAATAGAAAATACGAAATTATTAACCAAGTCATTTCCCCATTAATGAACTGGTAACCGTCATTACTAATTATAATAATAATAATAGTAATAAGAATATTTGACCTTCCCTAATGAGATTGAATTCTCCTTCGCAATCTCTGATTGGTTGAAGTGTAAAAGCCTTCAGTTATTTAAAGAGGGTGTACTGTCCATGTGGGTCATTCTCCATTTTGACGCTGAAAAGGTAGCAGCTACCTACTTTGAAAGCAAGAAAATTGACCGAACGACGGTAGCAAGGCTGAACCAGCAAATCAACCAGCAACAACCAGACATGGAAAATCATTTGCATTCATTTCGTGCATTCATTTACATTCATTTGCCCCTAACTTTTTTCATCAACAGAATTCCGCAAAATGATGTGTGGAGCTTTAGTAGGTTTTGTTATTAACTACAACTTTTGCTGAAAAGTCAAATCCGTATCTCTTAGGTATGACGAACCAGAGCGAATAGGAACCACTACTGTTTTTCAGTGAATGTATTTTACATTCACTGAAAAATAGTAACAAGTTCTGCCCGCTCTAATTCGTGATGCATAACAGATACAGATTTGAGTTATGGGAAAAAGTTGTAGTTGATAACAAAACCTACTAAAGCTCTACACATCATTTTGCGGATTGCTATTTATGAAAAAAGTTAGAGGCAAATGAATGTAAATGATTGCATGAAATGAATGTAAATGATTTTCCATGCTTGGCAACAACCGACCGAACCGACCGAACGACGAGCAAGCGAGCCCTCTGTCGTTCGACGGTAGCCAAGGCAACCCGGCAGCACCAGCAAATCAGCCAAGCAACCAACCGACCCAACGACGAGCAAGCGAGCCCTCTCCTTCTTCTGGAAGTGAGAGTCCCCAAGCGAGCCCTCTGTCAACGGTAACCAAGGCAACCACCGAGTACTGATCACCAAATACCAGCAGCCTACTACGATCGAGAACTTGGCACGGAAAGCCCTCTTATTTGAATAAGAGATTTGGAGATTTTGAGATATGATAAAGATGGTTCCAATAATTTTAGGGATGTTCCAGGATCTTCAAGAAAATTTAGACTTTCGGGTAAGTTTAAAGAACTGTAAGCGTAAGTTCCGTTAAATTCATCTAATGTAAAATTTCGAGAACCCTAAAGAAGTTCCATGAATTTTAGGAAAGTTCAGAGAACTCCAGCGAACTTTAAGGGTGTTTAATGGTTTTCAGGACAATACCATTTATTTCACTATAGTACCAAAAAATTTATTAGATGTGAATGATAGGGTGGGTTAAAATACACTAACTTATAATGAGCAAAATAAAGTTTTAAGAAGGCTATTCTGTTGAGGTGTAATTTTTTTTCCTCAAACAATTATTTATTTCAACGTATTATCTCTAGCAATGGGCGATCTTGGATCGAAACACAAAAGATCGATTCTTTTGGTTCAATTAATCGATTTTTTGAATCGATCTCAAACACGACAAAAATCGATTGGATCGATCCTTTTCATTCGATTTTTGTTTCGATCCAAAGAAAAACTACAGAGCATTTGCATTTGCAATTTAATATTGATTTTTTTCTTCACCTTTGCACATCACTTGCCTTGAACATTGATTCTGCAAGCAACCAATGTGACAATTCAGTAGAAACATTCACTTCTTATTCTTCTTATTCACATATCGACAGAATTACAAAATTTCTTGTATCAGCCTGTTTTCCCACGTTCAGTCGATCCTTTTCAAGTATGGGAGCAAATCCGTAGTGAATATAATGGTAAATATAGAATGGTAATAAGTGTTCCGTCAGAGAGGCAATTCTCTAAAACTGGTGAAACCAAACAGAATCGATATCGGCTCAATGCAAAAATGGCAATCATTGGTCCAACAGAGTGCCATGATATGGTACCCCATATCATAACTGAGCCTCCTCCATGCTTTACAATCGCTAGCGAGCACAAAAGTGCTGGCGAACATCTCCAGAGCTGACGTCGAGAGTCATTTTGTTCATGAAAGAGTTGTTGTTGTGCTCTTGCTACACCTTACAAGAGAGGGACTTTTATTGGTCTACAAACAAAGTTTAAAGACCTAACCTCCCCATCCACTGCTAGTTGTCAATGGTCCATTTCAAACCTTCAGAAAGTTTGAGCTGTCGAACGGCATTGTGAAGTGAAAATACAATTTTCCTTTTACATGTTATCCTGGGACATCTTCTGGTTCCAGAATGAGCTACCCAATGGCATTTTGAGCAAACATGTGATTGAAGCCTACTACAGGTTCCCCCCGGAAAGGCCAATGTGGTCAATGTTTCACTTTAAGTCTATAGAAAGGAAATTCATAAAAATCCATGAAGAAAGAGCACGGCACGTTTTTGAGTAAAAAGGCAATTGTCCTCTGCTACAGGTTCTGCCGGTGCATTCCAGTGGTTCCGAGCGCGGCCAATGCGGTAAATGATTCACTTTAAGTCTATGGAAAGCATATTGATGAAAATCCACGAAGAAAAAGCTGTCGAACGGTATGTTTTTGAGTAAAAATGCAATTGACCCCTGCTACAGGTTCCCCCGGGGGCATACCGGCCAATGTGGTCACTAATCCATTTAAAGTCTATCAAAAGCCTATTCATGAAAAAGCTTGCAGAAAAAGCTGTCGCATGTATTGGTGTAAAAACGCAATTGACCCCTGCTACAGGATCCCTCGGGGACAGACTGGATGTTCTGAGAGTGGCCAATGATGCATTTAAAGTTTATCGAAAGTCTATTGACGAGAAATTATGAAGAAAGAGCTGTCGCACGGCATGTTTTGAGTGATTAAATGATCTGCCCGCATTCATAACCCTTCACCAGAACCGATTCCAGGGAAATGGCCATATCGCGGTTGATAATAGGCCGATTTTAGTTCTTGACATATGATTCGCTTAAGAAATGGTTCTTCTTTTGTTGTATTTACTAAAAATATACATATTTAACCAGCACCATATATAAAATTTCACCACAAATTTAGCAAGTTAGACAAGCCCTCCGGAAACCCGGAATATCTCCGGTATCCGGTGACCAGGATTAATTTTATAGCTACACCGTTAAACAATATTAGTTTTCCAGTTAAATACTCTTGCAAGATTTAAAATCGGATCATATTTGACGAAGTTACAACACTCCAAAGTTGACCAAAAATTTGCCTATCCTAGTTATTTTGAGTAGCCCCTGTACAAACTTATATATACGCATTAGACTGATGCAAAATTAGACTTTTTCGCTCCACAGTGCTTAAATGGTTTCAAATCGGATCATGATTAACCTCCAAAAGATACAACTCATTTGGTTAGAAACAGACTTCGCACAAACCATTTGAAGTTTTCATGTAAATTACTATGGGAAATCTCAACTTTTTGTTCATTGTCTTCTAGTCTTTTTCCATACTAAGCTGCGAAACAGCTTGATAGCTATTCTTATAGAAAATTTTCTCAGCTACAACTTTGCTGAAGATTGTTTCTATGTTAAACGAGACAGGAAATAGTTATTAATTATTTAAGAGATTGGTAAACTTATGACATGATCAAGCAGCTGCTCTGTAGGCAACACTGTATTTTGCGGTGTGACATAGTAGCCATGATTTTTGTGTCCTATTCAACGCCCCAGAAACACCAATGTTGCCTGCTGAGCAGTTGACTGAGCATGATCATAAGACATCAGCGCATTAAACCATTGATAACTTTCGATCCTTGCATTTAATCAAAAAGTGGTCTTTGGCAAAGTTGTAGCTGGGAAAATTTCCTACAAGTACAAATTGAAAGCTTTTGAAGCGGACCGATATAGTGAATTATTAGATAGACATGAACAAAAATCTTGGTTTTACCATAGTAATTCCCATACAAACTTCAAATGGTTTGTGCCATTTCAGTTTCTCACCAAATGGGTTCAAATTTTGAGAGGTTAGTCCGGATCCGATTTGGAATCGTTTAAGTATTTCAAATTTTGCATCACTCTAATACGCATGTAGGTATGCGTAGTGCAATAGGTCTAAATTAATTTAATAATAACTTTTTTCACAGAAGTCTAATCGATTTGTAGTCTTCAAGAAAGTTGATTTGTATAGTATTCTCAATCTCAGTCCGAGATTTGGTTAAATTTGAGCAATATTTGGATTTTTGGAATGAAAATGAATAGGATCGTTTTGTTTTCCATTCAAAATTTAAAAATTCTCCCGCGAATCTAGATCATTACCAATCTCGTTCAAATTTAGCACCGGTGCACAGTGGAACGAAATCGAAACAAGTGGGACATGGTTACTTGCTACAAAATTATTGAGTGCAGCATTTTGATATCTTCTATAATGTTTCTTCATTTTTTGAGTACTTTATTTGAGTGGTGAAAATTTTTGATTAAGGGGGGTATATACTCAGATAAAATAAAAATAACTTGTTAAAATTGATGAACATCTAAAGAAACACTGTAGATGAAGTCATTTTAAGAAACTTTGTCGAAGACGGCAATTTTATATCGCTCAAGTAGACGAAGTTATAGGGTGAAAATAGAGTACAAACGGTAGTACCCCCTTAAATCCGTTTGTTACCATAACATTTTTGTCTGAATTTTTATATTTTTTCAATGTTTTACATAGTTGTGAGTACTCTAAACATGCACACTATTGCAGAACAAAGTCAATCGCTATCTCTTCGTTTTAAGGATTTACGTCCGTTTGTATAATTTTTTACACTATATCCCTATTGTTACTCATACAATTCATAGGGGGATCCAAGGGTATGCCAAATTCGTTCAAATTTTGCCCAGTTGTTAGGACCTGAATACGCATTGAAAGAGCAGTGGGGAACCCACGTAACAGATCATTGAGGTGCTTTATTTGAAAATTTATTACGCATCTCCTTCGATTCCCCTATGAATTGTAGATGTAACAGTAGGGTATAAGTTGCTGAACGAAATGACGTTGAGGTTAGCTGCTAATACCAGCTAACCTGAAAGAAACACATCCTTCAAGATAGTGTTTAAAAAATATAAATACTGATGTAAATTCATTAAACGAAGAGATGGCGATTTTTTTTTCTTGAGGACATTTGTGCATTTTAAAGGGTGATACGGTCAAAATTTGGTCAATATCAACTTGACGTATTTCTTTCAATTTTGCATTTAAAAAACCTGAACACCCCTCATTTTGAAGGTGTGTGTGTGTAGAATGTTGCTCCTATTTTGATTTTGGAATTCACTCTTCAGTTGTCAAAATGCCGTCCAAGCAAGAAGAGCAGCGTATCAAAATTTTGCTCGCGCATCGCGAAAATCCGAGCTACTCGCACGCAAAGTTGGCAAAATCGCTAAAAGTTGCCAAATCAACCGTTACAAATGTAATTAAAGTGTTTGGGGAACGTTTGTCGACAGCCATGAAGTCTGGATCGGGGGGGAAATCGAAAACCGGAAGCCGCTGAGACGACAAAGAGAGTTGCCGGTAGTTTCAAGCGAAACCCTAACCTCTCTCTCCGAGATGCCGCAAATAAGCTGGGTGTATCGTCTACAACCGTGCATCGAGCCAAAAAACGAGCCGGACTATCGACTTACAAGAAAGTAGTGACTCCAAATCGCGATGATAAACAAAATACGACGGCCAAAGCGCGATCCCGGAGGCTGTACACGACGATGCTGACGAAGTTTGACTGCGTGGTAATGGACGACGAAACCTACGTCAAAGCCGACTACAAGCAGCTTCCGGGACAGGAGTTTTATACGGCAAAAGGAAGGGGAAAGGTAGCAGATGTTTTCAAGCACATGAAACTGTCAAAGTTCGCAAAGAAATATCTGGTTTGGCAAGCCATCTGTACCTGTGGCTTGAAAAGCAGCATTTTCATAGCTTCCGGGACTGTCAACCAAGAAATTTACGTGAAAGAGTGTTTGAATAAACGTCTGTTGCCTTTCCTGAAGAAACACGGTTGTTCCGTACTGTTTTGGCCGGATTTGGCATCTTGCCATTACGGTAAAAAGGCCATGGAGTGGTACGCCGCCAACAACGTGCAGGTGGTTCCCAAGGACAAGAACCCTCCCAACACGCCAGAGCTCCGCCCAATTGAGAAATACTGGGCTATTGTCAAGCGGAACCTAAAGAAGACAAAAAAAAAACTGCTAAGGGCGAGCAGCAGTTCAAGGCAAACTGGCTTTCTGCGGCGAAGAAGGTGGACAAGGTGGCTGTACAAAATCTGATGGCAGGGGTCAAGCGTAAGGCCCGGCAATTCGGATTTGGAAAAGCGGAAGCCTAACTGAATATTTTTCCTGAATTTTATACTAATTGAACTTGAAAAAGAAATTTAATTTGATTTTTTTAAATAAACGATTTCACCGATTTACACGCGTTTTCCCTTGACCAAATTTTGACCGTATCACCCTTTAGAGCACTTACAACTGTCATAGAACACTGGAGCGATGTAAAATTGCCGTCTTCGTCAAAGTTTCTTAAAATGACTTCATCTACAATGTTTCTTCAGATGTTCATCAATTTTAACATAGAGATGAACTAGCCTAAGGCTAAAAATCTCTTAAATAAAGAAAGAAAAAAAAAAAAAAATCAATTTTAACAAGACATAAAAAAGTTATTTGTTTATCCGACTGTAGATCCCCCTTAATCACACAAAAAAAGTACTCAAAAAATGAAGAAACATTCTGTAAGACATCAAAATGCTACACTCAATAGTTTCGACGCAAAAGGGCCATGTTCCACTTTTTTTTTATTTCGGTCCACTTTGCGTTGTTGGGGACTTCAATGCACATCTGAAGAACAGTGAGAAATAGGGGGCTGTGATCCACCATAAAAACTTGACCCACCCTAGTGAAGTACCCTCAGGGAGGAAGCTCGGGACAGATTGGAGAACCTAAGGGCAGCTCAATTGATTTCAAGAAAGTTGTTGTAACTTTAAAGGGAAGCTTTAGCAAAGTTCCAAAAGGTTCATGACATTTTTTGGAAACGCTAGGGAAGTTACATGAACATCAGGACAAATTAAGGGACATCGTGTGATCGCATATTAAGGAAAGTAAAGTAATTTTAATGATAGATTCAAGAACTTGAAAAAATGCAGAGACTACAACGAAGATTTGAGAGCAGATCAGAGGATGATCAGTGAACTTCAGAGCAGTCCCATTAACTTCAAGAATATGGCAATGTAAAAAATTGTGGATTATGAGGTGATTCAAATATGACATCCACTCTTGAGAGAAGAGAGGGGTTCCGAGAATTTGTGACACTAAAAAAAAAGGCGTAACACAGGGGGATGGAGAAAAGGTTCTGACCGTCATATTTGAATCGCCTCTATTCCGAGAATTTTAGGAATGTTCTGAAAACTTCAGGGGCATTGCGGGATCTGCAGGGAAGTTATATGAATATCAGGATAATTTAGGAAACGACAGGGAATCACCGAGAACTTCAGGTAATTCTATAGAAGTTTGGGGAAATTAGGGAAAGTTACGTGAGCTTCAAAGAAGTTTTAAAAACTTATGGCAAATTACGGGAACTTCAAGGAAGATCCAGGAATTTCATAGCAATTCATAGCACTTAAAAAGAATAGTGGGAACTTTAATTAAATTCTCATTCATTCAGGGAACTCTAGAGAACTTTAAAGCGAGTTCAGGGAACTTTCGACCAGTTTGATTTACATCAGAAAAACGCAAAAAAAAAAAAACATCAGGAAAGTATAGACTTTTGGGAAAGTTATAAGATGGTGAAGAAATGGTTAAGATTATTTATGGGCAGTTTCATGAACTTGAGGAAAATTTAGAGATGTTCCGTAAATCGCATGGAAGTTCAAAGATCTTCAGGGAAGTTATGAATTTTTAAGGATTTTATTTGTAAACTTCACATCCAGAAAATATTAAGGGGGACCCTAGAACTTCAAGGAAACTCCTAGAACTTCAAGAACATCAGGAATATGCGGGAACATAAAAAAATCGCAGCTTTATGACAGTTTTGAGAGTTGCGAGAACTTGACGGAAGATGATTGCAGGAAAATAGCGGGAATGCCCTCTGTCTACATACCATGAAAACCATTAAAAACTAATTCATTTAATGTTCTCCATACAAAATCCCAATTATTTAATATGATTTTATTTTTGTATTTTTGATTACCTTTCATTTGATATTTTGATCTTTGATTCAAAAGGTTCAAATGTTGTGATTTTTTGAAAAAAAATTTTTTTGAAATTTTTTTTTTTTGAAAAATCGTTTTTGAAAAAAAAATTTGTTTTGGTCACCCTAATATGGAAATGATCACATTAATTACAAAATAATAAAAAATACGGGCGTAATATTTTGCAATAAGGATCCAAACTACAAATTTTTACGAAATTTTGGTAAACACTATATTTTTTTGGCTGTATTATAGATGTCTAAAAATTGTGTTCAATAAAAAATGTGATTTTTTTTCAGTCTAGCTATATGACTGAAAAAAAAAAATTTCAACGGATTCAGTATTTTTTATTGAAAACATAATGTTTATTCTTCAAAAAACGTCAATGGATATTGAAGAAGGGGCCCTGGTCAGCCGTACAACGCAACCTAGTCACGATGCTCTCACAAGAGCGCTGGACGGTATTGAAATCATTCTCATTTTTTATTGAACACCCGTTAGTAACATAACAGCTTGGATCAACAAAGCTCATAACGGATTTAAGGTCATTTTATTGTGAAAAATATTAGTTTTTCTCGTTAAGCATGTGAAAAAATGATGCCATTGGAATTAACTATTCATATGCATTGAATTTCTTGAAAGATCAACTGGCTTTAAATTTAATGATTTTCAACGAATTTATATCTTACCGATATGCACAAAATTTAATTATTGTCAGATTATCCTGAAATAATAATTCATGAACATTTTCAATTACGACCGGCTTCGCCCCACTGTGCATCTTCTCTGTGGTCGTTCATTTTCCATAGGAAAAAAGTTCCAAAGTTCTGTAGTAAATGGGTTTTTATGAAATATAGAATATACTAAAGGGTGATACGGTCAAAATTTGGTCAATATCAACTTGACGTATTGCTTTCAATTTTGCATTTAAAAAACCTGAGCACCCCTCATTTTGAAGGTGTGTGTGTGTAGAATGTTGCTCCTATTTTGATTTTGGAATTCACTCTTCAGTTGTCAAAATGCCGTCCAAGCAAGAAGAGCAGCGTATCAAAATTTTGCTCGCGCATCGCGAAAATCCGAGCTACTCGCACGCAAAGTTGGCAAAATCGCTAAAAGTTGCCAAATCAACCGTTACAAATGTAATTAAAGTGTTTGGGGAACGTTTGTCGACAGCCAGGAAGTCTGGATCGGGGGGAAATCGAAAACCGGAAGCCGCTGAGACGACAAAGAGAGTTGCCGGTAGTTTCAAGCGAAACCCTAACCTCTCTCTCCGAGATGCCGCAAATAAGCTGGGTGTATCGTCTACAACCGTGCATCGAGCCAAAAAACGAGCCGGACTATCGACTTACAAGAAGGTAGTGACTCCAAATCGCGATGATAAACAAAATACGACGGCCAAAGCGCGATCCCGGAGGCTGTACACGACGATGCTGACGAAGTTTGACTGCGTGGTAATGGACGACGAAACCTACGTCAAAGCCGACTACAAGCAGCTTCCGGGACAGGCAAAAGGAAGGGGAAAGGTAGCAGATGTTTTCAAGCACATGAAACTGTCAAAGTTCGCAAAGAAATATCTGGTTTGGCAAGCCATCTGTACCTGTGGCTTGAAAAGCAGCATTTTCATAGCTTCCGGGACTGTCAACCAAGAAATTTACGTGAAAGAGTGTTTGAATAAACGTCTGCTGCCTTTCCTGAAGAAACACGGTTGTTCCGTACTGTTTTGGCCGGATTTGGCATCTTGCCATTACGGTAAAAAGGCCATGAAGTGGTACGCCGCCAACAACGTGCAGGTGGTTCCCAAGGACAAGAACCCTCCCAACACGCCAGAGCTCCGCCCAATTGAGAAATACTGGGCTATTGTCAAGCGGAACCTAAAGAAGACCAACAAAACTGCTAAGGGCGAGCAGCAGTTCAAGGCAAACTGGCTTTCTGCGGCGAAGAAGGTGGACAAGGTGGCTGTACAAAATCTGATGGCAGGGGTCAAGCGTAAGGCCCGGCAATTCGGATTTGGAAAAGCGGAAGCCTAACTGAATATTTTTCCTGAATTTTATACTAATTGAACTTGAAAAAGAAATTTAATTTGATTTTTTAAATAAACGATTTCACCGATTTACACGCGTTTTCCCTTAAACAAATTTTGACCGTATCACCCTTTAATTTACAATGAGCAAAATAAAGCTTTATAAACGCTATTCTGTTGAGGTGTAATTTGCTTAAACAATTATTTATTTCGACGTAGCATCTCATATTGCGAAAAGTATTGCTCTTCATCCATTGATAAAAAAAACATAAGTTTGCATTTTTTGACAACGCCCCAAGGTAAATTGCACCTTAATTCAAAGCACACAAACGATGCTGCAATCGTCTTTGAGTTCATCTGCAAGACATATTTCAAAACCAACTGACAACGCGACGATCGGTTCCACAGGTTGCTTGGATAAACAAACACCCGACTAATACACCTTCGACAAAGCAAAGCGTGCCCTGCCCAGGCCCACGAGCTTCGAAGAATGGCCTACTCTTTCCATTCTTTGTCTGCGTACCGAACACACTTAATCCGCTTAAAAGGAAGGATTCAAACGTGTTGACGGACTAACTGTAAAAGAAAAGAATAACACTTTCGTCGTTCCGTTTTGAGCAATCCACTTCGCAAGAATTCCCCATTTATTTATTTGTAAACACATCCACCTGCTTGGATTTGGGGCGCAGGCCATGAATTTCATCATTCACGGTGGACAGGAAACAATCAAACAATAACCCATAAGATGAAGTTGATTATAGCCTCCAACAGCGGCAGGAACGGTATGGGATCGCTTCGGCAGCGGCGGTGGCATCATTCCTACCATATTGCTTGCGGATTATTTATAAATATACGAACCCATTAGTGCCCCTCCATTAACCCTTTTCTTCGTTGCTTGCTTGCCTTTGTTGGCGTGGGCGACCTTTCGGGATTCAATATTGTAATAAACCATACCGCCGCGGTGCCCTCGAGAAAAGAATACACATGCGAACCAGTCAGGGATGCGGTGCGGTATCTTCATCTTTTGAAACACTCACAGCTCTGCTGGCTTCTGGCTTGTGTCGTTTGGAACTTGTAACGGTTTTCCGAACGATTTCGCACACATTTCGCCTTTATTGACGGCGATGCATTTACTCCGAAGGGGTGGCAAATCATCGCGGAAAAGCGTATCCATCCAAGAGGGCCACGACACGACGATAGTCATGGTCTCCTGCTGTAATCCGCTACGTAAGTCCATTAGTTCTTAATGTCGACTTGATGTTGTTAATTTCAAACCGAAGCGGAGATTTGTTATGACAAGTCGTTCTCCCGGAGTGTCACTTTTCACACCGTCGTCGTCGTCGTCGTCATGGCGATGGTTTGTTTGTTGCGGGACCAGCGGATTAAGAGCAAGATCCTGTCACACAGCAATCGTTCAGGGAATGCGATCCGACGGCGATATCACGTTGCAAATGAAGATATTTTCTGAGTGTTCTTGTTTCTGGTTTCATCTGGATTAAGGGTATGGCTTGACGTGTGCATGGAATCGTGAAGATGGAATAAAATAAAACTTTTAATTGCAACTAATGACAAGAGCAAGCGTCTGTGTTCCTGTCAGTGAGTGGCGCTTGTTAGTTGATATACTGCAGATGACGTTAAAAATAGCCTCCTCTGAGCGAATGACAGCAAGCACATCGCCATACGTTGCCAACAGTTAAATGCGTTATGACACTCATTAAACTGACATAAATTATAGTATCATATCGTACCGTGGCGTGGCTGGAGGAAAAAGGCTGAGAAATACGCCGGGAAGAAGAACGAAGTTGAAATGCACTTTCCTGGCGTCCTCTGTTGGCAAAAGTTAGTAGCTCCTAATTCTATAAATATGATAATTAAAAAGTGCATTTTGATGGATGCCTGAATCTGCACAAAAGCGTGCTTTACGGGATGAGGGGAAGAAACGGGTGAATGTCATGATGCTGGAGATTTTTGCAACCAACTGGAACGAGTGCAGAATGCATTTCGGTCGGTGGCGCCGCTGACATTGAGAAGGAATGGAAACAATTTGCATTTAGAATGGATTGAAGTGGTTTGGTATTTGTAGTGGAACTGATGTGACAAGTGGATACGATTTTTGACGTTCTTTGGAATTGGAATCTTTGCCAGCTATGGGTTTCTACACTGAGCAAACAAACTGCCTGTTATTCATAGGATTATCCTACAGGCGACGGAAAGATCTCTTACCCAAGCACAATTTTGATCACATCATGATTTAAAAATCATATTATTTATACAGTTTTAAAATAGCGTTGGTCTTTTAAACTTGACAAACTACTGCAATTTATTGAAGCCGGTAAATTTTGATGATTCTGAATACATACAGATTCCCTTAAAATTTGTTAAATCTAGTTCGGCTAAGCCAATTTTGAAATTTTAAAAAATTTAGTGACAATGCACAGTGGACCAGGAATTAAATCTAGCATAAAAATAATAACGCTGTGGGATTGCATCCGATTGAGTTGACCTCTCCAGCGAAGTTTCTTGGATTTTATAGGACTTCAATTTAGTTGATAAAAATAGTTCAAGTTTTGACCGCATTTTTTTTTTTATTTCACAAGATAGAGGTTCGCTGTCTTGGGCAAAGTTGTAGAACGATTTTTGTTTTGAGAAGGTCCGGAAGACATGAAAGCTATGAGTAATGCTCCACAAGTATCTGAAGAAATTTTCAAACGAATACAAATGAGAGTGTCATGAGAATTCCAAGATAAATCCAAGAGATCTAAGCGCATTTGGGGAAGAATTCTGAAGTGAAATCCAACGAAATTTGGGGAGAGTACATTTCCCAATTCTAAATGGCATATCAAGAGCTTTCCGAGAAATATTTCAAGCGAATTTTAAACATAATTATGAAGAAAAATTAAACAATTTCTCGCGAGAATTATTAAGAATAAGAATGCGGAGATAAATTAAGAATGTATTTCAAGACTACTCTGTAAGGAATTCCTAAAAATTGCTCTGCACAGAATTTCGAGACGTTAATGGTGAAAATTTCTAGGGAATGCCGAACAGAATCATAAGATTATTGAGAGACATCCCAAGAGAGAGAAATAATTCTGAACACTTTTTGGAATGAACCTTAAGTAGGTCCTTTGGAATGAACCTTAAGTAAGTCCTTTGCAAAGATATCGAGAGGTTAGTTCCTAAGAAAAAAAAAGTTAATTTGCACATTGTAAAATGTTCATGATTCCGGGCACAGACATTCAAGAGCCAGGATTAACAAAACTTTTAAAGATTCTAAGGCTTCGATTGAGAATAAATTTCAAGATCTTGGTCTAACAAAACTGTTTAAGCTTATGGAGCAAGAACGTTCAGAAAAGTGTAGCAGTTAGGTATGTGAGAAAAATCCTCCATGGCCGTGCATTCAACATCTCAGAATGGAGCAATTTTAGAAATTTTGTGACATTAAAAGGTTTCCAGGTGCTAAAATCATGGCGATTTTATAAAATTTCAAACTTAATTTTTGATATCCTGTAGTATGGAAAAGAAAAAAATATTCTGAGCTTGAAGAAATATTTGAGATTTCAAGAGAAATATTCAAGATATTGGACTTAGCATACTTATTGGCAGAATTCGGGGTAAAACTATGAAATTCCCGGGCTGTTTTCGATTCCAGGTTAGTTCCCGGTTCTCCCGGTTTTTCTGGTTCAGTATAAAGTTTCCGCCTATCTTCTGGAGTGATATTGATATTCTCTGGAGCTTCCGTAAAATTTCTGAGTTTTTCAAACTTCCAATGGAATATCTTTTAAAATCTCTACTCTTTGCTTATCTTGCTAAAACACAATTAAGTAGACTAACAGCTAAATATATAAGCCTGTTTTTAGCTGCATAAGGCAAATCTGCGGTTTCAATCTACTGAAGTTCCCTAAATTGTTAATAAGTTCTCGGAACTTCCTTAATTTTTCGAAAAATTTTCTGATATTAAAGGAACTTCCTGAAATTTTCGGAAAATTCTATAAAATTTTGGAAATTTCCATAATTTCTTGAAACTTCTTGAAAGTTTTTGCATTTTTTCTGAATTCAATGGAAGTGCTTTGAAGTTTGATAATCTTGCGCAACGTTAGGGGAGCTTTCCTGAAGATTAAGAAACTGCCTTAAAAAATATCTAAATGTCTCTGAAGTTTTTTGGACGTCCCTGAAAATCGGAAAATCTTTAAAGCTTCTCTAGATTTTCTTATCTGGAGATTTCTAATCGTCGCTGAAATTCCCGCATTTTTGTTTAGGTTCTGAAAACTGCCATGAAGTTATCAGAGTTCTCGCAATACTCCTGAAGAGCTTCTATGAAGCTCTGAAATAAATGGAAATGACCGAAAAATCTTTAAAATGAAGTTGAACGGAAGCTTCCGGAACTTCTTAAAGGTTATTGAAAATTTTCAGAAAGTCTTAAAGCTGACCTAATTTTTCTCGAAACTTGTCGATAAATATTATTAAACTTCCGAATAGGCTGGACTTTCCAAAAATTCTCGGAATATTTCTGAAGCAATCAATGACAAAAGGTCAAATGGACCAAAGTTCGAATGGACAAAAGGTCGAATGGACAAAATATCTAATTGAATTTAGAGGGACAAAAGGTCAAATTTAATTTAGAGGAACAAAAGGTTGAATGGACATAACCCAAGTAACAATTTGGGTTTTATCAGGGTTATGATGATTTGGACTTGTAGCATGCTTTAATAAAACTTACCATTTTACTTGGGAAGGTTGATAGAAGTACAAAAGAACAAATGGACAAAATGTTGAATTTTTAACTTAGGCGGACAAAAGGTTGAATGGACAAAAGGTCGAATGGAAAAAAGGTCGAAGCACAGAAAGTCTTTTTTTTATTTTTTTTTTTTATACAGGGGGAATTTGCTCCCAGACTCCTGAGAAGATAACTCAGGGTGTGCGGATGGGAGAAATAGCTCTCCCGACCCACTAAACCTTACCCTGTGTTCTAGGCCCTTGCCCTCCCCGGAACCGCCCGAAAGCATTACGTCATGGAAGGGGGCCGGTTGCGCTATGGCGCATCACTTGGTGTTGTGTCCGACGTGACACTCGCTACTGCACAGTGAGCAGCTGTGCAGGGCCTTCCTCTTGTTGTTCGCTGTTCGTTGTTCGCCCGAGTTCTAGAGCAGACGTGATAGCCAGCCAACTATCCAACAGGGCAGCTTAGGACAGATGTGACCGCTTACCAGCTGCGTGTGCTAAGCACTCTAAGAACCCGGCGTCACTCCTGCCTTTGCACAACGAGGGTTTGTGCAGGGCTTTTCAACCTCCTGGGACGAGCTGGATGGGGTTCCAGCGTCTCTACTCTGCGGTAGTTCGTCTAGCCGCAATATCTCTCCCTTGGGTTCGATAATTAGCGTTTCCAGGGCACACCACGAGGAGGCGAACTACTTCATGCCCCATGCACAAAAGGTCTTATCGAACATAGTGGAACAAATGGTTGAATTTAACTTAGAGGGAAAAGGTAGAATGGACAAATGGTAGAAATGGATAAGAAGTCGAAGTAGACAAAAAGCCGAAGTGGACAAAAGTTTTAAAAACCAACATCAAAATTCACAAAATATTGTTTAAACAAGTTTCGCTACTATGCAAATATTCCAAACAACTGCTCATGATTTGAAAAAGGAATATATTCTATAGAAAGGCAGTTATTTGTCTCTTACATTTGCGTTACATGCCCAGTAATTATTTTTATTTTTCCAAAGAACTGCTCATGATTTAGAGAAGGAATAATATTTAAGAGGAAGCCACCCATTTTATTCTCCAACAATTTGACCAGCTTATCTATTTAGATCTTTTGTCCATTTCGACCATTTTTTGATTCAACCTTTAGTCCATTTGACCTTCTGTCCATGTGGACCTTTTGTCCACTTTGACCTTTTGTTCATTCGACCTTTAGTCCATCTAAGTTAAATTCAAAATTTAGTCCATTTCCACCTTTTGTCCATTTGACCTTTTGTTCATTCGACCTTTTGTCCATTTCTACACCGTTCCTGAAGTTATTAACATTTCAGAGCTTCCACGAAGATCTCTAAATCTAGCTTGCCTGGGCTTTTTGGAACTTCATTCAAGTTTTTACAATTTTCCTAAATTTCTCTGGACATCTCTATGGTTTTTGGAAGTTCTTCGACTTTCCTTAAAGTTCTCAAAATTTTTTCAAGTTGCTGCTGTTTTCCTGAAGCTAATACAGTGTACCAACACGTTAGCATTTTTTAAATTTCCAGATTTTTTTTTTATGGGTAAAGTGAAATTTTCCTCTTCAGTTTTCTGGAGAAGTAGCAAAGAACCAGTGCCGGAAAAAAAATCGGGAAGGTCAGAAAAAGCTTCCAGACGGAGCCGACAGAATCTGTCAGGAGGTAAACATACAGGAATGGTCGAAAGAAATTTCCGGGGACAGCTTTAGGGGCAAGTTTGAAGAAACTTGCCGAGAAAGTTGGCAAACACTTCTCGATCACGTCAACAGGAATTCTGAGGCAAGTAGGAAGGAGCTTTCCGGACCGGTATCAATCCGGAGCAAGTCTGAAAAAAAAACTGCCAGATGATGTAGGAAGAAACTTCAGAAGAAAACCAGAAACACTTTTGAAGAAAGTTGGAATATATCAGGAATCCTTCGATGGAAGTCCGAAGAACCTCAAAGTCATAATTAAACTGTAAACAGGAATCCATAATCCATGCAAAGATGTAAGAACATTCCAAAAACCATCAGAAATCACAAGTAGTCGGAAGACAGTCAGAAAAACTTCCAGGAGAAGTCGGAAGAAACTTCTGGGGGATGTCTGAAGAATCTTTTGAAGGATATCGGAATAAACTTCCAGAGGTAGTAAGGAGTACCTCCTGAGGGACATTAACAGAATTCGGAAGTTGGAAAAAATCTCGTATAGTCTAACGACTTTTTCTGGAGTAGTTTTATATAAAAATATTAAAATCAAATAGCAAGTACCTAATCTCTAGTAACTGAAGATTTGCGATGAAAAAAAAAGAATTTTACCTGCATTTGAGACTAATACTACTACAGAAATTTGTCATCGGGAGATCGTGAACAAATAAATAAATTTTATTTCCTTCATTATGCATCAAAGTAAAAGATATAACGAATTATGGGATCCATCAAGCCACCCAAAAATGTCAAATTGTTACAGAATGTGTTTCATTGAAAAGTAAAAGAATTATAGAAACAACTAGACACAAGTGTTGCCAACATGTCACGTTGAAAGTGTGGATATTGATTCAGTGAGCAAAATTTTCCAAGTGATAATCAACGTTCACAGCCCTCACTCCGGAAGCACTGATGATGACAAGGACGCATTTTACGCGCAGCTCGACCGCGAGTACGATCGCTGCCCAAGCCACGACGTCTAGATCATCATAGGAGACCTAAACGCTCTGGTAGGCCAGGAGGAGGAATTCAGACCGACGATTGGAAAGTTCAGCGCCCACCAGCTGACGAACGGGAACGACCTACGACTCATCGATTTCACCGCCTCCAAGAACATGGCCATACGTAGTACCTTCTTCCAACACAGCCTCCCCTATCGTTACACCTGGAGATCGCCACAGCAGACGGAATCGCAAATCGACCACGTTCTGATTGATGGACGGCACTTCTCCGACATTATCGACGTCAGGAACTATCGTGGCGCTAACATCGACTCTGACCACTACCTGGTGGTGGTCAAACTGCGCCCAAAACTTTCCGTCATCAACAATGTAAGGTACCGACGCCCGCCACGGTACAACCTAGAGCGACTGAAGCAACCGGATGTCGCCTTAGCATACGCGCAGAATCTCGAGGCAGCGTTGCCAGAGGAGGGCGAGCTTGATGTGCCCCCTCTAGAGGACTGCTGGAGTACAGTAAAAGCAGTCATCACCGACGCAGCCGAGAGCACCATCGGGTACGTGGAAAGAAGTCGACGGAATGAATGGTTCGACGAGGAGTGCAGAGCGATTTTGGAGGAGAAGAACGCACCGCGGGCGGTAATGCTGCAGCATGGAACCCGACAGAACGTGAAACGGTATAAACAGAAGCGGAAACAGCAAACCAAAATCTTTCGGGAGAAAAAACGCCGCCTGGAAGAAGCGGAGTGCGAGGAAATGGAACTGCTGTGCCGTTCCCAAGAAACACGGAAGTTCTACCAGAAGCTCAACGCATCCCGCAACGGCTTCGTGCCGCGAGCCGAAATGTGCAAGGATAAGGACGGGAGCCTCTTGACGGACGGACGTGAGGTGAGTGCGCAGCACTTCAATGCGCACCTGAATGGCAAGGAGAACGTAGGCACAGGAGACCAGCGCAATGGAGGAAACGACTACGTCAGTGCAGCAGAGGACGGAACTGAACCAACTCCCACGCTGAGGGAAGTTAAGGACTCCATTCAGCAGCTCAAAAACAACAAAGCAGCTGGTAAGGATGGTATCGCAGCCGAACTCATCAAGATGGGCCCAGAAAAGTTGGCCACCTGCCTGCACCGGATGATAGTCAGGATCTGGGAAACAGAACAGCTACCGGAGGAGTGGAAGGAGGGGGTAATCTGCCCCATTCACAAGAAAGGCGACCATTTGGAATGTGAGAACTGCAGAGCGATCAACATTTTGAATGCCGCCTACAAAGTGCTATCCCAGATCAGAACGAGTTCGTGGGAAGTTATCAAGCCGGCTTCATTGACGGCCGATCGACAACGGACCAGATCTTCACCGTACGGCAAATCCTCCAGAAATGCCGTGAATACCAGGTCCCAACGCATCATTTGTTCATCGACTTTAAGCCGGCATACGACAGTATCGACCGCACAAGGCTATGGAAAATCATGGACGAGAACGGCTTTCCTGGGAAGCTGATCAGACTGATCAAAGCAACGATGGACGGTGTGCAAAACTGCGTAAGGGTTTCGGGTGAACTATCCAGTTCATTCGAATCTCGCCGGGGACTGCGACAAGGTGACGGACTCTCATGCCTACTCTTCAACATTGCTCTAGAATGTGTAATGCGACGAGCCGGGTTCAACAGCCGGGGTACGATTTTCACGAAATCCGGTAAATTTGTATGCTTTGCGGACGACATGGACATTATCGCAAGAACATTTGGAACGGTGGCAGAACTATACACCCGCCTGAAAAACGAAGCAGCAAAGGTCGGACTGGTGGTGAGTGCGTCAAAAACAAAGTACATGCTAGTAGGCGGAACCGAACATGACAGGATTCGTCATGGATAGATGATAGGATAGACGGGGATACTTTCGAGGTAGTGGAGGAATTCGTTTACCTTGGATCCTTACTGACGGCTGACAACAATGTGAGTCGTGAAATACGAAGGCGCATCATCACTGGAAGTCGTGCCTACTACGGGCTCCAGAAGAAACTACGGTCAAAAAAGATTCACCCCCGCACCAAATGTACCATGTACAGAACTCTAATAAGACCGGTGGTCCTCTATGGACACGAGACATGGACTATGCTCGAGGAGGACCTGCAAGCACTCGGAGTTTTCGAGCGACGTGTGCTAAGGACGATCTTCGGCGGTGTGCAGGAGAACGGTGAGTGGCGACGAAGAATGAACCACGAGCTCGCTGCACTCTACGGCAAACCCAGCATTCAGAAGGTGGCCAAAGCCGGAAGGATGCGGTGGGCAGGGCATGTTGCTAGAATGCCGGACAACAACCCTGCAAAGTTGGTGTTCGCTACTGATCCGGTTGGTACAAGAAGGCGTGGAGCGCAGAGAGCACGATGGGCGGACCAGGTAGAGCGTGATCTAGCGAGCATTGGGCATGACCGAGGATGGAGAGCGGCAGCCGCAAACCGAGTATTGTGGCGTACTATTGTTGATTATGTCTTATCTTAAATGTGATGTTGTACAAATAAATGTATGTACCAAATTCCCGTGTTTTTCCAGGTGTTACCGGAATTCTCGGCGATTGGACATCCTGCTAATGGAACCACGTTGAAGTTCCTGAAGCTTCCTAGAAGAGCATCCCAGAAATTCTCTCTCGGAACTTCTTTTCATTTCAGACCTTCTTTATAAATAGTTCCTTACATTTTCGTGAAGTTAATTGAACAGCCCTGAAATAATCTTATCTTTCCTGCAGTTCTTAGAACTTTCATAAAGTTCCCGCCAATTTTCTGGCATTCACGGAACTGTACTGAAGTACTCAAAAGCATCCAGGAACTTCTGTAAAGTTCCTGAAATTTTCCAAAACTTGATGGAACTGCCCTGAAGGTCTCTAGTCTTCACAGAAATTCTAAACATGTTCCTGGACTTGCACTTGGAAGTTCTCAAAAGTGTTCCAAAGTTCTCTGGTAATTCCTCAACCATACCTGAAGCTCTCTTGATGTATTTCTTGGAACTTCTTTAAATTTCCTGCAATTTTCATAAAATTAATGGAACTGTGCTGGAGTGCTACGATCTTCATCGAGCTTAACATTGAGCGTTCTCGAATCTTACCTTTTAAGATCTTTAAACTTTCCCAATGTTCTGAACACGGGCGCAGTGAGAGCATTGAAGTAAATATAGAATTGTCTTTTTATACAAAATGTGGGACAACTTTAACACTTTTTCATATGCACATAATGCGATTTTAGCGATTTTGGATGTTTATTCTGACTGACATTGGCCAATTTTAACGATTTATCATGAAAGCTCCTTTTGAGCTCCCCCAGAGGTCCTGCTGACATGCTCCAGAAATATCTGCCGACTTCTTCTGCAAGCTTCTCCAAACTTTTTCGGAAAGTTTCTTCCGACTTACCCGGGAAATTTCTTCCGTCTTGGATGTCGGGAATCTGTCAGCTTCCTCTGGAAGTTTCTTCTAACTTTCTCCGGAAGTTTTCTTTTCTGATTTCTCTGGAAGTTCTTTCCAACCGCTCCAAAAAGTTTCCATCAGCCTCCATTCGAAATTTCTTTTGATTTATTTATAGTTCCTCACAGAGTTAATTTCCCGGGAATGTAGCAATAAGATTTTTTCCGGAAAGAATGTATATTTAGCACTCTTTTTTAACTGTTTCCTCTCTGAATCGAAACAGGTTTCATAGAATATGGTCACTGGTATTTCAATATAAAAAAAAACCCTTTTTTTTTTATTACGTCATTTTTACAAATCCCGTCAGACAGAAATTCTGACTGCGCCACTGGCTCTGGACTTTCCTGAAGTTCTCGGAACATTCTGTTGCTACGATTAATAGATTAATCCATGTAGATTCATCAAATTGATTAATGGATTAATGGAAAGAAAAGCCAAAAGTGGTCAATTATCGAATAATCGAATGATTTAAAATAAAAATCCGACATCACTAGTCAGATGAATGGTCTCAAAACCCTGCTTCGCTTGCTACGATGATGGAATCGTCTCGCTACAAAGAATGGAACACAAATCAGCTTGCTCAGATCAGCCATAGCCTACTCCGTTTCCATGTGGAAAGTAATTTTTTGAAAAGCTCCAACCTCCCCTCTGGATGCTGACAAAGCTCGAGCCGAGATTTCTCACACCGAACCGAAACCGGAGAATTGATTCAATCAGCACTGAGAGGGTACTTAATTTAGACGATTTAGACACGAATACAAATGAGAATCTTTCCCAGCTCCACCGCTCTTTTCCCATCGGCCAGCGGTACACGTTGCCGTCGTCAGGGTGGAAGAAAGAATTCAATCTACTCGTTTTCTTCCAGAATTGAAATGAATTACCTCAATCATCGGCATCATTATCACACTCTTGTGTCTCTTTGATGGTGGTGGAACTGTGGAAGCTAGGCATACTGGCAGTAGTTCTCGTTAGCAGTAGCCTACCTTCGAACGTTCTGCGCTGGATTCGGAAGGTTAATTGAATTCTTTTCAGCACTGGATTTGTGTGTGAGCGATTGTGTGGACGATGGACGGACCGAAATGGAATTGGGTTTCATCTCAGGGAATTGCAGAGGGACGTGGTTATTGGATATTTGAGAGAGTTGATTGAAGTAGATCAAATTATTGGGACTGAATCAAAGCAGGCGTCGTAGAGTCACCTGTCAAAATGTATCGCAAGGCGAGCGTTTTGCAAGCTGAAGGATTTCTTCGAATGTGTTATTCTTTCCGGACTGGAAGTAAAATTTATCGCCAAAAATAGCCTCCTTTGTGTCTGTCAGTCAAAATGAACGAATTTTGGTCCATTCAAGGAAACGTCACAACGTGAGTCCTTCCCCTCTGCTGGTGAAGCAGCTAGGACGAGAGCAACAATCCAAGCAAGCCACCAGTAAATGCTACCCGGGGAATAAGCACTCAATCTTCTAATCCAATAAAGTGACAGTCGTTTCGCTCTGCGTCGGTTTACTTGGACATTGGCAACAGAAAGTATCCTCTGAAGACGAGGCAGAAATGGCTGTGGGAGTAAGGGGGGTCAATTTTCACTTTTTATTTCCTTTTGCTGTCTTGCTGCTACCGGAATACCTTTATCACTGTAGCCAGAAGGACTAAATCACCATTAAACTGTTTTCTTTTTCCGCCCAAACTACACCCTAATGTGACGGCAGGCGTAGCTTACTTTGACCAACTGGCAAGGCGCTACACACTGTGATAAATTTCTTGGAAAACATTCGTGCTTTGGTGATTGAGAGGAGCATCTCTGTCTGCAGGCCATCCCTGTGGGAGATCCATCCGGGCGTACTTTGATGGATCCCTGCCGGCCTAACCAAACCAGCGAAAGGCAGATAAATCGCCGACAATTAATCAAAATTTTTACGGCTCCAACTTTATCAGAAGCGGTAGCCTTGCTGGCTAGTGGGTGGAATTTTACCCAATCGCCGGAAGGCCACAACGAAACTTTTTATTATTCGTGAAAAAATAAAAGGAAGGAAGCCAAGTCAAGCCCGGTCCCGAAACGCCCTTCAAACTTTCATCGACTAGAGGGACGTGTTGTTCGGAGCCTGGAATCGGACGTGTTTTCGCCTCTATCCATCGCAGCCAGCTGCGATGAGTTCAGATACGCTGGCTCAGACCAGATCAAGGCTCAGTTATTCCAAAGGTAAAGCGAGAGGTTGCGTGACGAGAATTTTCCCAGAGCAGGTGTTCAACAGCTCCAATAAAGGCTTTGAAAGCAGCAAAATGGAGGTCATTATTTACGCCTTCGGAAATACCGGAGACGCGCAAAAGCATCATTTGTCAGTGCGTGGGTAACCACCGAATTTCCATTCATGAGCCGGTTCTCTAAAGTAACACCCACACTCAACCGACTCGTGTTAATCTTGCCAGAGAACCAAAAAAAAAAAGAAGGTGACATCGAAGTAGGCAAATTGATTTGGTACGACAAACGACGCCACCGAACATAGAAAAGTAGCTTCATTTGTTTGAACTTTTTTCCGATATTTCCTCACTCATTGACGGGATCCAATTTAGTAAACCTAAGGAAAAAGAATGATCGTCAATTGGTTTCTCCCCTCTGATAATTCAACTAACCACTGACTACATACCGGTGGTGTTGTTTGGCTAGGTTAATCTGTCAAACCCTTATTTATGCGTTTGGGGACGTTCGTTTGGCCAAATTGGAAATTGCTGGACGGTTTAGTTGAGGGTTTCATTTATTCTGGCTTTTAGGATTTAGGATTTCCGGATTTGATTGCACGGTTCCAAAAAGTTGATCCTTCCGATTAATCCGACATCATTTGTCAAAATTCTTTAATTCTCGACAACTTGTTAATCTAGCTAATTGAAAAAAAGTAAACTAATTCCCATTTTGCAGTATGATTTCAACAACCCCCTTTGAATCGTATAGTAGCCAAATGTGCCCGAGAAAGCAAATCCAAACAAAAAATCCCGCCTACCCGGATCGATTACAAAATCCTACCATTCGGCAATTTCCTCCTGCGCCATCCGAAACCGCAACCGAACTATTACAACTCTGGCGAAATCCTTTCGATAAAACACATTCCACTTCACTATTCCGAATACTCACACCGACAGCCAGGAGGAAAAATACGACCGAAGCGTCCTGGCCCCGGCACCGTATTACCATTCATCAAAACGGAACCTGACAACAAACATTTTCGCTGTAATCTGGCTGATAATCCCTTATCGTATCAGTTCAGAAGCAGTAGTAACAGCCTGCAGAAGCAGTTTCCCGGGGTTTACTTCACCGCCAGCACAAGCAACCAGAAGACGGAAGCATCAGCACCGGATCCTTCTTGTTAGAGAAAGTTTTCCTTTCCCATTTCCGCACACATCCAAACATCCAAACATACACAGACAAACATCTCGGTGCAATTTTTTCCCCTCTTTCGCTGATCAATACTTCAGAGGTAGCATAGGAGCATTCGATTCGGGAATAGACGGTCTAGTTCGTTTGGGTCTCCACCTCCCTGTCACCGCTTACTATATGTTTACCAAGTTTATTCTCGATCCGCCGCAGTAACCCTTTTTTGTCTGCTCCTTTAGAATCCGATTTTTTTCCGTAAGAGTACTGTTCTGGAATTTTTATTTGATGTCGGTTTGTGTTGCTCACGTAGCAGTTTTTCCCCCCCGCAGCTGCTGCTAGTCTATTTGCGTATGGGTATTGAATGTTACTGCTATACTGGTTTGATTTGGAATTCGGCAGAAATGTAAAACTTTATTTTTCTTTCAACCCTATCTTGTTCGAGAAAGTGTGACGGAAATGGTCGTTGGGTGATCGCTTTGGAGAGCAAACAAAGTAGGCAGTGATATATATTGGAGAAAGTTGCGTTCATTGCCTCCTCAGTTTCCACTAACAGATTAATTATACAGAACCGTAAGCAAATCTTAAAACTGCCGGTTGGATGAGCTCCTCAGAATTACATATGTTGGAAATCCTCCTCAGATTGTTTATTTCAATTGATTTCAGTATTAGGTTGGAGTGTCACATGAATTCTCTACAGAATTTCCATTTAAATAATTCCATGAAATCCTTTAGAATTACCCTACAAATCTATCAGGAGTTTCCTTCAGTAAACTCATGATTTTCGCATTTTCGTATTACAGTCATTCGTAATACAGTCAACTTTCCATATCACGATATGGGTGACCACTTTTCTTTCTATATGTCGATGGTCTAGTAGGCTAATGTTGATCTGTATCTCGATCTCTCCATATCTCGATGGTCCCTTTAATACCAAGATAAGGAGAGTTGACTGTAATTGGGATTACACAAATTCGAGGATTATGCACAAATTCTACTCAGAATACTTTGGAATTTTCCTTTGAATTATCTTTGAATTTTCGTCATATTATGAAATTCTCCTCATGAATTCCTACGCATTATTTCTTTTAATTTCTCCTAAGAACTCAGCAGAGATTGATGATTGAGATTAAAATCACAATTTGTAGTATCAATTATTTCCAAGATTTCCTAAGATGTTGTACTTTATATACAGCAATTCCATAGAAAAAAGTTATAGTGGGTCTCAGAATTTCATGAAAATTGGTATAGTTCTTTCTTATCAAAAAATATTAGACTCGTATTTTTTATTGCGCCATTAGGGTGACCATTTCCGTGTTAGGGTGGTCCAAAAAATCATTTTTTTTCAAAAATGTTTTTTTTTTTTATTTTATAAATTCTGAACCTCTTGACCGATTTTTACGATTGACCCTTCAAATGAAAGATGTTTTAATGTAGTTTTAAGAAAAAATATGAAACACTCAGAGATAATTGATTTTGTAGGAAAAAAAATATGTTACAAATGCTTTTTCTTGATTTTCACTGCGAGGGCCTTCAACAACTTCTTATTTTAGTATTTTTAATTGAAAGATCATTTAATGTTACATTTCATATCGAAAAATTAGCGATGTCGGAGAAGCAGTTTTGGAGATACAATTTTTTTTTAAATAAAAAATTATTGTTCCGCAATATATGCACCACACGTGCATGGAAACGATGAAGACGCAAGGTAGTTCACAATGCGTCTCCATCGAGTCACAGCAGCTGTGACTAATGAAAGCTATGAGTAACTTACAAGCTGGGTGCAACATTCAGTTCAACCTGCGGGCCGTCCATAAACCACGTAGACCAAGTTTTATACATTGCAGATCCTACCTTTCCCTTCGTATACTCAAATTTTAAAGCGTTTCGTTTCAATACTCCTCCCATAGGGCCTTTTCCATGACAAGTTGCGAAAAAATGCCACACGGCAGCAATGCCAAAATTTTTTTGCATGTTGCATCAGTACCTAAGAGTCCAAGCTGTACCTCATAGGTATATCACTCGTTCGTAGGCAATGACGTAAAAAAAATTAAGTCAAGATATTGAAGTGGTGCTTTTGGTCAAGTTTTAGATAATATTACAGCAAGCATTTTTGTAGAAAACGGCTACTCTCTATCCTTTACAGTTTTAGAGATAGTTTTTTTTTTTTTTGTTATAGAGTGAAATTATTGGTCCTTATTTTAAATCTTATCAAACAATTTACATTTTTTTCAAAAATTTAATGATTTTTACTTCTTCTTCTTTGTTGTTTCCTTAAGCCAATTGATGGCTGCTATTGATTCCTATTTCTTCCCGCACGTGGTCGTATTTTATACAGTTGAATAATATATGTTCTACCGATAGTTCTGAATTACAAATTTCACAATTTTGGGATACATTTTTATTAAATAAGTGTGCTTTGGTTAGTGTGGTATGACCAATCCTGCATCTGGTTCTTTTTTTTTTTTTTTTTTTTTTTTTTTTTTTTTTAACTATTTATTTGTTCCAAATTCAAAATAAATTACATTTCATTTTAACCTAGGTGCTCCAGTTACTACAGTAACTCACCAGCCTTAATTGTTATGATATATATCTAAGTGTTTTTACATTGTTCATGTCTTGGCAATTCATATTTTAAACAGGTTTTTTTAACCTGCATGTCAGTATAACAATTGATATCTTAAAACTAAAAACTAAAACTAAATCTTAACTAAGTATAAAGGGAATTAATCGTTGCAATTGAGGATTGTAACGATTTTTGCCGGAAATTATTAATTATTTTGTTGGACATTTGTGCTAAAGTCTCAACATTCGAAATTCTATGTACTTCGGTAGTACTGTACCAGGGAGGCAACTTCAAAATCATCTTCAGAATTTTGTTCTGAATCCTTTGAAGTGCTTTTTTCCTGGTAGTGCAACAACTAGACCATATTGGCACAGCGTAAAGCATGGCCGGTCTAAAAACTTGTTTAAATATTAGAAGTTTATTCGTCAGGCAAAGTTTGGATTTCCTGTTTATAAGAGGATACAAACATTTTATATATTTGTTACATTTGGCTTGAATGCCCTCAATGTAATCTTTAAAAGTTAATTTTTGGTCAAGTATTAATCCAAGATATTTCACTTGGTTTGACCAGGAAATTGGAACTCCGTTCATAGTGACTATGTGACTACTACTAGGTTTCAAAAACGAAGCTCTAGGCTTATGTGGAAATATTATAAGTTGAGTTTTGGAGGCGTTGGGAGAAATCTTTCATTTTTGTAAATAAGAAGAGAAAATATCTAAACTTTTCTGCAGTCTGCTGCAAATAACACGAAGACTTCTTCCTTTAGCGGAAATGCCTGTGTCATCAGCGAACAAAGATTTGTGGCAACCCTGAGGCAAATCAGGGAGGTCCGAAGTGAAAATGTCATACAATATAGGCCCAAGAATGCTACCCTGAGGAACTCCTACCCTAATAGGTAGTCGATTAGATTTGGAATTTTGATAATTTACTTGAAGAGTTATGTCAGTTAAATAATTTTGAACTAATTTCATAATATAAAGTGGAAAATTAAACTTTTTCAATTTAGCAATCAAACCTTCATGCCAAACACTGTCGAATGCTTTTTCTATGTCTAGAAGAGCAACTCCAGTTGAGTGGCCTTCAGATTTGTTTGAACGAATTAAATTGGTAACTCTTAAGAGTTGATGAGTAGTTGAATGCCCATGGCGAAAGCCAAACTGCTCATCTGCAAAAATTGAATTCGTATTGATGTGAAGCATCATTCTATTCAAAATTATCTTTTCAAAAAGTTTACTTATTGAAGAAAGCAAACTTATTGGGCGGTAGCTAGAAGCTTCAGCTGGATTTTTATCCGGCTTCAAAATTGGAACAACTTTTGCATTTTTCAATTTATCAGGAAAGTATGCCAAATGGAAACATCTGTTAAATAATTTTACCAGGAAAGACAAGGTACTCTCTGGGAGTTTTTTGATGAGGATATAGAAAATTCTATCATCACCTGGAGCTTTCATATTTTGAAACTTTTTAGTTATAGACCTTACTTCGTCCAAATCAGTCCCCCAGGAATCATCAAAAATATTTTCCCGAGAGAAAATATTCAGATAATCCCGAGCAACCTGATTCTCAATAGGACAAGTAAGACCCAAACTGAAAATATGGGAACTCTTGAATTGCTTAGCAAGTTTCTGAGCTTTTTCCAAATTTGTGATCAAAATTTTACCACCTTCTTTAAGCGCTGGAATTGGCTTTTGAGGTTTTTTCAAAATTTTTGTGAGTTTCCAAAAGGGTTTGGAACTCGGGTCTAATTTAGAAACATTATTTTTAAAAGTTTTGTTCCTCAGGGCAGAGAATCGTTTTTTAATTTGTTTTTGCAAATCCCGCCAGATAACTTTCATGGCAGGATCGCGTGTTCTTTGATATTGTCTCCTACGGACATTTTCAAGACGGATCAAGAGCTGAAGATCGTCGTCTATTATAATTGAATCGAATTTAACCTCGCATTTTGGTACTGAGGCAGCTCTTGCTTCAACAACAGAGATTCAAGAGCATAATTAATTTCATCTTTGGTTTGCAAAGGAATGTTTGGATCGAAGTTATATTCCATAAATGTCCGATACTGCTCCCAATCAGCTCTATGGTAATTGAAAATAGAGCTGTTGGGATTACAAATTATTTCTTGAGATATTTCAAAAGTTACTGGAAGGTGATCAGAACCGAAGTCAGCATGGGTAACCAATTGGCTACAAAGTTGACATGAATCAGTTAAGACCAAATCAATAGTTGAGGGATTTCTTGCAGAAGAAAAACATTTTGGGCTGTTTCGATATTGAATAGTGTAATAACCTGCCGAACAATCGTCAAACAGAATATTACCATTGGAATTGCTTTGAGCATTATTCCATGAGCGGTGTTTTGCATTGAAATCACCAATAATGAAGAATTTAGACCTATGACGGGTAAGTTTCTGGAGGTCACCCTTGAGAAGATTCTTTTTCTAGCCTACGCATTGGAATGGCAAATAGGCAGCTATAAACGTAAGTTGTCCAAATTTTGTTTCAACAGACACTCCCAAAGTTTCAGAAACTTTGGTTCCAAATGAAGAAAGAATTTTATGTTTGATTCGTCTTTGAACAATGATGGCAACGCCACCACAGGGTCCATCAAGCAGAGAGAGAGAGAGAGAGAGAGAGAGAGAGAGAGAGAGAGAGAGAGAGAGAGAGAGAGAGAGAGAGAGAGAGAGAGAGAGAGAGAGGTGTGTTTGGATTATAATTTCATCTATAAATGACAAAGTTACAAGTGTTCGAAACCTAACACTATTTCACCATACATTTTTTTTTGATTTGCATCCCAGTATAGGCCACAAAGACGTACACACTAAGATTTTTTACAGGAGTCAGTATATTTTTTTTACTGGGTTTTTGAATTACTGAAAAAGTCGGTAAAAATTCATATGACCGTTTTCCGTAAGAAATCAATGAAATCGACCAATTTAATTTTCTATCATTAAATGGGGTTAACAGAACTAAGTATGTACAAGTTCAGAACAAATTTTCTCATTAATAAATTTTTCACAGATTTTTAAACTTTTACCGAACAGTTCCGCAATTCAAAAACTCGGTAAAACCGTACTGACTCGATTAGTGTGTAGTTCTACGTAAAAAAAAAATTAAGTCAAGATATTGAAGTGGTGCTTTTGGTCAAGTTTTAGATAACATTTCCGCAAGCATTTTTGTAAAAAACGTCAACGCTCTATCCTTTACAGTTTTAGAGATATGAAAGGTTTTTGTAAGCAGACTTCTAAAAATCATTGTTTTGTCAACAATCTGGAACGTTCAGGACTCCTAAGAAGCTTCTGTTACCAGCATTATAAGTAAGATGATCAAGGCATTGCAAATGGTGATGATGCACAAGCAAATTAGGAATTCCCTCACTACGCGGCGCTAGTGTACATGTGACTTTCTGTATCAATAAGCTGTATCTTAAAATCCTCACCATCTACGAAGTCAGGAAATGTACGTGAAGTCCACAAGTAGACTAATGTCACATAGTGAGAGAGAATTTTAAACGAACTAGCCCACAAATTTGAAGACATTGATCAGCTGAACAACAAGATATATTTTGTACAGGAAATCGACTTGCACATTAGCGCCGCATAGTGAGAAAATGATGTATTACTGTTCTCTATCCGCCTTGACCTACTGTGCAATTTTGCCGAAGACAGTAACAGGATCATGATATATTCCATGACCCCTAGGGGTGACCAACCTTAACCCGCATGACATTTTTTCTTTCATTATTTAGTCTGTTTTTGATTCGTGATAAAACTTCATTAAATGAAAAGGACATTTTCTGAAAATCAATGTAACTAGAGAAAGATTACTACTCACTAAATATATAGCAGGCATTTTATATAGTTTTGGTAAAATTTTACTTCAAGCTTAGGGTGGCCGTTAGACTGATGCAAATTTTGATATTTTCGCTCTGCAGTGCTCATACGGTTCAAAATCGGGTTCTGACTAGCCTCCCAAAATTTGAACTCATTCGATAAGAAACTGACTTGGCACAAACCATTTGAAGTTTATATGGAAATTACTATGGGAAAACCAAATGCTTTGTTCATATCATTCTTACAATTTACCATACTACTCTGCTTTTAAAAATGATAGCTGAGCTCGCAGCAAATTTTCTCAGCTACAACTTTGTCCAAAAGCACTTTTCAATATAATGTAAGCATCAAAAGTTATCAATAATTCAAGCCACTCATGTCTTATGATTATGCTAAATCAACTGTTCAGCAGGCAACATTGGTGTTTCTAGCGCTTAGAATACAGCACAAAAATCATGGCTACTATGTCACACTGCAAGATACAGTGTTGCTCACAAAACAGCTGCTTGATCATGACCATAAGATTATCAATCTCTTAAACAATTAATAACTATTTTATTTGACATTTGGCTCAACAACTATATTCTGCAAAGTTGTAGCTGAGAAATTTTTTCCATAAGTATAGCTTTTGAATTTTTGTGCAATATGGAAAAAGGTAAGAAGACAATGAACAAAAAGTTTGGATTTCCCATAGTAATTTCCATATAAATTTCAAATGGTTTGTGCCAAGTCAGTTTCTTATCAAAGGAGTTCAAATATTGGGAAACTTATCAGGACCCGATTTGGAACCGTTTGAGCACTGTGGAGCGAAAATGTCAAAATTTGCATCAGTCTAGTGGCCGTCTTACCCCGTCGTCCCCATATGACCAGAAAATTCATCAACTCATTGTAAGAATAAGTTTTAAACCTTGAATTAGGGATCATGTGTATTAAATTAGTTTGATTCCATATGCTTGGAGTGAAATTTTGTCCCACCATACTCTGTATGGATTTGTGGCCAGCCTCTCAGAATATACTTTAAATAAACCCTGGGATTTAGGAAACATTTGAAATGTTGACGATGGAAAAATTATCTGAATCAAGTGATTTCAAAAATGAGCTTTTACTCTGAAATTTTATAAAAGTTCAATTTATCTAAGATTTTCCTGAGAAGTATATCCCAGTCAACAATTTTATGCTTAACAAGTGTTGTTCAATCGATTTTATTTCAGCCTTAGTTTTAATAATTGTTGTACATAGACCACGTTAACTTTTGTTCAGCTTTTAAACATCTAAATCTGGTGATTTTTATCAGCCAAAAGCTTAACAGTTATATTAATTATAAGCTTTTTAAGGCATTAAATAACAGTCTTTTCCAACCCTAGTTCAGCCTGCTAGTGTTATTTAGAAGAAAAAAAAAAATAATTTTATGCCGCATCATATCTTATATATTTTTATGGGACTGCAACAAGGTGATGACTAACTAATTGGATTTACATGTATATATTGTTATTATAAGTCTAAAAATTACCTTTGAGTTTTTCGGAGAGGATTCGAACCGGCAGTCGCTGATTCACAGGCATCAATCATACCTACTGAACCACTTGAGTATATGTGTGGCAAAAGGTATGATCATTACCTTGAAACACGTCACATTTAAGTTGAATAACAGCAACCGGAAGAATATTGTACAGCAGTGCAGAATTGTAAACAACAACTGGTGACAGTAAAACATTCCTCTCATTTTCAAGCGTAGTTGACGCAATGTGGACATAAGTGCGATTTATTTCGATCGTCATGTGGAACCTGTTTTAGTGCCATAATTGAGTTATATTTTTGGATTTCTGTCTGAAAATTCAGTGCACAGAAATACAAATGTTAATGCTTCCGACGTCGTCGCAGCCCACTTCTATCTGGAGCTATTCCTAAAAAGCTCCTCTACCTTGCCTCTACTGCTGCCGCTGCTTGGGATTAGGAAGGTAGGCAGTGAATTAAGAAGAACTAAAATGCCGGAAATGCAAAGAGGGACACTGACTACATTTAACCAATTAGGCTAACCAAATATTTGTAGTGCATTGCTGATTTGTGGAGTAGCGTTAAGCTAAAATAAGGCTTGTTCGATCTTTAAATCAGCTAACTTATTGAGGTTGAATTATGAGGATACAATTAGCTTCACGCACTACTAATCAACTAAATATTCAGCCTGCTGTTAAAGCTTTGTACACCTTCAATCAACCAATTATCAGCTTCTGTTCTTGCTGTTCAGCTTGAATTGTTACTTGGGATGCTAAGAAATGGTTGCAATACACTTTAACGTTTTTATTTAACTTTTTTTATTATCAGAATCAGCAATAATTAGGAAACTTTTGTCCTCAAAAAGCCCCCTTCCAACTCTTTGGAAGAACGCAGCGCCTGCTATTTGTTTAGCTACGCTTATAAAACACATCAAATCAAGGGATGCGGAAAACGACCGAGGACGAGGAAACCCCATAACGACGTGGCGCTCCGTTCCGTGCACGGCGGCCATGGTGTGAGAATGCGTGCAGTAATTTAGCAACATTAGTGGTTCATTCAGCAGTGAATTTTTCGTCGCTCCTCCCGACCGCCCTCGGGACGTTTCGTGATTCGATGGACGGAAAATTCAAAGCAACCTGACCCCTACTCCTCCAGTGTTTCCCACTAACGACGATGACGACAGCAACAATTGTACCCACCGGCCATAAACTCGGGTAAAGCACGTAAATAACATTTTGCGGGTTCACAGGGCTTTTACCCTTAATTTTGTCGACTCGGTTACTGCGCCGCGTTGGTTTGGGGTCCGTAAATTTGCCGCTTGTTATGGGAGGGAATTTCCCTGCGTTCATAAATCGTCATATTTGAGTCTAATTTTCTCTACCGGGAAGTCACAGCTCGATTTGATCCGGTCGTCACAAAACACAGAACAAACCCCTCCCGAAAGCGGAGCGACCAAAGTGATTGAGAGCTTTAGCATAGATTCTTAAAAGCTTTTCCTTTGCCCTCCGAATCCCGAAGGAAAACATCATGCTGTCAATAAATTTATCCAATCTTCTTGTCTGCATCGATTCCTCCGGGAATCTTTTTTTATCTATCATAATCCCCCTCCGCCGCCTCCGCCGCGCCTAGCAACGCCGAGAGACGACAAAGCCAAGCAAGCGTTGCTGTCGCTGACAGAACCCAATCTATCAGCCGATTATTTTCTTATTTGCATTAATTTCATCAATATTCAAACCGCGCGCTGAAGAGCGGCAAGAAGTGAAGCGAACAAGTGGCAAAGCCGTCTTTGATTTCGGTGACGGGGCGGTGAAAACCGGTTGGGGGTCATCCACAAACGATGTAAGGGATTATCCATTTGTTCCCAACTCAATATTCTGAAATCTTACCAGGGGGCCATCTAATAGACGCTCAAGAACTCTTACATAATTTGTGGATGACCCCCTCTCTGCTGGTGCTGCTGAAGCCCAATACTCTCCTTGTCTGTTTTATTTTCTCGCTTTCTTGAGATTGTGGTTCGTAAAAGGAATTTGCCTAAAGTCTTGTCGCTGCCTCGTCGTCGTCGTCGTCGTCGTTGTCGTTGTCGTTGGGTAGTCGGAGGGCAGTTGTTGATGTAGGATTTTCTTCACTTTTCAACGGGCTTTATTTTTTGTGCGAAGTGTGGAAAATCAGACCTGATGGCACAGTCGATTCCGCAGAAATAGGAGCAGGCTATTCGTCGGGATGGTTTCAAGCTAAAAATTAAAATAACTAAAAGCAAAAGAAAAGCGTATGCGTGAGAGTTGTGACAGCTGATCGAAGAAGGCTCGTGTTTTGAAGTTTTCATTAATGGTTCTCATTTTTTTTCTTATTGTGTCGCAAATTTAACATTCAATGAACAGAAACCAGGGGGGACAGGAACACCATGGATGAATAAATCAAAATGTGATTGGAAAAAAACAAATCGGTAGAACAATTATTTTTCAGCACAAAATTTTTGTTGATACTATTTCCCTAATGAATATAAGTTGGCTTGCCCCTTGACAGAAAATTCCGTCGATAATAATGTCCCCCCAGCCGGTAAGAAAATGTAGTTTTCAACCAAAAATTGCCCCAAAATACAACCCGCAAAGACATTGCCACTTTGCAAAATTTTGCCACTTTGGTGTAGAGAGAGAGAGAGAGACAGAGATAAAGTGAGAGTGCCTTTATTGGATTTTCCCGAGTAGCAGCGGTGACGCTTTTTGTTCGTTTTTCAACTGCCACCCCCAAATGTGAATCACCACTTTGATATTCTTTTGTACCCTGGCGGTGGTGGTTGGTTTGTGGCTTTTTATATTCCCTGTGGGAGTTGAAGAAACTCTTCTTACAAAAAGCAGAAAAAAAACCGTGTGGCATCTGCTTCAACCACTGGCCGCAAAGCAAGCCATGAAATCCAGACTACTGGGTTTCGATGGCAGTCCTCCGCTCCAAACGGCACGCGATCGAAGTAGGCTCCGACTGTGGTGGTGCGTGGGGGTGGATGTTTATGGCTCGATGAATAAAAACTGGTAGCAGCTCCCCGAAGCTAGTGCCGCAGACAAGTGCCTTATTGCCGAGGGAATCAAACCAGTCAGTAGAAATGTGTTGGGATAGGCCGGCTGGAGGAGGTTTTGCGTGATTTTTTATTATTATTTTTCAATTTCGAATCCGAAACCGCAAAACAAACTAATGGTCGGATAATAAAGACGTCAGTTTTATGAGTCACCCGGTAGCCCCCGGGTGACTTGTCGGTGGCGCCTCGCCTACTGTGACTCACGAAATAAACCGTTCAATGACCAACGGTAATTGTACGGTATGTGCAATTATAATATATGCGAGCAATTCGTCGGAAGTCATCACCATCTGCTTGTCTACGAACCATTTTAGTGAAGGCCTAATTTAATCAAGTTCGACTCTGCCGGAAAGTGCCATCTGTTACATACACCGCACCGCAGGATGTCTTGATAAATCACCATCTGTGTTGTAAACATTATTTCTTCACTCTCCGGTTCGACTGACTGTGCCACCTCGATGATAGATTCATCACCATATTCCCAGTGGGTTCAAGCAGGAACACGCACGCTCCACGCACACAGCCTACTGATCTGCCCGATTACATGTAGAATCCGGAGAACAGCTGTTCCGGAGCTTGTAAAGTTGCGGGATATGCAAAATTAATCTACATCAACATCGTGTGTTCTTCCACTCTGGTTGGCGACAACTTTGAGGCTGGCAAGGAACTCCATAAGGGCAGGGGAAAGGGAAAATTAACACTTGCGAATCGATTTTGATTGACTCGCTACAACCTGTATCCTTCAACGGGGGGAGCTGCTGGCAGTACAAAACGTTGACGACGACAATTTCGTATAAATTACAGCTTTATCTCGTCGGTCACCGCTGGAAACATGGACTCTTAATGAGAGAGGACCGGACCAGTGAGCAAGAGTAGAAATTTAAATTTTTAATTGAAACATTAAAGAAAACTATGTTGCTTTACACGGGCAGCAGCCAGAAGCAGAGAAGCAGTGCTCTTTGATACCGAAAAAAATGTTTATTCAAATTAGAGCTCATTGGATTCAGGAGAAGGGTTTCTTGTCCTCTTGGTCCGCTCTGGTCTGTGCACCCGCCGTCCGGTACGATGCTGAAATGATAGCGAGCAATCGTATCCAAGTAAGCGGGGATTGGGCGTTGAATCCACTTTTTTTTTCTGTGGTTGCTGTGGTAGGGCAAGAGTGGGATGAAAACAGAGATTTTTTTTTGTGTTGCAAACTTATGTTACTAGTTTTATGCAAATGAAGTAATTCTGCAAAGGTTGGAATTGATGTTTGTTGTTTAGAGCGAGGGGTTTCCAGGGTTGATTCTTTGAACGAAACGAAGAAATCAACTGTCATTTTTGTCTTATTTTTATATCGATCTGAGGCCAGCACTGTATTTAAAGAATTTTGGGGAAACATATTTCCAATTTTCAACTTCAAAGAACTAAACATATACAATTGTCAGGAATTCTAAAATTGAAGGAAAATGAACAATGAAAGGCAGCCAGGGGTTAAATAAAGGTTATCAATGTTTAGGGTGGCCACTGAATTTAAGTTTGTGATTCCCGACTTTTGCCCGGTTTTCTTATTTCAAACCTTAACAAATTCCAGGTTATTAAAATTTACCAACTTTTATTCGAATATGGGTCATTTCGGCTCAAGTGGGTACAGAATTTAAAACAAGTTGTGGTCGATGTCACCGATTTGAGCCAAACTTGGCCAAAACGCTTAATTTGGCATTCTGAACAAATGCCTTTTTTGATTTTGCTCTGATCCCTCTCGGCTACAACCCTGTATTTCCGAGATTTTTAAAAATTTCATCTTTCAGAAGAGATTACTCCACAAACAAATAAGCTATCCGTGATTTTAGAACGCCAATTTGAAGGTTTTTTAATGAAAATGTAAGCCCAAAATATTGAGAAATAAAAAATCCCGCCCATGGTGAAAATAGGCCAATTTTTAAAAACTTGGATACCTGCAGGTAATCAGCCTGTTTACTGTAGTTACTATAAGAAAAACAAACTATGTGTACACCTATAAGAATTTAAATTAAAAAACCTACAAATTTGCGTTCTAAAATAACAAATAGCTTATTTGGTTGTGGCGTAATCTCTTCTGAAAAATGATTTTTTTAGAATCTAGAATATCCAGGGTTAAAGCCGAAAGGGATCTATAAACTTCAGAGCAAAATAAAAAAAAAAACGTTTGTTCAGAATGCCAAAATAAGCGTTGGAATACTGGCAACAATTTCTTAAAGCTCTCTCTTTAGCATTCAGATGGAACTGTTTTCAGAATTTTCTCGGAATCGCCCTCAGAATTTGATTCCCATGGAATTCTTCTCAGTATTCTTCAATTCTCCACAAATTTTCTAAATTTATATTCGAGATTTCAAAACGCCTCACTATGGGCATCGAAAATTAATTATCTCAACTTACTTGATACTTGATGGGCTACGAATCGCCAGGTTGATTCAACGCCGAACGAAGTACTCTTCTCCATTGGACTCGGTCCTGAGCCAATCGCTTCCAGTCGCCATGAACGTTTAGCGACCTGATGTCCTCCTCAACTGCAAATAGCCAACGTTTCCGAGGTCTACCCCGGAGTCGACGACCTCTACCGGGTTCTCTGCTGAATATAATATTTGCTTGTCGTTCTTCCGGCATCCGCACTACATGCCCAGCCCACCGTAGTCTGCCGTGTTTTATAAGCTTCACTATATCCGTACCGTTATACACTTGGTACAACTCGTGATTCATGCGGCGGCCAGATGCCATTCTCCTGTTTACCGCCGAGTATTGTTCGCAGCACCTTACGCTCGAAGACACCAAATGCTCTCCGGTCAGACTCTTTTAACGTCCACGATTCGTGGCCGTAGAGGGCTACCGGAAGTATCAGCGTCTTATACAGAGCGAATTTCATTTTCGTTTGCAGGCTACGGGACTTCAGCTGGCTACGTAATCCGTAAAAGGCCCTGTTTGCAGCTGCAATACGTCTCTTCACCTCGCGGGTAACATCATTATCGCATGTCACTAGTGTTCCAAGATGTGTGTGTGTGTGTGTCATCCTCTATCCCTCACCCAGCCGGGGGCGTTGGACAAGTAGAACTGCGAATAATTTGATCAAATCTCATGCTCCGTAATGGTGCCCTTTATGTTGTGAAGACTAGTACTTCAAAAAGGGTAACTTTTGAGGCAAGACAGGGTGTCCTCAACAAGTTAAGGGAACAGGATGCACTAGATGTCCACAACAGGTACAGCAAAACATCACATAGACGCCCTTATTCACACTAACTACTCAGGGGGTAGAAGGTCAAGAAGAGCCACCGCCGCCAACTAAAGCTTGAACCGGGTACCTGGGACTCCCACGATATACCCGCGGCAATGGTCAGCAGACGATGCCCTGTGCGTATTTAGTATGTAATATGTTTTATTTGGATACACGTTTGAAGCCATGCGTCATCTAAACCATAATTTGCATCACCACAAATACACTTGTCAACAATCTTCAATTGGAACGTTCTCACCAAATCACTTCACCCGGGAGCGCATTCCCGATGCTTCCACGCATATTTTTTTTTCTCCACTCCAACCACACAACAACCACTTTTCTTCACTTTTCTTTTTCAAGTCACTCCGTGTATAAAAGCAATGCACATCTCAAAACCCTGACAATAGATCAGCGCACTTCTCATTACCGCGTAAATAAACAGAAATTAAAATTTTCGATGCCACAAATTTCTGGTCCGGGAGAAACAATCAAACCACGCCAATTTTGCAAACATGATGAATCATGTTTTCTTTCTCGATTCTAAAACTTCTCGGAAAGCGAGAAACCAACACTCACACACGTATAACCGTCCGGGAGGCAGAGTGCCAGCGCTAATCCGGCAAATGCAGCCGAAAACTATGAAAGCGAATGCACGCACAAAACAGAGAACGAACTTAACACACAACCGTATCCAAAGGCGTTAGAAACTCGACCACATGTCACTAGTGTTCCAAGATACACAAATTCTTCCACTACCTCAAATTGTTCACCATCTAACAACACTACACTACCAACACCACTATTGCTCCCACGCTGTCTACCGGCTACCATGTACTTCGTTTTGGTAGAACTTATCGTGAGCCCAATCCTCGCCGTCTCCCTCTTAAAAGGAACAAACGCCTCTTCCACTGCTCTACGGTCAATTCCGATGATATCGATGTCGTCCGCAAAGGCAAGGAGCATGTACGATCGTGTGATGATGGTACCGTTCCTCTGCACACCAGCTCTCCTAATCGCTCCTTCAAGAGCAATGTTGAACAGTAAGTTTGGAAGTGCATCACCCGGCTTCAATCCATTTAAGGTCACGAACGAGGTCGAAATCTCATCTGCAACCCTTAAGCTTGGTTTAGACAGGGCAAGTCAATTGATCAAGTCAGTTGAATTCAACTGACTTGAACGCGAATTGAACGTGTAAACCATGCCATTCAACTGACTTGATCAACTCACTTGAATTGAAAAAAGTTGAACCAGGCTCAACTTTTCAAGCCAATTGAATTCAACTGAGTTGATCATTTGACTTGCCTAGTCTAAACCCAGCATTACACTTGATTTCGATCCCTCTAGCGTTGCGCGAATCAGTCTAATTAGTTTCGCCGGAAAACCATGTTCTAGCATAATCTGCCAAAGCTCATTTCTCTTCACTGAATCGTATGCTGCTTTGAAATCAATAAACATATGGTGAGTCTGCAAGTTGTACTCCCGGAATTTATCAAGGATTTGACGCAGGGTAAACATTTGATCCGTCGCCCTCACGAAAACCAGCCTGGTATTCACCGACGAAGGACTCCTCAAGCGGTCTCAATCTGTTAAACAGAACGCGTGACAGTATTTTGTACGCCGAATTCAGAAGAGTTATTCCTCGATAATTGGCGCACTCGAGTCTGTGCCCTTTTTTGAATAATAGGCAAATGAGGCCATCCAACCAGCTAGCAGGCAGTTCTTCGTCCTCCCATATCTTCGTTAGAATACGGTGGATTGCTTGATGCAGCTGCTCACTTCCGTGTTTGAAAAGTTTGGCCGGGAGCTCGTCCTTCCCAGCAGCCTTATTGTTTTTCAGCTCATGTATTGCCTTTTTAACCTCGTCTAGCGTTGGAGGCTCCACAGCTTGATCGTCGTCTGCGATGTTTACTCTGTTCCTTGATACTCCCTCACTCTCTCCATTCAACAATGTTTAAAAATGTTCTTTCCACCTGGCAGCCACCATTGTTTTATCTGTCAGCAAATTCCCCTCAAGGTCATTGCACATGGCGGGAGATGGCGCTGTTTTACTCCGCACACCATTGACAGTCGCGTAGAACCTTCGCATATCGTTCTGTTCCATACTTTCTTGCGCCTCAGCAATCACGCGTTCTTCGTATTGCCTTTTCTTTCTGCGGTGGGTTCGTTTCTCAGCTGCCCTTGCTACCTTGTACCGCTCTCTGTTCAGCCGGGTACCAGACACTAACATCCGGCTTCTGGCAACGTTCTTCTCATCCGTCAACCTCTGGCACTCCTCATCAAACCAGCCATTACGTGGTCGTCTTTGAGCTGTACCTATCACTTCTTGTGCTGTTGTGTTCACCGCTCCGTGGATTGTGTTCCACAGATTGTTGAGGTCCTCGTTCACGTTGATTTCGCTAATCCGCTCATCAAGCTTCTGGCGGTACTCTGCAGCAACACCTTCTACTGACAAGCGATGGATATTGAAACGCATCGATCTCCGGTTCGTTGAATTCGTAACGGTCGATAGACGCGCCCGAATTTTGCAGACAACAAGATAATGATCTGAGTCAATGTTAGGCCCCCTAAAAGTCCTTACATCAATGACATCTGAGAAGTGCCGGCCATCCACCAACATGTGATCGATCTGGGTGCAAGTTTCGCCATTTGGGTGTCTCCAGGTGTGCTTTCGGATATTCTTGCGTGCAAAGTAGGTGCTACTGATGGCCATACCTCTAGCAGCGGCGAAGTTTATCAGTTTCAGGCCGTTATCATTGGTTACTGTATGTAGGCTCTCTGTACCAATGATTGGACGAAAGAAATCTTCCCTCCCGACCTGCGCATTTGCATCTCCGATTACAATCTTCACGTCGTGTTTTGGGCACTCATCATAAGTTTTATCGAGACTGTCATAAAACGCGTCCTTCACGTCATCGGATTTATCGTTGGTTGGCGCATAGATGTTGATCAGGCTGTAGTTGAAGAATTTGCCCCGAATCCTTAATACACAGATGCGGTCGCTTACCGGTCTCCACCGCATAACACGCTTCATCTGCTTCCCGATCACTATGAACCCTACTCCATGTTCTGCCCTATCGCCACCGCTGTGATAGATATGATACTTGAAGGAAGTGTTGGCGATGGGATCCACCGCCCGGAATTCACGTTCTCCGGATCTAGGCCACCGTACTTCCTGAATAGCAGCTACGCTCACATTCACTTTTTGCAGTTCACGAGCCAAAAGGCCCGCTCGTCCAGGTTCATTTAAGGTTCTGACATTCCAAGTACCGAGTTTCCATTCATTGTCCTTATTTCGTTGCCGGGTCGGTTGCCGAAAATTCCGTTCGTTGTTTTCTCTTTCTTCGTTTTTCTGAGTAATGTTGGGGGTTTCAGTATGCTACCTTACCGGGGTCGCGATACCTACATCATGTTGGTGGGGCTGCCACCTTAGGTGTAGCTGACGTGATACAGCATTTCTTATTCAGCCGCTCGCTCCGAGACAGACGCTGTTTGAGCCGCACCTCCATGGTGAACAGACGCTCGAGGGTCGCACCTCCTCACTTTGCTATCACCACGATCCGGATCCATGTTTTTATCGTGGTGACATTGCCCAGGCTACGCTACCAGCATCTTTTGCTGGCGGTCTTTGTCATCGGCTGACCCGTGGAAGCGTGAGGTAGGAACTTGTGAGGACCAGAGCTGTTGGGACAACACTCCTTCCAGTTTGTCGACTCACCATTTGTAGCCCAATTATCTCAAAAGGACGCTAATTTCCAGCCATGAAAAATTACTTTTCCGAAGAGAAAAAGGTTGGACAAACGATTTGGCGTGGTTTCATACGCCGGAGATTCTAAGGTTCTGTATGTGTTTTGAGTTGTTTCACCCCATTTTCTCCTAGTTTTTGGTGATTTTTTCGCAAAGTTATTTTCCGAAAACTATTAGTATTTGATGAGTAGTTTTGAATATTATGCCTTCATAAAATAGTTAATGAAATATATAACTAATATTAATTCCTTGAAATGTCGAACGGTGAGATTTTTGAGTGACTCAATAGATTCCCCTCAAGAACAGGGAATCAAAAAATCGTAATCTTTTGATGTTTTATGACGATAAAAATATCCTTGAACGAAATCGTGATCAGTGTACAAAAGATATAACCCGCCTATATGACATTTCACTTCAACCAAAGTAAATTTTAAAGATATTTGCCCGCCTCTTTGACGTACCGATACTGAGCATATTTTACCAATACACATCCATATCGGCATTATTCACGATGAGTCTTGACAGTGTATCAGAGAGATGAAAGATTGATCTTGTATGTAACACATCAAGATCCCAGCGTTATCAGATCATGTAACAGTAATGATAATCGTTAGATCACAGAAGGATCGTAGACAAATATTTATCACTATTTTTAACTGTAAAACAAAATTAACATCTGGTAGCTGTACGAGAGGTTTAATGGAAATAATGTAATGATAAAAAATATCTATTTAGAGAAATTACACCAAAGCAGTATCTGCAATTGGGAGAGAATTAGTTCACTTTCCTTTGTATATAAGTGTTATAATGAAACTATTCATAGTTTTTCCAAGAATCCATAATATTTTTTGATGTTTTCGCTGTATTTTTTTTGGTATTGTCGTTACACTTGAAAGCCGGACAACGTTACTAGCGATAATCGATTACAGCGCACTTCTTCTGACACCATGTTTAACGTACAGAATAAGTAAAATCTATTGTCGCTAGTAACGCTATCCAAATCTCATGTGGACAAGATATCAAGCGAGCTTTGCTTTTCGAAACAACGACCGTGCCTACCCAAGTAACATTGCAAGTTTTATGGAGGTTTTAAAGCATGCTACAAGTCTAAATCATGGTCTACAGTACCCTTATAAAGCCGAAATTGTTACTTGGGTAATGAAAGGCCACTATTCCCCCATAAGAATTGAGTAAACTGGTGCAAAAAGCGCGGCACGTCGTTTTCCTATAGAATAGACCACGTGAAAATTTGGGGAAAGATCTCAATATTATGAGATAGCTGATAAAAACTCAGTAAATTATTCACAAACAGGCAGGCCCTGATTTTGTGCGTAACAGTTTTGTTATGACTTCGTTGCCATACTTGTCTGCTCATTGCTAATGTAATAAAATCTATCATATCAACCTCTCCTAATAAAAGCGGAAAACATTAAAAACATTATATCAGTTTCTCTTGAACGATCGGCTGTCACATAATAATTTATTCTTTAACACAGGTTGGAAGTGATAATTGGAGCAGGCTTGTCTCATCACAAGCATTGGAAATAGAGGAATTCAAAATTGCGTAAAATCGAGGTTAAATTTCCTGGCTGCCTTTAAAAGTTTTCGAAAGTTGTGTTCTGAATGGAACTCAAAAAACGAGTCTAGGATAAACGAGACTCAAACCGTATCTAGAATGAAATAAACATTTGATGCTCCCATCTTTAATCCCCTTATCAAAATCAAGTTTGACCTAGATGTACTCCAAAAGCTAAATTTAATATATTGTGATTAGATAAGGGGCTGTTTATAAATTACGTAGGCCAATTTGTGGGATTCTAGAACCTGCCACATACCCCTCGTTTGAACCATAACTATTTAACAACCCCCCCTAATGTGTACACAATTTATGAACAGCCCCTAAAGCGAAATCTGAAACTCACATAGTCTTGCAGGCACAAAACAATATTTTAAACGTAATAATATTTGAAGTAAAATTAATAAGAATTTCATTTTGTTTTGGCTGCAAAAAGAAATCATTCTTATTTCAACAATCCAGTATCTTTGTTTCTAAAAACCCATGGATTGTTAAATCAAAAAAAAAAATCTTTTCGAATTTACAAAATCTTTCATGGTTTTGACGTGAGCTGTCAAATTTGGCAGCTGGGTCAACAACAAAATATGTTTGTATGAAATATTGCTTGTACGCCGCTTTTCGATAAGCTTTAACGATTTTTATAATCGATTTAAACTGATGATCGTGCTCCTTATTTTTCAATGTCGCATCCAACACCACTAAATTTATAGTGTGCCCACCACATCGCACGCACTCTGTTTTGAAGCTGGCTTTCAAATGTTCTTCGTAGCTTATAAGGGTCTCTTCGTACTTTTCTGAAGCGATCGAATCATCATCTTCGTCCTCATCTTCAACAGCATCCTTCGACTCTGAGCTTTCATCCGTATCCTCCATCAAGTCAACAGCTTTTATAACGTTTGATCCGTTATCGACTGTGGCAGAGTATATCTGCCACAACTTTATGCCAAACCTTTCCAGTAGTTCCTCAATTTTTTGCTTGAGGTGAACGGCTGTGTGCTTTTCATGCAGCTCGATTACGCCTAAAACACTAACAAGTTACTAATTTGTAAATTAATAAATAGACTAAATAACTTACCCAATGACATTTCAACTCTAACTCCTTATATACTTGGATACTGACGGCCAGTACGCTGCGGTTCATTTTACTGGTTGTATCAAATTTAATCGAAAGCATTTCGCCGTCAGCTTCAATTTTAATTATATCGCAGATTCCGTCGCTCGTTCCACTTACATAATGTATGATGTTCTGCTTATTCATTTTAATTTTCAGCGCCGACATGATAATGTCTTGGAGTCCTTCCCACTCAACTGCACTGAAAGGTGCTCCATGTACGGTGACCATTTTCACCCATCCACCAATCACTTTTTGCTTCGACACTCTTACGAGAGTAGAATCATCCTGTATAGGATTGGACCGTCGTTTTTTGAGATGCAAGGCTGCTATCTCAGCATCACTCAATTCCTTCCCAAAATTGAATATATTGTACAGCTCCGGATGCTTTCCCGGATGTGTTGGATGCAGTTGCATATGATCAGTTTGGAGGGCTGATAAGGACAATTGGGCTCCGCTGTACATATGAATTTTCCATCTGCCTCTTTGAACAATCCTTTGATTTTATCAGCGTGCGGCATCTACTTCTCTATATCTACTGCTACGCACTTCATAGCTGGAAAACTTGAAAATAGTAAATGTGTACAATCAACAATTTTCTTAAGATTTACTTACTTGCTTGTATTGTAGATCTGGGATCAGAGAATAATAAACGTAACGTTTGTAATAACAAGAAGTTATTGTAAGTGTAACTCAAAGAATTTCAAACGATAAGCAAGCTTTTTAGTAGCAAGTAAAAATCGAAATCAAACCAAACGTCAAAATTTACGTACACCGAGGGAAATCATGCTAAGTTTTCAAACATTTTTACATGTAATTAAAATCAAATATTTTCTACAAATTACTTACATTCTATGTGTTGGTATATCACATAACTATAACACATTATGTAAAACACGAATATTATGGGATTTAATGGTATTTTTCGTTAATATGATCCAAATGAATATTTCTCTCTTCTACATAATGAAAATATATGTATTTTTTTCTGAGTGCGAATGCGTGTTTATTAAAGGATTTTTGCACGAGTGTTTGTTTTTGTGGTGGTAGTAGGCACATGAGAGTAAGAGAATCACAGCTCATTAAGCTCGCCTGAGGCGGGGAATCTTTGTGACTGTTGATTATTTGTATATACGGTATTTATCACAGGCTGATTACTGTTGGATACGTCAAAGGAGTTATCCCTACTGGTACTGATCGTGAAGTGTAACAGAAATGATAATGCGATTATCATTATCAGGATCGGCAGTTTTGACTCCCTGCTCAAGAAAGCACAATTTTTTTTAATATTAGGGTAGAGAAAATGGATATAATGTCGGCCAAAATGCCCCTAATTTGGGCCCATACATAAATTCAGCAATGGACTAAAATTTCAATAGAGACCAAATATATCAATTATTTCCGTCCCGTCCCGTCATCTAGATAAAATTGATAAATAGCAGATTTTTAGCGATGGACCCAATCTTAGATCCATAGGCCAACATTTAAGCCATTTCCCCTATATTGGGATAAAATTACCATTAATTCGAATGCTTTCTTATATTTTTAAAAGTTCATATTTTCACAAATAATGTATTTAGTGACCTTGAATTCACATTAAAATTGTTGGACAACATTGCAAAATCCAATTTTATATACTATAAAATTGAGGGATGGATCATAAAGAGAACTGCCAAGGAATTAATTATTTAATAACTGGGAGTTTTTTTATGTTATCGATTAATAGGATTGATTCTATAGGCACATATATCTATATATATAAAAATTAATTTCTGTCTGTCTGTCTGACCCTTATAGACTCGGAAACTACTGAACCGATAGGCGTGAAAATTTGTATGCAGGGGTTTTTGGGATCAGAAAAGGTTCTTATGATGGTTCGAGACCCCCCCCCCCCCCCCTATGTAAGGGGGGCTCCCATACAAATGAAACAGAAATTTCTGCATAACTCGGGAACTAATCAAGCAACTGGAACCAAATTTGGCATGTGGAGGTATAAGGAGATGGTCATAGTGGGTAGCCCCTTAGATAAGAGGGGGGGGGATTCGTACAGTATAGCATGCTTTTTTTTTAATCGGCGCATAAACTCAAGCTAATATTGAATCTCGAGCAAGGCCGGGCACACTCAGCTAGTAGTAAATAAATTAAAAAAAAATTTTTTTTGGCTTAGAACTACGTCTTTCGGGAAGGGTGCCAATTCAGGAAAATGCAACGAAATTGGTAAGACTTTAAATGCTCATAACTTGGCTAATACTCAATGGATTTCGATGATTTGTGTGTCGATCGATTCACCAGTGCACAGTGGTCCAGAATGCACATTTAGGTTGAATGATATGTTTTGAACCTGAAATTGAAACTTTAGACTAAAAGTCTCTTCTACAAAGTTGTTCCTTATAGTTAGGCCCTCATTTTTATTGCAGTGAATTCTAGGGTGGTTCTTATTATCATTAAAATCTAAAATCTAACTTTTTTGTTTGAATGAATCAAGGTATGTGTTTGTGCAACGTCATCTACATGTACAACTACCCTACCCACTGTAGCTACTATACAAGCAAATACAAATAAACAATAGACCAGTAGTTATTTCATTTATTCGTCTCCGTACTTATCCGTATCAAAACACAACGTAGGGATCCCACCCGTGCGCGATCATAATGGTGCCGTGACCATCCACTTGTGACCGACGGGCAAACTAAATCATTTCAAACCAATGACGACCGACGTGCAAACCACCACAGTGCACTGTGACAACAACGAGGACGATGATGGAGATGCAGCAGTGAATGGAGTCATCGACTGTAAGAATACCGCTTCACTTCCCGCTACGATGGTGTGGCCCACAGGTAGCCATCTGGCAGAGTATGCACGTTCCTGGCTCATCGCGAACCACAACAGTTCTGGTCAGGAAGCACATTCATTGATCAAGGGCGAGTTCGAATGCCGGATTTTTCTGCAGTGATCGTGTTTTGTTTCATTGTTACCTTAATGTCATCAGAGTTTGTGTGTTATCATTGTATGTATGTACCACTAGTCAATAGAAAAGAGTTCGTTTTGGGGGGGAAGTATGTTTGTGCAACGTCATCTACATGTACAACTACCCTACCCACTGTAGCTACTATACAAGCAAATACAAATAAACAATAGACCAGTAATTCGTATGCCTCCGCCATGGCAGGACGACCAAGCACATTGGTGTGTGTTATTTCATTTATTCGTCTCCGTATTTATCCGTATCAAAACACAACGTGCACACTAAGATTTTTTTACAGGAGTCAGTATATTTTTACTGGGTTTTTGAATTGCTGAAAAAGTCGGTAAAAATTCAAATGACCGTTATCCGTAAGGAATCGATGAAATCGACCAATTTTATTTTCTATCATTAAATGGGGTTAACAGAACCAAGTATGTACAAGTTCAGAACAAATATTCTCATTAATAAATTTTCCACAGATTTTTAAACTTTTACCGAACAGTTCCGCAATTCAAAAACTCGGTAAAACCGTACTGACTCGATTAGTGTGTAGGGATCCCACCCGTGCGCGATCAGTATGCATTCTTCGGCAAAGTTATAGCTGAGCTAAATTCAAGCAACTTTGTATCAGAAAACTTTTATGTATCTCTTAAATTGACCGATTTAGAGCTATTTTCTTGAATTGAGTTAAGGTGGCTCTAAAAAAACAGTTGTTTTGCTCTAGTTTTCTTATTTCAAGTTTCTCAGCAAAAGTGTCTTGAAATAACTTTTAGATCTTTAGAAGGCGCAAATTTTTGCTGCACAAAGCTTGATAGTATCTTTCGCCGATCAAGAGCTATTGACGTTTTTCTACTAAAAATATGCCCTTTTCAAATGTTAATATCTCAGGTTGGGGCAAACAAAAAAAAAAGGTTTTTTACGGCATTCGAAAGGGCGTATGTTGTTCTCAATAAGATGAAAAAATTGAAGATATGTTATTTTTTGAACTCGCATAAAATTAATTTGAATTTGTTCATATTTTTTACTATATTTGAGTATATCTTTTTTATAAGAAGAGGTACAGGCAGCAAATTGCGGTATAAAACATTTGTCTTAAAGAAGCTCCGAGAACATCAGAATAAATTTCAATAAAATCACTGAAATTTTAAAGGAGTTCCGAGAAACTCAGACAATTTCCGAAAACTTCAGCAAGGGAAGTTACATGAACATTAGCACATTTTGAGAACATTTTATGGGAAGTTCCGTGCTTATTAATGGCAGTGTCGATATATTTTTTAAATAAGAAAAATCAAGAAGATCAGAAAACTTCAATGCTGATGTTACAATAAATTCAAGAAAATTGTGAGAAGAGAATTTCGTAATCTTCAAGAAAGTCTAGAGAACTTCAAAGTTGATTAGAGATATTCCGGTAGTCTCATTATATTCAGGAAAGTTCAAAGTATTGATGATCAGAGCACTCCAAAACAGCCCTGTTGACTTAAGGAAAATTTCATGAACTTTTAAGGAATTCCGAGGAATTATGGAATATTCCTTCCAATGTTCCAAACACATCAGGGGCGTTGCGTTGTCTTCAAGGATGTTTTAAGACCATTTGCAAAATTTTCTGGATCATTAGAACACCCCCAAGAGCTCTTTCTTCCGGAATTATGTCCTTGTTTCTTTCGACTGTTCCGTTAGCGCTCTAACTTACGACTTCTTCTAGATTGTTTTCCAATCTACCTTAGTTTCTGCCAGCGTCTCCAGGAAGTTTCTTCCGTCTTCTCCAGAAAGTTCAATTAAACTTCTCCCCGAAATTTATTTCGTCTAGTTCTGGAATTTTGTCCAGTTTTTTTTTTTACTTCTAATGGAAGGGTTTTCCGAGCTTCTTCTGGCTTCCCTTGGAAATGGCTACTTCTGGAATTTACTTCAATTGCTGAAACTTTTCTGTCTTCCTTTGAATGTGAAATTCGATTTTTTTTCTGAAAGTTTCTTTAAATTTCGGCCAGAAGTTTCTCAATTTATGTCTTGGAAGTTCCGCGGATGTTTTTCCGACTTCTCTCAGAACTTTCCTCCAATTTCATCCAGAAGAGCTTCTTTCTTCTCTCTCTGGATGTTGTTTACAGCTTCCTGCAGAAGCTAATTTAAACATTCCCCTGTGTTTTCTTCCGGAATTTTCCGATCATAGTCCAAAAGTTAATATTTTCACTTTCAAAAACGGCAAAAATACAAAATTAAGTTAATAGTAAATACCTATAAATACCGATTTTTTTAAATCTTTGATACCGATAAGCTTTAAATCATTCTGGCAACGCTGCCACAATGGCTCCGTCTAAACGGAAATTAACGGAGGAAGACGTCAGCATGATTTTAACCCTGTTCGAAAGCCTAGAAACGTCACCAGCGAAACGTAAATTATGCAGCAGGATGCTGAAAACGACATCTAAAAAGACATCTCAAAGATATGCATCCGAAAAAGTTCTCTGAATTTGATCTTGTTGAACCCGATGATGAAGCGGAAAATTGTTATGCACATGGACTACAACTTATACAGGACCGCCTGCATCAAAATTGTAAAGGTGGATTTCCATTGTCAGTCTTTGAAAAACCAGGGATTTACGACATTATGACAAAAATCGAAGGATTTGGAAGAAAAGTTCGTGTGCTAGAAGCTGGAGTCAGCATCAAGAAAGTGACGAAGCATCCTAGGTGCGAACATACAGTACCTGGAGAAAGGAACAATGGTAGTGAAGATCCTCGGTTTAATTGATTTGAAGGTAGCTCAAATCGCGGAAAACATTCGTGACGAATTTTTGTAACGATTTGGTCTGGAAATCGAGAAACTGTACTCAGTCACCACAGATAACGGGGCGAATTACGTGAAGGCCGTTTCTCTCATGAAGAAGGCACAGGCAATGTTAGAAATGGAAGAGGATACAACAAATGATCACAGCACTCGGGATGAGAATGATTGAGAAAACATGTTACATCTACCCCGTTCGAAAAGCTGCACGCACCATTCGTAAATTTTGGCTACGAAAAAACCTACCGACGGTGGTTCGTTTCGCCAGAATCGCAAGATTCAAAATGGCCGAATTTTAGCATGACTACCTATAACGAACAATTATGCAGAGTTTCATGCAAAACGGAGAAGGTCAAGTCTGATCGATTCATCATTTGACGTGGAACTGCTCAGAAGGAGAAAATATTTACATTTTTCTATCGTGGTAGTAATCAGTAATAAAACTTCAGTCAGAAGTCCGAAATATTGGATGATGAGTTCTTTATCAAGTGTGACATTTCTTATAAATTAATTCGAATAATGGGAAAGGTTGGATTGGCAACATTTTAAGATGGAAATTGCAAGAAATAAATTAAGTCTATGCTCAATTGTCTCAACTTCTTCATAGGTGATTGAGTTGATCTAAAGTCCTCTATATGTAAAATACGAATTTGCTATGTCATATCTGCGTTGTTCATCGCCTTGTCCCATCCAACTCTCCTTCTTCCATCTAACTTTCGGCTATTCCAAGTTAATGTAAATATCAACAATCAATTCTGATGTGTATGTTCAGCCAAGTTATCCTACCCCCAGACGATACCATCGATTGAAATTATTCATCATCCATTGTTCAACTTCCTTAGAAACGGAAATCATGAAAATAGACTACTAGATCGTCGCTCTGCAATGAATCGACTCAAACAGATAATGCTTCTGAAAAACTCAACAAATCTACCGGATAAAAAACACTCTTTCACAGAAAATTCCGACATTGACGCACAACTCCCAGAAGCGTTACCAACCTCGTCAGAAAAACCAATCATCCCATTCGGCTCGTTCGTCGGTAAATACAAAGATATATAGGTACAGAGGCAGTAACATACAGCGCAGTATTTTTTTTTTTGTTCTCGATCAGCCTAATGGACTTTAATTGAATCGTGTTCTTCCCGTCGTCGGTCGGTTATCGTCGTCGTCGTCGTCGTCATTGTCTGTCTGTCCCCTTTCAATGTAGTCTTCTTCCGCCGACCGGCAGCCATCCGGGACCGAAACTGCAACTTGCAACAGGCAGATTCGGGAGTAAGAGCAGAAAGTGCAACGGCCTTCGCTTTTCCTCGTTTTCGTTTCGAATGAAACGGGTCACGGGATGGCCGGCAAGTTTGGCATCGACATCGCATTGGATCGGTAAATGTTGTAGGAGGATTTCGATTGTTTTACAGTTCTGTTTACAACTCCTGAATCAGCCGGCGAATTGGATGGAATTAAAGGTGTGCTCGTCTGCTTCAGAACTTGGCATTTTTTGCCGGTTTTTGTGTAGATCTGAAATGTTAACATGAAGCTTGCTTCTCTGTAGCAAATAGTGAGTATAATTTTCAGTTTTGTATACATAAAGTATCTACGTCAGTTGTATGACCGATAAAATACGAAGTTATAAAAAAAAATAATACGAGAAAGGGTCCTTAAGGGAAGTACCGATCTTCGGAGAACCAAGGCAACCTAAACTTGATGGCAACTAATTACAACCTGCACGGATGCAAGTCTTTTATGCTCAATCCACGCGAAACGAGTGCAATTCAACGACACGATTCAACCGCCTACTGTTTGCGTGTGTGTCACCCACCTGCGGAAAAGGAAGCGAGCATCATCAAGAAGACGGGTAAACGTAGAAGGCTTCTTTTCTCATCTGCCTTTGAAAACGTCATAGTCGTCGTCGTCGCCCTCGTCGCAGTAATCGTTGTTGTTCTGCAGGCAGTGAAATTTTGCCGCAGTGCGAAGAGAATGGCATCAAGGTGAGACCCACTCACACCCATCACCCTCGTTCGGCAGTCACTGTGTTCTCCACCATGCCGTGCTGGTGTTATTGCGTTCGCATGAGATAATGCGAAACATGGCGTACCAACACAAAAGCTTACCTTTCAACAATGCTGGATTTGGCATAAGACTATGTTGAATGCGTTTGTCGAAATGGAATTCCGTTGGATAAACACGTTCCATGAACAATCGGACTCGGCGGGAAATACCCCGCAAGGCGATATTGGCTCTCTATCGAGAGAGGAAAAAAAAACACACAAACAACAGAAAAACATAACACCCGAGCAAACAAACAAACAAATAAAAATCCATATAAAGCCCCGCCGAGGAGGAAAATGATCTGGCTTGCGGCTCGACACCAAAGGTGTTTGCTTTGCAATCTACCGTGCCCACACTTTTTCCCTGCTGGGTCGCGGCGGGTACAATTTTACCAAATTGCCAATAAAATTTTACTGTAAATTAACACAGACACGTTGGGAAATGGCCGTTTTGTAGCAGGCCGTGGAAATTCGAAAAAAAACCGACACTCCACGGTACGTGGATTGATGGGCCTACTGCGATTGGGACGTGTTAACATGAGAATGCACTTGCACCAAAACACGTCATCGTTGATCCTGGGCGTTCGATCTACATAGTAGGCCTTCAACGAAACAAATAAAAAAAAAATCCCAATCTATTGAAATGGTTGTTAATTGGGTGCGTTTGATTGGCACTCACTTGTTTCCTCCGTTGTTGGCAGTACGTGAGTTTGTGTATGTACGGTTCCTGTGGGGAAACTGTCAGCTGTACAATTGCAATTGGAAATTTATTGACAAGCTTCCATTTTATGATTCTGCGAAATGGAAAACAAGCGCATTTTTAAATTGTACCTTCATGAAAGAACACACAGGTGGCGGTTTAAATTATGGTAAGTTTACTAGGTGGGAAACCAACAATCCTCGGGAGTCAGCGAAGAGCAATACTAGACTGCTTGATTATTGAATTGATAAGCAATTCTTCAGCTAATATCAGCCACAGTGATTTTTTTTTATAATTTTATTGAAACTTAAAAAATTGAGTAAAATTTAGCTACGTCTGAAAATTTTGCAGTCAGTAGCAATAAGTAATTCGCAAACGGTTGGTACAACTTACATGAAATTTGAACGTACGGTTTTGTCTTGTTCTGTAAGCTTCCTAAACACAATTTTCCTAAAGTTCTCTGGACTTCTGTGAAGTTATCTGAATATCCCTGAAATTTTCAGGATTTCTGGAATGGTCCTGCATTCTTTCTGAAGTTAATTTTTCTGAAGTTCCTGAAGTACCTATTGTTTCTTTTTGCCGTTTTCGTGTGTTTTTTTTAATAGCATCTCAACTTTTGATTTTAGAGGGATAGTTTGCTGGGAGAAGATTCTACATACATATGTAAAAGCGCTTTTTTTGTGTGTAGATGGTTTGAAAATCAACCCATCAAGCGATAAAAAAAAAAGTTTTTTGACGTAGGATTACGTTTGTGATTTCTATATGGGGGTACACTTTGTGAAAACCGAAAATGGAACACGTAACAAAATGATGATAGATTTTGAACGTTAATAACTCAGCTGCCCCTGGACCAATTTCAATAACTTTATCACCAATCGATCAGAAATATTTCTACGCATCTGTTAAATTTAAGGTTTCATCATTTAAAAAATGTTACTATTGAAAATGGCTCCGAGGTAAGACAAGCCGCAATAATATTTTTTCTCTACAAATAACGAAATGTTTATCATTGTTCATCAGCACTCATTTTGAAGCCATGAACAATGGAACTCGTGATAAATTAAACTGAAATTACCATTTGATTGACACTAATCTTTCGTTTTGTTCCGAATGCGCGGAATTATGGCGGTTTACGGTACGGAAATAGCACATGGACCCAAGACAATTTCAAATTGAATAAAACGTTCGATACATTTGATAGAATGCAAAAAAGACAGAAATCGCGTGTTTTCAAAAACGGGAAGGAACACTTTTTTTTAAATACACGTATTTTAAATGTGGTAAGCGCCAGATATGCAGTTCAAGCAGTAACCGGGATGTTACTATGATTGTGTGAAGGAAACTGGAACCATCCCGATATAAATCTACAAAAATCTTGCATAATCGCTTAAAATTTAAGTAAAGAGTTCATGATCCGTTTCTTACCTCGATTTACTCACTGATACAAGAGGTCATTCGCATAACAATTTTCTCACCCTTAAAAGTTCTATTCTGACTGCTTCCGAACTCAAACCTAGGTATGCCCCTCATGGTGACCAGCAAATCTCGATTAGCAACTTCCGGTTTTCTCCCGAAATTTTCCCGGCTTAGCGATATATTTTTTAATTAAGTCTAAAACTGAATGCGATTGAGCCGAATGTTAAATGGGTCATTTCTAAGAAAGCAGCACCTTTTCTGGATCTTGAATTTGGTTCTGCGACATGTTAGAAGTCTTCGACCAAAACTTTACAGGCTTTTATTTTCAGAATTCTAAAAAAACAGTGAAATTCCCTCTGGAAATCCCTTGAAAATGTCTTTTTTCTCTTTGAATTTTAAACTTTTTCGAAGAATTCACTGGAGCTTCTATTCTTTAAAATTTGTTTGAAATTCTCCGTAGTGTCCCCATGCAATTCATCTCAGATTCTCGACCAACTATTGAAAAGGGCCTATTAGCTTTTATGAGCAAAACTTGTAATCTCCCTTCCCTGCCAACACCATCGGGCAGAGGAAATTCTCCCGCCGAGAATTGTCTTCAATTTTGCGCAGACTTATCTTGGAGTTCATATCTACATTCTTCTGGAAATTGCATGGAATTCTCATCAGAATTCTCTAGAAATTCCATTCGAAATGCATTTGGAATTATCCTTATAGATCATCGTGGAATTATTTTGGAATTGTACCCTCAAAATTCTCTTCCCTTGGTATTTTACACGATTTCAGGAATCCTCTTCACAGTTCTAGTAAAAACTCTCTCAGAGAATATTCTCTTAAATACCTTGGTGTTACCTCCTAGAATTCATTCTTAAATCTGCTCAAGTTTGTTTTGGAAAAAAATATCTAAAATTCTCTTAAAAGTTCTTTAAAGTAACTGTATCCTGAAAATTTAGCCCAGTCCAAGGGTCTTATTGTTTTCGAATAGTGGACGAAATATATTTTTCTAGATTTGTCATCTTTCATGTCACCAGTCACTCTGCATTTTACATATGAAACACTTGTTTTTAATCCCATTATATTTGTTTTGAGTTTAGCACATTTTAAGACCTAGCTCCGCAATAAAATTATTCCAGATAATACGCTTAACCAAAAGTTAATTCGCGGGCGGATTCCTCCAGTGGAAAATCCTAAAAACAACGCTTTCACCTCCAAATTTCTGTAAGTTAATTCCATATGAATTGCAATAGCAGCAACATTACAATACTAAAACTTCACTGAGAAGCTAATTTTACGAGCTAACCAGGTTTCTAATGAAGACCTAGAATAGTAAATATAGTCACTTTATGCTGTCAAGGCAATGCTTGTCTAGGTATATTTATTAATAAAAATTCATTCATAAAAGTGCTTCTCTAAGCAATCAAAAAATATCATACCAAGCAAAACCATTACGTAAAATTCTCATTTATTTAGTTCTCTGAGCTAATCAAACTGTCAAGAACACACTAAAGAACAATAACTAGAATTATCCAAAAAAATCAACATCTTCTCTTAAAGCTGCGTTAAGACAAGGTAAGTCATAAGCAATTTCGAACCCAGATCAATTGTAGTTGCTAATTATTTCTGAATATTGAATTGCATAAAATGCAGCATCAACTAGAGAGCCCAGTACGGAAATTTTTCATTTTTATACCAGTTTTATTTTTGAAAACCTACTGAACATGCAATCACATACAAACAGACATAACACTCACAATCACATTCATCGCAAATAATGTTTTAGTTGGGAATGTGCTTGCATTTGTCATGGTGGCGCCACTGAAGTATTGAGCAAGCCACCAAATTTCGAACTTATCAGTGATGCCAGTTCTTTTTCACGTCTAGGTAGTAGATGCCAGCTCTTGAAAATGATAAGTGGTCAAGGCATCCCACACAACATCTGACGAATATAGAAAAAAAAAATAGTTGTTTAATATTACATCGAAAGTGCTGCACATTAGTCATTCCGTTCCTAATATTACGCTGCACGATTAACACAGAATTCGAGAACAAATCATGTTAATATTCTATCAACTTTTACCCCTTTTACCAGTTATTGATGTTCAATACTTCACCATGAATTTCATTCATTGTTACATATTATATTTTTTTGCTGCACACACATTAAAGTAATGAGCGGTGGTAGAAAGGGCACTAATTAGTGATGCATTATCTCGTTCAAAAACTTTTTTCCAGCAAAAGAAAAAGCACACTAAACAAACCAAACAAATCCCTAAAAAAAAGTCTTAGCTTCTGTGAATTTTTCCTTCTTCTTCTTCTTCTTCGCATTTCAAACTTATTGCATATCGCATATTAGCTTATTGCGTGCTCTCAACTTAGTGTTCTAGATTCACTTCCACAGTTATTAATTGAGAGCTTTCGATGCCTGTACCATTTTTGCATTGATATGATTATGTGGCAAATCCAATCATACTTCTATGCCCAGGGAAGTCGAGAAATTTTCCAACCCGAAAAATTCCTAGACCGGACCGGGAATTGAACCCAGCCACCTCCAGCATGGTCTCGCTTTGTAGCTGTGCCTTTACCGACTGAGCTAACGGAGGCCCACGTGAATTTTTCTTACGGATCCGTATTTCTGCAGAATTCAATCAATTCTATAGATCTACGGAAAATTTAGTAGAACCGACATCACTGACTACCATCTGTTTTGTTTTTACTCAACACAGCTGACGCGTTGACAGAACGAGGGAAAAGCAACTAGTGAAAAAATAGCATGAACGAGGGTTTTTTTTTCCCTCTGTTCGGAACCTAACACTACTGCGACCAGTAAATTGATCTATTGTAGTATATCCCGTGTCCTGAGTTTAGTGCATGTCGTATTACTCCATCACTATTGAGAAATGATGAAGTATTCGATTTTTTTACAGTTGCCACTCTTGCATTTATCGCAAGGATCCGACTCTAATTGAAAGGTCCCGCTATTTATACCCTTCGGAGTGTTGAAACACCCTCCAAAGGCGCGCCCCTTTGTCAGTCAAAATTGGATTCCTTAGCAACAAAATTAAGGTATGACACCGATAATGACCATGCATCAGAACCCTAGCCTTAACCACTTCAAACTAGGGAACAACGAATAGAAGATTAGGAATCACATAGATGAAGACAACTAACTCATTTTTTTCCTTCTTTCAAGATCATCCTCGGTAGACAAAGCCGAGTCTTGCCACTATCAAACAAGGCATAAAAAGTAACGAGGACTAAGATGTGTTCCTTGGATTACTGGAAAATCCTGTTCCCTTAGTTTGAAGTAGTCAGGACTAGGAATCGGTGGTAGATCTTACATCCCGTAACGTACCACGAAAAGGTGATCTACCCACATTACGGGGCTACCCGAAGTTACTGTCAGTTGACGCTCCGTAAGGTATGAACGAAACCATCTCAAAAAATTTCCACCGATCCCTAGCCTATCAAGCTTAGCGATCGCAATTTCGTGGTTCAGCTTATCGAAGGCTGCCGTAAGATCTGTGTAAATAACGTCCGTTTGGGTCCTAACAATCGAAGTGTCTGTGATGTAAGACGTTAGGCACAGCAGGTTCGTAGTTGTGGAACGCCCAGTTATGAATCCGTGTTGATCTATACTTAGATATTGCTTGCAATGCGCATTTAGGGACTCTATGACAACCAATTCAAAAAGTTTTGATCAGCGACGTGATTCCCCGGTAGTCGATTACGGCGCGTTTGCTTCCCTTTTTATGAACAGGAAACATATACGCAGTCTTCCAGCAAGATGGAAAGATGCCGTTGGAAAGAGAGAGCTGGAATATGCGGCGTAGTGGATTTAAAAGACAAGTGATGTTCTTTTTAAGAATAATCGCCGGAACAACATAGGGTCCAGCCTTAGCTGAAGTCTTAAGTTTAGATGCTGCTTTAGAAATGTAGTAGCTTCGACCATGCTGAGCGTTTGGTTGACCAAAGGCCGCGGAAATAATGAGATTAGCGAAGAGTTGCTCGTCTTCAAACACACTAGCAAATTTGACTGAGAACAGGTTGCAAATGTCTTGTTCCCGACTTCCCTGCGTTGCTCATTTACGAAGTTCCAGAAGAATTTCGGGTGTGATTGCCTCCGTTGAATCCTGCTTTGATAGCGTTGAAAACAGAGACGCCTTAACCGCTTATACTCGTGGTTGAGTCTGACATAGTAGCATTTCAGCGGCAGTGTGCGGAGTTTAGTAAATCTTCTGAGAGCAGCCTTCTTAGTTCTTTTCAACGAGTGAAGATCTTTCGTCATCCACGGGACGCGAGAGTCGATATGGATGATCTTTTTGGAAACGTGCCTGTCAATGACATATGCCAAGACGTGCGAAAAGGTTTGTGCAGCAATGTTGACGTCTACATGATCTATAACATGCTCCCAATCTAGGTTAGATAGCACATGGACAATACTGCGATGGTCAGCTCTACAGAAGTCATATGACACAGCGTTTGGAGTGCTGGTGAAATCATGGACAGTATTATTTTCGATCACGATAAGTTCACAAGACTTTAAGGCTGAAATTTTCGAAACTTTTTTGAAGGTTTCCACTATTTCGCAATCATTTCGTGGAGTAGCCATGAGTAACCACCATGACAGACCTGGTGTCATAGCTGGGCGATTTAGCTTGGATTTTATCTATGTATTCAAATTTAAATTCTTACCAAATTTCAACTCCAACACTTCTGACGTCACTCACCTGAAATAGAAAAATCCACGATTATTACGAAGAATTAAGCCAACTGTTGCTGCATTGCGGATTTTGCACCCAGGCCAGAAAATGTTTGTCACACCAGAAAATGTCACACCGTTTTCAGCATTAAATCGAAACCATTTTTACTATTTTCAGGAATCTATGACAAAAGGTCGAAAGACGAAAGGTCTGCCTGTTACCAACCAGTTCCCTAATTTATTTTATAGGATCCCACCATTCTAGTACTGCAAATGAGTGCTATACTAACGTAGTAGTACTGGAAATATGTAGGACAAAAATGACATTACATTAGTAGTAACGACTGTGCATTAATGAAAGTAGACACCTGTTTCTCAAAGGAAAATATTTATTTTCGGACAAATTCATAAGTTTACTTTATATAAATGAAAATAAACATACATATGACCAATTTCACGTGAGTTTGAATGTTTACTTCTCATTTCTGAAGAATGGTCGGACTTTTCTCTTGATACCACCAATTAGATTCTGCACAACTTTTTTTCTTAACTTTTTGTTGTGCTGCAGACCAAATTTTCTTGAAGCAGTCAACAGAGCTTGCTTCTCTTCCATCTTTCTTAAGGTGCCGTTTAATTATTGCCCAGTATCTTTCGATAGGGCGCAGTTCAAGGCAGTTAGGAGGATTTTGGAATTTTTTGACAAAATCGACTTTTTCCTTCTTGAGCATCTCCAACGTAGCAGGATCAGTCAGCCTTTTTCAATGGTGGAACTTTCACTCGCTCTCCTTTCGTGTGGCAATTCTGCCCCGGGATCTGATAGAATCAAGTTCAACTTGCTGAAAAACCTCCCAGACGTCGCTAAGAGGCGCATGTTGAACTTGTACAATCAGTTCTTGGAGCTCAATATTGTTCCCGACGATTGGAGACGAGTAAGGGTGATAGCCATTAAAAAGCCTGATAAACCCGCGTCGGATCACAATTCGATCGAAGTGTGCCTTGGCAGCGCTTAAACGTGTTTGTTTTCTATTGTCGGGATTTTTGCGAGAATCTTCTGTCAGCGTTTTGGCTGGTGGCGCTACGCCATCCGGAAGAAATTTCGTTTGAATTATTTCCAAATGTATAGTCCAGTTCAGTTTTTACGTATTTAGTAACCGTGTTGTGCCAGTGTTAGTGATTTAGACCGTGAAATCAGCATGGAAAGAAAAGATTCCCATTGGTTAAACCCTGTTAAGCCGTGCCGTTCTTTTCTGGATACTAATTTGGTGAGCTCGTTCCTTAATTTTTGTGGTAATTCTATCGTAAATATTTTTTTTAAATCATTAAATACGCGTCAATCAAATTTTGCGCTACTGTTTTATAGAAAGTTTCAGTACATTATCAGCATCGATACTGTACCGGAGCGGGGCTTATTGTAAGCAAAATCTTCGGAAGCATGCGATCTTGAAATGGGCTAATGGGTATACGGTAAAGCTATCACCTTCGAACTCCAGAGTTCAAACTTTTTGCAGTCATAAAAAAATTGTTACAGGTAGATTTTATGGCCAATTGTTTTGTTCTTTAGTTTCAATAGTTGGTCTAGGCAATGATCCAATTTTATCAGAATATTGTTTTGTCATAGAAAAAGGTTGTGTTAGATCATGTTCGTAAAACAAATTCATGAAAGAAGGATACATATGTGGTAATATAGTAACAGGTTTCCTAATGACTACTGACTACTGATATTAGGCAGAATATAATTTTTCAACAAACACGTGTCGGTCGAATTAGGATTTATCCCAGGCTACTATTGTAGAAAAACGTAATTGATAGATATTGGGCGGAACGCGTCGGAATGTTTAGAAAAATAGGGCGCACGCTTGATCCGGTTTAAGATACATTGTTGACTGCTTTCGGGAACGTGATTTCATTTTAATAACTTACTTGTTTTAACCAGGGCTTAAGCAATCGTCACGCCGGTCATAGCTTGTAATGATAGCCTGAACAATGCGTAAAGAGCAAACCGTGAAACATTGAACGTCGCGTGAAAGTGGAACTTAATGAAGGCATCAGTGCTTTTTCGTAACTTTTAGTTTTCGGATTAGAAAAATCATCGGTTGCAGGACAGTGTTACCGATTTATATTGGATAATCCAAAGCTATGTTGATCATTATAACATTAAATTTTGAATAACAAATGATAAGACAATCTTATTCAAATGTCGTAATACCTCTGACCAAGGAAAAATGATTTATATAGTTTTCATAAAAGTTGACGATACAAATACTAATGAGGAAAGGAATTCCGCATTTCCTTTTCCCAAGTCCTTTTCCTCTCCTTCCCTTCCCTTCTTCTCTTTTCAGAAAGCGAGTAATGGCGCTATAACCATATGCCATATAGGGCTAGGACAAGAGTTAGTGCTCAGGTCCCAACCGCTAGAAGAAAATGGTAGCGAGCAAGGGCGCTATAACCTAGGCGAATACAGCATTCCCTCCGTATAGGTTACGTCCGCACACCGCTCTCCGTTGTCCTTCAACTGAGGTCGGCTGGATCGATTGAGGGATGGCAGTGGGTGGGCGGTGCCGTCCACGCTTGTACGGAGGGAGGACTGTACGCTCGAACACAAGGGGTAAATACCTGTGTTCCATTCCAGGAGATCGGACAACCAAGGAGTGTACATTAACTTTCTTAGCTCTGTCACTCCCAACGATTTATATAGCCTTTTTTCAAATCCTGCATACGGAGCGGTTGGTACGGTATGTCCCCGCTCTTCAATTACCTGTGGATTAAATGTTAACCACTGTCTATACTTATTAAGTAGACCTGGTAAACATTCACTTCCACAAAAATTAACTAAACGCTACACAGTAGGCCTGGCCGCTTTATTGTTTGTTTCACATCCTTGATGTGCAGCAGGCATTAATAATGACAAGAAAAATGATAGATGTATCATTTTCCAGGATTCTTTCAAGTACTGGCTGTGTATGTGTAGACTAGACTAGACTAGACTAGACTTGAGCATCTCCAACGTAGCAGAAGCATAGTGAGCAGATGCCAGATCCGGCCAAAACAATGGAGCATCCGTATGCTTTCGGTAGATGGGTAGAAGCCGTTTTTTGATGCATTAATTTCTTTAATTTTCACCATTGATTGTGCCCGTTGTGAAATACGAAGAACTTTTCAAGCCACAGGAGCAAATGGCTAGCCACATCAAAACCACATCGGACCACTTGAACGCCATGGGAAAAGCAAGGGATTGAAGAGGTCGGTTATTGGGGGGTTTTGAGGAAATGACACATAGTACTAGATTTGTGATGCAAAATGTAAAGAAACCGAAAATCCATCTCCCACTGATTCATCCTTTCACATATATACCAAATTGATATTTTAAAGCAACCATCAAAATAAACAGACAATATATGAATAGGCTAGTTGCCTCCCTAAGGGGACACCCGCATCCTAACTCTTTTGTTAATCTACTTAATGTTATTAGGCTGTCTAAATTTTCTTATTTAAGTTCGTTTGATGATTATGATATCTCATTCGTCTAATTTAATAAATAATTGAAATCTCTAATTTACCTAATCAATCATAACTCATGCTTTATTAAGTACCTAAACTAATATGTAATCTAAAATTTAACGTGTTTCAAGTAATTTTGACTTTGATCTATATTTATTATATCTTAGATCGACCCAGGTGACACCTTCAAGTGACTAAAATGCTTCACTTTGAAATTAGTTTCCTAGCTGATTTTTAAATTACATAAGGTATATGCTCCAACTACACAATAGAAGCACGCCACAGTGGAAATCCCGAGCCATAGTTCAAACACTTATCCCAAACCAAAATGAAGCATATATAAGATTAGTTACAATACCATGGTGGTGTTTAATATTGTTCCCTGAGTAATGCTTCAATGAAAACAACAATGAAAGTTTGTCACGCAAATTGAAGGAGCACGTTGGGCACTTTCTGAAATATTTCAATAATATAATTCCTTTGCAAACCCAAATAAATCTATCTGCGTAAAAATAAATAAAATAAGAGTGATTTGCGGCAAAACCCGCCAGTATCGCACCCAACGTCAGTGCCTTTACGTAAGCGTACTACAACGCGGCTTTCAAATAAAGGAGTAGCAAGTGTGATATTATCACTGCTAGACTAGAACTTTGGTTCTCTTATGCAATGGTTCATCAGAGAGGGGAAGCTTAGTAATCCTCATCGCAATGCTACTGACGCTATTCTGTCACGGCATGAGCCAACGATGCCGGACCTAAACCAACCGTCTCCAAAGCTCCACTATGAAGCATAAGATTAGGCCCGCCCACCAACGTCCAGGTTAAAAACTAGCCAAGGGGAGGGAGGTTTAGAGTTAACTGATTTATTTGTAATAAATCATTCCAAATTTAAATATCAAAACATCCAGATCAAAATTGTATCCCAATCCCAGTTGAACCCTAGTGTTGGTTAGGCGAAAACCATACCAAGTTTTGTGCAATATGTGAATAGTTACAGTGCACATTGAATTTCACATCGGTTAAAATTTGAACGGAAATCACGAACCTGCCCCAACAAGGTCAAAAGCACAAAAAGTCGAAAGGACCAAAGGTCAAAAAGACATAAAGTCTAATAGAACAAAAGGTCCAAAGGACAAAAGTTCGAAAGGGCAAAAAATTGAAATACAAAGAGTCGAAAAACAAAAGTTGAAATGACGAAAGAATAATCTTATATAGTAATTTTCCATTTATTAAAATATGAGTTATTCTGTCATTCGGACAAATGCTATCAAATTCCGCAGGTCAACTTTTACCTAGTGGATCCAGCGACGTAATGAAATTGGGTTGTTAGCAGAATGCTTAAATAAAACAGCAAAAAAGGTTATCTTCCATTTAATTCCACCTAATTAATTTTGGTATCTATGACAGATACGTATTTCGTTTGATAGATACCAAAGTCAATTAAGTGGAATTAAAAGATAACCTATATTACTGACAGACAGGGGCACATCTAAGTTCCGGCCGATCACTCTCACATCCTGCATGGCCAAGGTATTCGAACGGATGGTGAACCGTCGGCTTCTTTGAGACCAACAGCTTGCTCGACCACCGACAACATGCCTTTCGACAAGGTTTCGGTACGTCCACGTACTTTGCCACTCTGGGGGACGTCCTCAAGGAATATGATGTATTTCATACGAAACTTCTTGACCGACGGGTCATTCCGTGAATTGACCACTTTGTCAAGCAGTTTTGGCGTGACTTTCTACCAGCGATTTCACAAAACTGGACCAACTAATTTCTATTTTTTTATGAAACGCACAAATGTTGACTACTTTTCTCGAGGTTCTAGAAGAAAAAAAATCTCAAAATAATGTTTTATTTCAAGATTAGAGTGGTAGTAAACGTCATTTTAACTGCTCGAATGAAGTGGTTAATTGGTGGGGAACACGCGGTCGAAAAGTTTCAGCGAGGAGACTGGAGTCCTTCAAGGCTCCATTATCGCAGTCACGTTGTTTCTGGTGGCAATTAACGGGGTATTAACCGGCTACCTGGGTGCTGATTGTGGGCACCGGTCCTACACAGATCCGAACCCTACGGCAAGTACAAGCTGCAGTCTCTGCCGTCGTCAAATGGACCGACTCGATGGGTTTCCAGCTGTCCGCCAGGAAGAGCATCCGATGCCACGTATGTCCGTCTCAGCACCGAGTCAATAGCACCCCAATTACGATCCATGACCAAGCTATTCCAAACAGGAAAACAGTTCGCGTCCTCGGCGTACTGATCGGCCGAACGCTCTCCTTCGACCAGCAGTTCCAACAGGTCAAAAAGGACTGCCGCAGTAGACTCAACCTCGTTAAAACGATCTCTCGGCCTCACCGATCCAACAACCGCGATCGTCGACAGTAGGTTGCTTAACGGGACGGAAATTACTTGCATCGCTTCCGAGAAGCTGGTTAGAACCCTAGCACCAGTCTACAACAGCTACATCCGCATCATATCTGGTCTCCTGCCATCCACTCCAGTAGACGCCGCATGCATCGAAGCGGGTCTACTTCCTATCCGGTTCTGCTTAAACGCAAATATTGCCACAAAAGCCACCGCCTTTTCCGCCAAGACCTCCGGAAACAATAGGATCTTTCTCCTCGACGAGGGGAACAGAGTCCTCCGCACGGCAGCCGACATCAACCTCCCCCCAGTGGCCAAAGTCCATTGGCATGGAGAGAAAAGTTGGCACTCTTCACGAATCCAATTGGACAATCGGATCAAGAACCGCTTCAAAGCAGGGGATGCATCCATGATTTTGCGCAGATCGGTCGCCGAGTAACTTGGGTCCAATTATGCCGACCACGTACATCGGTACACCGACGGCTCCCGATCGATAAACGGAGTAGGTATCGGGATTTTTGGAGACGATATTGCTGAAAGCAGCAGTCTTCCTCTACAATGCTCGGTTTTCTCGGCCGAGGCTGCAGCGATCTTCCGTGCCGCTACGACGCCACACGCTATGTCTGAAGGCACTTTTTTTGCAACTTTCATGTACCTCAGATTTTCCTTGACAGGATGTTAGTTTTGATCCTAACAATCAAATCTGTGATGGTTTTAAAATATTTCATCTTGGGTTTTTTGAGAAAAAGTGTTTTGAAGTTTACAAAGCCGATTATGAAGGCGTATATGGACTATTGACGATACAAAACTATTACGAATTGAACAAATGCAGTTAAACAATGTTCAAATGATGATTGAATTAATCTAAATGGCATTAAAGAGTTCTCTTTGACTCTCAAGTAAGATCCGTATTGATTATGTTGACTTTGACCAAAATCAATTAATAATTGTTGCTAGAACAACTTCTTAATTAATTTCTCTTCCCTCATAAGAGTAGAAGAGAAAGAAACGAGCAGGGCAGTCTGAGGCAGCCACGTAATCATAGTAGGCATTGATTTTCGTCCTGTTTCGAGTGTTTTTGTTTTTATTGGAGATAACGTGTAGAAAATCTGGAAAAAGTTAAAAATAAAATTTGCTTTGATTTAAAAAAAAATAGATATGTTTGGCTCAATGGCGAGATCGAAAATAAATTCTGGCAACCATGACGAATAGGTTTGAAAATCGTCTAACCGATAATACAGGAATGAAACTCACATGAGGTCACTCTTGCCCGGTAAGTTTAGGTAGTCCTAACCTTGAATTACTACAGAATTGCTAGAGCTGCATTGCAATTCCCATATTTTGAATAAGAAAACATTCAGGAAGGTTCAGCGACTTTCTAGGAAATTATGCGAACTATAGGGAACTGTAGTGAATTTTTGGAAAGTTCGGCAGACTATTAATAAGTTCCTCCAAAGAAGCAGAGAAATTCAACAACTTCCAGAGAAGTTCATTGAACTTCAGGAAAGACTTCAGGAAAATTCTTCAAACTTTAAAAGTGTGCTTCGCTCTCCAGACCTGCCAACTTCAGGGACATTTTGTGAGCTTCAGGGGAGTTCAATGCCATCCTGGTAAGTTCTACGAACTTCAAGAGTGTTCTGTGAACTATAGCAACATTATATGAATTTCAATGATGTGCTGCAAACAGTTCTTTAAACGTGAGGAAATTTTTGCAACCTTTAGGATGGTCTGTGAACCACAGGAAAATTTAATAACATTAGGAAAGTACTATGAATTTTGAAAAATATCTGTGAATTTCAGGAAAAAAAACAAGAACATCAAAGAACATCAAGAAAGTTAGAAGAATTTCATCGAAGTTCAACGAAATCAAGGAAAAACATATGAACAGGGATTTGAATTTGAATGTTACTTCTATAAGCTGTCTCATCGGGTCGTTGGTGGAACAACTCCCACTCCATGTCTTAGAAAACAGGTATAATATTGAGAATTTGTTGCAATATATCTTTCTCTTTTACGCTTCCTTTATGAAATGTGATCGAGGGCATGAGCAGGGTGGAAGAGCGTAAACATGAGAGTTTTCCACCTAAAAAATTGTGAGTACTGGTCACGCATGTTACATTGCCATTTAACGGTATAAAAAGGGAGCAGTTTATGAAAATTGAGGTTCATAAATGTTCAGAAGACCAAACTCGACAGTCAAAGTTGTGCGGGTGTGTAGTTATTTGTAAGATAAAAACGCCACAGAAAAAAAATTGATAAAAAATTTCAAATTATGTCGGACGCAGGTTTCAGAATTCAGACTTCAGAATCTCTCCAAATTGGCAGATGAAGGTAAGCATCACTTTGTTGCCAAAAGCATTAGATAGTTAGCAGGCAAAAAACTAGTCTAGGTTAGTTTTTCAAACGTCGCAGCAAGACCAATGCGTTTAAATTTGAAACAGTCAGGAAACAAATCTAAGATTTCTCACGAAGATTTTCTCAGTTTTAAGAAAGATCTTAAGCTGAGTGTTAATAAGGTCAGTATGTAACAGTTATCTTTATAACTTTGTATTTTACATGACTTTAAACTATACTTTTGTTATATTACAGACGCTAAAACTGGCTAAATGTATGATACATACCGGCCGTCAAACTATCCAGCCGGGCCTCAAATCAGCTATGATGAAAGACAACGCGGCCAAGAATGATCCCAATAACGCAATATGGTGGCTGCCGCAAATGCGACTCAGCATACGCAATTTGGATTCACTGGTCGCCATTGTAGGTGCTTGAAAAACGCCATTACCTGATAATCGTGCAGTTTTTGAAGGATGCAATTTTAATCATCAGCTAATGAAAAACAACACATCATTGATTTTTCGATATATTGTGTAAAAAAGCCTAAATTTTTAAAGAAAAATATAAAAAACACATTGCACCCTCTATCTACAAACCATGAAAACCATAATAAACGAATACAATCAATGTTTTCAAATATAAAATCCCAATTTTTTTATATCATTATATTGCATTATTATAAAGTACTTTAAATTACCTTTCATTTGATATTTTGATCTTTAAAATTGGCCCAGTTGTTCAAAAGCTATAAATTTTTTTAAAAAGTTATTTTTGAAAAAAATAAAAAATAAAAGTTTTTTTGGACTACCTTAACGTTGAAATAGTCACCCTAATGACAAAATGAAAAAAATATATTACGATAAGGTTCAAAACTATCATTTCCTACCAAATTCTGAGAACCACTATATCGTTTTGCAATGGAATGGCTCAATAATAGTAAATTTAGAGACTAAACCATTGTTTTAATTATTTTATTAATTTAAACATTCTGAGATCATGACATTGTTACGATATCTGACGGTACCAAAGAGGGAATCTTACTGTATCATTGAAACTTAGTGTTTTGACAACTCCCCTCCCCTTTTGAATCATTTTCAGCTGAATTTGTTTCGATCTGTAACAGTTTTGTATCATCAATATGCCTTTGTGAACAGCTATGTAAACTTCAAAACACTTTTTCTCAAAAAACCCAAGATGAAATATTTTAAAATCTTCGCAGATTTGATTGTTAGGATCAAAACTAACTTCCTGTGAAGATAAAACTGAGGTACATGAATGTTGCAAAAAAAGTGCCTTCAGACATAGCGTGCGCCAGCCAACAAACCGATACTGATATTAAAGGGGGAAGTACAATTAGAATTTTTTTTTCGAAAAAAATTTTGTTGGCTTAATTTACTCTATATGTATCTGGGTATGAGCCTTTAAAAGCATAAAGCCGTCCGGAACTTATTTAAAAAGTTATACGCAATTCAGTTAGTGCATGTCAAATGGCTGAACATGTCAAAGTTGAACTTTAAATGCTTCTACTGAAAAGTAGTGTTTTCAAAATCGCCGTGCAATGTACAGGTCAGAGTTTTCATTCAAATCGATTCCGGTTTTCTGTTTTATGTTCATAATTAAATGCTCCACAACATGAATAGAAAGATTTCTTAGATTTGTTTGTTATAACATGTTTTTTTTATAAACAAAGTCGAAAAAAATAGGGTTTTTTAATTTTTTTTTTCAACTTCAAATTTTTTTGTGAAAAAAACATTATTTTTACATACGAATTAATTCATTTTTTTGTTTCATACGTGATCATGGACGTAGGGACTGCACGGCGCGAAGTGCTGCTTTAAAAAATTGACTTCACATTATTTATAATAATTGGGCTAAATTGCAAAATTTTAAAAAAATTTCACTGATAATTAATCTTCATTAAATTTATTTATGTCGTCAATCAATCGTAGACGAATTACAATGAATGCTTATTAACTATGTCTTAAATATTATTGCCTGGCTAACCTTGAAAAGAATGCTTTTTTTAGTGTTATTTTATTCATTGTTACATCAATTGATTGGGAATATGCGTTATAGCAGGTCATAATTCTATTCAAAGGCCCATTTTTAGCATAGTTTGTTCTTTGATTGTTAATGTAAAACAAATTCCTAATCCTCAGAGAGCGAGTGGGAGCATGAAAATTTATATTTTCTAAAATTTCCGGAACATTAACTCTTTGAGCAATAACATCGTTTATAAATGTTACCATGGCAAAGTCTCTTCGTTTTTTCAGTCCATCTAAACTTATTAACAAACATCGCGATTCATAAGATGGAAGTGGTAATTTCGTCCAACCTAATTTTCGAAGGGCAAACAACAAAAACTGTTTTTGAACAGACTCAATGCGGTTTATATATGTATCCTGATACGGAGCCCACACTACGCTACAGTATTCAAGAAGAGGTCTCACATAGGCCACATACAATGTTTTAATAGTGTAAGGATCATTGAAGTGCAGACTAAATCTTTTGATAAACCCTAGCATGTTACTTGCTTTATATATAATGTTATTGTAGTGATCAACAAATGACAACTTAGAGTCGAGAATAATGCCTAAGTCCCTTACTTGATTACACCTTTCAGCTGTTTTCTCACCAAGGGAAATTGTGTCATTTACTATGGCATGCTTTCTTGTAAACGATATAGAATTACATTTACTAACGTTAATCTCTAACAAATTCTTCTTACACCAAATGTAAAAAATGTCAACTTCTTGCTGAAATAGCTGCATATCAGATGCTTTAGATATTTCCATGAAAAGTTTCATGTCGTCTGCATATATTGAAACATGAAGCAGCTTCAAAATGTATTCTATATCATTGACAAATAAGATGAATAGTAGTGGACCAAGAAGCGAACCTTGTGGCACACCAGATGTTACATGAACGACAGACGACAATTTTCCTTCAAATCTTACTCTTTGCGTTCTCCTTGACAAGTATGACTCGATCCATTGCAGTAGCCTGGTATTAAAACCTAACTTGGACAACTTGAAAATCCACAGTGGTATATCCACTATATCGAATGCTTTACTAAAATCAGTATATAATGTTTCTACGTAATTTCCCTTATCCATTACATTTAAAGCATATGTTACAAAATGTATAAAATTAGTGGCTGTAGATCAACCTTTAACAAATCCATGTTGTTTACTAGTAATGAGAGATTTAACTTGGGAAAATATGTTGGCATTAATGATGGACTCGAAAAGTTTAGGAATAGTAGATAATATAGCAATCCCGCGATAGTTTGTGATATCCTATTTTTTTCCCGTTTTTAAAAATAGGGATTAAGAAAGATTCCTTCCAAATTGGAGGCAGCATACTGGCGTTTAACGATGAATTAAACAACCAAAATAAAGGCTTTACTAATTCATTTGAAAGTGTTTTTAGAAGAATAGGTGGTAAACCATCTGGACCAGCGCCTTTTGATGTGTCCAAGGACTCAAGAGCATGCAAGATTTCTTTGAGGGATAAATTGTTAACTGTAATATCCGTCATTGGCTCCGGAAGGTATGAAAAATATTCATAATCGCGATCATTCTCGTCATGAGTTGTGTAAATGTTCTGAAAAAAGTCCGCAAATAAATTACTGATCTCACCAGATGTGTTCCCGATTCTGTTATCTAACTGCATTTTAGAAGGAAAGTTCTTCGATTTTTGTCTCTCTTTAACATTGTTAAAAAATTGATTTTGGATCTGTTTTAATATTATTTTCTACCTTGGTATTATGTTCTTCATATGCATTTTTCATTTCTTCATTCAGTTGATCCGGACTTCTAGATAAAATGTAAGATTTTCTTCACTATGATTTCTTTTATAAATCTTATGTGCTTTCTGTTTCCTATTTTTAAGATTGATAACCTTTTTATTGTACCAAACTGGTGTCTTGGACTTTGTGGGTTTCCTCTGCTTCAAGGGTACCGTCTGTTGCAGAGTTTTATAAATAATTTGATAAAATGTGTCCACTGCCTGTTCTATGTCAAGATTACGTATTGTAGTTTGCCAGTCAATACAGGCTAATTTTTCTTTGAGAAGTACATAGTTTGCTTTATGAAAGTCGAAGTATGTTTCAGATAAATTGTTATCCAACGTTACCGTTTTTTCATGTATGAATATGGAGTATTCAATAGCAGTGTGGAACACTTCGTTTTTCCAAAGAGGGGTGGGTGACTCTGATACCCAGAAATCATCAGTCATATTAGTGAATAACAAATCTAAGTAGCAGTTATTTTGATTTTTTATGTGATTTATTTGGTTGAGTCCAATTTCTGCACTTTTGTCGAACAGAGTACGAAGTGTTTCATTTTTTCCTATAATCGTTATCAACAAAGATTCGTTGTCGTCATCAACAATAAAATTCACTGAGCGTTGGTTAAAATCTCCGTATATGTGAACATTTGCTTCCGCCTCACATTTCGAAATAATATTTTCAGCTAGTTTAAAATTTTTTTCGTATGAATCTTGCTTTGCATATTCTGGAGGAAAATATACTGTCGCAAAAATATGAACTTCATCTCCAATGAAACATTTGACCCAAACGTGATCAAACTCCTTACACTTACAAGATGATATTTGTTCAGATTCATAGTCAACACTAACTGCTACTATGACACCACCACCACTTTTTTGTTGGATAACGTTTTATCACGATCATCCCTAAAAACATTGAATCGATCACCGAAAACTTCTTCGTTCTTTACTCCAGCATCCCAGCTGGTTTCCGTTGCTAAAATTGCATAAAAATTGCATGCTGATACTTGTTTATAAATTTCGTTCACTTTGAAAGCACTTTTCATTCTGTTAAAATTTTGGCAATAGACGAGTAGCTCCTTGCTTTCATTTGTACATTGCGATGTTGTATTCCCTGAACACTTAAAACTATTAAAATTAATTACCTCTTCTTCTTGGTCCTGAGAGGTCGTCAAATCTTGAAAATCGGTCGGTTCTGCAACACTGTTGTCATCTACTTCCTCTGGAGAGAGCGTCAATTTCGACGAAAGCACGAATGTCTACATAGACACGCTTCGGTCGATGTAGAGGGGTTAGCCAGCCAATGTGAGTTCGCAGTACTGCTGACCGGGTAAGGGTTTAATATTTCACCTTTTTCAAATCGCATCGACGGTGTATAGTTAACCGGAGGTTTGGAGAAGCGATCCTTTGCCACAGTTAGAAGCTCTCGATCAGTGGGGAGCAAATTGGATCTATTGTAATTATTGTCGCCGTGGTTATTGTTGAAGCCGAAAATTGTCCTCCGATTGTTGTTGTTATTGTTGTTGTGATTGTTGCGGTGATTTCGCAAGCTAAAGTTGTTGATGTTTTGATACCTTCTGCTTTGTCGCTTGCGTCGCCTTTTTGCATTATCAGCCTGTTTTTGCTGATTCGAACGTCTTAATTTCCGCGCATCGTATTCAGACCGTTCGGCCTTGCATACTCTCCTCGTACCTATAAGACGCCACCAGGAGCTATCAGCGTCCTTTTCCTTGTTCAATTCTACCTCCAAACTGGGGTGTAAGTCGGGAGAAGATGGTAGCCATGCAGTATGGTGTGCTATGTTGGCAGACAGCGCCTTCACCTCATCGAGTATTTCAAGCTCCAACATTGAATTTGTTTGCATTGTGCAACTTGCCGCGGTATCTAAAGAGAGCTGGGTGAGATGGCTAACCTCATCATTTAAGTTACGTAGGTCAGTTGATAGCTCTGACGTCACTGATTTGACCGCCACATTAACATTCTCCTTTGTTGACATCGTTGCAGTATCAAGTAGCTTACCTCGCTGTGGTTTTTTATGGCAACGACACTGCCAGCTAAACTGTTACTTTTATTAATTGCGGCCAACTCATTTTTCATACTAGTCAGCAAAATTTCTATGCCATCGATCGCTTCATGAACGAGGTTCGGTTTTTCTTGTTGAAACGTGAGCCGGTGCATCACCTCCGCATTGCCATTCAGTTGCTTTTCGATCGATTTTTGCTGTTCAGCAATGCTTTTAAAATCGAGTTTTGCCTGTAAAAGCTCTTGACAGGACTCGCAGCATGGTAGTAATCTTTAATAACATACATAAAGAATCGCTAACATTCATTTATTTCCCTACTCGCAATCCACTCTCAAAGATAGGCCTCATTTTAGGCCTTCTAATTGTACTTCCCCCCTTAACCGACTCACACAGCGTCGTTCAAGCGATCACCTCGGAAGCACCAAAACACCCATGGATCCAGGCGATTACCAAGTACGCCCCACCGAACACCGTGTACTCATGGATTCCCGGACACTGCGGATTGCCAGGTAACGAGTCTGCTGATCACCTTGTCGGAGCCGGGACATCGGGTCCCAGGCTCACCAACAAGGTACCCTTACAGGACGTCAGACGGTGAAACATGCGGACCATTCGAGTGACATGGGAAGCCGAGTGGTTCCGCAACAGAACTGCCTTCATCCGCAAAGTCAAACGGTCAACTGAACCATGGAGCGAACTGGACAACCTGAGGGATCAACGCGTGATTTCGCGGCTTCGAAACGGGCACACCAAACTCTACTATAACTATGGTGGCCTGTCGTTCCGCAGAAGCTGCATCATCTGTGGGGTACCCTACACCGTCGAACACATCCTGTGCATCTGCCCGGCGTTCCAAAATCTTCGGGAGTCATTCTGCCTAACTTCCAGCATCAGCGATCTGCTCGGGAATGATACTTCGGCCTCGGCAGCACTAGTAAAATGAAGCCAAAAGAACTGAAAAAAAAAAATATTTCTGTTTTATTTAAGCATTCCGCTGGCTGCCAAGCGTTTGAGAATTTTCCCTTATTAGAGAGTTGTATAGATTTTTCTCCTTTACTTTACTTAAATCTTTGGATTTTTTTAGTTAGGTAGGTTCCGATTGTACACATTGTAGATTCATTTTTATACCTGTGATCTTGACATTTTTACCTAGGGGATGAGTACTCGAGGGGGTTTGATGTTGATAACCCCTTAGTGGGAATGACACTGATGAAGACTGTACGAAATACGTATCTGTCATAGATACCAAAATAGCAACCCGGAACTGATTTAAAATACTTTAAGAAAATTAACCAAAAATAGTCCAACAATATCAAGTAGTAAAGACCATGGCCACATGCCGGCAGAAATCTCACTTAAGCATCACTCCTGCCGCCATCCGAAATTGAAATCATCTACTTCGCACCGCTCATCGGAATAAAATCATTTATCAATCTTCAAGCACTTCGCCCCGGCAATAATCCTTCATCATCAGCAACTTCCACGTACACCAACAAAACCAGCCACCCATCACCGTTGGATGGCAAATTTCCTCCAAACAATCATAGAACCATCATCAGATGGCTCAGCAGCACCCCAGCAGTAGGCGGGCATGTGTTTGACATTGATGATTTCTGTCTTCCGCCTGATGTGGTAGGATCCATTCCCATGGTCTGCCTGCTGTCCAATGGATCGTAGGGTATTCTTTTGTATCCACGTTCCGGTCCGTTTTCTTGACAATCGCAGTAGCAGTGGTGGAATTCTGCGTCAGATGAGGACGGAGAGCGATGAGTGATATTATTTATTTGACAGAGGAGAGCTTTCCTCGTGCTACGTTATGGATTTTCGGTGGCTCTCGGTCGCCGTCGTCGCCGTAGTCATCGGAATTTTTCCGGACAAAGAAGAAGTGAACAATGTCGGACGAAGGCCGGCAGGATCATTAGGATTTTCATGTTCGTGCTTTTTTTTTGTGCGGGCCGCAATGCGAGGAGGAAATTTCCCGCTAATGGATTGTTATTGAATGTGAGAGTTAATTAAATATTTTTCGTAATAATACTCTTTCGAGCAGTGCGGGGAGCGGTGATGACTTGAAAATGATGAAACCAGTTTAACGCTAAGCTTAAAGATTACAAGATGAGATGGTGAACTCAACTTTCTTCGCAGATCGATAGAACGACAACCACGCGCGAGAGGTCACGAAACTTGCTCGTTCGATGGAACTTTTTTCAATTATGTCCCGGGACCGACAAAAAATTAAATCACGTGCGAATCGAAACTCGAAACGCGAAACAGTCACACACAATCTAGGATAAAAGTGCAAAGAGCGATTCGAAGTTCGTAAAATGCAATCTGCCGAGGAAATAGATTGAAAGGGTTCACTATGGAATGGAAGTTTACAATTCGATCCGAGTTCCCATTGAATTGAAATTTTTGCATGCATATAAAACTCGCAAGCGATCGAGTTCGTTCGGCAAAGTAAGCCATGCCTTTCTAGCCGCTCTCTGCTAGCGTGCGGTCAAGGACCTGTCAAAATGATGTGATGTCCACTCGTAGATGGCGCACATTGGCATACGCCACTTGAACGAGTGACACACGGCTCCATATAAGCCAAGCGGACCATGCTCAATGGGCACTCAAAAACAGACTATTGGCGCCGTATCGCTTGATTCCGGCTCAATTATGGAGAAATTGTCGATGATGATTGGTACATTTAACGAGCTCGACAGTATGATTTTCCAAAGGATCCTTTTCTAAAGATGTTCTCGGGAATTTTCTTCTATTAGTGTCATTTCATGCAGCAGAAAATACTCTGTCTTCTCAAAACAAACAATTTGTCACAACCATAGCAAGCAACGGCAATCATCCTCACAAACCCACACATGCAGACGGGCGTTCTACGATGAATGTTCACCCATCAAGTGCAGCGTCCTGGAAAATGGAGGTAGAAATCAGAAATTTAAATGCAACCCTACCTCATCCGACCTTCTCGATGATATCGGTGAAAAATGTTGCATGCATATCTGCTACCTACCTACATACATTCAAACAGGACCGAGGAATCTCCAGGTTCACAAGAAGCGACGGAGAGAGGGTTGCATTAAAATGTCACCCATGAAAGTTTTCCCTTTCCTCTTCCGGCTCTGCTTGCTTGCTTCTCGCCATCACGACTTCCTCTCGACAGGAGATAAATATGATTATGTGCATAGATATTTCATCATTACCATGCCATTATGATTGCGTTATTACCATAAATGTTTGTAAAATAATTTCACCCCCACCCTGACAGATACGAATCTGTCATTTGCAGGGTTGCTGTCATGGTGAAAATCGAATTTCACACTTTGTTGAACTGCATCCATCCATCCATCCACCCGGGAACAAACTAATGGTCCAACCCTGAGTTCGATTGAATGGTGCCGCAATTTGATGCAGTTCTAGCAGCGATTTCGGTCCGCCGGTGCGTGCCGACTCGAGTGCGTAAATAGTCGCGTCAACTATGACCGGTTTTGACACGAGGCCACTGCCAATTTGAGTGCACTTTGCACCATCAGCGGTCGACTGATTAATAGGACTGACGAATGAATTGTTGTCATCAGGAGATCACGTCTCGTTAAATATTTGTCATCGGATTTGGCACTCTCGAACTCGAAACTGAAGTGCCCTCACCGTGATTCCGGTTTTGCTTCGAAATAATTGCGGTTTTTCGGCGCATCAATTAAGCCCTGCGCTATACGGCTAGATCGTTCTGATTTAGGGCTAATTGAATTCCACCTCCAGTTGGTTGGAACGTGTTTGACAGCGTGTGTCAGTTAATCTGGCACTGGAGATGCTGCCAGACCGAAGGGATCAAAGAGACCGATAATTAGCCTCTTTTCGGGGATCCCGGCGATAATAATAACCCCGACCATAATGTAATTATCTGGTCCGAGGGTTTTACGCCATTATCGTGCGGTCGACAGCTAAGAGAAAATGTTTTCTTTCAATTAGTTCAGGCCTGCCACTGCGGTTCTTGTCCTTTTCCGACCGGCAACGCAACGGACAGGCGGCGGAAAATCATAATTATCGGCTGATACTATTATTAGGCCTGCTGCTGGTCGTAGTAGGCGGTGCGCAGCGACACCAGGGCTGGGGAAAACTCTCATTTTCTCGTCACATTATGGCTTTCACTTTGTGTGACAGCTCCCCTTGGCCACCGCCGCGTCACCCGGTGTGGAATTTTGAGTGCTCATTTCCGAAATGATTTCCATCTTCTTGGAACCGATGTAGAACTTTCCGGAACGGGCATGGCAGTTTGACAAATTACACAAAGTATTTGCCGTTCAACATTGGAAATGGGGGACGGAATCGAATTGAATTATCGGCTACAGAGGAGAACGCGTGGTTTTTTTTTTTATATATCTGGAATCAGTGCTATGCAAATATTCACCGTAACGGAGAAAAAGAAAACCAGACGAACATGTTTGCTACATTCCTTAAATTGTCATACCCCTTCCGCATATCTACTGCCGCCTACTGAGCATCGAATTGAACAGAAGTGCAACAGAGAATACCTGCTGCTGCTGCTGCTGTTGGAAATGGGATGAGCAAACAACATTCATTGCTTCACTTTTCCAGCAGCGCCTGCTACGATCCTTCCTACACGCTCTACAAACAACATCCGCATCCGTAGGAGGCGGCGCACGGTGGCAGTGCAGGGTGGACGTGGAATCTGAAATAGAATCCCCAACGACGACGACGACGACGTTTTCCGAAATTGAAATGTCTGGATTTCTGGTTTTTGTGTTGCCCAGGTCTTAGCTACGCTCCGAGTTGTGTTGAGCAGACTTTGCTAATTTAAGAAAGGGTTCTGGTTAGCTTCAACGTCGGTGCAGCAATTTATTGAAATTGAAATACTAAAAGTCAAGTGGTGGATTTTCTCGCAGATAAAGGAGAAAGCTCTTGGCAATGGGTTTCTGCAGAGGTTTAAAAAAAAAATCTGGTGGTACAAGTTAAGGATTGTGTCCGATGCACGATCGCATTATTGACGTAAGACTAGGAAATTGTTTTGGTTTTATAATAATTAAAAGTTATATTTTATAAATTCTTCTCCCAAATCAATTTCATATTCATTTTTTTTTTATTCAATATCATAAAATATAAATTCAATTTTCAAAATTCTAAATTCAGTTCCTATATTACTCAATATTAAGTTTCAATGCACTGATGCAAAATTTTAAATTTTCACTCCACAGTGCTCAAATCGATCCAAATCGGATCCTGATTAGTGTGTGTGTGTGTGTATTCCCTCTAACCCCCACTGGCCAGCAATGTTATTATGGAAGAACTCTCTCTACAATGTCGTATTTATGGTCATTGTAGACAGCTTTAGTCCGGGAGTTAGAAAGTGATAGCTCTATTGCAAATCCAGCAACCCATTTCAGAATGTCTGGAGAGTCACGCCCATTCCGAGGTTACTTTCACTTACAATAAGCCCCGCATGTATACATCACCGTTATCAAATGGATATTGGTATTACATACACGCTTCCAGGTTCGAAAATATTCTTTCCAAACCTGGCACGTATTGAGTTTATGTTTCATAAAATTTTAAACTGTATTTGGACTGGTCTCACCATGTTAATTTGATCCTTCAATCCATGGGTTCCGCAATTTTGATTTTCTCTCAGCTTGGCATATTACTTCGTGATGCACCTTTGTCTTTCAACGAACACAATTTTCTTGCATTGCCATGGTCATCATGGAGGAGGTTCGCGTCTAGTGCTTTCCCCAGGAACAATTCGCGGCCACCAACTACCACCCGTCCAGTCTTGGGCATATCCAGCGAGTCATCTTTCATATTGCTCGCAATCTCCAACACCGGCAAGAGACCAGAAGCCGAGCACTTTTTTTTAGCGGAAAGCTTGCTGATTCACGGCAACATCAGCCACCGAATCACCTCCAAAACTCGCTACGGACACATTATCCACACGTTCCCGGCCTAATTCACCAACCGGACCGATCTCTCAATAGAACTACACGCCGAAAGTGTAGCATCCGAACTCGGAGAACCGGGCCCCGGGAGGCAATGAAAACCGACACTAAGCAATGGAACTGAAACTGCGTTGTATAGTTTGAAGGTTAGATTCAAGGTCAACCGAGTCACTCAAGGCAAACACAGGCAAAACACGATATATCACTAAATGATACTTTATGAACACTTAAAATAAATTTCAGCACACGAATTAACTAAATTAAAACAACAAATGTTTAATTCACCGACGAAAAATACGCAGCAAAAGAAAAACACGTCAGCTTTCAAGCGCGGCTTACTGCGATCCCCTCAAATCCTGATTAGTCTCCCAAAATTTGAACTAGTTTTATAAGAAACACAAACCCTTTGAAGTTTATAAATGGAAATTACTATCGGAAAACCACACTTTTTGTTCATAGTCTTTTTCCTATTGCATTGTTAAAATGTTCTATAGCTATTCTTATGCTAAATTATCTCAGCTACAACTTTGCGGAATAACGTTTATCAGCCAAACGTCAAATTAAATAGTAATTAACCACTTCATTCGAGCAGATAAAATGACGTTTACTACCTCTCGAACTTTGAAATGAAACATTATTATGAGATTTTTTCTTCTAGAACCTCTAGAAAAGTAGCCAACATTTGTGCGTTTCATAAAAAAATAGAAATTAGTTGCTCCAGTTTTGTGAAAACGCTGGTAGAAAGTCACGCCAAAACTGCTTGACAAAGTGGTCAATTAATTGTTTAAGAGATTGATAATCTTATGGCATCATGGAGCAGCTGTTCAGTTGGCAACACTGTATTCTGCAGTATGACATAATTTTTAAAAGCTGAGTGATATGGTGAATTGTTATGTAGATATGAAAAAACAAATTGGTTTTCCTATAGCAATTTCCATATACATTTCAAATGGTTTGTGCCAAATCAGTTTCTTACTAAATGAGTTTAAATTTTAGGAGGTCAACCAGAACCCAATTAGGAACCGTTTGAGCACTGTGGAGCGAAAATGTGAAACTTTGCATCAGTGTTATGTATACTAGGGTGGTTCAACTTAGCAATCGCCCCTGCTCCCCATAGCTCTTTCGATTCGTATTGATGTACCGAATAACTTTGTCCAATTTGAACGAATTTACGATCTGGATTTGCGGAAGAGCTTTAAAATTTGTATAGGAAAATCTATGGGAAACAGACCAAAGCTCAGAGTTGGTTGGAAATGCTACCTAACATGAAGCTTTAGTGTGATAATTTATTAGCTAGAGAATGGTCTTTAGGAGAGGGTAGGTAGATAGTTCCGTTAGAGTACGGCAGTATGAAAATTGAATAGAAGTTGAAAATGAGCGAAGGGCCATTAATGCGACAGTACCATAAGCTGTTAAATTGATTGTGAAAAATTCAAAAATCCGTAAATTTTTATCAAAGCTTGGATTTAGATTGAAGACCTCATATCGATTCGACTATTGTGCAAAAAGTTATTGTTTTTTTTATAAATTATGACCATGTACTCCGCGCATACCTACTGACGTATGCATAAGCTTGTAGGTATGCGCGGAACACTAGGACAACAGTAAAAAAGAATAACTTCTTGCACATAAGTCGAATCGATTTGCGGTCTTCAACGAAGTTGTTCTGTATAGTTTTCTTAATCTAAGACCCAGATTTGGCAAAAATTAAGTGAATTTTGCAATTTTCACAAGTAAATGAATAGTTTTGATCTTTTGCCTCTCAATACGAATCGAAAGAGCTGTGGGAAACCGGAGGTTGTCATCCGCCAGATAAACTTGACCCATCTTGAATGTACACATTACATCAATCTGCAGAATTATGTCTGTCATTTTTTAAACTGAAATTTATTTAAGTTTATTGATTCTGAGCAGCTAATCTAATCCAGCACCAACACAGCCAACTCTTGAAAGCATCATGGAAAATGATTGATATACCTGCATCATTTTGCTTGTCTGTTTGATATATGTTTCACATCGAAGATGCGTCACGCATACCAAAACTCAAGCACCACATGTGAAAAGAAAATGGCATAAGAAGATGTGTTTACCAAAAACTAGTATGCCCTTCCCAAGTAACAATTTTGGTTTTATGAGGGTTCTGTAGACCATGAATTGGACTTCTAGAACGCTTTAAAACCTTGTTAAAACTTGCAATGTTACAATGTTACAATGTTCTTGAACTGTGCAGCATTTAAGGGGCAAGATGATTCAGAAAACATCGGACTAGTTTAAATTGATGATTTAAACAAGCTGCTTCAGAATCCAATAAATGGATGAAACGTGGACATCTCGTACCGTACGTTTTTGGTTTTTGGTAATTATATGATTGATTTGTTGTGATGCTCCATTTTCCTCTGACGTTTGGGACATGAGCACTTACTCTTGACTTATGGCTATTGCGCCATTACTCGCTTTCTGAAAAGAGAAGAGGGAATGGAAATGGAAAGGAAAGGAGAAGGACAAAGGGAAAAGGATTATAAATGTATACTCTATGAACATTAAACATATTTTTGATTTGAAATATAGAATATAAAAATTCATACCGAAGGTGGTCACTCCTGAGTCTTATCACTATTAACAAGTTTTTTTTTATTGAAACATTCGAAAAGGTTTTCATAATGGGGGCTGACAAAATCGGGTCGTTGCTATACATATATATCAAATTCAGAAATGGCATGAAATACTCCTTAAACTTACCAGTAAATTCCATACATATTCTTCTCGTAATTACCTTGGAATCTTCCTTGAACTTCCTTTTAAATTCACCTAACTTTTTTTTAACTCGAAACGCTTTCTAGAAATACCTTGGTATATTTCCTATTAATTTTTCTGAACTATTCCTAAGAAATTCAATTTGAATTGTGCTCCATTATTTTGTTTTTACAATTATCCTCAGATTTTCGTTTTTCTGAATTCCTTTTTCGAATCTTCTTCAGTGAACTTTAAAGGGTGCTAATAAATATCTTTATCTAATCTAATCTAATCTAACACCAACACAGCCAGTTCATGAAAGCATCCTGGAAAATGATAGATATACCTCCATCCTTTTTCTTGTCTATTTGGTATATTTTGTACATCAGAGATGCGCAAAATACATCAAAACGACCAGGCCTACTGTGCAGCATTTAAGGGGCAAGATGATTCAGAAACATCGGGCCTGTTTAAATCAAAGATTGAAACACGATGCTTCAGAATCCAATAAATGGATGAAACGTGGACATCTCGTACCGTACGTTCCGTTGTTATAAATGATTGGTCGTTGGGAGCATCTCATCTAAAAAAAAAGTTAAATGATGCTCCATTTTCTTCGAGTGGTTGGGACATGAGCACTAGCTCTTGTCTTAGCCCTATATGGCTTATGGTTAAAGCGCCATTACTCGCTTTCTGAAAATAAAAGTAGAAAGGTCTGTGCCTAGGAGCACGAACGGAAGCTTGACGTAGGACCGCTAGTGGATGGAATAAATGTGAAGAGCATTTAGTTCTTTTAATTGATCAATTATCTATTATCTCAACTCTTTCCGTTTTTGAATTGTAGGTGTACCAAATTTGTAGTATTTTTTTTTTTCAAAGAGAAACTTGACTAAGAGAATCAATCAAAATCACTTGCACCCCTGCTTCCAAGTTTGGTTACAAGATTACAACTCTGGAGATCATTTTGAGTGGTCGTTGGGGGCTTGTGGTTCTGAATATGGACAAACAAGCACAGACAAATTCTATTCCAAGTCTTTACTGATGTAAGCTTGGTGGCCCTGAAAAGAGCCGTTTTATTGAAGAGGACATCCATGGCCACTTACGCTTGGCGTGTTTAGTGTAGGTGACAGCATCACGGACCTCATTTTCCAGGAACACCTTCAGCACACCTCGTAGATCAGGCCGGAGATACGTTTGACACCACCACGGTGAGCCAGACGACCGATGGCGGTTATCTCGAAGAACTTTGCGATGAAGCTTGGCGCCTCCTTTACCAGACCTGTTCCTCCTTTGCCACGACCAGTCAATTGTTGCTTGTTAGGTTAAAGGAGTGGACTAGCCACCACCTTCCTACTGCTGCTATTGATGTTCACCACGCCGTCCGAAGCGAAAATGAGCTAATGCCATACAGCAGCGCTCTTTTTTTTATCTTTTCAGGTTAAAGCAGAATGATGTGCAACCAAGTGGTATAAAAGCTACAAAGACTCCTCCCATTATGAGTAGTTTGCTATCAAGTAGCGACACTGACTCTTTTACTTTTGCGTACATGGCGAATGAGAACGACCCAAATTTGAGTTTAGTTCACTCATAATCGCCAAAAAGTGCAGGAGCTCAGCGATGAGTAAATTTGTCTCATGGTTTCCTGAAAAAATCTGCCAGAAAATGAGGAAATTGACGAAAATTTTATTCAGTCTTGGAGTAGTACCAATAGACTGAGTGAATCCAATCTTTACTTTTCTCAAATTCGGGAATTTGTCCCTGGAAAATCCTGGAAAAACCTGGGAAAACATGAGGCAAATTTACTCATTGTTGATTTCGTGCACTTTATTTCTTATTTCTGAGATAACTAAACTCAAACTTGGGTCGTTCTCATTTGCCGTGATATCACCTTGAAAGACATCGGTGCCGGTAGTTAGCGTGATTACCTCTCACCCCAGCAGGCCTGGGTCCAATCTCAGTCGGCGCCACCGGCATGTTCTAAGGCATAACATCTCTGATCACGCCGTAAAGCCGTTGGTCCCCGGTTGAGTTGATGTGTCGATTGGTAGGGTCCAGGTGTGGGAGCTGCCTCCCTGGCGTCGGTAGCATTGGAGCTCAGCATGGAAAACAAATCTCGCGTCACTTTTCAATAGGTCCTATCTACATTAATCGATTCTCTTCCTCGACACTCTCTTTCGTAAATAACTCGGCTTCACAAATGTTTTCTGCAGTCTTCGTCGAATTAGATGCTGGATTGTTGCTTCTTCCATCAAAAATATCCGGCCGTAGCGATTCAAAGTTGATCAAGGTTGATCAAAATAATTTGTACCCCTGCTTCCAGTTTGATTACATTAGCATTTTGTGTGATCGTTGGTTCTGAATATGGACAAACAGGCAGATGAATTATATTACTACTTCTGAATATGGTGATGAGTGTGCAAAATAATACGCAATTCCATCCTCCCTATTGGCACGCGCCCAAGGATCGAAGGCGAATACCACTTCGATTTATTTCGTCTACTTACTACTCTCTGATGACTGTGCTGGGGAAGCAGCATATGCATGTACGTAATTGGTGGATTTGTTAGTAAATTCGACGCATTTGGATAATGCTGGACATTTACCAGTTGTTCAATAGTTTCTTGTTTAAAATCAACATTCTGAAGCATTGTTATCGATCCGTAGCCATATTTCTGATCGATTGGTGATAAAATTATTGAAATTGGACCAGAGGCAGCTAAGTTATTAACGTTCAAAATCTTTCTTAATTTGTTACATGTTCCATTTTCGGTTTTCACAAAGTGTACCCCCATATAGAAATCAAAGACGTAGTCCTACGTCAAAAAATGGAATAAAAGGCCGTAAGAGAAAGGAAAAGGAGAAAGGAACCCAAGTTATATCTTCCCTTGTGTAAAAACTGAAAAAACGGGTCTCTAATCAATCTACAGGAAAAGTTTGCTAATACTCACAATGACTCGTGAACTTTTCCTTTTATGTGCCTATATTTACCGTGACTAGGGATAGGAAAGGAATTGTTGATGTAGTACTTACTCAACAAGAGGCCACCGAGTTGGAGTATTGGGTACGGTATTAGGTCAGGATACGCCTCATCCAGGCGATACAACCAAAAGCATATGATTGTTTTTTTTTAGGAATTTGATAATAAACCCACGATCTTATGCACAGTAAGCAAACACTTAGTTTTCTTAGTACTGTATTTATGAAATTTATATGGAACATAATGTTACGAACTAAATAAATAAAAAAAGGAAGGATCTCACCCGAATAATCCTTGAAGCTACCGAATACAATTCAGAAAAATTTCTTGGATCTTGATTAAGGAAAACCGCTACTCGTTGCCAGCCGTCGGAAAGATATGCATCAAATGCAACAGTCCGGCATCTCTCGGTATCACTATAAGTCTGCTGGATTCACACCATCGTGATCATCTTGGGATCTTCTTTGTCCATCAGCGAAGACAGCTCCCAATAAACACTGCTCCTGGATCTTCCTGTTTTTCTTTTTCTTTTTCACTTATCATCTGCCATGGCCTGATCTATCCAATCCCGTCCATGAGATTTTGAACAATTAAACAATCGGAAGTTTGTTAACATGATTAAAACGGTTAGAATCACCAAATGAGAATCAGCAGCAAAATTAAAAACGTGTCAACTTTGCAGCGCGACCTACTTCGATCTCTCAAAGGGTGTTAATAAATATCTTTGAATCCATAAAATTCATCTGGTATCCTCCTCACGATTCAACTACAAGTCTCTTCAGAAGCACCTAGAAATTCAATTCAGAACTTCCTTTCTTCTCCCCAGATGTACCTTGGAATTCACATCATAATTTATCACGACTATACCTGAAAATTATCTTGGAGTTATGGACAGAGCTCCATCAATTTTTTTCAAAGATATATTAGAAATCCGCCTCGGCGTTTCCTTTGATTTAATATTTTAAATTTACCTTGCATTTTCATATGTTTTCTCGGCAGACTGCTTTAGAAAATCTTTAATTGTTAGATCCCTGATTTTTTTTTTTCAAATTCCAAAGCCTTGAAAAATGTTCAGGGTGATATCTTGGATGTTGATTTTTATTCCAAGATCACCAATTTTTAATATTTTCTCAGTCCGAGATTGATTTTTTTTGTAATACATATAGGGGAAATGGATGTAATGTCGGCTTAAATGCCCCTTATTTAGGCCCATACATAAATTCAGCAATCGACTAAATTTTCAATAGCGACCAAAAGTATCCATTAGTACCGTCCCAATGACGCGTTAATCTAGAGAAAACTGATAAATAGGGGAATTTACGTATTCTCGGCAACCTAAGCAGCGACCTTCTTTCTATAGCCTTTTTCTCTAAGGAACGCACACATATGCAGTATTGGTTTGTGTGCAATCTTTTGCTGCCAGCTGCTCTAACAATTTCAGTCGAAAGAATTGTTAAAAACTGTTTTGAAACGCATTTATAAAGCTCCAATCTTCTCTAGTGAGAGCGAGTATTGTCGGCAACCAGTTTTTCTTCGGCAACCGTTCCATTTGAACTGCATGTAAATCTGCTGTTCTATTATCGGCAACTCGAAATCAGCTACAATTTGTAGTGCGTGTGTTGCATTTCACGAAAACCTTGCTAGATTGCTTTTTCTCAGTGGTAAAAAATGTAGTCAAATTGAAGCTGAAAGCATAAAGAATCGTTTGCATGCATTCAGCGAAGTGTTTTCGTAAGAAAATCCAGTGAAAATAGTGTTTCAATTTGTGTTGCCGAAAATAGTCTGTCATGCCGAAGTTGTCATTTCCCCAAGATGATTTTTAGCGATGGGCCCAATCTTAGATCCATAGGCCAACATTAGAGCCATGTCCCCTATTTCGAAAATTGGAAACATTCCTAAATCCCAAATTTACTGAATACTTTCGTTTCTTGCTGACCATAAACAAGCGGGAAATGTTTGAGATTCACCCAGGAAAAACCGAAAATTTTAAAATGAAAATTCACTGGCCACCCAGACGGTGTCTCTAAAGGAAAGCCCTATTCAAAAAATCAGTATCACTGCAACACCCACCAAACCAAAGATTTTTTTCCAATAAGTTTATTTGTTGGGCTCATTTGTCCAAAAGGACTCCACGGAGTCAAGCACAGTTCAGTAATTTTATAATCGCTGTAGAATTACATGTTCTATTTCATTTTAAACTCACAATAGAACCGATCACTGCTTGTTTGGGACTGTCCAGATACCACGTAGACAGGAAGAGGTTCGCGAATGTTCATGATCCATACATCTTGTTTTTAATGTATATGGATGTTTGCCCACGCAGCTGCAGGGATTCTAAAACTTCTCAAAAAGTATGCAAGTCTAATGCGGACAGCCCCTTTACACAATACATATGTATGAACAGGACTTCATCAGTACATTTTCTCCCCAGCATTTTGCGCCAATGTATTCTAAGTAAATTCTAATACACCAACAGCCATATCCGATCTTCAAAGAATTTCCTGGTTATATAATAAATTTAATTATATGTTGTTTGGATTGTAACGAAAGTGCAGAAACCAAAATACTCGAGTTGGCACAAATGGGAAAGCACCGCTTTAAAATTTGCAAATATTGTAGAATGAAATCTGCAGACGATTTTTGATTTAATTTCCATCCTACTAAGCACAACTCGCGCTTTGCCTCTTTTTTAAAGGGTTTGAAAAAAAAAACGGAATGTTTGCTTGTATCTTTCACGTTACAATAGTCAAGAGAATTTTAGTGGCAATCAGTATGCTAAACTTTTTTTCTGTTTGGAAATTGTAACATGATTACACACAGAGAATTTATTATGCTATGGGATATTCAGATACAAATAATTATTTTTTTATTAGAAAAATATTATGTGCATTCCTAATATAAACTATGTGAACACTTTTTTCAGTTTTTTTTCAACTGTGAATGAGGCGAATAGGGGAAGCCAGGACGTTCATTTGTAGCCATTTTGAACCTTGAGACTAGTACTACATAAAAGTTAAATAATTATTCGTTCGACTTACCACATTTTGGAGAACGAACGTTAGTAACAATTTGCAATTCATTTCATTTAACGGAGAACCCCAAGCGCAAACTCCCTGATCACTAGGACAAAATTAAGAGAATAATTTTTGTACAGTGCTAAGGGGTGATTAAAATAAAACGTCCATATTTGTTTCGATATAGCACCTACCACCCCCCCTCCCCCTCATTTTGTCACGCATTTTTCTGTATCTATTACAGGTGCTGTCACAAACTCTTGAGCACACCCCCTTCAAGAGTGAACGTATTTTTTTAATTACCCCCTAATTGATCTGAGACCAGGGCTCTACATTTTCGAAGTTCTAAAATGAACTCCAGTTTTGTTTCTTTCATGCAACGTGTTTAACGCATCACCTCTCTAACGCCCAACTGGACTATCAGCATGAAACGCAAATGAAAAAGAAGCACGCTTAGAACGCAAGGCTGGCTGTAGATTTTCCCGTCGTTGCTTTGCTCACCCCTTGCAGTGGCTTCATTCCCTTTCACCGACACTCTATAACCGTTCTTTCAATTTGTTTCATATGCGTTATGTCCCGTTTTCGTATGTTTTTTTTTTTTCAAGAAATATGGGGATGAAAAATAAATTAATCATATTACGTATAGTTCTCAAGTGAAATTTTACAGTCATCTCAACAGCTAAACGTTTGGTAAACAGTTCGGTAATTTTTCACAGATTTCCTGTAATTTTTCACCGAATATCTGTGAAAAATCACAGGAAATCTGTGAAAAATCACCGAATTGTTTACCGAACGTTCAGCTGTTGAGATTTCTGTAAAATTTCACAAATTTCGGTAAAATTATCTCAGTGTGTATACAGTACTGGACAAAATAGATCATACACCCATATAATTTTTCTTTGGAGCTCGATATATCAGGTAGATTCAAACATACAATAATGGTTCGTTCTGCAATACTTCTGTATGTTTTTCGCTAGAACTGTGCAGGTATAGAATATTCAATATATTGTACGAGGGGGGCGACACATCTAAATCTCAAGTTTAGATGCTCAACAAATCTCACACTAGCGAATCAATCTTCGAAAAATCTCAGGATATCTTCAGAATCGTCATCAATCTTCTTTCTATCTACTCAGCGTGCGTGCAGCTACCAACAGCAAAACACAAACTTTTCTGCATCGTAGATAGAGTCGTCCCCCTCGCTATTGTTTGACTTTCTCAATCATCATTTATAAGTTGTAAAAGGAGAATTTCGAGTTGGACAAAATAAATCATACGCCTGATTTCTTATTGAAAATTCTTGTTTAATTCAACTTTCAACTTACATTTTAACACTCTCAGTATTTGGTATGACCACCCTTTGCTTGCAACACTGCTTCCGCCCGTCTTGGCATACTTTCGACGAGGTTTTGTAGATATCCTGAATCGATATTCTCCCACGCTGCTTCAAGTGCTTCAAAATAAACGTTTTTGTTGGAAACCGATGCTTTATCCACTTCGTTGTCCAAGTAAGACCACAAATTCTCATTTGGGTTGAGATCGGGAGATTGGGGAGGCCATTCCAGCGTTTTGATCCGATTTGATTTGAAAAATGCCGTTGTTTTCTTCGCTGTGTGCTTTGGGTCATTATCTTGTTGGAAAATGTAATTGGATTCCAGGCCAGTTTTCAGTAGCGAAACTTCCAGATTTTCTCTTAACAAGTCAATGTACACATCTGCTGTCATTATTCCCTTTATATGAGCCAAGCTTCCAACACCAGACCACGCAATGCTCCCCATACCATTATATTTCCGCCTCCGTGTTTAACCGTCTTTTGAATGTATAGTTCCTTAAGGGCGTCACCGGAACCTCGCCAAACCCTTGATCGCCTTTTCTGTCCAAATAACTCAAATTTGCTCTCATCCGTCCACAGAACTCGTTTCCAGAAGTCATTCCGGCGTACTTTTTAGCAAATTCCAGTCGCTTCCGTTGGTTCCGCTTGTTGATAAAAGGACGCTTCGATGCCAAACAGCTTTTCAAACCTCATTAAATCTCATTAAGTCGCCGGCGAACAGTACGTCGACTTACATTGAGATCCATCGATTCCACAACATGCCTCGACGAATACTTCGGATTCTGCTTAGCCATTCGAACAATTCTGATGTCATCACGATTACTTGTCGCACGATGACGTCCTTGTCCGGATAAATTCCTCACCATTCCTCGTGTTTCGTACTTTTTCCATATGTGCTGAACAGCTCCAACTGAGATCGAGGAATTTTCGTCAAATTTCCGAAAAGAAATTCCGAAATCTGCTTTCCCGACATTTTTTACTTTTCAAATGACGCAAACAAAACACAATGGTGCGATGCGCACGCTTCCCGGAACAAGAACTGTCAAATTTTACGCCGTGATGCCAAATCTTCAGATTTTGTTTTTATTCGATGGCTAAAAAATAAAATCTATGTATGATTTATTTTGTCCAAGCACAAAAGTGAGCATATATTTATTTAAATTTGAAGCAAAAATAGCAGAATATAACAATTTTCATTCAGGTAATTGAATGCACCATGAGAAATACTTCAACTTTTCTGAATATACTGCTGAAATTGCGTGCAAAATAGCCACAATATGATGTAATGTACTTTTTTGGGTTGTGCGTATGATTTATGTTGTCCAGAACTGTACTTCCATTTTCTATCAAAAGCGCCATGAAACCTCGGTTGATGTGTTTAATGAAAGACGAAACCATCAAAGTCGAGCGCTCTTTCACTTGTTCGCATCACCGAAACTTGAAACATAGACGAGTGAAGCGATCGGAGAAAGAGAGACAAACGATTGTTAAAGACGCCGACTGAGGTTTTGGAATACTGCGAAGCTTTCGACTTCAACGGGAAAAGAAAGCTAGCAGTCTATTTGTCGTACCGATTTTTTCGATTAAAGCTGATATTGTGATAAGAAAGTGATCTAACAGTTATTCTTAAATTTTTGAAAATTAGCTGCACGGGCCCAAATCTGATAGATACATTTATGAAGTATGCCTGTTATGCCTGGGGGTCACATTAAAAAAAAAATCAAAATTCATATATGTAACGGAAAATCCCAAACACGGACGTAGCGATAGAGCGCAAACCGAACACACGACACAATGCGCATGCTCACATAAGCGAGCTCACCGCTCGGTTGACCGCTCACCATTTCACCAATGAATAGAAGGGAAGAGAAAATCAGCGGTAATAAAATAGCTTGCCAAATCGTTTTCTTCGTCATTTACTTTCGAGCAACGGACGGATAAGCGTCGGACACGACGTATGAGTGAAACAGCACGCATCGCACCAATAGCCAATCGACTTGCACTGGTGTGAAAGAGTCAAGTAGCGCTAGTTGTTCTTTCACAACAATCCAATTCAATGCTAGTCGGAGCACGTCTTGGTCTGGTGTGAATATACTTGCAACTAGGAACGCTCTGACGAAAAATACTCCAAAAGGGTGGGGCCTAATTAGCTATTCTGCAAGTATAAAACAGACTGTAATTCAGTGAACGTGATCAGTTGCAATTCCATTAGCTGTGGGGACAGACGTCACAACTAATTTGAAGGACCCAGAAAGTGGACGCGGACATCGGAATGAGAAGCATTATCAACGGCAACTACATGCTTTGAACGTTACACAGCTGAGTTTGACTACAATGATCACCTACGTAATACTGCTGCCAGACAACTGAACACACTGTCTCTGGAGATACCCAAGTACACCAGTTTGTTCACTTCGATCCAAAATGGCAGTTTCATTTGCGACGGAGATGGTCACCACAAATTTGGCAGGACCCTGCAGGACGCGGACATCGGTGGCTCTCTGAGTAGCTTCACCATCTTTCGGACGTTCCACTGCAGTCGTTCCGTTAGGCCGACTACAACATTGATCACCTGTAGCATTTCAACCGCTGTGCAATGGTGTAAGCACGCCATTCCGAAAGTAACAGTATGCAAATCTCTTGGATCCCAAATGGCCCTTTTCAGGGCCACTAAATTTCTACGCTATAGAATTTATTTTAAGATCGCTAGATGGCGGGTAAAACAGGTTCACAAAATTAAAATATTTTTGAACCATGGAGAGAAATAACAGCAAGAATCATCAATCAGTGTCAATAGCAGTGTTCGGAAAATCACTAGCAGCTTTGGGTCATTGAGTATCGATTAATTAAAAGAACTAAAGGCTCAACATATTTGTTCCTTCCAGTAGCGGTCCTACGCCAATATTCCGTTCGTGCCCCTAAGCACAGACCCTTATACTTTTTTTTATATAAATATTTTTGGGCTTGATTGGCTGCGTGTGAATGAAGTTTGATCAATTTTAGGAAATCGCCTTTTTTCCAATAAAATTAATATTTTTTATATCTACAATGATCAAAATTCTATGAATGTTTGCTCATTTGAAGAATTTTATATGCCGCAAATTTTACTATGATCCGTTTACTACGAAAAAAATAGTTCCAACTTGATCGATTTGACTAAAACTGCTCAAACGTCTTACAGACTCAGCCAGTCAAGCCAAAAGCTATAAGTCAATACATTTCTTATTTACTAAAATCGAATATTCTCGAAATATATCTTTTAATAGTGTTTCAAAAAAATGGACCACTTTCTTGAGTTACTGTAGGTTGGGCAAACTATGCAGAACAACTTTGTCCAAGACCGTAAATCTATTTAAAAACTGTTTGCAAAAAAAAAATATTGTTTTTTTTTAATGTTGTCCTAGTGCTCCGGCTATATACCTGTAGTACTCCGCCTATGTACGCCTGGCATACATGAGATCAGCGAGCATGCGCTGAGGGTGCCCCATCAATTTTAGAATTCTAAATTGATAATATCGTTCGTTCTTCAAAATGTGGTTGGTCGCACGAATAACTTTTTTACATATAAAGACAAAAATGACTTTAGAATGCTCAGTGTATCACGATCTAATATTTGCAGCAGAGAAAAACTCATGATCCAAATTACGAAAAGCTTCAATTCCACTTCCCAAAATTTAAGGAATCAAATAAACCAGAGGAGCAACCATTTGTTTTCCCTTGGTTGAATTCCAGTTCGGAAAGCAGTTCACTGCTGAAACGATAACAATAACAATGGTCGATGGCAGGGGGCCAGCGGAATCAGACAAAAACAAACGCACTAATTTTTTTTTTTGGTTCTGTCAAAGCCGAGAAGTAGTGGGCCATGAAGTAATTCGCTTGGGGTGCTGGCTGCCGCAGAGAAAATTGGTGAAACGTTGCCCCTGTTGGTATGCAAAGCACACACATCAAGAGAACCGACGGCAAATTGAGCCACTGGAAATTCATGGTACATTTCATTTAATGGTTCGGTTCAGTTTTAATTTTGTGCTTTGTGTCTGCGGGGGCAATTGTTTGAAAGTTCTAATTTGAATTTACAGCACTCAGACACTGCATTCTGAGGGTAAACATTATGGGGGTCAGAAGTGTTGCGAACTCTTTCTCTAGACCCGTAAAATATGCAGTCGAAGTAACTAGATATCCATTTGCTGGAGTCCCATTTTTATGGGTCATATTTCTGTGGGCAAAAACCGACCACAACTGAATTCAAATCCTCGCACTTGGAAATGGCATAAGCGAACTGAAAAGGTTCCAAACGAGTGGGAGAGTAAGAAAATAGTATACTGCTATCTCTCTGTGTCAGATGGAACGATTCTCGTCCATATATCTTTTATTGCTTGTAGGCAACATCGAACCATCCCCAGTGGAACAATCGAAAGAAATATAGCAACGATCATAATAAAAATGTAGATATTTTTCACTTTATGCATACGATCTTCGCTGTGCGATTATTTACGACCATTTTTTTCAAATTATTACCTTTCAATATTGCTCCACTAAGTGTTTCTCCAGTGGGCAGTAGGCTATGAAAATGTATGGCAAGGCAATTTCCACTTATTTCCCACCGATCAAGCGAACGAATCCAATCAAACAAATGTGCGACATATTGTGGAAACAAATCAAACACTAGTTCTCTCGCCAAACTGCCGCCCGTTCCCCGGAATCCAATTGTAGAAAATTGATAAATTACATCCAACCAAACGACAAACAAGCTACAGTGTGTCTGTATATTTACTCCGCTTTATTACAACTAAACATTTGTCCATCCCCGATGCATCGACCACACCACGCCAACCGACCAACCGGAATAGATCTCCCACAGTCACATACGGAACGACGGATGAACTGACAGACCCGGTCAGATAGATGAAGAGAATTGAATCTTTCCGTTCCAGTCTATCCATTGCACAACAGCAGCGGCTAGGGTTACCATAAAGAGAGAGAGAGAGATAGATCCTCTCTGTGAAAGCGATATCCAACGCTAATCCATCGCCTACTACTGTGTGACGAACGACGACGACGACGTTTACGGATGGAATCAAGTGGAGTCAACAAACATCCAGCCATCCATCCATCCAAGCAAACTGGCAAGCAACCACCCGAAAGGGCAGTCAGATTCGAAAGTAAATAAACATCTATCTGGTGTGCGCTCACTGCCAGTCAGTCGGCATCTAGGGGGAATGGTGTAAAACGCGCCCAGCGCGGTGATGGGACCGACAGAAACATTTCATCCATTATTATTGGTGAAATTTCATATAAATTACTGCTCCAAAGTACATGAAACAAGAACGATGTTCATATTACACCCAGTTACCCTCTGTTGTCTTTGGGCATTCCCAGCGCAATCCTCATCGGCAAAGACCCCAAGAGATGCTCTTTTCCTGTTCGTCGCAACTGCCTATCTTTTCTTATCCTCCCCCCCCCCCCCCCCTCCGCTACAGGAACATAAAGAGAGGCACAGCTAGGCATAAGAAGGCATATCAAGTTCCAACGTGGGTAATCGATCCGTCCTGTGTGTGTATCTTCAAAGAACGGGGCAACGACAACGTCAGAATCGAAGTTAAGCAGCAGAGAGCAATTTCAAACGACCGGGCGGTGGCTGTGAAAAAACCGCAACCAGAGAATTGCGATTTTGCCTTTCGTTTGCGAAAATTGCGACTCGTTTAGAGAGATCCAGCCAGCATCCCACAGGCCGGGCAGACTTCATCGGGGTGTATCTCATTCCGTTGGGTGTATTGCGTATTTATATGTTGTATTTACTCGTATGCCGTACGTTCACATATTATATCAACCGGAGGAGATGAACTTTCGTGTTAATTTTTTGGCTTGCAGCGGGATGTTGAGGATAGGGTTGCAAGAATTGGTTTAAAAAATATCTGATAGTAATCGTGGATCTTTCTTTCTATTTCAGGTGAGTGGCGTCAGAAGTTTTTGAGTTGAAAATTGGTAAGAAATTAAGTATGAATCATTAGATAAAATCGACGACTGGCAACTTTGGCAAAATCCAAGCGACAGATACAGCAGCGCTGCGCTTGAGCGAAGGTGGAAAAACGCATAGACAAAATGCGCAAATTCACAAACCTTTTTTCAAAGGTTGTAATCTTTGCTATCAAATTTGTTCGAAGCATGAGCTCTCTCTTCAGAATATCCTTGAAGTTATCCTTAGTTTAAGCGAAATTCTTTTGAAAATTCATCTTATAAGTTCATCCAAGATTACGACCCCGACCACGAGCTAACTTCAATTAGTACAATTCTATTAGTCTTGAATATGTTTCTTTGAATGTAACGACATATTTTTCACGTTCTCAAGATATCTAAAAGAATTGCTGAATACAAACTCTTTCACTTTCTAAATTCGACCAATTCAGACTCAATATCCTTTGATCTAGCACCCTTCAAACCAATGTAATGATTCTGTAGCTTTAAATTTGTCTTAAATCAAGTTCCTAAATACTTTGGAAAATTTTCGTGATCTCAAACTTCAACACATTATTAACATTCTGGAGCTCAGAAAATTTCTTGTTATTTTGAAGGAGAACTGTTTTACAGGAACAAAATTTTCAAGATTCTGCTCATTTATAATATTTTACTGAATAATAGAAATAGGGATCTTGTCTTAGATTTGTTTCACCGTCCATGATAGTACATGCTGATTTTCCATACAGAAGACTAGCATACAACTTCGAGATCGCAGTAGGCCACGCTTGAAAACTGACGTGTTTTTCTTTTGCTGCGTATTTTTCGTCAGCGAATTAAGCTTTTTTTGCCTTGAATTTGTTAATTTGTGTGCTGAAATTTAGTTTCAAGTGTTCATAAAGTTATCAGTTAGTGATATATCGTGTTTTTTCCTGTGTTGAGGCGTCCAGTTTTGAAGCCAAATTAGAATAAAAAAGAGAAGAATGTAGCAAGTGAAAAATAGAAACATGCAGTGACAAAAGAAAGAAGCAAGAAAAAAAGGTCCGCCTTGAGTGCTTCGGTTGACCTTGAATTTAACCTCCAAAATCTACGTCGCAGCTTCAGTTCAATTGTTTGGTGCCGGTTTAATTGCCGCCCGGGAGCCCGGTTCTCCGAGTTCGGATGCCACACTTTCGGCGCGTAGTTCTATTGAGAGATTCGTCACCGTGGACGAGTTTTAATCCGGTCCGATTGGTGAATTAGTCCGGGAAAGTGCTGATAATGTGTTCGGAACTACGTAACCCATGGATTGGGGGATCAAATTAACATGGTGAGACCAGTCCAAATACTTTTTACAATAAAAAAAACATAAACTAAATTCGCGCCAGGATTCAAAAGAACATTTTGAAGCTGGAAGTGTGTGTGTAATGCTAATATCCAATTGATAGAGGTAATACATACATGCGGGGCTTATTGTAAGTGAAAGTAACCTCGGAATTGGCGTGACTCTCCAGACATTTGATATGGGTTGCCGGATCTGCAATAGAGCTATCACCGTCTAACTCCCGGACTAAAGCTGTCAACAATGACCATAAATGCGACATTGTAGAGAGAGTTCTTCCATAATAACACTGCCGGTGGGGGTTAGAGGGAATACACACACACACACACACACACACACACACACACACACACACACACACACACACACACACACACACACACACACACACACACACACACACACACACACACACACACACACACACACACACACACACACACACACACACACACACACACACACACACACACACACACACACTCACACACACACACACACACACACACAGACACACACACACACACACACACACACACACACACACACACACACACACACACACACACACACACACATGCGGCCGTTTTCAGACTCCGTTTCGGTTTTTTCTACTTCTTAAACGTCTCTAGACCATGTATTGCCTTGGCATGTTTTTAACCAAATCTCTAACAGAAGCAGTGTTGTGAAAATATTAAAAAATCAAATCTCACCAATGCCCAAGATCACGCTTGATTTTCGTAGACAAAACTCAACAAGCATACAGCTGCGGTTGATTTGGCAAGCTGTGATATCGCAGCTCGGAATATCCAGCTAATAAAACTCACCAGCTGCAAATCTCCACAAACTGTGGTGAGATTGAGTTTCATGATTTTTGCTTAACTCCCGAACGCAACCGAAACTTCCATAACGGCTTGCAGCAGTCACTTCGCGTCTGCCATCGGTGAAGATTAAAAAAAGATAGCAAATTATACTTTCTCTTTCTATGAAAACGATGTGCAACGGAATCAGTTTTGCTTCGAGTCAACTCTCAGCTTGATTTTTGCGCGTTGTGAATAGTCTCCCAATATCAAAGGAGCTTGTAAAATCAATATCAAGCATGATATTTTGTTTCAATAGCACGCGTGATATTGAGAGCGTATGAGAGCGGAAAAATATCATTTGATTGATGATATTGCCAACACTGAACAGATTTTGGTGTGGCAATGTCCTTACCAGTGCTGTCATGGTAAATTTGAAGTTGGTTTTTCACACTCACTTTCCTCGAAAGTCTATACTATTCTGAAGTCTCCGATGATTCTCTGATTTGAGCTGCTTGTTTAAACATCAATATTCACCTTTAATATTCCTTGAATTTCTCAGAACTTTAGAAAAGGTCCCGGAATTTTCCTAAAGTTAATTGCCTTGAAAATTTTTGATCTATTCTGGAGTTCCTCCATTTTCCCTGAAGTTTTTGAATAAATTTCCAAGAACTCCTCTGGACTAACCACAAGTTTTTTTTTGTATTATAGTCATTTTAGCACATTTAATGGAAAGCTATCCATTACACCGGGCGCATCCCCTATACTTGAAATTTTCGTTCTTTCATGATAAAGTTCCCTGTTCAAGAAGTTCAAGGAACTTCTCTAATATTCATTCAATTTTCCTTAGCATTCTTCCTGATTTTTTTTGTTATTTGTTGAAATTCTCTGAATTTTTCATAATTCATTTGAAACATCCCTGAAAATAATGAACCTGCCAAAAAACTTCAAATCTCGAAATGTATCTGAAGTTTTTGGAAATTTCCCTGATTTTCTCGAACCTTCTGAACAATTTCTGCAATTTGTTTGAAATTAATTGAACTGTCCTGAAGTACCCAAGTAACAATTCAAGCTGAACAGTAAGAACAGAAGCTGATTATTGGTTGATTTAAGGTGTACAAAGCTGATTAACATCAGGCTGAACATATCGTTGATTAGTAGTGCATGAAGCGAATTGTATCCCCATAATCCAACCTCAATAAGTTAGCTGATCTAAAGATTTAACAAGCCTTACTTAAGCTTAACTAAACATCACAAATCAGCAAAGCGCTACACATATATTGATAGCTTGATTTGTTAAATGTCTGCGTCACTCGTTGTATTTCCGGCAATTTAGTTCTTCTAAATTCACTGCCTACTTTTCTGCAGCAGTAGAGACAAGGAAAAGGAGATTTTTAGGAATAGCTCCAGGTAGATGTGGGCTGCGATGACGTCGGAAGTATTAACATTTGTATTCCTGTATTTTGTCTGTTATATTGCACTAAAGTTTCAGACTGCATTCCAAAAATATTACTCAATTATAGAACTAAAATAACATCCAAATGACCACCGAAATAAATCCACGTTGTGTTAGCTGCACTAGAAAATGAGAGGAATGTTTTACTGTCACCAGTTGTAGTTTACAATTCTGCATTGCTGTATAATACTCTTCCGGTTGCTGTTATTCAACTTAAATTTGACGTGCTTCAAGTTAATGATCATACCTTTTGCCACACAAATGCTTAAATGGTCCAGTAGGTATAGTTTACGCCTGTGAATCAGCAACTGCCGGTTCGAATCCCGAAATGCAAAGGTAATTTTTAGACTTATATTAACAATATAAATATGTAAGTCAAATTAGTCAGCAAAAAACAAAAAACAAAAAAAAAGATAAAGCAGTGCCATATAAATGCATGCAATTTGAAATAAAACTAGAAGTCTGAACAAGGGTTGGAAAAGACTGTTATTTAATGCCTTAAAAAGCTTAAATTGTATATTACTGTTAAGCTTTTGACTGATTAAAATCACCAGATTTAGATGTTTAAAGGCTGAACAAAGGTTAACGTGGTCTATGCGCAACAATTATTCAATCTAAGGCTGAATTAAAATCGATTAAACAACACTTGTTAAGCATTAAATTGTTACCTGGGTACTTTGATCTGTTCTGATGATCTCGAAGCTGACTCAAAGTCCTCACAATTATCCTGAAGTTCTTGATACTGGTCTGAAATAAATGGAGCTGTCCAAAAAAATCTTTGAACTTCCCTGATAATCTCTGGACTTCTGTGAAGTTCCCGAAATATATTTGAAGTTTTCTAACAAACTTCCCTAAAAGTATTAGAAAGATTCTGGAAATTTTACTGAAATTCATGAAATTGTCCTGAATTTCTCCAAACTAACAGATCTTAAAACTTCTTAAAAAAGACTGCTCTCAAGATCTTTGGAATGTCTTTAGAGTGCCCACAATTTCTCAGAAGTTCTCTGGACTTTAGACCCCACTGTAGTTCTCTGGATATCCCTGAAGTTCTGAGAACTTCTAAAAAGTTTACGAAACTTCCCCGAAGTCCCCGGAATTTCCTTTTAAAGTTCCTAAAATATTGTGGACCGACTTGAAGTTTTCTAACATTGTCTAAATCTTTTGATGATGTTCCTGGAATTGCCCAGAAATTAATTAAACTGTCCTGAAGATCTCGAAACGTCCTGACGTTCTCTGTACTTCTGTTGAATTCTCGGAAATTCTTCGGAGTTTCCTAATTATCTCATAAGTTTTCTAAACTTCCCCAAATTTCTTTGGAGAGCAGTTCCACGCGTTCGGAAAAAAACTTGACCTTCTCCGATTTGCATGAAACTTTGCATAATTGTTTCATGGGCAAAGATTCACATTTTTGTTACAATTTGGCGTTTTCGGATCTAAAAAAAAGCAATATGGCGTCTTTGAAAATATTCTAAAAATTGTAGCACGTAAAAGGCATTTCAGAAAAAATATACAAATAAATGTTTTTACTCATTTAACGTAAAAATAAAAAAAAAAGAAATAAGTGAAAACCAATAAATCTCTAAATGTGCCCGATTTAAAAAAAAAACATGTTGAGAAGAGCATATGAAAAAGGCAAGCTCATGGAATGTTTAAAATTATTGACACTTTAAAATTGTCAAAAAGCGTAGAACTGAAATTTTTGGCCAAGCTTATGATCATTTTGTTAAAACATTGTTTCATGTAATTAATACTCAGAAAATAATAGTAAAATAATGTTGTCAATAAGTACAAAAAAAGAATTCGAACAAAAAGTTCGAAATGTTTTCCATTTTTTCAGATTTTACGTGTTCAGATTGTGACAATGTAAAAAGTTTGAATCTTTCGTATTTTTTTTTATTTCACAGTCGTATGAGATTTTTTTGGTTTTAAACATTTTTTTAAATTTTAACTTTAACCTTCCTAGTGCATTAAGGTCTGTTTTGAACCCGGCGTCACTATAAAAAAGCTGTAACTTTGTATCGAAATACTTTCGGAAATGAACATTTTGCTGTCAAAGAAGCTTTCAATGACCTCTAGGAGTGGCGCTACAAAAAAGTGACACATTTTTTTCCTTGATTTGTTTTCCGAACTGAGTACCAATGCTACCGACGCCAGGGAGGCAACTATCTACTCATGAACCGAGGATCAACGACTTTACTTTCCTTCCGACGGAAGGCGTGATCATAAATTTTATGCCTCAGAACATCCCGGCGGCGCCGACTGGGAGTGAACCTAGACCTTTTAGGGTGAGAGGCAATCACGCTTACCACTACACCACCAGTGCCGCTATGCATTAGGGTCTAAAAAGACTCAGACTGTGACTCGCTCCCAAAAATCCATTTTGAACCGATTCTTGATCTGTTGTCCTAAAAAAAAAATAAAGGTTTCTAGAATGTCACCCTGCCCAGGAATTGTCAAATTTGCTCATTTTGGATACCTGGCACCGGTTCCGAAGGACACTTCCAAAACCTCATGTACTGGTACCTTCCGGAGGCGCAAAATTTTTGAATTTTCTTTCATAATTAAATAAACAACATCTTTTTCTTCATCTTCGCATTTCAAGCTTATTGCTTATGGCATATTAGCTTATTGCGTGCTCTTAACTTAGTGTTCTAGATGCACTTCCACAGTTATTAATTGAGAGCTTTCGATGCCTACTACCATTTTTGCATTAGTATAATTGAGTGGCAAGTACAGTCATACTCTATGCCCAGGGAGTTGAGAAATTTACCAACCCCATAAATTCCTAGACCGGACCGGGAACAGAACCCGGTCACCTCCAGCATGGTCTTGCTTTGTAGCTGCGCCTTTATCGACTGAGCTAAGGGAGGTCCCAACAACATGCCATGGACCAAAATGTGGATCTTGCCACATCTAGATACCTGGAACCGGTTGCGGTAGGGCCTCAAAAAGGACATTTCCAAAACCTCATGTACTGTGAGCGTCTGATGGCTCAAAATTAATGATTCTTCATCCAAAAGTAAATAGATATCATGTTACAAACCAACAGGTGGATTTGGCCACATCCGGAAAACCAGAACCGATTCTTGCAGAGCCCCAAAAAGAACACTTCCAAAACCTTATGTACTGGTACCGTCCGACTGCTCAATATTTTTTTAATCTAGGTCGTTTATTTGGAAGGCTCAATCACGTTAGCTTTACGGAGCTGATAATTAATTGTTCATTGTTTGTAACAAAATTCACTTAATTCTATGTCTAGTAGCCCAATACTCGCGGCTTACCTGAGGTTAGAGGGGTATGCTCAAAATTTATGATTTTTCAACCAGAAGTATCTGGCCACATCCGACGCTCAGCTCCGATTCCGGCAGGGATTAAAATAGGACACATAGTAAACCTACCGTTCGACGGCGCAACATTTATGAATTTATGAAGTTAATAGACAGCATGCCATGGACCGAATGGTGGATCTGGGCACATCTGAATACCCAGAACCGAATCCGGCAGGGCCAAAAAAGGACATTTCCTAAGCCTCATGTTGTGGTACCATTCGACGGCTCAAAATTTATGATTTTTCATCCATAAGTAAATAGACATCATGCCATGGACCAACAGGTGGATCTGGACACATCCGGATACCCAGAGCAGATTACGAGGGGCTCCAAAAAGGACACTCCCAAAACCTTATATACTGGTACAGTCCGATACCTCAAAATTTATGATTTTTCAACCAGAAGTAAATATACATTACGCCACAAACAAACAGATAGATCTGGCCACATCCGGATACCCAGAACCAGTTTCGAAAAATGTTTAAAAATACCGATTGAGATATATGCGTTGAAATCAAACCTATTTATTGTTGAATTTTTGATGATTGCAACTACATCATTTATGGTAACGATTATCAAAGGCCACCTGTCATTTTGGGCATACAACCTAATAGTATGGGTTCTAGAAAAAACGCAGTAGGCTTTGCCCGCGAACGGTTGGTTTTGTTTTCGCTGGCGCTGATTTCATCTGTTTTTCGCATATTTTTTAATTGTAGCAAATCAAACAAATATTAGTTTTCGCGTGTGGATAAGTGTAAATTAAGATCTATCACGATATTGTAATTAAAGTGATATTGTAATTGAAGTGAAAAATCTGGGACAAGAATTTGTTTCGAGTAGCTGTGTTGCTGTGGTATCGCGTCGGTCGGTTTTTCATTTCGTTTGTTTTTGGTGCTTTGCCTCCCTCCCAAGAAGAGTTTTACCGGGTATTTTTTTTTTCTTTTATTGGGCTGGCGTTCTGCCTTCCGGAGGATGCACGCGAATGAGGTGTCAAGCAAAAATTCGGTGCAAATGAAAAACTTCGAATGTGTTTCAAAATGTCGTGTTGGGTTGTAAAAACAACGCGGAAGATTTTTTCGATTACCGCGAGTGAACAAACCGGTCCTTTTTTGGTGGCAGAATTTGGTGAGATCCATCTGATTTATAATCAATCGTAAATGCATATTTCCATATTTTACTAATACGCGCCAGATGTCGAAACATCACATTTCAAAATCTGGAAGTGTGTTTGCAGTACCATTATTCATATGATAACGGTAGTGTTTACATGCGGGGCTTATTGTATGTAAAAGTAACCTCGGAATGGAAGTGAATTACCAGGCATTCTGAAATGGGTTGCTGAATCTGCAGTAGAGCTATCGCATTCTAACTCCCGGAGTAAACTTGCTTCAAATTATAACATCAAGTGTTGTTGTAAGCAAATTTCTTCCATTATTCCACTGCCGGCCAGTGGGGGTAAGATTAAATAAACACACATACACACACACACAACTTAATAATATGGGTTCTATAAGCAAACAAAATTATGAATTGTTTTATTTGTCATACGATAGGTTTCTAACGCAAACATAAATTTGCCATTTCCAACAACCGTTCCAGATAATCACCGGATGACTAGTGTAAAATTCCAAGATTACGCCTACTTACTCCAGCATGACAAATCATACATGTTCAGCTATCAGACGGTACAAGTAAATGAGGTTTTGGAAGAATCCTTTTGTACCCTATCGGAACCCTTGCCATGTAGCCTAAATGGCCAAATTTGAGAAATCATGATCAAAACATCGCTGATACCTTCATCTTTTATTTGAGCCCAATAGATCATGAATCGAATCGGGAGCGAGTTGAAGTTTGGGTCTTTTTTGACCCGCTAATGCACAATTGTAACTTTGTAGAAAAGTTAATCAAATGTAAAAAAAAAAAAAAATTGATAATTTTTTTCAGAAATACATTTTTTTTTCCCTACAACTTTTTCTCAGACGTCATTTCGATCAGAAATGCTGTTTCCGTGCTAGAATTTTTTGAAAAAAAAATTAAGGGGTTCGTTTTGAAAATTTACCAAAATCTGACTCATTACCTATAACAAACAATTACGCTAAGTTTCATACAAATCGGAGAAGATCGATCAAAAAAAAAAAAAAATCGCTATTTTGCCTGAACTTACAATTTCGTGAAGGTTCTCACTATTTTCGTGAATTTAATGGAACTGCCTTAAATCTCAAGAAATTTACCCGAAGCTCTCGAAACTTCTCTGACGATATCCCGCAGTAATTGTCCTGATATGTAGGGAACTGAAGCTCTCAGAACCGACTTGAAGTACACTTAATTTCCCTTAACATCTTAAAATTCAATTGAAATTGTAGGCAACTTCTGTGAAGTTCCTGTCCCACTTTAATGTAACTGTCATGAAGCTCTTTGATCTTCACTTAACATCTCGAAATTTTCTTAAAATGTTTGGAACTGCCATCAGAACCTAACATAGTTTGGGACGTTCAGGAAGATCTCTGAAGTCTTGAAATTTATGTCCCAAACAGAAGGGAAAAACATAATATTTAAAAAATGTCCTGTAGTTCTCGGAAATGTATTTGAGCTCCCGCAATTTCTCTGACGTTCATGGAACTCCCAACTACTTTTAAGTTTTCTGGACTTTGCCCTTGGGTCATCTGTAAAATTCTTGCATAATGTTGGGTGCAATTTTAATGGAGTGGACCTGTAGCTCTCAAAATTTCACTTAATTTTTCGTAGTATCCCAAAAGTTCCTACGGTTTTCAGATATTCATGGAACTGTCCTTAAATTCTCAGAACATTCCCGAAGCTTTCTGAACTTTCCTAAATATCTGTAACTACCCGTTTGCACCATGGAGCAATGTCAAAATTAAAAAAAATCTCAAAAATTTCGTTTTCGAGTTTTTTATTTTATTTATTCAAACGGGGGATGTTTTTTTTTTATCTAGTTCGTTTATTTGGAAGGCTCAATCGCGTTAGCTTTACGGAGCCGATAATTCATTGTTCACTGTGTGTAACAAAATTCACTTAATTCTATGTCTAGTAGGAGTTGGGCCGATTACTCGCGGCTTACTCGAGGTTATAAGGGTACATTTTCGAAGGATAGGATCAGGGAAGGAGCTTGGGGTAGGGTTTCGTTGTCTCATCAGAGCGTTGTCGCCAGTATGAACGGTAGTGCTGTTCTAGCTTCGTCCGGAGTTCGACCGGCTATGGTGGGTGACCAGTGGGCGACGAAGAGACTCATCGAGACGGGGGGACAAGACAAACAAAAACTTATAAAGAGAGACAAAAGACAAAAGGAATTAAATTCTTATACTAGACATTTGAAGGAAAACATAAACGGACTGCATATAGCAGAGATCACGGGTTGCCAACACGTCTCTGATAGGAACATAGGGTTGTCTTCCTTGGGCCTCGAGAGTATTCAAAAGTCGCTCTCTGGCGGCATCATTATCCGTACATTGCCAAACTGCGTGTTCGATGTCATCGTAACCGTTTCCACACCGACAGATGTTGCTGTCCACGAGGTTTATTCTATTGAGATGAGCATCTAGCGAGTAGTGGTTGGACATAAGTCTACTCATCACGCGAATGAAGTCACGACTTAAGCCCAAGCCTTTAAACCACGCTCTCGAAGAAACATTAGGAATAATTGAATGTAACCACCGTCCAAGATTTCCCGTGCTTTTTTTTTTTTTTTTTTTTATTATTATAGTCACACCCAAGAGTGTTAGGGTTATTCGTGACTTGTCCGGAGGTGAGATTTGAACTCGTGACTTTGGCGTGAGAGGTATGGATATTAACCACTACGCCGGGTTTGCCAACTCGAAAAGGTACTCTGACGCACTAAATGGTAAAATTCATCGTGTGAAATTTGCCTGTCATACAATTCGCCTTCCTGCGCGCCCACCTTTGCGAGAGAGTCCGCCTTCTCATTGCCTGGGATTGAGCAATGTGAGGGGACCCATACAAAGGTCCTACCTTCGGAAGGAAATAAGATGAGTGCCTACCTTGTTTCATCGACCGAATAGCCTCAATCGAACTGAGACTATCCGTGAAGATGAAGTAATGGTCTGCGGGCATGTTGGAAATCATCCCCAATGCGAAGTTGATTGCTGCCAGCTCAGCAACAAAAACGGAACAAGGTTCCTGAAGTTTGCGGAAGGCGCTAGAGTTTTCATTGAAGACACCGAAGCCAGTGGATCCATTGAGACGGGACCCGTCTGTAAAATATCTTTTCATGCAATTGACTTGTTGGTACTTTTCAGTAAAAATACGCGGAATAATAATAGGTCGAAGTTGATCGGGAATCCCATGAGTTGCTTGTTTCATGGTCAGATCATATTCAATTGAGGAACTGCGATTGGTGAAGTGAACACGGTCTGGAGTATAACAAGGAAGACACATATCTGATGATATGTAGTGGTGGTAGATTCTCATAAATCGAGATTGTGTGTTCAGCCCAAGAATTTCTTCAAAATTAGCAATTATAAGTGTGTTCGTCACTCCGCATTTGATTAGTATTCTGAGAGAGAGAGCTCCCAGAAACGGTTCTGGAGGGGTGTTACTCCTGCCAGAACCTCGAGACTCATGTTATGCGTTGAGTGCATACAGCCTAGAGCAATACGCAGACAACGATATTGAATTCGTTCCAATTTTATTAGGTGACATTTTCTTGCCGAGAGAAAGCAGAAAGAGCCGTACTCTAGAACAGAGAGAATAGTTGTTTTATAAAGCGTTATGAGGTCTCCCGGATGAGCACCCCACCATGTGCCGCAAATTGCACGGAGAAAGTTGATCCTCTGCTGACATTTTTGCTTCAAATACGTAATATGGGCATTCCAAGTGCACTTTGAATCAAACCAGACCCCAAGGTACTTGAAAGACAATGATTGGGTAATGTTTCTGCCCAAAAGATTAAGCTGCATTTGGGCTGGGTACCGCTTTCGAGTAAACACTACCGGTTCAGTTTTCTGTGGCGAGAATTCGATCCCTAGATTCATAGCCCAAGAAGACAAGTTATCTAAGGAATTTTGCAATGGTCCTTGCAAGTCCACGGCATGTGGACCTCTTACGAAAACCACACCGTCATCTGCAAGTTGTCTTAGCGTGCATTGTTCTGCCAAACAGTTGTTGATATCTTTGACGTAAAAGTTATAAAGAAGAGGGCTGAGACATGAGCCTTGAGGCAGGCCCATGTAGCTAATTCTGGAAGTTGTCAGTTGTCCAAGGGAAAAGTTCATTTGCTTTTATGACAACAAATTGTACAAGAAATTATTTAAAATTCCAGAAAGTCCACATCTGTGCAGATTGTCTGACAGAATTTCAATGGAAACTGAATCAAAAGCCCCTTTAATGTCCAAGAATACTGAAGCCAATTGCTCCTTGTGTGCAAAGGCCAGTTGAATATCTGTGGAAAGCAGCGCTAGACAATTGTTTGTTCCTTTGCTCTTGCGGAACCCAAACTGTGTGGGGGGGGGGATGTTTCTCAGAGTCTTAAACTATGTTAATCATCGATCGAGTTTCCACTTGCTACAATTACGCTTCCGGAATGCACGGCAGGTTCTAATAATGTAGTCTGAATTAAGGAAGTTCAAGATTTTCTTGCATCGTTCAACTCGTAGCTCCCGGTTGCGGTTGATAATCATGTGAATTTTTTCCCGTGCCCTCGACTTCGCCCCGCAATCTTCCTTTACGATCTTCCGTGCCGTAAAGTCACTGATCCCGTGTTCCTTTTCCATTTGCCTTATTGAACGCACTGGATTCACCCGAATCTTCCTTTTGATAGCAGAGATAAACCTCGGAACCCGAGCTGACCTCGGACGACCTGTGGCCACCTTCGCGGATAGTTGTCCTTTCTTTTCTCGGCCTAAAACCCTTTTGACGGCGATTGAAATGTCTTTTTGCGACATTTGCACGTGGGACAAATCACGAATACGCTGCCACTTCGTCATGATGCAACTGTCAAACTAAGTAAATCATTTTCTTTTATACGAAGCCTACTACGGCATGAGATATAGGTTACGTGCATGCAAAGAAAACCAAGGCATTGTATGCACAGGTGAAACGGGAACCTTATTTGTACGATGGTGCAAACATTATCACGCATACGCTAACCTGAAGTTTTCTGAAGTTTCTCAAAATTTACTAAAGTTCCTGAAAAGCTCCTGCAGCTAATGGAAATGTCATGGGGTTATCTGATCTCCATCTAAGTTAACGAAATGTTCTTGAAGTTCATGGAACTGATCTGAAGTTCTCGGAACTTCCCCCTAAAGATCTTTAAACTTACTTCAAAGGTTTGGACTTCCTGCAGTTCTCAAAACTTCCCTGTACTTTCGGAAACTTCTCTGAATGTTTCAAATATGCTCTAAGGCTTTTGGAACATCCCTGAGGTTTTCGAAATTGCTGTATGGTACACAGATTTTATAAGAGAAGCGCATGTAAATCGATTTTTTTGCGGTCAGTTAGTTAAGGTATTCTAGTAAATGATTGATGGAAAACATGGATTAATCCACCTATGATGGAATCCGACCCTTCTTACTAATCAAATTTTTACCAAAAGGGCTCATATGATGTGGTTCTAGGCACTCCAAATGTCTCAATGGGGTAGATCTGGATCTAGAATTATAATTTTATGTGAGGTGTCACGTGGGTTTTATTTGTTTTAGGACGGATTTAGTCTCAGGGCCCATACAAACCACTCATATCTCCGGAACCAGTTGACCGGTTTGAAAAATATTCAAAAGCTTTCTATAAGACCATAAAACCTTTCCTTAGTGTTGAACTAGCCTAAGGCTAAAAATCTCTTAAATAAAGAATTTAAAAAAAAAAACTTTCCTTAGTGATAGTTGCGTCCAATTCGGTTCAGTGATTGCCGAGAAACACGACTTAGTTTCCTAAATCCGTGATTTTAGGATGTTGTTCCGCACATATCTCCAGAAACAGTTGACCGATTCTTTAAATATTTCAAAGCGTTTTTTTGGGACCATAACTTGTTGCGCCCAATTATGTAAAAAACTGGTCAAAAATATGCTACGGAATTAATGGATAGTCGCTTACCAAACTTCCAGATGGAATATGGAAATAACAACAAATTTGTTTATACATTCTATTCATCCAAGATATTCCGCCCCCAGATTACGAGATACTTTAGCTCTTTTGACCTCTCAACCGTTGCGCACTGGAGATAAAATCGATATGTAATTTATCTAAATTGTATAACTCCTGTTACTGCTACAGAAACTTGATCAAATATAGTCGATCGTACAGGAAAAAGTCTCAGGAATCTAAAGGTTCATCTTGTGCAGAATAGTGCAGAAAAGTGCAAGTTTTGAATTAGGCGTTTTTTGTCCAATATATCTTAGATTGTAAAAATAACTAAAAATAACTTAGATTGTAAAAATAACGCAAATGTTTTATTTATCGCAATGAAACTTATCCCTTATTCGGATATTCTCTATGATTTTTCAAGTATTTTCCACAAAAATGACTTTATGTGATAAGGTAACTTCAATGAAAACAAGAGTTTTGTTTTCAGAATTTTGATTACGGGGGATGGGGCCAAAATAAGCTAAAATAGCAGTTTGCACAGATCGCTTCTTCTTCTTCTTCTTCTTCTTCTTCTTCGCATTTCAAGCCTTTTGCATATCGCATATTAGTTTATTGCGTGCTCTCAACTTAGTGTTCTAGATGCACTTCCACAGTTATTAATTGAGAGCTTTCGATGCCTGTACCATTTTTGCATTGGTATAATTGCGTGGCAAGTCCAATCATATTTCTATGCCCAGGGAAGTCGAGAAATTTTCCAACCCGAAAAATTCCTAGACCGGACCAGGAGAATTGAACCCAGCTACCTTCAGCATGGTCTTGCTTTGTAGCTGCGCCTTTACCGACTGAGCTAAGGGAGGTCCCAAGATCGGCCCAAGTTGAAACCAAGGTTGCAGATACTCATTTCAGCTAAAATAATGTTTTTCGGAATGATAAAACCAAAAGATGGTATGATGCCTTGTTTTACTTGTAACTTACAAGAAGAGGTTACAAAGTATGCGTTTGAAACATAAAACCTGTAAATTTTGCTTTCTATGAGTCACAATCAGCGATTTGCTGATCGTTGTGTGAGTGAGTGAGTGAGTGAGTGTGTGAAAAATCGCTGATTGTGACTCTCATGATGTGAAATAAACAGGTTTAATATGTCAAACACATTCTTTGCAACCTCTTCTTGTATCTTACCAATTCAAAATATGATCATTGCATCTAATTATTTCATAATTTAATTGATTTTTTTTATAATGAATTTAATCGACGTTGATTCATATTCATATTCAAACCTATTTCCTGCTGCTAAAACCGTATGACAATCTTATAGAACTCCCAAGGACATTTGTCTCAGTGTAAATCTGAAACGAGATTCTCATCCGTCTCTGTGGAATTTCGCACTCAGTATTTGGTCCTTCATACAGAGTCTTGTTGGTCACCCTGTCCTCCTCCCCGACAGTAAATATATTGACTCGACAGCGGCAGTCACCGTTATCACATACTGAACAATTCATAACTTCGAACATCTTGCGCCAACAGATAATAAGATGATACCACACAAGACGACGGCGTCGTCGACGAGTACAATTTCATCTTCTTACACATTCCGTTGCTCAATTTCCCACTCACGCATCCAAAAAGCCAGCCAAGATGAGACGAGAAGACACGGGATATTAATTTTAGCCTCAAGTTTCAAGTTTTGCACAAACAGCTGCGGTTTGAGGGTGGGGAAAAGTGTACTTTTCGAGTTGAAGTGCCCTATCTCTGTGCCCTAAGGATCCGACTACACTCAACGGGGAACGATCCGTGTCAGACTTTTGCGGAGTTGTAAAACTTTTATTACTTAATCATTTGTATTTGGCTTTCACTGTGCCATACTGACAATCACCCACACACACACACACACACACACTCGCAGTTAGATGAGACGCCTACTCGGTCGGTCTGTTTAAACATCGCTCACTTTGCGAATGCTCCCGATGATGGCCCCTCTTGGATCGAACCAAGAAGTCAAGGATAACTGCGACTTTCATGGGGATTGGGTTTGGGTTCAAGCATGGCAGCATCCTTTCAATTATCTGTCAGCTTGAAGCGGAGAGTCCCTGTTTGTTTGCGTCGCCCTCCTGTCATTTCTCATTAGCGCGATTTGGAGTAATCCCCGCTTTTAAATCCCGTCCACCACGCCTGCTTAGTAGACCAGCTGGAAAGTCGAACTCGGCTTGGCGGTTGTTTGGCTGGTAGCGGGGGAATGGAAGCGACCGGGAAAAAAGGATTAACTTTCCCCCAAACGTGGAAAACAGACACCCAGCAGCCTACTGAGATTGTAGAGCGGGAAGATTGTTGCCGTGATTTTACGACTCCGACATGAGTTGCAGGAATGTGCGCTTGCTTCTTATGCTTTTTATGCTCCATGTTTGCCGAGTTTTTATTGATATTTCACGGAGCATACAGGGGAGAAAAAAAATAACAAGTCTCGCAACATTTTCCTTGTTATTTAAATTTAAAATGGCTGAGTGAGCAAATATCGTTTGTACCTTCCAAAGGCGAGTTTCGCCTGGTGTGGGACGAATCTTCTTTCTTCGCTGCAACATTTCTCTTGGGAGATTAAATAAATTCTGATAATCATGAATATTTAATGTTCCTTTTTTCGCCTCCTGCTGATGGTCGGTTGTTTTGTGAAATTTGAATTGATGACTGGGACTGGCGCAGAAGGTGGGCGAGGTGCAGCCGGAGATCGAAAGATAAAAGGTTTTTCGGCACTAGTCTAACTTGAAGTCCGGAAACTGGATACTCTCATCTGCCAGCATATGGCCAAAAGGGTGGGGTAGCCTTCTGACAATTAATTACAGCTCTGCAGCTGGTGGCGGCGGCGGATGATGATGATGGTCGGAGGCGGTGGAAAGTCAACTCTGGAAATTTTTGTAGTTTCCATTGCGATGGTAGGTGGCAAATTGAGCCCTAGGAAGACGAAACTGTTGAGCTTTCAGGGTGGCCAGCGATTTGGGAAATAAGCTGAAACATTCCGGGAATTCGCAAATTGCTGAACGTTGGTAAGAAGATGTAAACAAAGGCAAGAAAAGAGGTATTTTCACCGCACCGCTCAGATATTAACTAACGAAAACCGCTTACATGGTGACCAGCAAATCCCAATTAGAATGTTAATAATGTATGTTTTGCGATTTTATTTTCAAATTTCAATTTCAATAACATTCCAAAAGTTTTCATTTTTCATGAACTTTAAATTTTGAATAAAAAGGTGTTGAGATATTTGAGTATTTAACAATTTATAAAAAAAAAATACAAGCCCCAAAATGGCCGAATTTCAGCAAAAATGTGATTGATTTCCCATTATTAAAGTTTCATACAAATCGGAGAAGGTTGAGTTTTTCCGATTCGTCATTTGGCGTGGAACGGTTCATTTTCGTTGTTTTGCTCGATATTAAAAACCGGGATTTTTATAGATTTGTACCGGAAATTTTAAAATGAAAAATTACTGGCCACCATGGCTTTTAATAATAGAGAGAGAGATGAAGAGAGAAAATCTTTCAAAGTCTAAATTCGAGTGTCCTGATTGTAGCCATCGTCGTCACCCGGTCCAAGTGGGTGTTTTCAAGGGGGATTTCCGCACGGCCGTCTTGATGTATTTATCGTGCAGAAAGACGGCCTTCTTTGTTTATCCTCAAGCGGAGCTGTCAGATCAGGCGAACGCACTGACGACGGTTTGGGTGTGGCGAAATTGCCAAACACACACGCATCCATCCTAATCCCCAATTTTCGCCATTCTCTTTCCTCGGAAAAGTTTGCCCTTCGACACCGCGCCACGTTTTCACTGCTAGTGCTGAAAGAAGGAAAGAATTATTAGCCTAATGCTCTAACGGAAGCTACGTGAGGGGCATACAAATATGCTTGTTTTCGACGATCGAAGCCAAACTGCTTCCGCCACGTGGAAACAGTTGTTGATGGAAGGTTGAAAGGTAGCTTGTGTACGAGGGCGCAAATGGCAAAACAACTCGCCCTCACTCCTGGTTCGATGGTTAAAAGGAAGACGCTGTTTGCTCTGTTGACAGACTGTCAGCAAGGTGACTATAGGGAGCCGAGCGAACGTAACGTAGCAACTCGCCAGGAGGAAAAAGACGACTTGATTCGTTGATTGCTATTTGAGGAAAAATCTGCCAAACGTGACTTGCCACCAAGCATCCTGCCTTGACCCTGACTGCTGCTGACAAGCTGACGACGCTGGGAAGTCTGTCCCGAAAGTCATCCAAAAGGTCTCCTATCGTGTCCAGACGACGGAAGGTCACACCAGTACGGACGCTGGGCGGCATTACGTGACAATATTCCGGAATCCTCTTGCCTTTGCTTTGGTTTCACCCACTTCCGCCAGCCATGACAAAAATATGCTTATGCAATTTCAGATGGACTTAGACGCGATTTCCGACAGGATTAGTTTGCTTTTTCCACTCACGAGCTGCCACCCTCGATCGAAGTAACTCGACGCCCGACGACGCCACCATCTCATGAATATCTAATGAGCGTGTGACGCATTTCCCAATGACGAACTGAAAGGGGGCTGGGGGGGAAATCGGAACCCCCCTCTTCTACGGTGAGTTCCACAGTAACAGTAAATGCTTTTCGGTGCCACACGAGGGAGTCAATTCTACATCACAACAGAGTAAAAAAAAAAATGACTGAAACGCATTTCAAACGATGACGACGACCCGTGCAACTCAATTTGTCTGTGACCCTTCCCCTTCCAATTAACCTGTTTCAAATGAAGCTAAATCCAGCTCGAGTAATATACTGCCGGTCGCCAGTACTTATGTATGAGTCATTAAACTCTCCCCTCCATCCAAGGAGTCGGTTCTTCGAAGTTGTTGTTGTTTGTGTCATTTAATAGCGGCAGTAGGCCATGCGGCACGCAAACGCACGCACGCATGCAAGCAAGCCAAAAATGGAACTCAACCCGGCCAATGAAATCCGATATCCTCTTTCTAATACCGAATGTAGGATTGTTTTTCATTTTTTTTTTCTAAAGTGGAATTTTGGTTCTTGTGGTGAGTTTATAGCGAGGAAGATGATCACTGACGAGACAAGGCAAAGCAAACAGAGAAAAGATAAAACTTATGAGATTGGCTCTTGTTTTTATGATGAAGCGAAGGGACTCGCAATCACAACGTCGAACGTGCATTGAAATACACTAAATTCTGTTGGGGTTTTTGAACAAGTTGAATTAAATTTGGTTGAAGATTGAGCTCACACGATCAAAAATTAAGGCGAAAAAATCGCGTAAACCCAGATTTCAGTATAGGCACTGAAGAAATTTTTTTTTATAAATTAAATAAAAAGTACACTCCAAAGCATACAGCATACACTTTTTATGCCATATTTTTCCTGGGAGATCTAAATTTTCCATGTTTAAGATTTATCAATACAAATATAGCTTGAGCTTGAGCTTGATTGACCGCCCACGGTTGCTACTCTGTTATTGCCAGATCAGCTGTAATTACACAGAGAACCAATAGACGCCCAAGTAACAATCTAAATGCTTGGAAGATTTATTCTTATTTTATCATTGTTTTATCATAGCATCCCTTCCTGCCTGTGGTTGTATTACGGTTTTGTGTGTTTGTCATAAAATCAGGCCGTCAAGTCGTCTATAAAACTGTTTTACGACTACTAAATTAAAACTCAGACTTCATAGTTTTAACGGTAGCTGTAAGGTGGTTCTGCATCACTACTTATAACTGAAGAATAAAACCAAAACAAAACATAAAATTATGTTTTATGGTACACTTTTTATGACCGATATAAAACTTGAAGCAGTCTTAGACCTTCATTAAAGCTTCATTACAACTATCATCTTTATCAGAGGCCTAAGATTCACAGATAAGAAATATACTGCTGCAACAAAAAATACTCTGAAATTTTTTGTCATTATAAAAAACAAATCTATTCAGATATATGTAATGAAAACCCCTTCAGTGCTTCTGAACACGATGAAGATGAGACGATCGACAATATGAAACTCCTGGAGGAACTACAGTTATACGATCCCTACATAAGGCACAGTGCAGTGATGGAGCTCTTAAAAATATTGAACAAGCGGCTTTCCGATACACTTCCGAAAGATCCACGAACGCTTCTTAAAGCAACGCCGACAGTTTCACTAAATCCGTTTGGAGATGGCCAGTATTGACATCACGGCTTTAAACCTTGTATTGAAAAAGCTTTTAGTGGATCCAATAACCATTTCTTACATCTTGATTACAAGCAAAAATAGGAGGATCGCTTGGAATGTTGACTTTTTGACAGGTGGTCATGGTTTTTATTTTGTTTTGATTCGCTGTACCGAATAAAACCAGCAAGCTAGTTATATAGCTTAAATATAACTTAACGCTCTCAATTTGGACTACGAAATGCTAAGATACAACCATTAGGTTTATGTTATGCTATAGAATTCCAATCTAGGAGAATATGTTATATTCAGGTATTTTTAAGGAGTAGCAAGTTATAACGAAAAAAAATGTCGCCGTATGAACAAATTTCACACAGTATGAATAATTACGCTTTAATTGATAGGCAATAAAACACTTTCATACATCTATGTATAATTAAATAATATGTGACTGGTTATTGCTCAACAGTAGTAACAGTTTTGTACTAAATAGATAATCTTTGAATGACTCTTTAATGCATGGTGCTAATGCAGACAAATTAAAAATATCCCTATATTTTAGTATTCATATGGCGCACTAAATTTATGCTCCTATTTGGTATAATAATCACCATAAATATTGCACGGCATGCTGTGAAGCATATACAGATTGGTTTAAAATTATAATAAAGTCGTCTTATTTTCAATGTACAATAATATCAGCCATTATTACAAACTGACAAGGATCATGATTTCACATCAAACATCGAAAGAATAAAACCACAATAAAATATTCTCAATATTAACTATCATCCAAAAACCCCAACTTAAAACCTTCAAAGTTGTCAAAATGTTTTGCGTATCATGTTTTATCAACTTCTTCAGGAGCGATTTATGCGGTTGTAATATAGTTTTATGGTAGTCATTAGAAGGCTGTTAAAACTTTCTGACCTGGAGGAGGTTTTATGTTTTCATTTTTAACAATCACGTCTAGAGTGTGATAAAACTGACATAAATCCTATGCTCCTAAAGTAGTTCGCATATCAAGTTTTAATGACTGCATTAAAACTGGGCCAATTGGCCATGACATGGCTGTATTGCGGTTCTCAGGAGATTGTTAAAGCAATGTGGTCGTCAGTGAAGGTTTTATAATTTGGTTATATCAACTGCTATAAAACTTAAATAAAACAAAAATTGTTGCTTGGGCGATGCTTGGGACTAGCAATCATCCTCAATGTGTAAAAACTGGTGATCTTAAATTAGGCAATACCAGCGCCGGCCGCGCCCGAACACAGGTCAAGAAAGGAATGGGAAGGATTGTGTTGACATGACACTCGCTTTGATGGAAGCCGAGAACACCTCTGCACTTCCACGAGGAATCACTGGGATGTTGGATAAGAGGGTTGGGTTTGCAGCAGGGTTCGTTTTGGTAAACGATAAGCTGAATTGATGTCCTAACGATCATATAACGCGAAGGAGCTTGGGACTATACCCACGGTCTTCTGCTCAGTAAGCAAAAACGTTTGCCACTAGGCAGACGAGCATCTTTTTAATCACCGAGTTGCTGTTATTACCATGTAGTCATATTAACAAATAAAACGATTGACGAATCTTGAATGTGGATGGGCCTGAGATTAGACTCATGATGTTCTGCTCAGTAAGCAAAAACGGTTGCTCTAAGGCCACCGAGCCCCTCATATCACATAATACCGTTGCTCAAATTTGTGTATCCATTCAAACCCGGAACCAACGACAACAACGAGTTTCGCAAAATACACGATACACAAGCGATTTTACCATAAATCTCTTTGATATGTAAGGACCTGGGACCGCGTTTTTCTGCTCAGTTAGCAGGCCACTGTAACCGACGATCTTTCAAATTCGAAAACTAAAAACTACGAAAAAGTACTTAGGCCTTCATTAATTTCCACTTTCACGCGACGTTCAATGTTTCAATTTGCTCTTTACGTATTGTTCAGGCTATAAATAGGCTCTTTTCAAAAGTTACGCGAGAAATACGCACAATCGTCGCCTACCTCGCAAAACTGGTTCCAAACGACAACAAAGGCATAAGCAACGATGGATTGTTGAACTTTGCTGGCTGGTGTAGTGCTGCTGAAAAAAGATAAGTCTATTATTTTGGTTAGTGATCGTTTGGATTTGGGTCACCCCACGTTGTGTTTAGGTTAGTATAAATAAATAATACTATTTAGTCATATAAATCACTACACCTCATTATCTTCAGCGTTATCGGTTTTCGTTTCTGGATCTTTAGTTGCCTCTGTGATATACTTACTTGCGGCATACTATTTTGGGAGTGTATATGAGCGTGTACCATGTACGGTAGCTCATCTCTCATCGTGATGGTGGGACATAGTAGATAAATTAGAGAGAAAACAAGGAGGTATTAGTATTATTTATTTTATTTTATTTATTTATTTAGTTTCGGGATCATTTCAGTGTTAGAGTTATGTTAGTTTTGATCCGTAATCAGCCCTGCTGACCCCTCCAACATTAGTTGCAGGCAGTGGTTGTTAGATAATGCGGCACTGTAACTACTACTATTTTAGAGGTATGATTCGTCAAGTTTATACAACTCAATGTTTCAATTGAGCCAAACTATCTATCTTACAATTACAAAAGCAAACCGAAACTTACACAGCAAAAAAATAACTTTGATATCACGTCAAAGTGGATGCACTACAATCATGTCGAAAATATGGTGTAATATTACTTGCTAAAAAGGACAAAATTATCATTAATACAATGCATGAACTGACATTACGCTGCTTTTACTGCATTTGTTTATTTATGTGGTCATAAAAATTACATGAAATTTTCGACATGATTGCAGTGCATCCACCCTGACGTGATATCAAAATTATTTTTTTGCTGTGTACAATTATATGCAAATGCAAAATGAAACATGACAAATCATCGTCAATCCCCTTATTACAGGGCAGGGCCTGACGATTTGAATCTAATTTAATTTTGATCAGTGAACGGGCACCATATGGTACATTTTCTCAACATGAACCTATCATTTCCAGCCTATCTGAACTATTTAATAAATGGAAGCCATAACATGGGTTACGCTCCCCCTAAGCGGGCCCTCCGCATCCTGTCTCTGTCTTATCTCAAATACAAAATGCCAATGGTATGAATGTATCTATATATATTGGTCAGGCTTCAGAATCGTCCAGTGGGCAGTGCACTCTACACTCCAAGTTACCTTTTTTTTTCAAATTTACCGCAAATTTGATATTTTACCCATTGAGTGTTGATTAGTCACCATGAAACATTGTGACAGAAGTTGAGGTTACTAGTGTATTAAATAATCTAGGTCCTATTTAGGATTATATCTGAAAAATCCAAATCTGGCCAACGCCCACCCTAAACCTAAACCTGTTCTAATCCACCTGAAATGACTAACGTATGGAAGACTTTGACTACCCAGCCATGCAATAGTCTCATTCCGTGCCTTATGGCAACTTGATGATTCTATTGCGCTCATCTTCTTGCACCACCCAGGGGAGACTTGGTCCTGTACCCAATGCTTAACTTATCTCCTTTCCACTCAGCTACTCGCAATTTCTTGTGATATAGTGGGCGGAATATTATTATATGAGACAATTCAATGCAGACGTTTTCCAAATTTGGCAGATCGACAGGTAATCGGTGAGTTACCACGTTAGTTGCTATTCAACAACTCGACAACGTCCCATCGTCAACGCCTGCTATGAGAATTTCCCATTGCAGACGCCAACGAAATGACGTCATCGAGCTATCGATCAACTACCCTGGTTATCGCCTGGTACCTTATAGCACGATGCTAGGAGGCGAACCGGAAGAATCGATGAGCTACCTCCCCCTTAAGATTTATCAATACAAATATATATAGTGAACTCTCTACAACTCGATATTGAAGAATCCAGCATATAGCAGCAGATCCAGCTAGTTACAGAATTATCGAGTTATAGAACAACAATTCCAAGAATCTTGCTTAGACAGCAAGTCAGTGAGATGGCGCAGAAGTCCTTTGGAGTTGGACTGGTAACAGCATTTTTTGAGATGGGTACTACCAGACTATGTGTGCAGTCCGAGGGCATCTTATTCTCCAGTCAGATACTGTTGAGAATCCTCAACGTAATGTTTTTTTTTTCCTTCGGGGGGTAGGTTCTTAATCGGGGTGGTAACTGATCTCGTCAGTACCGACAGATTTACCGGTGCACCGGCTGAGAGGTAGGTCGAGTTCTGCAGCTTGGAATGGGGCGTTAATCGATGGCATGGACGAGCTATCGGGGATGGTGATGTTGTCAAGACTTTGTTGGGATGCTTTGTTCTTAAGAGCGACGCTTTCGTTGTAGTGGGCAAGGGCAGATCGTTTGTAAAACGTGTAAAACCGTTAGACAGGTGGACACCCAGCCCTTTGGATTTCCGCTTTCCGCTGAGGGCGTTCGCACGACGCCATAGTTTGGTGGCCGTTTGGATAGCGTTGATTCCCTCAAGGAATTCCTCCCAGATGGTTTTCTTGGCATCTCTGATGGTTTCCCAGCAGTAATTTCTTTTTAGTCGGTAGTATACAGCTGCTTGAGATCTGTCCGGGTGAGCTATAGGAAGGTGTTTCAAAGCGCGAAGGGCCCTAGTGGCTGCCTTAACTTCAGCGGTCTACCAATGAAGAAGTCTACACCCAGGGTATGGGCTGGACTTCGGTATTGACGAGCTGACGGCCTCGAGGATGGAGTTCATCAGGCTTTCAAGATCAGATGGCTCTGCAACACTAAAAGCACAGACAAACAGACATAGCACTCATAATCACATTCATCGCAAATAATGTTTTAGTTGGGAATGTGCTTGCATTTGTCATGGTGGTGCTACTGAAGCATTGAGCAAGCCACCACATTTTGAACTTATCAGTGATACCAGTTCTTTTTCACGTCTGGCTAGTAAATGTCAGCTCTTGAAAATGATAAGTGGTCAAGGCATCCCACTGGAGACACTTACCACATCTGACGAATACAGAAATAATAAGTTGTTGAATATTACATCAAAACTGCTGCACATTAGTCATTACGTTCCTAATATTACGTTGTATGATGTACACAGAATTCGAGTACAAATCATGTTGATGACTGTAATATTCAATCAACTTTTACCAGTTATTGATGTTCAATACTTTATCATGATTATCATTGATTGAAACATTTTTTTTTTCCTTTTGTTTACACATTAAAGTGATGAGCGGTGGTAGAAAGGGCACTAATAAGTGATGCGTTACCACGTTTAAAAACTTGTTTCCAGCAAAAGAAAAATCACACTAAGCAAACAAAACAAATCCCTAAACAAAAGTCTTAGCTTCTGTGCATTTTTCCTACGGATCCGTATTTTTGCAGAATTCAATCAATTCTATAGATCTACGGAAAATTTCGTAGAACCGACATCACTGACTTCCATCTGTTTTGTTTTTATTCAACACAGCTGACGCGTTGACAGATCGAGGGAAAAGCAACTAGTGAAAAAATTGCATGAACGAGGGATGCTCCGGTTTCAAAACAATGCTTGGGAATGTGGATGATAGATGGTGCTAGTGCGCATGCAAAATACGCTTGACGATATTTTTGAAGAATTTTCTTCTAAGAGTTATGTCTGTTTGTCTGTGCTATAAGCCTCTGAAATTTGTTGTTGGAAGCAAGCCCAGTCGGCTTGTCCCTACAGCCAACGTGGCCTGCGGGACGCCTCGGAGGCTCTGCAATCGATTCTGATTTCGATCGATAGAGTGGTGGTCACTGCCCATCGGATCTTCCTTTGCGCTCCATAGGAAACGGTGGGCACTGTTTGAACTAGTAATAGAGATATCAATGGCAGATTGTCTCTGTTCGCTAGTGTATGTGGGAGAGCCGTCGTTGAAGAGCACTAGATTAGCTGATCCCGCTACTTCCAGTACTTCTATACCACGTCGGTTATTAGAGGGGTCACCCCAAGCTTGATGGTGCCCGTTGACGTCTCCCAGAAAGATGACCAGGGCTGGAAAGCACCTCAGAGCGTTAGCAAAGCAACTTTGTGCATGCATCTAACAACACTCGACCAAGAGTGTGTGTTTCTCTCATTTACTACGCACACTCTTTGCCAACTAATCTGTGCGAAAGCGCTCTACACAATGAGCGGTACAAGGAGCGAATTTAATACAACAAGCGCTAAAGTCTTTTTTGAATTCTTTGCAGACTTTGCTTCCCAAGTAACATTTTAAGTTTTATGAAATACTACAAAGCTACTATAAAACAACATTCATAAAACCCTGGTCAAGACTGCTTTGTCATTGATGCATCCACCAAAATCTCATTGATGCTAGAATCTGTCTAGTTGGCCCACTTTGGAAAAAGTTCTGAAGGGTTTATTTTCAAAACTCTTCAAGATAGATTTGGTTGGATAAACGCATTGAGATCCATTTCAAACCCGTATTTAAGCTACAATAAAAGCTATTTGGCAACAATTAAAAGAAAAACAACAATCTAGATAAAAAAGCATTCATAAATACCATCCGATTAAAATAATTAAAATAAAAACTGATCGTATAAAAATCCTGCCGAATTTCAAAAATTATAAAATAGTTCTCATGAAGTGGCCTAGTTTTAGGTGCCATATAAAATTTTATGTGAAATGTACGTGAAAACATCGGAAAACTTGAGTCCGCCCACGGAAAACATCGATTTTACTAATTATTTAACATAAAGAAAAAAAATATTCTTCAGATCGATCATTTTGCTCAGCCGAGATTTTTATTTGTCATGATTTTTCATACTAAATATTTTCGCATTGCTAAATTAACTAAAATAAATATCCAAGGAAATAAAGATTGAAAATCGAAGATTGTAAAAAACAAACAAAATAATTGTAATATGGCGAGGAATAGAAGTTGATTTTCATGGGCCATTTGTGAAAAAGTTACTTTGCTTTCATGACATCCTTAACAACCCGATGGCTTGGAAGCAGTTACTCAGAAAGTGTTCACAACATTTCGCATTTCGCACAGCTGTAATCTCGATCATTCCCAAAAAGATCCCCTTCTTCCGGATGGTTCTGGTAGTGCACCATCAAACGATGCAGGAATGTACGTTTGAATGATTTCTTTTTCCAAGTGATGACTCTTTCACCGGATAAAATCGCCAACCAACTAGTGTCCTCGAACTGACAGTTTCAGTGGTTTGCTGTCGGTACTGACGCAAGTTATTCCGATCTTCATCTATGCGCAAGGTCTGTAGAAGGCTGGCCTGTTTCAGACTGTTTTGCTGGTTCTTCTAAAGAACTAAATTTTACTGAAATCGATTTCCCTTCAGTCGTTAGCATCGCTTGAAGAATTTTTCCTCCAACTTCGTTTATCCTTCGAGATATCCTTGTCATAAATTTGGTTTTCATTCACTATGAGGATCCATCCTTAAACTTCAATTTGTAAACAGAGGAGATTTTATGATACACTTTTAAAAGCATAAAAGGCAACAATATATGCATTTTACTCTCATTTAAAACCGAATGGTTTTATGATTGCTTTTATAATGATAGAACAGGTTTAAAGAGTATTTTATCAAGACATTAATAAAAAAAAATGCTATTGAAGTTTATGATTGATTTTTAGGGCAGTTTTATGGTGGGATTGAGAACTACTTTAAATTTAATTTTAAAACAAGACAGTTTTTGACTTCTTGCAGGTTTTTAAAACAGCCGAAAGCAGGAACGTTTTACACTGTGAATTGCTGTATTTAAACTTAATGGATTATTCATTGCCATTTTAAAACCATCATAAATCAGAGTGGAGGGCAAATGATTGCAGAATTGTTACTTGGGTTACCACGTCTGCATGCATAAGAGATGAAGAAGGGCATAACAAAGAAGAATTTTGTCTTTTTGCTGTGTTTCCCATTTGCAACCCCACACTGAGTGACGATCTTTGCGTCGGAGCCGTGCGAGCGGTGGCTACACATTGAGCTTTCGTTATTTCTGGGTGTGTATTAGACTGATGCAAAATTTGACTTTTTCGCTCCACAGTGCTTAAATGGTTTCAAATCGGGTCGTGATTAGCCTCCAAAAGTTACAACTCATTTGGTTATAAACAGACTTCGCACAAACCATTTGAAGTTTTCATGTAAATTACTATGGGAAATCTCAACTTTTTGTTCATTGCCTTCTAGTCTTTTTTCCATATAAAGCTGCAAGACAGCTCGATAGCTATTCTTATAGAAAATTTTCTCAGCTACAACTTTGCTCAATATTGTTTCTATGTAAAACGAGACAGGAAATAGTTATTAATTATTTAAGAGATTGGTAAACTTATGACATGATCATGCAGCTGCTCTGTAGGCAACACTGTATTTTGCAGTGTGACATAGTAGCCATAATTTTTGTGTCCTATTCAACGCCCCAGAAACACCAATGTTGCCTGCTGAGCAGTTGATTGAGCATGATCATAAGACATCAGTGCATTGAACCATTAATAACTTTCGATCCTTGCATTTATTCAAAAAGTGGTCTTGAGCAAAGTTGTAGTTGGGAAAATTTCCTACAAGTAAAGTGGAAAGCTTTTGAAGCAGATCGATATGGTGAAATATTAGATAGACATGAAAAAAATCTTGGTTTTACCATAGTTATTCCCATACAAACTTCAAATGGTTTGTGCCATCTCAGTTTCTCACCAAATGGGTTCAAATTTTGAGAGGTTAGTCAGGATCCGATTTGGAATCGTTTAAGTATTGTGGAGCGAAAATTTCAAATTTTGCATCACTCTAGTGTGTATGTCTGTCTTCTCTTCTCCGCTGTTTTACACTTGCGCAGGGTGAAAAACAAGCCAACTTTGTGTTTGCTTGATTCTCACTTTGTATATTTCAGAAAATCAGTACATTGCGCGCATTGAGATGACAGCCCTGGATAGGACCTTCCAGGCGAGAGAACATGTCGGATGGTTTTCCAGGTAGATGATTCGTGATTTTCTGACAGGGCAGATACACTGAGATCACTGTTATCGGAAACGGGGAGCTGAATTGTGGAAAAGGGTACTGGAGTTTTGATACCGATAACCGTACCGTGCCTAGTGTTATGATTACATACCAAGATCCAGCGGTGTTGACTAGCGAGAGATCGGTCCATACTTTCAACGCTTGTACGATGGAACTCTTGTGTGGCCAGAATAATCGGTAAGTGTTCCCGTACCAGGACTTCTAGATCGCACAAATTGTCATAAAACCCGTTGATGTTCCACTGGATGGCAAAGGATGACCCAGAGGGCGAAAGGGATTGGCTGCAGGGTTGGGACCGTTGATGTTCAATTGCAGCGCCAGTGCAGCTTGAAGGCGGACCCCAGCAGAACTCCACCGGTAGAAGCTGTCGATGGGAACCCCGCTGCCAGCAGAGATACTGGAGTCGATGGGTAATGGGACGGATCCAGAGATTGGCCAGCTGATGGTGAAGTGGGGCCACCGAGACTGGTCCTCCACTGGTCGTACCTTCTCGCGTCCATTAGGACATCCCGAGGGATGGGATTTTTGTAAACAAATCGGATAGACCTTTTTGTGGCGTTGTCCTGCGGAGTTGAACCATAGCTGAACCGGTGGAGTCCCAACTGCCCGAGGCCTCATCCGGTACGAACGCTCTGGCCATGGGGTTCAATGACAACATTTTCCCTTTCGTGTGGTCCGGCGGGGGGAGTGCGAAGTTATCGCTCGACCCCTGTTCCTTAACGATCTTGCATCCCACGAAGTCCAGGTGTGGGAAGACGAGACTGTCATGCGACCCAAAGAGTTCATGCAGACTTGTCTTGGCTCCTTCGATGTGGGTGATTGTGACGTGATCATACGTTCCAACTAAATCTTTGTCATATCCTTTGCCGTCTTCAGGAGAATACGGGGATACCCGATTGTCCCTCTCTCTTCCGAGTGAGACAAGAAGACGAGGGGTGTCAACCGAATCCAACTTAGTGTTTAAATGCCAATCGGAGAGGCCTCGGAGCCCCTCGAGTATCTCGGGAAAGCTCCCAGAGTCTGTCAACGAGCGCCGGGGGTGTTCTACCAGTTCCGGTACTCCAGGCTACCCGAGCGTGTTGTGTGAGGTTTGTTTGCGTCACTTATGTTCGCTTCTTCTTCGTTGTTGAATCGGTTGATTTTTCCATTATTTGGTGATGTGGGGATCATTGGAAGGATTTTTAATTAGAAGCAGCTATATATGGGTAAAGTGTGAAGAAAGAAAACGGGGGTGAATGTTTACGAGAGTATTTTCCCCGCTTCCTCTTCATGCTCGCTCGCTTCGTCTGAGGAAAAAGCGAATTCAATTGACTCTGGCACGATGCTTTTTGGTTCGGATGTGGGGATGTTATTTTTGGGTATCGGGGTGTCATCCGAATCGGAGAACTCCAAGATGCCGTCATCTTCATTAGGCCGCTTCGTGTTCAGTTCTTCGCTGGTTCTCTCAGCCATGGCCTTCTTTAACTTGGGCTTTGTTCCTCCACAGAAATCGAAAAAAAAATCTTAGGGGAATATGATCAAAATTTTTTAGGAATTCTAGATAGAGCTGGAATTAGGGCGTAACAGCTTTTATAAACAATGAATTCTCTCGTCGATTTCTAGCAACTCAAGGCATTCCTACACAAATCTACATATCCATCGGGTAGGGGAAGTCTTCCCCTATTCGATGGTAATGTTGATTTGCCAGGAAGAGCCATGTCTTTCGAGAAATCATCGAGAGAAGCCATTGTTTACAAAAGCAATGTCGCCCTAATTCCAGCTCTATCTAGAATTGTGATGAAAATTCCGAGGGAATCTGAAGCTGGGGCTAATTCCAAAGGTATTCTTATGAGAATATCATTTTTTGACAGCTACTTGTTGGCCAAACTGGCCTCAGCGTACCTACCGTTGGTGCCTACCTGGACCCCTAATTAGTTCAGTGATATTTAATTAAAATTCTAATATAGTTTAAATACCTAAATCTAGTGTTCCACATCGATGAAACCTGTAAATTCTTTTTGAATTATGCTTACTATGAATTAAGAATATTTTGCATGTAAATAGGGAATCTACAACTCTGTGTAATTAAATCACAGCTAATTAACTGTCTCACCAGACATCGCAATCGGTGAGAATGATGAATTGCCAATGGAAGCTTATACTACTTAATCTAATGTAACTAACCTAGGACTTACAGCTAAAACTTACATGCTAGGCTAAACCTAAATCCTGAAATACTTCAAGGGGAACTAAAGGTGAGTACTTCTTATCTGAACTTACATCTAGGCCGAACAAAAATAGTTGATAACGATCAACAATGTTATACAAACATACATCCATATATATACACTACAGACATGAACCAAATTTACATTCTGTTGTATTGCGAAATTTTTCTTCATTTAGACTCGACCGATATCAATTTCGTCGTTACGATATTTCGCTATCGATTTCGCTCTCACTTCTTTCACCTTTCTACGTACATCTTGAACATTGTTGACAGAATGGAAATCGAGTGAAAAAAAAATGAAAAAAAGTTTGTTGTTGTTTGTTTTTCGTGAAATTTTGAAGCCGCTCGAAAAGTTAGCTTTTAAGTGATTTATTTTAAACTGTTTTAACTGTTTTACAACAAAATTGGTAAGATTGGTGATTTGCAAACTAAAATTCAACCGATGTAATAATATCATCTTTGTAGGAACCTTCTGCAAAAGGAACGAATGGCTTCCAGAAGGGCATCCCGTAACGATGATGGTGAGGATGTAGACAAGGAGGATGGCAATGAGAACGAAGACCCGATGGCGGATCAACTCGATGACCCGTTATTCGAAGACGTTCAGGTTCTCGACTATGACTGGAGCGACCCCGATAGTGATCCAAGCCATGAGCAGCCTGATGCACCTGAGCACGTAACTCAGCCGAAAGGAAACAAATCTCCAGCGTTGTTCAACTGTCGACTGCTGGTGCTTCTGCGTGAATTTAAAGGTCAGTCCTCCGGAGCTCATATTGCGCACTGGAATGTAGATGGAAAGTCGCTCAATGACTTTAAGACGAAATTATGGGAGCTATGCAGACCACATCTACTTCGAGAAGTAATTTTTAATCAGCAAGACGATGGAAGCACGGTGCCAGCATGGATGGATAAGGATTCTCCGGAAGAAGAAGATTTGGTTAGGTTTGCCATTTTTTACGAGAAGCAAAATCGTAAGTACACTTAGCTGGACAAACTGACCACCACGTTGCTTCAGAACTGGAAAGGAAAAGAAATTCAGCTGCTGTTGCATGTTTATTCACTGTCCGTAAGTTCCCGTAAGATTTTCAATTCAGTGAAGCAACATTTGATTGACCCATCTGAGCGCGATAAGGCAGGAGCAGCCTCAACCCAAGTGGTCGTCGATTTATCTAAGGATTTGCGTCAACGACATGGTCATCTTTGGGATGTACACGAAATGGCATGGACAATGTGGGCATCAGCCATACTTGCTTCGCCAGCTCATACGCGTGAGAACATGATTAATTCAGTTCCTCCAAAGCATCTGCAACATCTTTTCAGAACACAGGACGGTCCGAAAATTGAAAGTGTGAAGCGTGGGTTGGCTGTAGCTCACCATGTAAATGCGTCGTTTTGTGAAGAGATCACAGCGCTGAAGGAAGCGTTTTCCTCACTTGAGGTGGTAGCCAAGAATATGCAGCTACAACTTTCATTCGTGAAGCATCGCATCGAAGCATTGGAGCAGCGTGGACGCATGAGTGATTCATTCATAAGTGCGATGGAAACTTCAATGGAAGTTTCCGAAGGAGAGTTCAGTCGACATATTGCTGGACAGGTAGTTGACATGGAGGATGTAGACCATGAATAAGCCAACTTGCAAATGAGTTGAGATAACTTGTTTTAATGAATAAAGACAAATACATTGTTTTACTATATTTTCTATTTTATTGGTTTTCAAATACGAACGATCAAAGAAATTAGAACTTTTCTGCATTGATTATGTTTCATTCGTCTGTTTCAATATTCTTGAAATCAGACACATCTGCAACCGAAGGATCAAATTTTCCTCCTCTCAGGTAACCACACTTCCTGAATAAGTTAGACATGTTATAATTTCTAAAGGTAGCCATCACTTCAGCTACTACTGGTTTAATTCCTTTCTTTACACATTCCTGATAGATAGCTTGAGTTTGTCGCTTGCATAATCCGAGAACGACTTCAATAGGGTTATAGAAGGGGCAATACGCAGGTAGAAAGATAGGGAATATTCCAATTGATCGAAGATATTCTATGATTTTCGCACTGCAGTGAATTTTCGCTCCATCCAATATCCATATGGAATGTCTACCCGGATAGCACTGAACATGGCCCGTTTCCAGAGCAAATCGTCGGCAGCATTCAAAAAAGTTTAGTCGGTTGAATGTTCCGTTGGTAGAGAAGGCTTCAAGCATTCCGTTTTGCCCAATGAAACAAAGCAAGGATTCCCTAGGCTTCCGCACAAATTCTCCTCGAAACACTAAGCGGTGGCCTCGAACTCCGTAGCCCCTGGAGCGTAACATGGATCTGTTATCGAAACTAACCTCGTCTAAAAAGACGAGGTTGTGGTAGTCCCACTGAATGCACGAAATTTCGTAAAAAAACGGATTACATCACTTTCCTTGATTTGAATTGCACGACGTTCCAAACACTTCCAGGTCAAACCAGCGTTATGTATGATGCGCCAAATGGATGAAATAGATATTGTCGTCTTGAGCTCCTGCTGGAACCGCTTTCTAGATTCATGTAGATAAAGCGTAGGATTTTGTAGATACAGGTTTATCAACCATTGTCGTTTTTCGGGAGAGAATTTCACAGCATCCCTTTCGTAACTTCGGCGAGAATAGAATCCGTCCTCCTCGTATTGCATGATCCAATTTGTGATTGTGGACTTGTGTTTGTGATAGCCTCGATTTGGACAATCCAAGGAAATAATATCCATGTAAAACATGATATATGGTATTCACTGACGCTCTCTGATCTTTCACAACGGAAATAATAGATGCCATTTTACGCAATAGTATTTATGAAATAGTTATGTTTTTAGTTGAACATCGATGTTAACTGACGTTTCTTTTATTTACAAAATTTTAATGATCAACATGACGTAAATAGGGAAAGGTGGTAGCTTTTGACATTTGAACCATCTACGAGCTCCCTCAATTTCGTCTCTATAGTCTAAATATTCGTGAAAGACACGATACATCCTAATTCGACATTCAGTTCACTTAAATCTATAACAATGTTTTGCCAATATTTAGCAAATTTAGATATAAATAATAACTAATTACATCTGAAATTATTGTTATTTGCTAGGAAAATTATATTCTAACATCAAGTAAAATCAATCGGATCGTACGTTTTATTCGTTTCCGGCCTAAGTAGTGAGAATCATAATTTTGGAAACTTCCCGTTGAAATCGGTTTTCAACAATACTTACTTTAACTAATCATGTTTGTATTACTTCATGCGTGAAGTTAACGATTTACATAGTTGGAGATGCTTAACGTCAAATATCAGACTTAAAGTGGTCATTTTATACGATCGATGAGGAGATGAAAGTATAGAGTTGATAGTTCCGTTAGAGTACGGCAGTGTGAAAATTGTTTATAGAGAGTAGAAAGCGAGCAAAGGTCAATTCTAAGGAAGGTATCGGGTTGATCATATTTACATTCATTGCATTGGAATCCTGAAATTCATGGGGTAATAGTACTGTCCATACAAGCATATCATTCCCATCTGGAAAAACAACAAGCCGAGAAAAGTGATGAAACGTTATTTGGATGGATGGATGGATGGATGGATGGATGGATGGATGGATGGATGGATGGATGGATGGATGGATGGATGGATGGATGGATGGATGGATGGATGGATGGATGGATGGATGGATGGATGGATGGATGGATGGATGGATGGATGGATGGATGGATGGATGGATGGATGGATGGATGGATGGATGGATGGATGGATGGATGGATGGATGGATGGATGGATGGATGGATGGATGGATGGATGGATGGATGGATGGATGGATGGATGGATGGATGGATGGATGGATGGATGGATGGATGGATGGATGGATGGATGGATGGATGGATGGATGGATGGATGGATGGATGGATGGATGGATGGATGGATGGATGGATGGATGGATGGATGGATGGATGGATGGATGGATGGATGGATGGATGGATGGATGGATGGATGGATGGATGGATGGATGGATGGATGGATGGATGGATGGATGGATGGATGGATGGATGGATGGATGGATGGATGGATGGATGGATGGATGGATGGATGGATGGATGGATGGGAAAACCTAGTTTTGGTATTTCTGATGATATTTTCTGAACAAAGCATATAACGTTTAGTGCACAGTGTAAAATGCCGGTAGTTTTCAGTTGATTCTAATAGCAATCTCATTCCTGACTAAAAATCCTTATGGGGCTGTTATGCTTTTATGTGCAGAGTAGTAGTGATGAATAGAATTCCATAGTTCCAACTGAATTAAAAAAAAAACTAGAATTTTTTTTTGAGAATTCAAGGAAAATAATTCTGATTACAATTCCGAAGAAATTCTGATGTTTTTACCAATGAAATGTTTACAAAACATCAAAAGCGTCCTGACAGGAACTTGAAGTGATTTATGTTAACTATTCGCAGGGAAACTGAATTTCTGAAGTTCTAAAGTGAACTCCAATTCTTAAATTAATAATAGCTATATTTAAAAAATAGGAAATTCGAGCAGGAGGAAATAACTTATTAATACCAAATTCAGGTATGAAAATAGCACAACTGCCAACCTAAATCATTTAAATGGTATTTAAATACCAATCCAATAACTCTTTCAAGTGATATTGTCTAAAAACTAAAGATCACGTTTTGTCGTTTTGGTATGCATTTGATATTTTACAAAATATTTAGGTAACTGATTAATAGCAAAACAAGGTTTTATACCACAAGCATAGCAAAATAAGATAGCATGCCTAATTAAGATATTCATAAGTTATCGATTAGCTATCGGTTCTTGCTCGGGAAGGGCGAAATGTTCATGGTTTACCAAGGACAACCCTCACTAGCGTAGTAGTTTTCTCCTTTAATACTTAAAATATAGACATTGTCCTCCTTCTTATCCAAACTTCAAGTGAAATGTCATCCTTTTCATTTTTTTTTTATATGGTAACCCTATCTCTAGGTTACAATGGACACTGAAGGTCATGAATTCAGTGGCGTCTCGTAACCCCACTTTTTACCTGTGCATCAACTTTCAAAACCAGATTTAATGCCATAATACTCGAATCGATTAAAAAATACACTTAATCTTCTAGTTTACTCGATATCTATCCATTGCAAGCAATATTTTGATAATTGTTGATGTTTTTAGAGTTGGTTCACAGGTAGATTGAGGTTAAGGAAACGCCACTGGTAAAAATGGAATTTATTTCTTGTCCGGGCATGTTAGTGGAATTCGCCATTTTACTTTCCTTGCTGCCAATAGCACCTCAAAGAACATAAATGCTAAAAGCACAGACTCTATCACAAAACCACCGACCACCGACGGAGTACCAATTCTTACTTAGACGGTGGTGATAAAACAAACTCACACGTGTGTTTGAACAACGGCGTACAAAAGTAGACAAACTGTTGACAGATATGCTCCTTAGCTTCGCCAGAGGACTGCTATCACCTCACAACAAAAAAAAAAAGACTTACTCCCTATCTTATGATGTGTGTACGTACATAAGACCGAGTATCTGTGTGTGTGTGTGTGTAAATAAAACACCATTTTCCACAACAGCTAGTGAGAGTATAATTTATGAGCTTTAAAAGACAGACACACCTCACCCTCGTAAGCCTGACAGAGCTTTTCTTTCCGTTAGTATCCTTCCAGCATCAGCCTGCTATTTGCTCAGGCAAACATTTCCTCGCGATGAGCAAGTCACGAATCAACTTGAGAAAACACTTCTTCCATAATCTTGTGTTTTCCA